>NC_138036.1:50755508-51355508 GCF_964106645.2 Podarcis pityusensis | reverse complement strand
TTTTTACCTTTTTGTGCCCTCTCTCTCCTTTTCTAAAAGACAATGTAAACCATAACCCTTGCAAAAGAAAAGACCAGTGAGGGAAGACAATGGGACAAGGTAGAAGAAATAAAACTGTGGATATTTTTCCACCGTAAATTTCATTACCATTTGGCAGTCTCTGATTTGACGCGACTAACTCAGAATCAGAAGAGAGACCAACCCTGTCAGTTCAAAGACAAAGAGCAGTAGGACTCCTTACATACACACCTTCCTAGAAAACAATGGAACAAATAAACAAATTAAAAATGGCAACCTGCCCTATTTCACTAATTCATCAATTAGATGAAGTAAGGGGTGTGCTATGAAGGAGCTTTGCAGATGACGCCAAATTATTCAGGATGGGGAAATCGCAAGGAACTTCAAAAGGCTCTCCCCGAATCTGGTGAGGAGACAACAAATGGCAGACAAAGGTCATTAGAAGTGCAAAGTTGATGCACACTGGAAGCAACAAATCCTTACTTCACACATGGAGCATGAACCGTCTGCAGCCATCCAGAAAACAAATATTCCGGGGTCACTGTGGTGACTTTACTAAAATGTCAGCTCAATATATTCACTCATTCTCCTCTTGCACAGAATTATCATCACAGAAAGGGTAGAGGAAAGTAAGAACCATTGGCTCCACCTCCACCACATAACCCTCTCTACTGGTTACCATTCCTACATGTAGGGGCATGTGTTCGAGTTTGAGTTTCTGCTATGGGGAGTTTGTTCTATTCAAATACACATCCCTGTACGGTTCCTCCAAGCCCCCTGTCCCCTACACACAATGTGTTGGAGGATAAATGGAGAGCCTGCTGTTGTCAAATACCTCCCTGTGTGGTTCAGAACCCAGTTCCGCAGCAGACCTTCACCACTCAATACACATAAGGAGAGAATGAGTGAAATGGGTACATATGGGCAATGCCAGGATTCCAGCTGACCATGGGTGCTGAACCTGGAACCTGAGAGATATCAGGCATGATTCAACACAATAAAACAGTGAACAGGGTGGCGATACAATGACTACTAGGGAAGTGGGTGGCACTGTGGTCTAAACCACTGAACCTCTTGGGTTTGCCAATTAGAAGGTCGGTGGTTCGAATCTGCGCAACAGGATGAGCTCCCATTGCTCTGTTACAGCTCCTGCCAACCTAGCAGTTCAAAAGCATACCAGTGCAAGTAGATATATAGGTACCACTGTGGCGGGAAGGTAAGTGGCGTTTCTGAGCGCTCTGGTTTCCGTCACAGTGGTCCGTTGCGCCAGAAGCGGTTTAGTCCTGCTGGCCACATGACCCAGAAAGCTGCCTGTGGACAAATGCCAGTTCCCTCGGCCTGAAAGCAAGATAAGGCACACAACTCCATAGTTGCCTTTGACTGCACTTAACCATCCCTGGAAAAGACCCTGATGTTGGGAAAGATGGAGGGCACAAGGAGAAGGGGACAACAGAGGAAGAGATGGTTGGATAGTGTTCTCGAAGCGACCAGCATGAGTTTGACCAAACTGCGGGAGGCAGTGGAAGACGGAAGTGCCTGGCATGCTCTGGTCCATGGGGTCACGAAGAGTAGGACACGACTAAATGACTAAACAACAACAACAACAACAAACTGTCCAGGAGTCCTTTAGCTTTCTTACAATGACTACTGCAATCGAGATAAAACCTATTTGGGGGAGGGGAAACTACTTTTGCCATTTTTTATGGATGTTTATTGTTTGTTTACAGATGGCTGCCTTGGTGATATTATCTTGTGTTGATTGCATGATTCAACACAGCCACACAACTCTGCCCAGAGCAGGAAGCTGCAAGATATTAACAGAACAGAGAAAGTAACTTGGTAACTCCTTGCATGTGCTTCCACAGTCAGGCTTTCTCCTTGGTCTGAGCAATACTGAAATTCTGCTGCCACTTTGCTTTCCTGTCACATCTCTACCTTCCAGATACCCCACAATGCAGCAGTCAGACTTCACTTCACTCCCAGGAACTTGCCCCTAGGCTTGTCAAAAGCCAGGACTAACAGGCAATGAAAAAGGCATTACAGTGGTACCTCGGGTTAAGTACTTAATTCGTTCCGGAGGTCTGTTCTTAACCTGAATCACCACTTTAGCTAATGGGGCCTCCCCCTGCTGCCGCGCCTCCGGAGCACGATTTCTGTTCTTATCGTGAAGCAAAGTTCTTAACCTGAAGCACTATTTCTGGCTTAGTGGAGTGTGTAACATGAAGCGTATGTACCCTGAAGCATATGTAACCCGAGGTACCACTGTACATACATCCATATCTATGGTGTTGAGACTGATGGAATTGAAGTCCAGAAATTCAGGGTCCACTAGCAAGCTCCTCCTCCTCCTCCTCCTCCTTCTTCTTCTTCTTCTTCTTCTGACAGTGGTACACCCACTGTACCAAGCTCAGAGAAGGCCGTGGATGTCCCAGATCATGGCGGCACCGAGATCCTTTAAATGGAGATGCTAGAAATGAGACTGGTACCTTATGTATACAAAATACCTGAGCTACGTCCCCTTACGTTCACATATACAGCCGTACCTCGGAAGTTGAACAGAATCCGTTCCGGAAGTCCATTCGACTTCCGAAATGTTCGACTTCCAAAGCACGGCTTCTGATTGGCTGCAGGAAGCTCCTGCAGCCAATCGGAAGCCGCGGAAGCCCTGTCAGACGTTCATCTTCCAAAAGAATGTTTGAAAACCGGAACACTCAATTCCGGTTTTCGATTGTTCAGCAGCCGGAACGTTTGACTCCCAAGGTGTTCGGGAGCCGAGGTACAACTGTATAATAATTCTCACCACACCTATTAATTATAGCTACTACCCCCCACACACACACTTAAAAAAGAATGAAAGAACTGTAATTCTCAAGAGCTTAGGAAATGCTTTAAAAACACAAAGGCTTCCTCTGACCACAACAGGAAAGATGTGGGATTGGGAGTCAAAACAATGAGAACCACATAGGCATGGCATGAGTTTAAAGGAAGCCACGCCTTCGTTAGCTACATCACTCATGAGTTGGGCTACACAGGGACAAGGACCCCAAATGATCAAACCTGCCTGCTGACAGAAAAGCCGAAGATCATTTACTGGGAAATCTGGAGAAGGGAGCAGACTAACATGGAAGATGATCCAGTCAAGCCCATGCCAACCTAGTTGCCCATCTATGTCTACTTAAATTGTCAATCTCTGTCTTTTCTTTTTCTTCTGACCTCACTGCTTGCAATTCCCTCGTGTATGTATACTTGCAAGTGAGGCTTACACTTCATGCACAGAATAAAGTGGCTCTAGTAAATTACTGCTTATGCCATAATAAATCTGTTAGTCTTCATAGTATTACAGTACTAGTTTCCCTATAAAATCATATACAATGGTACCACGGGTTACATACGCTTCAGATTACATACGCTTCAGGTTACACACTCCGCTAACCCAGAAATAGTGCTTCAGGTTAAGAACTTTGCTTCAGGACGAGAAGAGAAATCATGCTCTGATGGCACGGCAGCAGCTGGAGGCCCCATTAGCTAAAGCGCTGCTTCAGGTTAAGAACAGTTTCAGGTTAAAAACGGACCTCTGGAATGAATTAAGTACTTAACCCGAGGTACCACTGTAATTGTAGAATTGGAAGGGACACTGGGGTTCATCTGATCCAGGGGTCGGCAAATTATTTTATCCGCGGGCCAGTCTACTGTCCCTCAGACCTTGTGGCGGGCTGGAGAATCGGCACCGGGGGGGGGTGGAGCTGGAAGAAGAGGCAAGGGGAGCAAGTAGTCCTCCTCTTCCCCCCCCCCCAGCCCCAGCCTATGCGCTTACCTTCCCTGGGGCTGCCACCGCCGCTGCTGCCACTTCTGCTGCTGCTGCTGCCGTGGGTAGGCAGAGCGAGCTAATACACTCCGCACTCTGGCCCACAGGAGCACCAGGGTGGCGGCAGATGGAAGGAAGGAAGGAAGATGAGCGTCGCGAAAGAGCTGGCTCCGGAGAGGGGCTGCTTAAAATGGCGCTCAGCCAGCTCAGTCCAGCCGCCTTCCTCCTCTAGGCAGGGCAGAGAGAAGCCAGGAGGAGGGAGGGAGGCGCCGCCTTGAGGAAGAGGGGGAGAAATGGAATGGCATAGGGGGGCAAATGGTGCAGCCCAAATGAACAGAATCCCCACACCGATCCAGGGATAGTCCGCAGGCTGGATCCTGAAGGAAATTGAGCCTGATCCGCCCCCCCGGGCCTTTGTTTGCCGACCCCAATCTAGTCCAACCCCCTACAATGGAGGAATCACAGCTAAAGCGTCCATGACAGATGGCCGTCCAACCTCTGCTTAAAAACCTCAAATGAAGGAGAGTCCACAACCTCCCGAGGGAGACCATTCCACTGCTAAACAGCTCTTACTGCCAGAAAGTTTTTCCTGATGTTTAGTCAGAATCTCCTTTCATGTAAATTGAATTTTTGGTTCAATGTATTCTTGTTTAAATATCACTTGCATTTCTTCTTTATGACACTTATTCCTAAGTGCTCTCAAAACTCATTCAGGGCTATAATCAACAATGGTTTTTAAAAAAATCTTTGGCAGATTCCTGAAAACTAGATGTAATACATTTCCTTTAAAATTTATTTAAGTAAAGGAAGAAATGGCTGGGGAAACCCAGCCAGATGGGTGGGGTATAAATAATAAATTATCATCATCATCATCATCATCATCAAGAAAGAACCTTCTGCCTGTCAGGCCAATTGAAAAAGAGCACGTTTTATATAACATCTGAGCATGGAGTGTTCTGAAAACTTTATGTGCAATGGCAACAAGCCCTAGAAAGCTGGTCTCGTGCATCTTTGACCAGGCGTAGTATTGACATCCCAGCACACAGCGGTAAGCACTGTAAAAATACCATTTGATAACATGTGATGAACACAATGGGAGTGTTCAGAAAAACATATTGCAGCTTAATAAGCTGAGATAGGAACAAGGTTTTGGGGCGCACACAAAGCCCATTCATCAACCAGAAAGTATCCCATTAATTACAGGTTCCCATTTTGTCCAAATTCGTAAACCATAGTTCACAACTTCAGAAAAAAAGTTGGATGTTAAGCCAACTTCAATCCATGGCTTGATATCTTGGCTTGTTCTGAAGCTATCAACCATAGCTTCCTGGTTTGGGGAAAACAGGAAAGTATTGTAAATTAAAAGCTTTCTGGTTTGGTGGTTTCTTTGCTCAGGAAGAAGAGCAATGGGGTTGTGTGTGGCGCCAAATGGCTCGTTCATATTTCAGCTTATTACACCCAGATGTGATCATCCAGGCACTGTATACTCATGGGCAAGTATACTAAACACAACTGGCTTGCAACAGACAAGAGACCCATCTTGAACAAGATCATTGAATGGTCATCATCACATTCCCAGAAGCACCCTAGAGGAAAGTCTGAATTCACTTGATGCAATTTTAATTTTAACTTTTTTTAAAAAAAAAAAACTATTAACTACTTCCACATTAAATGTTCTGAACCTGAAAAATATTATGAATGATCTTCACAATGCAAAAAATAAAACATTTTCTGGGATAGTTTTATGATTCAGTTAGACAGTCATGAGGCCTGTGTTGAAAAGTTAACTTTCACACTCAATTAATCCCAACTCTAACCTGCTGCAGAACCCTGGCTGAATTTATCTTTTCTTTACGCAGCATGCAAAGCCTTCTAGTTAAATACACAAAAGTATAGAAAAATAATGTCATGGCATTAAATTGGAAAAAGCAAGCAAATTCAGTTACAGCAGCCACTTCACTGTGAAATAATACTTACCAGATGAATGGCTTAAAACTAGTCTAGCACATTCAAGCAGGACTGGCCTAAACTACTGAAGAAAATGTTCAAGTTACAGCTATTAGGGGATGTATTTAGGAGTTTGGTAATGCAGGATATGCAAGCTTTTGAATTTCATGTAACTAAAGGCAGGCACAAAACAGGTAACTCAGTGGTTCTCAAAACTTTTTGCGGCGGCGGAATCCTTGCAGTAAAATCTTTTAAATTTATACTTTTAAAAGTAGGGACGAAACTGACTACTGGGAGAGCAAGCAACAGAGAGTCAGACAGAGCAGCAACTTTGAAAAAGAATAAAAGAAGCTCTTATCATGCAGAGTTCTTCTTATCTTAAAGGAGCAGCATATTTAACCCTTGCTGCCAGGCTGCGGCTCACAGGAAGGTGCTAGGAAACGTACATTGGATTCCATGATGTTTCAACAGCACATTTAACCCAGGAGCAGGGTAGCATGTGTAAACAGCACTGTTTACCTGGCTTTCCAAAAAAAGCATTGTTTACCTGGCTGTCCATAAACCCCATCTACAGCATAATGTGGATGTGGGAAGATGGCTTAGAGCAGCATTGTCCAACAGGTTGATCGGGATCGACTTCTTCTTGTTTTTGTTTAGTCGTTTTGTTGTGTCCGACTCTTCATGACCCCATGGACCAGAGCACGCCAGGCACTCCTGTCTTCCACTGCCTCCCGCAGTTTGGTCAAACTCATGCTGGTAGCTTCGAGAACACTGTCCAACCATCTCATCCTCTGTCGTCCCCTTCTCCTTGTGCCCTCCATCTTTCCCAACATCAGGGTCTTTTCCAGGGAGTCTTCTCTTCTCATGAGGTGGCCAAAGTATTGGAGCCTCAGCTTCAGGATCTGTCCTTCCAGTGAGCCCTCAGGGCTGATTTCCTTCAGAATGGATAGGTTTGATCTTTTTGCAGTCCATGGGACTCTCAAGAGTCTCCTCCAGCACCATAATTCAAAAGCATCAATTCTTCGGCAATCAGCCTTCTTTATGGTCCAGCTCTCACTTCCATACATCACTACTGGGAAAACCATAGCTTTAACTATATTGTTTCTTGGCGATCTGTCAATCTCTCTCTCCCCCCAAAACAGCCCTTCCTCAGAGCCAACGCTTCTCTCTCTCTCTCTCTCTCTCTCTCTCTCTCTCTCTCTGGAGGAGAAGCAAGCGGGCATGAAGAGGGCAGAGACAGGGCCGCCTTACCCATAGGCACTAAGGGTGCGATGCACCCGGGCACCGGGCTCTCAGGGCACCAGGCCGAGAGTCCGGGACCTGAGAGTTGAGTCCGGGGAAGAGCCCGCCCATCGGTCGGAGCGCCGCAGCAGGCTCTTCTGCTATGGGCAGCTCTGCGCTGCAAGTTCGGAGGTAACCAAGCCATCGAGATGCTGAGGTGGCCGGCTGGCTCCGCCTTCCTGTGCACCTGGAACTGGGCAACCTGGGGGGGCACTGGGCAGATCTTTGCACCCCGGCACAGCATATGATTAAGACAGCCCTGGGCAGAGGCATACGCCGACTGAGAGACCGGGCAAGAGAAGCCCTGTGCACTGGCTCCTCAAGAGAAAGGGCTGGTTTGGAGAGAGAGAGAGAGAGAGAGAGAGAGAGAGAGAGAGAGAGAGATGGTGCTGGACATTCCAGGATCCAGCCCTTGAGGAGAGGACTGCCTTGCCCCCCCTCCCCGCTGTAAAGCGATGAGCTCTCTCACTGAGCGCAACGAGGCTTACTCCCAAGTAAACACGCGCAAGGGAGTGGGGGACCCTTCCTGGCTGCTGCCATCCCATCCATGGAGGGAGGGGTGCATGGGTGAGTGTGCAGCCCTGCATGCTAGCTCCTCAGAGAGAGAAAGGGCTGGTTTAGGTTTACTCAAAAGGAAGGAAGGGGTGGGTTGGATCCAGGGGAATTCTACGGGCTTCATCCAGTTCTTAAGGTGGTGCTTGAAGGCTGTCAACTCCGCAGTTCAGTTTATCCAATTTCTGTTTCGAAATACAGTGGACCCTCCAGATACAAATTTAATACGTTCGTTCTTACGTACCCCTGAAAAGTCCGCAACATGAGGCGCTGCTTCTGCGCACATGCGCAGCGCGATAGAGCACTTCTGCGCATGCGTGCACGGCAAAACCCAGAAGTATACACTTCTGGGTTTGCCACATTCGCAATGCAAAAGTTACGTTACCAGAAGGTAACATAACCCGAGGATCCACCGTATGGGGGAAACCCTGACTCATTTGAAAAACAGCAAGAGTCCTGAGGTACTTTAAAGACTTAACACATTTATTATGGCATGAGCTTTTGTGAACAACAATCCCTGCATCATGTTCTGATTATGTAGGGCCCTGTCCACAATGTAATTTCCTTATGTTATTACAAGTATACAAAGTATGTATTTTTTTAAAAATATTGATTTATGACAAACTTTCCCGGTTTTATGGAAGTGACTGCCGTTTGTTATTACAGTGGTACCTCGGGTTACATACGCTTCAGGTTACAGACTCCGCTAACCCAGAAATAGTACCTTGGGTTAAGAACTTTGCTTCAGGATGAGAACAGAAATCGTGCTCTGGCGGCGCGGCAGCAGCAGGAGGCCCCATTAGCTAAAGTGGTGCTTCAGGTTAAGAACAGTTTCAGGTTAAGAACGGACCTCCAGAACGAATCAAGTACTTAACCCGAGATACCACTGTAATTTTATCATAAGCTCAGTCAAATATAATCTGTTTAACTTGAAGAATGACCATGGGAGAGTGTGGTACATCACTGCCCGTTTTTGATACTGGATGGTAGATCTCAGGCAACTTATGGTTGGACATGCCTGGCTTAAAGCATGTGGCACCTCTGCTAAAACATGCACACCGGGCTAGGTTCAATGTTCTTATTTTGATGTACAGTGTCCTGAACTTGTGTCCATGATATCTTTAAAGGGCAGTTATATCCCACCTCGGTCACCTGCAGCAATGCAGTTAGGCATTCCCTGTGTTGCTGAGGCTCAACTGGCTTTGGACTAGAAGTCAGGCATTATGGGATGCTGATCCCATGCTGTGGAACAGAATTTTTTCCCTAGTATCCTTGCATTTGACTTTCAGGTGTCTCTTGAAGACTTTTTTTATGCCACCAGGCCTTTGCAGCTGTTTATTTATTTTTTAATCAGCCAGTCACCTGAATGATTATCTGAACTGTTGCAATGGTGTTTTAAGTTTAATGTTGCACACCACAACAATGTAGTTGATATAACGGTATAGAAATATTTTAATAAATAAACAAACAATTTCTATGTCTATATAAGGAAAGCCTTTACAGTCTGCTTTCTTAAGTGGACATTAAGCAAGAAGAACACAATTCACGTATCAACTGATATCCTGAGTTCCTGTTTACATTGTATGTTTTGCTTACTTCAGTTCGGTAGGCGATCTTATTGAGTTCTATCTTTCTATTGCTAAATCTGAAGGCCACAACCTCAGTTCTTTTCAATGCTAGTTTAACCATGGGGAGAAGAGGGTACAGTGATACAGATGCGTCATAACCCTATTAATGTTTACCCAGGGAGTTAGTGGTTTCTTCCATTCTGCAGTGGTACCTTGGTTCCCAAACACTGTTGACTATTGTTTCCGGGGCGCCTGCCCCTTGGTTTTCTAACATTTCGGAAGTCAAACTGATTTCCAGAATGGATTAAGTTTGGTGCTTTTGTTTTTGCTATTTATTTTGCATTTTTGTGTTTGAGGCTTTTTCGGTTAATTTGTTTTTGTGACTGTGTGGAACTCAGTTCAGCTACGGATTGATTGATTGATTGATTGATTGACTGTGTGTCTGCAGAAATGGATAAAAGCCCCCCATCCAAACAATGGCTATCATCAGTGCAGGCAAGGAAAAAAATATTTTAATTTTTATCATCTACAATACTGTCTTATTTATTTTATAGTACAGTACATTGATTATTGCTTTCATTTTATGGATCAGTGGTCTTGTTAGGTAGTAAAATTCATGTCAAATTGCTGTTTTAGGGGTTGTTTTTAAAAGTCTGGAACGGATTAATCTGTTTTGCATTCCTTTCTATGGGAAAGCGCGCCTTGGTTTCGGAATGCTTTGGTTTTGGAATGGACTTCCGGAACGGATTACGGTAAGTGTGAGAACCAACGTACTACTGTACATGCAAATCTACAATCAAAGGAAAGCAAAAGCAATGGCTTGCACAATGAACTGGATTGGAAAAAATATTATTACTACAACATAATAAAAACCAGCAGTGTCACTGCACCATCATTTAAACAAACACACACACACACACACACACACAACCAAAAAAGCAGCAGTAGCTGCTGCTAGTGGTATCAAAACTTCCAACAGAAGCCTGACAGAGAGAAAAAAACAAGCCGTAGACTACTCGGAAGTCTATTTCAAGTATGATACCACTGCAGCTCTATAAAAAGCTCACCATTTGTAAGCGAGTAGGGGACCTCCAATGTTTTGCTCTCAGTTGGCCCCCAAATCCCAGAAGCAGCAAGCCATTGCAAAGTGAAAATTCTCTCATGCTGCCTCCAGCCTTCTTGGCTTCCCATGCCAAGGGAAAATAACAGCACAGCTGCCAGTCTTTGGGCTCCAGAAAATGCCTGACCTTGCTATGTTCTTAGTCTGGCTGGTAGAGAAGGAACTGAAGGGAAGAAAGAAACTGAGTTCACAGCAACAGAAGAAGGGGTCCAAGGAGTAGGGAATCATATTTTTTGTCAGAGAAAAGGTATTACCCCAATTATTACACATGGAGTTGTGGGCACTATTATAATATTGCTGAAGGGTGATGGTTTGTGGGTTGATAGAGGTAATGTTTGATATGGTGAATGGTAGCAGTGCTTGGCTGGCTGACACCCTTTAAAAATGTGTTGGGGAGGGGGAATTATTGGGTTCTTCTTGTTTTTATTTCTCTTATCTATTTTGTGCCTTTAGATTGTGATTTTATCATGTGAACTGCCCTGAGACCTGCGGGGATAGAGCAGTATATAAAATTATTATTATTATTATTATTATTATTATTATTAATGTGATAGAAATATGTTGTCACCAACAGCTTGGTCCAAGTTGGAGGGGCCTCTTGACCAACCAATCTCTGGTGATCAAAGCAGCCAGATAATTTAGTAGTGCTTTCTTTTTTGCTGTTATTCACAAGAGTCATATAGCTTTCTTGAAGATAACTTTCTTCAAAAGGATTAGAGGGGAAAACTGAGTGAACAATGACCTCTTTCCATGAAACAACTTGCTATTGTCTCACGGGATCCTTTCATTCAAGTTCATCACATTTTGGCAACCTGGCTACATTTATTTTTAAATTTTCATCTGTCATATAGATACAACCAGAAATGCAAATCAAGAGGATTTCCCCCACACAGTTGAAGCAGCTGTCAATAAGTGTGCAAGGAATCGCAGTGTTAACTAGCTTATTTGGCCATACAGTGGTACCTCGGGTTGCATACACTTCAGGTTACATACGTTTCAGATTACAGACTCCGCTAACCCAGAAATAGTACCTCGGGTTAAGAACTTTGCTTCAGGATGAGAACAGAAATCGTGCTCTGGTGGCGCGGTGGCAGCAGGAGCCCCCATTAGCGTAAGTGGTACTTCAGGTTAAGAACAGTTTCAGGTTAAGAACGGACCTCCGGAACGAATTAAGTACTTAAGCTGAGGTACCACTGTATTCAATAGGGTAGGTAATTTGATTCAATATTTGTATGATGCTTTTCCAATAACCAAGCAGAGCTCAAAGCAGCTCACAAAACTTGAAATGTGACAAAGCATGAAAGCTGACGTTATTCTAACCACCTATTTGCAAATTTCAAAATGAAACAGTAACCTAGTAGAAACATTTGTTTCTTTTTCTATGAAGACAGAATACCTTCTGATAAGCTACAGGTTTCATTTTGAAGTGAGGGCGCTGGAGGAAATTTTAAATTACATGTTATTTTTTTAAAATACAAACTGTAACAGGCTAAATCACTCATCGCCAACCTGGTGCCCCCAAGATGTTTCAAACCACAACTCCCAAGAACTGAGCCCAAAATATCTGTAGGTTGTTGAAAGCAGGGCAAAAGACTCAAAATCAGACAAAAAGTTGCACAAAAGGTAAACGCCGCGTAGGCTGGGAAGGGACCTTTAACTTCAAACCTCTCCCATGGTTCAGTCAAAACACAAAGAAAAGATGATCATTTATGTCAAATTGCTATTTGTTCCAAATGGTTACAGGGTATGCTACAGGAGCCAGCAGTCTAAATAACAATAAAAAACAGGATTAACAAACAACGCTGCCTCTTTCATTGCAGCAAAAGCCTGTCATTCGTTTCCTTTGAAGCCCTAACTAGTTTGTACTCACTGGATTAGAAAGACTTGGGTACTTGCATACTTTCCAGACATACTGAGCTTAATGACAGCTTCCTTTTATAAAGCAACAAGCCCAGGGAGAACAAACAAGCTTAAATTGCACCTCCTTCCTTTACACAAGGAAGCCTACTACAAAAGTAACAGAATTTGAACCAAAGTAACAGTAAAATATGGAACAAACATATCACAATTCAAAGACATTCTAAACCATGGACACTAGCTAGATGTAGCTAGATGTAGCCTTTAAGATGTTAGCTATGCTTATAATGATCAGGGCTATGAGAAAAACTTAGTATTCTTATCTGGAATGTAATTATATATTTCAGGTGCTACATGCTTCTAATTTATGAGTTCATGGAATACAATCTTTTAACTTGGAAGTTGTATCCAAACTACAGGCAAGAGGCCTGGAATCTAGGGCACATTTATCAAGCACATTTTGTAGCACAAGGAAACAAAAACTTTTTTACATTTTAATCTTAGCCACCCAGAGCATGAATGCTCATTCTTTGTAATTAGTTATCAAATTGCTTCCATACATCCGACTAATACTCAGCGCTGTTAACACCTTGCCCAGAGTGAAATGTATTTTTTTAAAAAGTAGGATCAGCTTTCCTGCAAACAACTGAAAGCTTCCTAAATAGGATTAATCTGCCAAGTTTGTCAATCTTCCATTCTCCCCCTACCGCCACATTTCTGTGCTTTCCGCAAAAGACAGGATTGTGGAATCCCAGCATTTGTGACTACTGCTTAAAAAACACACACACAAAAACCAGGACATGCCCTGGGAAGAACTATTTTTAGTGGAAGCCTTAACTGCTTCTTTGACCCAAACTTAAGATTCTTTAATTTAAATGTAAAACAAAGGAGATGGATTTTTGTAACCAGTGAAACGGTTTCACATTAAAGCCTGCAATGCAAAATTTATTACAAACTGAATGAATGACAATCTAAGTGGCATTACTCATGGTATTAGTTTTCCAACAGCCATATTTATTCAGGAATAAGTTCCAAAAATTTCAGTGCAACTTAACTCTCAGATGTGCATAGGCCTACTCAGTTGTCATCCGACAGGTTGGTTCCAGACTTAGTTATGCTCAGAATAGACCCCTTGATATTATTGGGTTTTTGTTGCTGCTTTAAAACATGTTCTATTGCAATCTATTGAACCCCCTAAAAGACAAGCCGTATTTTAATTCAATGTCATTTACTTGTCTACATTTATTTGAATGAACTGCTGGATCCCAGGAACATTGGCTCAGAATGTTTGTGCGCCAGTAAGTTCCACTTAACAGGACTTACTTCAGCGTAGCCAAGCATAGGATTGCATTGTTAGGCCACCATGTACCCACAAAAATCAAGCCACGTATTGCAGTACAGTCATACCCTGGTTGTCAAACGGAATCCATTCCGGAAGTCTGTTTGACTTCTGAAAACGTTCGAAAACCAAGGCAGGGCTTCCGATTGACTGCAGAGCTTCGGATGTTCGCAGAAGTCGCGTCGGATGTTCGGGTTCCAAACTGGAACACTCACTTCCAGTTTTATGGCGTTCAGCAGCCAAAATGTTTGCGTACCAAGGCGTTTGAGAACCAAGGTATGACTGTACATATGTGAATGGGAATGATCATGTGATCTGATGGGCACCCCAATGGCAAGGGGGGTAACTATTAGGTTTGAAAGGACTATGCAAACTTTTTCAGCAGGGAGCTGGTCCACTGTCCCTCAGACCTTGGGGGGGGGGGGCGTACTATATTTTGAAGAAAAAAATGAATGAATTCCTATGCCCCACAAATAACCCAGAGATGCATTTTAAATAAAAGCACACATTCTACTCGTGTAAAAACACCAGGCAGGCCCAACAAATAACACAGAGATGCATTTTAAATAAAAGGACACGTTCTACTCATGTAAAAACACACTGGTTCCCGGACTGTCCGCGGGCCGGATTGAGAAGGCAGTTGGGCTGGATCTGGCCCCCGGGCCTTAGTTTGCCCACCCATGGACTATGCAATCAATGAAAGCAACTGCATGCACACATTCATGTGATAGGTAAAGGTAAAGGTACCCCTGCCCGTACGGGCCAGTCTTGACAGACTCTAGGGTTGTGCGCTCATCTCACTCTAGAGGCCGGGAGCCAGCGCTGTCCGCAGACACTTCCGGGTCACGTGGCCAGCGTGACAAGCTGCATCTGGCGAGCCAGTGCAGCACACGGAACGCCGTTTACCTTCCCGCTATAAAGCGGTACCTATTTATCTACTTGTGCCTGGAGGTGCTTTCAAACTGCTAGGTGGGCAGGAGCTGGGACCGAACGACGGGAGCTCACCCCGCCGCGGGGATTCGAACCGCCGACCATACGATCGGCAAGTCCTAGGCGCTGAGGTTTTACCCACACCGCCACCCGCGCGTGATATTTACACACATATGTGAGACTATACCATAGAGAAGCAGCTCCCATGTGGCTTGGTGAGTATGACTGAAGGAGGTCTTACAGCTAAAATGAATTAAAGAGTGCTTCCAGATGAATGTTTACTGTGATACCAGTTTTTTGCAGTGTCTTTCTTTCTTTTTTTTTTTTTTTGGAAGACATTGTTGGCATCAATATGTCACTCAGCATGTATTTTCCCTATTTAATCCAGATTTACCCTATCCACAGAAAATGGGATAAGTTAAAAAGAAGCCATACTGCTGCTCATGACTGATTTGCAATATCAGTACAATCTGTTTCCAATATTAAGCCACCATCTGAAGCAACCTAAAAGTGCATAAGATCAGAACATTATACTGCAATTTTAAATAGGTAAACCCTGTTAAGAGTGAAGGGAACACTGTT
Source organism: Podarcis pityusensis (assembly GCF_964106645.2). Classification (NCBI taxonomy): domain Eukaryota; kingdom Metazoa; phylum Chordata; class Lepidosauria; order Squamata; family Lacertidae; genus Podarcis; species Podarcis pityusensis. The sequence goes on along the minus strand of NC_138036.1, from coordinate 51,340,509 downwards.
TCTGAGTGAACAATGCTAAACATTAGTCTGAAATGCACCCCATTTTCTCCCTAATGTTTCCAATTAACTTTTTTTTTTTTTTTGCAATTAAGGCACGAAGGTACAAGTTACACTCCTATGGATCAAGAGGAAGGCTTAAGTCTCCTTTTATTTAGGGTAAAGCCCCAAATAAAGATGAAACAGTAAATTTCCATGACTTAATTAGCTTTATAGCTCCAGATCATACCATCTTCTGGATCATTACAGTGGTACCTCGGGTTACAGATGCTTCAGGTTACAGACTCCACTAACTCAGAAATAGTACCTCGGGTTAAGAACTTTGCTTCAGGATGAGAACAGAAATCGCATGGCAGTGTCGCGGTGGCAGCAGGAGGCCCCATTAGCTAAAGTGGTACCTCAGGTTAAGAACAGTTTCAGGTTAAGAACGGACCTCCAGAACAAATTAAGTTCTTAACCCGAGGTACCACTGTTATTACGAAACCATGGTGCATGTGTAATACAAACGCTTCTCCATCACCATGCAAATAGCCTATCATGTTTGCTGAAACCTCCACAAGAGCGTCTGATTATGTGGAGGCTCGGTTTGTGAAGAAGAAGAAGAGTTTGGATTTGATATCCCACTTTATAACTACCCCAAAGAGTCTCAAAGCGGGTAACAATCTCCTTTCCCTTCCTCCCCCACAACAAACACTCTGTGAGGTGAGTGAGGCTGAGAGACTTCAGAGAAGTGTGACTAACCCAAGGTCACCCAGCAGCTGCATGTGGAGAAGCGGAGACGTAATCTGGTTCACCAGATTACGATTCTACCGCTCTTAACCACTACACCACGCTGGCTCATTGTGAAAATAGGGAAAGAGAAATCAAGCAAGCGAGTCTCTGTGCAACTGGGGCACATCTATGGATGCCCTGTCTAACATGGGAGAGTTTTCCATGTGGTCAACAAGAGTGGCTTGCACAGCACCAACCCGTCCCTGTTCAAGTATAAACTGTGTTAAGTCCCACAGCTGGTAAGGCAAACTTATTGCACTGAAATTCTGAGAGGCCAGTCCCAGCAAGAGTCATTTTGTCAAAGTAAACCACAAACATATGTGGATATTTTCTACGCTACTCAATAGGCTGGCACTCTTTGTCCCTTTGAAGTACAAACTTCCAACACATCCCACGAAGAGACTATACCCCGAAGAGAGCAAACAAACAAAAAAGTCTCTATCTGAAACTGTGTGCAACATGTTGTTTTTTTAAGAGAGTCAAATCATTCCACAGTAAATAAGGTGCAACCACTACCTGGCAACAGCAATTTAGAATCTCACACTGAGAACGTTTTTGCAGATGGAAGAGACATGGGATTCTTTATAAAAAAATTAAAAAGGCACTTCTGGGAAAAAGACTTGAAAGCTGACTCCTAACTTTGCTGATTTCTCAATCAAAATATTTCCAGTATTTTGCAAAAACGGCATTCCCCGGTGATTTTTAATTTTTTTTTTAAGGAAAAAGAAGAACAAGTATTTATTCATAATAGCACAAAGGTCAGTCAAGTTATCGGAGCAAAAGTAACTCTTGTTAAAAAGAACAGGGCTCCATTATGACACTGAGTGAAGGGAGCTGCCTGAAATCTGTCAAAGGAGGAAGGAGAACCTCTTGCGGTGAGAAACAAGGGGCGGGAGACTTTTTGGAGCTTTCAGGGCTGGCCCCCTAAAACAGATCCAGCTGTTGAAAGGAAATGGGGTTGGGGTGGGAGGTTATATCTCACTTTGTGCCTGGAACTTCCAGCAAACAAGAGCAGCCAGCCATCCTCACTGCAGCAGCTCCCAAGTCTTTTTAAAGAGCATGCACACATAATTTCTATCATATTTTCAGCCATTTCTCAGTCCTGGGGGTATTTCAGTCTGGGAATGATAAAGGTGCCTCCCCAACAGAGGGGAGGGGGAGAATCCAGGGTACTTGCAACTTGTGTATATATATATATAGCTCTTGTTGATTTTGCAACCTTGCCCTGAGTCCTTCAAGACAGCCATAAGGTTTTCCCCTAAAAAAAGCCAGAAATGTTATCTCCTGCCCTATGCTAAAGCAACAAATGGCAAGACCCTGGGACCCTGGAGCTGAATAACAGGAAATCTAGGCATCTGTCACCTCCTGGGGGGAGGTAAATGGATTAGAGGGTTCAACAAAAGGAAGAGAAAAGTTCTTTTAAACATGCAACTGATTAACAGGCCCTCTCTAATCTGCAGTTTGGGCCTGTTATTTTTCTATTGGGGATGGGATACCTTTTCAGGGCAATCAAAGTTAATGCAATTTTTTTAAAAAATAAAACCAAACAAATGGAAGCTCCACTGGCTACCCGCCAAATTACCCCGCGGCCAAGTGATTAAGCATGATTCAAAGGTGTGGGGAATGACTTTGTATTATCTCTCTGCCATTGCTGGGCAAATCTAGCCAAAGTTAAGAGTGCAAAGGAGCCACACACACAAAAAAAATTACTTGGAAAGAGGATGATGGGCCGTAGAATTATTTTGCCCCAGGATCAAAGCCTCAGTCTAACCTAAGTCTTAACAGCGCCTGGGGTGGAGGGGATAAAACGCAAGGCTGAGAAGAAAGCGCCACAAATCCACAGCTGGACATAAAATGCAAGATCAGGCAATTGCTTTTGCAAGGACTGTTAAGTCTTCCACCAGTCTCATATTCACTCTGCACACTCCGGGCTCCTCCCTCTCCGAAGAGCTCCCATAAATCTTGCTGCTGTTAAGGCAGGGAGAAAGAGAGATGCCGGACGAGCTGGCAAGCATTCAACAGCAGCAGCCAGCCAGTGTGCAAGGTCAGATGTTAATAGGGCCGCTTGAATTCAGGCTCTCCAAACAATCGCAAGGCTTGTTGAACCGAATCCTAATGTTTCCTGATCGCCCGGGCTTTCCCCCCCTCCCCCCGCTCTGTGATCCTCTCTGCTCTCTTTCTGGGTTAGGTCAGTCAGGTAACACACAGGAAATGGCACTCTCCGAAAGCACAAAAAGCACTCGTGGGAAGGGAGGGGGGGAGAAGGGCAAAACTCCAAAACAACAACACACTATCCCCACTGCAAGAGGATGGTGGTGGACTTTCTGCCCATTATGGGTTCGGTTTCTTAGAAGCGCCAAGCAAGAGGCGGGCACTTCGCTCCCAAAACATTTTGTCTGCCTTCTCCCAACACCCCACTGAAAAAATAATGTGGAATTAAAAGGAGAGAAATCCCCTTTATTTCCTCATCTCCTGTCCCGATTCCTCACTCCACAAGGTGAAAACTTCACGTCTCCTACAGAGGCGGGGGCGGGGGCACGCGCGCGTAATGCTGGATGGAGCCGCACAACTCTGACCATACTTTCCAAACCACCATTACGCATCATGATGCTCAACTTCCCCATCCAAACTTCTCTCCCTCTCGGTGGGGAATACTGCGATGTTTTTATTTTGCACAATAAAGTATAAGGGGTGGGGGGTGGGATGGAGAGAGAGGAGGGTAGGATGGCGCTGCTGGGCTTTTGCAGATGAAAGGGTTTGGCAGGGCAACTCCCAACACGAGTGCACGGACGTAAATGTTCAATGGTGCTTCAGGAGAGCAGCATCCCCCAATGGACTCTGCAGGGCGCCTTTCTCCGCGCCAAGTACAATACAGCCCGAGAATCGACGGCGATCCTTCGCGTAACCCAACGAGACGGACTGTTCCGCCTCAAGATGCGCGGTTCCTGGGAAGTGAGCCGCCCCGCGCGCTTTCCTTCCGAGTAAGCATTAAAAAGGGCACCGCTCCAAAAGTCCTACATAGGTAACTTACTTCCGAGTAAGCACACAAAGGGCGCAGCTTCAAAAGTCCTACCTAGGTAACTTACTTCCGAGTAAGCATACTCAAAAGTTCTACCTAGATAAACTATTTTCTAGGGGGCGCGGTGGCAAGTTTCCTAGGCTCCCTCGTCCTCCCCCCTCCCCCGAAGGCTGCCGTTGTACCCGAGGTGAAAAGGCATCAAGCAGGACTACTCGAGAGCAACCGGTTGGCCCCTCGACGGCGCTGCCACGGATTCCCATCGGGCTACTCCCGAGTTAAAAAAATTAAATAAAATCGCCTTTTTACTCCTCCTGCACACCTTTGCCTAGGCAGCAACTGGTTTTCGACGCCTCTTGGGGCGAAGTCTACATAGGGCTACTCGAGAGTAATCCTCCCAGCCGAGGGAGTCCGGAGAGCTCTCCCTTCCAAGACATAAATGGGGCTGCTTGGGAGCGGCGCGCGCCCTCGACGGCATCCCGTGGCACGGGTCTACTCGAGAGCAAGTCGAGGGTCGGCCGACGAGGAAACGGGAGAGCCGTCGGGGCGACTTCGGAGTAAGACCGGCGGTGCTGCTGCTGCAGCCCGAGAGCCGCCGTCGGGGCGCTTCCAGCCTTACCTGCCGCGTCGAGGAAGAGGACGAAGGCGGACGCCGCCAGCACGGCTACGAAGGTGGCGCTGGCTGCCCCCATGCTGGCGCCGGCCAAGAGAGAAGGACGAAGGGGCCGCCGCCGCCGCACAAAGAGCCCTTTGTGGCCGCCCTCGGCTCTTCGGCTGGCGAAGGTGGCGGTCGCTGCTGGCGGCGCTTCCCGAGGATGCTGCCTTCTTGCGGGCTCCCTGGACGTCGAGCGACGGAGAAGCTGCTACTGCTGCCGCCTCCTCTCCGCCTCCTCCTCCCGCGAGCGGACGCTGCCCGAGGGGAGGAACGCGGCGGCGGCGGCGCCGACTGAGTCCGCCTGCTGGGAGCGCGCCTCCCTTCGCCCGCCGGCCAGCCCAGTCAGCCCAGCCAGCCGCTGCTCCTCGCGCGCACGGAGCGAGCGCACGGCAGCCCCCAAGGGAAGGCGAGGGGCGGGGAAGGCGCGCCCCCGACGCCGCTATCGCGATTCCCCGCGCCGAGCGAGCGGGGAAGCAGGGGGCGCGCAGCCGCGAGGTGTGAGGGGAAGGGTGGCCTGGTTCGGGCAGGGGCGCGCGCATCTGGAGGAGAGCGAATGGAGATATGGAAGTACAGAGTTGTAGAATTGGAAGGGACCTTCGTGGGTCATTTGTCCAACCGAACCTTTTGCCCAGCATGGGACTCGAACCCACGACTCTTTGATTAAGTCTCATGCTTAGAGTTGCCATATTTCAGAAAGGAAGAGGGCTGCCCTATTTTTAAAAGTAGTAGGGTTGCCTGGCAAATAGAAGGGGAAGAAATGGAGGCAGTGAGAGATTTTACTTTCTTGGGCTCCATGATCACTGCAGATGGTGACAGCAGTCACGAAATTAAAAGATGCCTGCTTCTTGGGAGAAAAGCAATGACAAACCTAGACAGCATCTTAAAAAGTAGAGACATCACCTTGCCAACAAAGGTCCGTATAGTAAAAGCTAAGGTTTTCCTAGTAACGATGTATGGAAGTGAGAGCTAGACCATAAAGGAGGATTAATGCTTTTGAATTATGGTGCTGGAGGAGACTCTTGAGAGTCCCATGGACTGCAAGAAATCAAACCTATCCATTCTGAAAGAAATCAGCCCTGAGTGCTCACTGGAAGGACAGATCGTGAAGCTGAGGCTCCAATACTTTGGCCACCTCATGAGAAGAGAAGACTCCCTGGAAAAGACCCTGATGTTGGGAAAGATGGAGGGCAAAAGGAGAAGGGGACGACAGAGGACGAGATGGTTGGACAGTGTTCTCGAAGCTACCAGCATGAGTTTGACCAAACTGCGGAAGGCAGTGGAAGACAGGAGTGCCTGGCGTCCTCTGGTCCATGGGGTCACGAAGAGTCGGACACGACTAAACGACTAAACAACAACAACAAGGGTTGCCTAGTTTCATCATTATTATTTTGGAAGACCACAAAATGGTTGAGCTTTTTTTTCTTTTCTTTTAGGAATAACGTACATCAAAATTTTGGACAAAGCGCTGCCCTTTGGAAAATTCCCACACATACCCCATGTCAATTCCATCTTTCAACTCGACCTTTGAAGTATGGTAGCCCTGGTCATGCTCTACTTTCTGAGCTGTCTGCCCAATGGTAGCCATCTTCAGATACCCTAAGGACTCTGGAGGGTAGGACTCGAACCAAAGGCTTCAAGTTACACAAGAAAGGAGATTTGAACTATAAACAGGAAGAACTTTCTGGCAGTAAGAGCTGTTCAGCAGTGGAACTGTCTCCCTCAGGAGATGGTGGACTCTCCTTCCTCAGAGGTTTTTAAGCAAAGGTTGGACGGCCATCTGTCATGGATGCTTTAGCTGAGTTTCCTGCATTCCAGGATCAATCCCTGCTGGCTGGGAAAGGCTCCTGGAGGACACCCCAGCAAACCACAGCCAGTCAGTGTCATGGTTCATGCCTCAGGCTAAGCCAAACCATGCTTTAACCATGGCTGGCCGGCACCCAGACATGATGACAGCGCAGCCACTCTGCTCATCCCCCTTTGCTCTGCTGCTTAGTGTTGAGCTAAGTCGTGACTGGGCTTAGCCACACCTCCCAACCCAGATTTGTGGTTCAGACCAGGGTTTCCCAAACTTGGGTCGCCAGCTGTTTTTGGACTGCAATTCCCATCATCACCACTGGTCCTGCTAGCTATGGATGGTGGGAGTTGTAGTTCAAAAAACAGCCGGAAACCTAAGTTTGGGAAACCCTGGTTTAGACTAACCATAGTTTGCAACCCAGGTTTGGTTGGGGGCTTGCCATTTGTCTGGGAAAACTAAACCACTAGGGCAGACATGGCCAAACTTGGCCCTCCAGCTGTTTTGGGACTACAATTCCCATCATCCCTGACCACTGGTCCTGTTAGCTAGGGATGATGGGAGTTGTAGTCCCAAAACAGCTGGAAGACCAAGTTTGGCCATGCCTGCACTAGGGAGTTCATATCCTTATCATCAAAAGGCTACAAATTCCTACCAACTGTCTACATTCTGTCTGACATACATGTGTGGCCACTGACTTATTCTTATCTCCATGCCATGTGCAAAAGGGGTTTGAGTTGTGAGTGGTTTGGAGGGCCCAATTCACATACATTAAGCCAGCAACCTGTGCAAATTCGGCAATGTAAACATGTGGCAAAGAGAGTGATGTTAAATTCTCGAGAATAATCTTTTGGAGAATATTCTCAAGAATATTCAATTAATGAGAATGTTAGAGAATTTTCATTTAAAATAGGAGAATTCACCATTCTAAGGTGATGGCACCAGTAATTGTCATGTTAAGGTTTGGTGTAAAGAAACTCCGTAGTTAAATCATATTTCATTCTTCCATTAGAATATGTATATGTTATAGGACAAGTCAAAATATACAATTGGCATGCTAAGTTTTGATACAAGTAAATTCAGTAATAGGCTATCTTGTGCTTCTAATAACGCTAACACTTAATAACTGTTTTGGTGATTAAAACACAGCTTGATAAACAAAACTATATGCATACATAAAAAAGAAGCCATTAACATTAAATATATTATCTCTGGTATGACAATCTCTGGTAAATGGAACCTTGTACCATTGAATGGCACTGCAAAAAAACAGTTACTAGCACTAAATAAAATTATAGAACGTCAACTGTTTAAATCAAGGCCACCTCACATGCTGTTACACATAATTGTATAGGCCAAGGTACTTTAAGTGTATGAAATGTTAAAGCTACTTTCTGTAAAAAATAAATAAACAAAAAAACACTGTATGGCCAAGGGTATAGAGTTGCTAAGAATAAGGTCACACCAAAATAGGAAAAAAGCCTATTACATATAGTTGAAATACATATGAACTCAAATGTTCATCAAATTAAATGAATAGCATTTTTAAAACTAAAAAATAAATAAAAATGTTTTCTGTAGCTCACATTTCAGAACTGCCAATGGTGAATGACACAATGCCCAGTAATGTAACTGGATAAAAAAAAAAAAATCATTATTCATTACTTACACTGACAATATCACAGCTTGACTTACTATTTACTAGATTTTTTTAATGTGGGTTATAAAACTGGTTCTTACATTAGAATTTACAGTTTGCGGGGAATATTCTCCAGAGAGTTTTCTAGCATATTCTCAAGAATATTCTCATTCTCAAGAATATTCTCCGGAGAATATTCTCACCTCACATCACTAGGCAAAGAGTTAGAAAGTGGGCAGGATTCTGGGGGAAATGACTTTGGCAATCTCACCTGCCATCGAACCCAATACACAATTTTGGCTTCAGGCGCAATCCCTGGAATATAACCCCCCATGTAAATTGTGGACTTTGCTGTACAGTGTAATGGGCCCAGAATATCCTCTTGGCACCCTTCAGAGGCCTACGAGTTCCCTACCACAAATTAAAAGTCTATTAAGAACTAACTAATCTGCATTAAATCTTAGGCCATCCTTTCTCTGAAGTGATTTCATGTCTCTCCTCCAGGGCTGTTCCAGTAAAAGGAGTCTTTGCATGTGTATATCCCCGGAAACTTGCACTACAGCAGGAGAGGCATGTAGGAAGTATTCCTCCATGCTAAAAATCTCCTGTGTCTTTTCTCATGGGACCAGTTTCTTCAGTTTGACTAGTTCTGGTCAGCACAGACGAGGAGGGAGTGAATTTTTAATTTCCTGGGAAATGGAGCTTCAGCCAACCTTGAGTGGGAGATTTACTGCAGGCAAGCCAGACCTTCCCTTAGTTGTTAAAAAAGAGAATTCCTGACTTAAGATTCTTTTTTTGCAATGAAGAAAGCAGGGGTCGACCTCAACTGAGTGATCCTTCTCCTTGCCCTCTAACCCATGACTCCTTTAGATCCAATTCTGTTTTTCGTCTGGGGTCATGAAAGAAGGGCATTTCTTGCTCAGAAATAACTTGTTGCTTACTCTATACAGTGGTAGCTCAGGTTATATATGCTTCAGGTTACATACGCTTCAGGTTACAGACTCCGCTAACACAGAAATATTACTTCGGGTAAAGAACTTTGCTTCAGGATGAGAACAGAAATCGTGCTCTGGCGGCGCAGTGGCAGCAGGAGGCCCCATTAGCTAAAGTGGTGCTTCAGGTTAAGAACGGTTTCAGGTTAAGAACGGACCTCTGGAACGAATTAAGTACTTAACCCAAGGTACCACTGTATTCACCCACATTTAAGGAACATGATTTCACCCAAAGAATCCTGGGAGCTGTCATTTAACCCTGCCACAGCTACGATTCCCAGTACCCTTAGCAGCGGTATCAAAATTCTTAGCAGCAGTATCGGAAGTCATGTACTTTAAATGTGGAAAGTTACTGTATGGGCCAGTGGAGGCTCCCCTATAGGGCAAAGTGGGTCACAGCCCTCCCAAGATTCTGATTCACCAAAAAAAACCTCCAGAAAGCATTATTCTTGGCCGAAGTCTTTCTCTGGCTTTTCAAAGCCAAAGTTCAGTCTCTCTCTTGTCACCCAGAGTTACAAGGTGTGACCCGAAAGTTCAGTGAATGGTCCCAGAAATCGGACAGTGAGAAATATTTGAACATATACCTTGCAGGCCTTCAAAGTAGGCCCCCTCGGATATAATTCACCATTGACAACGTTCGTAGAACTGTTGGAAACTTTTGGATAAATCCTCTTTTCGCACAGCTTCCAGTTCCCTCGTCACAGCAGCTTGTGCATGTGAAATGTTGGAAAATCTGTGCCCTTTCAGTGCAGATTTCAGTTTTGGAAAAAGAAAGAAATCTGGTGGGGCCAGATTTCTGGAGTAACCTCAGTAACGATCGTGGTTCAAATTGCCATGACAGGGTGAGCTCCCGTTGCTCGGTCCCAGCTCCTGCCAACCTAGCAGTTTGAAAGCATGCCAAAAAGTGCAAGTAGATAAATAGGTAGGAAGGTAAACGGCGTTTCCGTTGCACCAGAAGCGGCTTAGTCATGCTGGCCACATGACCCAGAAAAACTGTCTGCAGACAAACACCGGCTCCCTCAGCCTGTAAAGTGAGAAGAGCGTGCAACCCCAGAGTCGTCTGTGACTGGACTTAACTGTCAGGGGTCCTTTACCTTTTTTATGTAATTCTTCCGCCACAATTCGGATGGACAAATACCGATCCCGCATCAATAACTCACAAACTCTGTCGACATCTGCCGCCTTTCTGCTCATGGACGATCTTCCAGATCAAGGGTCATCTTCGATGGTTTGCCGCCCTTCACGGAGAGGCTTAAACCACTCATACACTGTCTTTTGTGTTAGAGCTTCATCTCAGTACACAATTTGTGAGCATTTTGTGGGTTTCCGAAGCTGACTGTATTTCCGAATATTTTTCGCTGTCCAATTTCTGTGACCATTCACTGAACTTTCCAGTCATACTTTGTATTATTAATACATTTACTCAGAGTCAGTATAGTGTAGTGGTTAGTGTGTTGGACTAGGACCCGGGAGACCAGGGTTATTAGGTTCTTGTTGTTTTTTATTTGGATTATATAGGGCCTTCTCGGTAATGGTGCCCACCCTGTGGAACGCCCTCCCTTCAGATGTGAAGGAAATAGGCAGTTATCCTATCTTTAAAAGACATCTGAAGGCAGCCCTGTTTAGGGAAGTTTTTAATATTTAATGCTGTATTGTTTTTAACACTCAATAGTGAGCCGTCCAGAGTGGCTGGGGAAACTCAGCCAGATGGGCAGGGTATAAATAAATTATTATTATTATTATTATTATTATTATTATTATTCCCCAGTCATCCATGACCCTCTATGTGCACTGTCTCAGCATAATCCACCTTACAGGGCTGTTGTGAGGGAGAACTATATATACCACTGGCAGATGGATGTGGTCCCACTAGCGCAAGCTTCCTCAACCTCGGCCCTCCCGCTGTTTTTGGCCTATAACTCCCATGATCCCTAGCTAGCAGGACCAGTGGTCAGGGATGATGGGAATTGTAGCCTCAAAACATCTGGAGGGCCGAGATTGAGGAAGCCTGCACTAGCATATGGCTTTTACCAGCATGGACCCCTCTCTGTTAGGAATGTTTGTGTGGCCTCCCAACCCACAAATCTAGGGATTTCGATTGCTCAGTAAAATAAAATACCATAGATGGGGGAAATGAGAAATAACTTCAAGAGATGGTGTCTTTTTTAATGGTCCTGCTTATTCTTTAAATGATAGTAAAAATAATAATCTTAAAATATTGATGTGATGATATGTAATCCCTGATATGTTCATAAGTATAGTTTGGCTAATTATTAGCAGTGACATGAAACAGGAAATGATTTGTATGCCCTGTGGTCATGCCTGTACGGCAAAGAGTTTGGATAAGAATCCTTCAATGAATAAGAGGAATAATTGACTTCATTAGAGACAAATCCTCTTATAGTCTTCTTGAGTTACATTGAGAGGAAATCTCCCATTCTTGTAAAAATCTGAATCAACTTATGCTGAAAGCAACTCACGTATTAATCACTCAGCTTTGGAAAAACTCAAAGACGCATGCTGCAGATGACTAGATAGCAAAAGTTATGGGATGTTTTAATGACCAGCAAGCTTTCCCTTGAATTGAATACAGTTGATAGGGGGAAAGAAAATTGTATGCAGGAATGCACTGACTATTTAGGATATACACAATTGCGTAGAAAGCCACAAATATTTAAAAGATTTGGTATATGTTGATAACAGTCTTTTGGTAGACATTTTTGGTTATGGCATGCAACAATAATATGGACTGAATGATGGGTAAGTGGAAAGAATTGCTGCATCTTCAGTAGATAGTTTATAGCTGGTTTTTTCCTGGGATTATCTTTTAATACTGTGCTGATTTAAACACATACAAATATATATTTTAAATAAATAGTAATATTAAAGGGACCCCTGACCATTAGGTCCAGTAGTGGACGACTCTGGGGTTGCAGCACTCGTCTCGCTTTACTGGCCAAGGGAGCCGGCGTACAGCTTCTGGGTCATGTAGCCAGCATGCCTAAGCCACTTCTGGCGACCCAGAGCAGTGCATGGAAATGCCATTTACCTTCCCGCCACAGTGGTACCTATTTATCTACTTGTACTGGTGTGCTTTCAAACTGCTAGATTGGCAGGAGCAGGGACCAAGCAACGGGAGCTCACCCCGTCACGGGGATTCGAACCGCCGACCTTCTGATCGGCAAGCCCTAGGCTCTGTGGTTTTTAACCCACAGCGCCACCCGTGTTAATAGTAATATTAATAGTTAATAGTTAATAGTAATATTACCAATCAATATATAATAGTAATATTACCAATCAATATATAATAGTAATATTATCAATCAATATCTACTTAATCAATATATTACCAATCAATATATACTTAATCAAGAAGACTAATAGATTAGTGAACCAATGAGCAGCGAAATCTGAAAGCAGCTGGAGTGGGATCCTGCTGGCAGGACATTGGACCATTTTTCCTCCCATTGATTCCAGCTGGAGGAATTACCTACACAATCTTCAGGGCTGGTGCAGTCTGTCCCCCGTTCCATGGGGAGGGTGTGTTAGTGGAAGGACCTGGGATTCTGCAAACCCACAGCCTCTCCCACTAGTCCCATGACACTCCTTGGAAATGCATCTTTTGTTTCTGAGCTCCGAAGTCCAAGGGCTTACCTTTCCACAATCTCACAGAAAAGTCATACAAGGTTGGACCTCTTATCCGCAAGGGCGGGACTCCTTCGCTTCCCTCTGAAAGGGAGTTCTGAAGAACAATGTTCCATGGAAAGCCTTACAGGGAGGACTTGTATCTGGGTAGACGTTGGGGACACTGAGGTTCAGCTCTGAGGGCCTTCTGGCGGTTCCCTCACTGTGAGAAGTGAGGTTACAGGAAACCAGGCAGAAGGCCTTCTTGGCAGTGGTGCCCGCCCTGTGGAATGCCCTCCCATCCGATGTCAAGGAAATAAACAACTATAGTGGGACCTCGGGTTAAGAACTTAATTCGTTCTGGAGGTCTGTTCTTTACCTGAAACTGTTCTTAACCTGAAGCACCACTTTAGCTAATGGGGCCTCCTCCTGCTGCTGTGCCACCGCTGCACGATTTCTGTTCTCATCCTGAAGCAAAGTTCTTAACCCGAGGTAATATTTATGGGTTAGTGGAGGCTGTAACCTGAAGCATATGTAGGAAGGTGGGATATAAATATTTTAATAAATATGCACAGGATGAGTCGCATCTTACAGGATTAATGTGTTTCAAAGTGCTGTCACTCACATATGAGGGTGGGGGAGGATAATATTTGTGGAGGGTTGTAAACTTTGAAGCCTGCATAAATAAAAGTATGGCTATGGATGTGGCTTTACCAGTTTGTTTTCTTATTCTTAACTGCAGCCTGATCATCTATGTAACTTCTAAGTGAAGTGATCAAAAACCAATTGCTCTTTCTAACAAACTGTCCAGATTCATTATAAGAGCACTGCGCAGTCTTAAGAAGAAGCTGTCCCAGAGAACATGACCCTCTCTTGAAATCACAGGGGGATTACATTTCACTAATTTCACTGTTAAAAGTAAATTTGTGTAACTTTACCCAATAAGGGACTGAAAACTCTTTCTGTTCCTTCTTTGAAACTTGCAAAACATTTCAAAAGTGATTTATTGCAGTTGTCAAAGTCATTTGGACAAGAACTCAAACAGTATGTTGTCTTGCTTATTTTAGTTATTTTGTTTTGTATGCATGTAAAGAAGGCTTCAGTTGGGAGGAATTATTCCATAAAGCAACCACAGAAATATTCTGAGCACATTTCGCATGAGGACATGGCTAACAAAGCTGCATTCTTTGCCTGGAGGTCAGCGGTTCTTCAGGCTTGTTTAAGAAACTCTGGGGGGTATTTTTTAATCCAAAGTCCATTTTCCATATTGCCTCAGAACCATGCAAACATTCTCCTATGTGTCTGTAGGTGTTGGGACTTACATTTAAAGCCCTAAATGGCTTGGGCCTTCCTATGTCTTAAGATCACCAACTGCATTGCACCGAGAGCATTTCTTACAAGAAGAAAGTTTGTAATTAAGAAGTTTTCATTTTATTGTACACCACTTAAATAAGTAATTTTAAAGCAAAATATACATATTAAAACATCACCGGCATCTTTTTGGCACCAGCTTACATTTTTATTCACCCAGGCATTTGTACTACAGTGGTACCTCTGGTTGCGAACGGAACCCGTTCTGGAGGCCCGTTCGCAAATATGAAAAGCCCGCAACCTGAAGTGCCGTATCTGCGCAGGTGCGTGGCACAATTTGGTGCTTGTGGGAGGGAGCAGAAACAAGGCAGAGGACAGAGCTCTGTGTGCTGTACAGTTTGCCTTGCACCCCCTAAGCCAGGCGTAGGCAAACTCCAGCCCTCCATATGTTTGGGACTACAATTCTCATCATCCCTGACCACTGGTCCTGTTAGCTAGGGATGGTGGGAATTGTAGTCACAAACATCTGGAGGGACAGAGTTTGCCTATGTCTGCCCTAAGCTAACCCGCTGCCTTCATGTAATGTGGAGAACACTGTCCCATTTGTAGCCAGTGTTGAAGTCAAGTGAGGGAGGCAGGAATATTGTCCGCTTTAGACAGCAAAAGCTCTTGGGTTGGTCGTGATGAATCTGTAACAGAATGACTGAGTGCACTCAAGCAACTTTAGCTTTGCCCTGTATTTAGGATACACAAAATAGTGCATTCACTAGTGTGGACACATGGGAATCTACCCAGGTTTCATCAAGCTGACTTTCATGGTTTGAAAATAAAACCAGTGGTCAGTGCCTTAGATCCAGAATTGGCCTCCACAGTCACTTACGGACTCATCGTTAAAACCGTGATTATGGAAGACAATCTTACTCGGCTACGAGTGATCGCCAAAGAAGAAGAAGATCTCTGTGTCATTGGAAGAAAGTTATGTTGAAATAAATATGTTGTTTCTAAACAAATGTTTTCAGGATCCACATTATCCACAAATTCTTTCTTAAATGCACATTTCTTCTGTCTCCATTAATATATGTTCAGTCATTAGCTCATCAGATGAAACAAGGTCTTCCTTACGAACATTTAAACCATAATAAATGGGTTGGTTGTTCAGCTGCCACTGTGTTGTTTTCTGTCATAGCAAACACAGCTCCTCCTCTAGAAACTAAATAATAGATAACACATTAAAACTTTATAGTGATATCTCCATGAATCTTTAAACATTTGCTGTCACTTACTGATTATAGTTCTGACAAGGAAAATTAGTGGTCAATTTCCTTTTCTGAAAAGTCAGTTTGCATTTGTGAATTTTGTCTTAATACAGCTGTTTTGGGCAACTCTTACCTACTGAGTGTAATATATGGATGATGGAAATAAAAACAAAAGGAGCAGCATACTCTCTTGCCCATTTTTAATTAAATTATATTTTTATTTATAAAAGTTATAGGTAGAGAGGCTACAAATTCCCAATGAGCTGTGAACCTCACTAGGTGACCTTGGGCTAGTCACTGTCTTTCATGATAACCTACCTCACAGGTTTCCGATGATGATGATGAAGATTATAAAATTAGGTTGGATTTCCCCAGCCACTCTGGGCAGCTTCCAGCACATATAAAAACATAAAACGTCAAACATTAAAAACTTTCCGATACAGGGCTGCCTTCAGATGTCTTCTAAAAGTTGTCTACCTCGGAATTCAAACGGAATCTGCCCCAGAAGTCCGTTCGACTTCCAAAATGTTTGGAAACCAAGGCGCAGCTTCCAATTGGCTGCAGGAAGCTCCTGTAGCCAATCGGAAGCCACCGAAGTCGTATCGGACGTTTGGGCTCCAAAGAACGTTTGCAAACTGGAACACTCACTTCCGGGTTTGCGCCGTTCAGGAGCCAAAACGTTCGAGTCGCAAGGCGTTTGAGATCCAAGGTACGACTGTAGTTCCTTATCTCCTTCTCATCTGATGGGAAGGCATTCCACAGGGAGGTGCCACTCCTGAGAAAGCCCTCTGCCTGGTTCCCGGTAACCAGTGGCATAGCGTGGGGGGTGCAGGGGGGGGCCCGGCTGCACCGGGTGCAACATCTGGGGGTTAGGGTTAGGGGGCGCAAATCCATGGGTTAGGGGGCGCAAATCCACGGGTTAGGGGGCGCAAATTACTTGCCTTGCCCCGGGTGCTGACAACCCACGCTACGCCACTGCCGGTAACTTCACTTCTCACAGTGAGGGAACTGCCAGAAGACCCTCAGAGGTGGACCACAGTGTCTGGGCTGAATGATAGGGGTTGAGATTCTCTATCCCTATTTAGATAATATAGGGAGTTGTAGAACCATGCACACCACATCAAGCTCCTTGGAGGAAAGTTAAGATATGCAGTCGTACCTTGGAAGTCAAGCAGAATCCGTTCTGGAAGTCCATTCCACTTCCGAAACATTCAACTTCCAAAGCTTGGCTTCTGATTAGCTGCAGGATGCTCCTGCAGCCAATCGGAAGCTGCAGAAGCCCCGTCGGATGTTCAGCTTCCAAAAGAACATTCAAAAACCAGAACACTCACTTCTGGTTTTCAATCGTTCGGAGGTCGGAACATTTGACTCCCAAGGTGTTCGGGAGCTGGGGTACAACTGTACAGTGGTACCTCGGGTTAAGTACTTAATTTGTTCCGGAGGTCCGTTCTTAACCTGAAACTGTTCTTAACCTGAAGCACCACTTTAGCTAATGGGACCTCCCACTGCCACCGTGCTGCCGGAGCACGATTTCTGTTCTCATCCTGAAGCAAAGTTCTTAACCCGAGGTACTATTTCTGGGTTAGTGGTGTCTGTAACCTGAAGCGTATGTAACCTGAGGTACCACTGTATATGTAATGATAAATATAATGACTTAATTGTATTTAGGGCCCATGGTATTGCAAGCTCCTATTAATTTAAATGGCGCTTCTCTATTCCCTAGTGTAGAGAAACCTCCTGTTGGATTGCGTCCTTTAAAAAATATCTGACTTGCTCAGCATAAAAAGCTGGAACTGTATACATAGCCTTCTTGCTAACTTCCCACCGCCAAAGCCAGCTGACTTAAAAACTCGCATTGCTTCCAAGACGTGCTTAGACTTATTACCTGGCAAGTCACCAAGAGAAGGTTTTACGCACTTGAGAAGCAGACACAAAGAATGTCGTTCTGTACACCTTTGCACAGCGAATACATTAGACTGAGACAGTATTGGGAAGAAGTCATCATCTGTTATTTAAAACCAAACACTGCTATGAATGCAGAGGGGGATGGTCTTTACAACTCATGCTCTCAAATTGTGGAGCAAACTTGCTCAAATGTTTGGCACTGTTAAGTGCGTTGCTCTCTGTTGTGCAGCTGAAGAGCTTTAGATCTATGGCAGATCTTGACAGTTCTCAGCATCTGATCTCTTGACAATTCCCTTAAAATGCTACATAGGTGTTATTGTATCCCAGTGCACATAGCAAGAGTAACAGGAGATGGATCTGTGAACTGATAGAGGGGGTGCAGGTTTTAAAAATCATACTTCCATCTAGGGTGAGAATGCCCCTTGGTTGACATGTATTGGGATGATGTAATCACTGGAATCATCATTTCATAAAATGTGAGTCGCTTGTTAAACTAATGTCTTAACTTGCCCTTGTCTATACCTCTCATGCCCCTGTTGTACCTTGTAACTTGTGCCTTGCTACGTACCAATCTGAACAATGCATTAAAGACTTTGGCAGAAACAGTGCTGCGAGTTGGAGTTCATTGTTTGGCAGTGAAGGCCAGGCCAGGTAGATGGATTGGGAAAGAGCTCTGACTGAGGGCAGAAAACACACTATGCAAAAATGCACATAGCAGCCAGCCCAAAGGGGTGAATGTGAAATACAGGAAAGAAGTGGTGCTGCGGTCTAAACCACTGAGCCACTTGGCTTGCCATTCGGAAGGTCAGCGGTTCGAATCCCTGTGATGGAGTGAGCTCCCGTTGCTCTGTCCCAGCTTCTGCCAACCTAGCAGTTCAAAAGCATGCCAGTGCAAGTAGATAAATAGGTACCACTGTGGTGGGAAGGTAAACAGCATTTCCGTGCGCTCTGGTTTCCGTCACAGTGTCCCGTTGCACCAGAAGCGGTTTAGTCCTGCTGGCCACATGACCCGGAAAGCTGTCTGTGGCAAACACTGGCTCCCTCTGCCTGGAAAGCGAGATGAGCAGCACAACCCCATAGTCGCCTTTGACTGGACTTAACCGTCCAGGGGTCCTTTACATTTACCTTACAGGAAAAAGTGCTTAAACCTTTTACTCTCTGTTTGAAACTGCTCCATTCAAAGACTGTTTTTCATTAAAATTAAGGAGCCACCAAGGTGTCATGAAACACACTTGTGTGTAACTTGTAGTTAGGCCCAAGGTCTTGGAGAACTGCCAGTTGATATGGACAGTATGAGGCCAGATGGATCAGTGGTCTGACTCAGCATAAGACCAGAAACTCCAAGTGTCCCTATTTTCCAGGCCCAGATTTACAGAAACTCTCCTGGTTTCTGATTTGACCCCGGAATGTCCCGCTTTTCCTTAGGACGTTCCTATTTTCATTGGGAAAATGTTGAAGGGTATGGAGTAATGCGACCACGAAGCCAAGGAGATAAGTAACTATACAACCTTTAGAAGACATCTAAAGGAAGCTCTGTATAGGGAAGTTTTTAAATGTTTAATGTTTTATTATGTTTTTATATATGTTGGAAGCCGCCCAGAGTGACTGGGGCACCCCAGTCAGATGGATGGGGTTTGAAATCATCATCATCATCATCATCAGTGCTTTTTTCTAAAAAAAAAAATGTTTAGAGGTACTCTCATTTTGACTCAAGTAAAATCTCCCTTTTATAGTTCTAATCGGGAAAAATAAATACAGTAAACGGAAAAAAGTACAAAGATTCACTAAATGTTTAGGGGTATGCGTACCCCTGTGTACCCCCAGAAAAAAAGCTCTGATGATGATTAGATGCCCTTATTTTCATTGAAGAAATGCTGGAGGGTATGTATGACCTCTTTGTTGGTTCTCACGATGCTCATGCGTCACACAGCTGAGATACCGGTAATCAACCCCCCAAATCTTAGCCTCATGAAGGGTAAAACCACCCACCATATAAATTCCTACTCCATGCTGAAAACATAAAATAAAGGCCCCCAAGTACAAAATAGCAGACAGCTTCTGGTTTGCTCACCCTATTCCTTTACATCTTTAGAATGTATGCTGGTGCTCTTCAACATCTGGTCCCAAACTGTTTGCTTTCCATTTGATGAAAAAACATCTACGCAGAGATCTGCTTGCATGACCATCTGGTTTTAAAATGTGTCTGATGCTACAAGCCATAGATGCTTTCTGATAGTTGACTAACACCCCGATCCTATGCATGCTTTCTGAGAAGCGAGTGCCAATAAATTCAATGAGCCTTCCTTCCCAGTAAGTGTGCTTAGGATTGTAGCCACATACTTCAAAACCATCGATAAACTTTGGACAGATTAATTTTTTTAAAAGGGTATTTTATATTTATATATTGACTCGTTTTTTTCATGTTGCTGTTGAGATCTGGTGTTGCTAAGGCTTTAGTTCGTAAAGTTTCCAATGGTCTCATAATTGCTTCCAGAATCCGGAGAAACTTCGTCTGGCTCAGCACACTCAACCTACCACAAATGTTAGTTGTTTATTGGGGGCTGGATCCCCCCCACTAGTGTCATGGAAACAGCCATGCTGAAACAGCTCCCACCCCCACTTAAAATGCATGGTTGGAACTAACAAGATAATTGGTCCTGCTTTTGTAAAGTTATCACTTCCCCAGCAGTAGTTATATCTAATTTAGTTTGCATTGGCAGAACTGTCTTAGCAACAGGTTTGTGCTCCTTCATTCCAGAGGAATGCACCTAGAATTATCATCACACACTAATTTTGTGTCTACGATTGTTAATTAGGCTAAAATCATCATTCAGTCTAGAAGAATACATTGAAACTGGGACTGGAGAGGTGAGGGATCTACCCTCTTAAACATTATTTAACCACTGTAGTTGCTTAAAATGTATAAAGGGAAAAATATTGAATTATATCCAGTGATAATGGCCTTCAGCAGCCAGCACAGACATTGCCAGGGGTGAATTCATGGGGTCGGGGGTCTGACTTTGGAGTGTTTCCAGGAAGGTAATTAATTTCGGGGAAACTGAATTGGATTATGGTCCTGGTTACCGTGGAGGATATTACTTTGGGAGGCTAAATTAATTCAAATGACTTTAGCTTGCCTCTTGTGACATTTAAAGTGAAACTCGTGTCTATGCATATGAATTAGAATTTGCAAATATCATGCAAATTTGTGTTTGTAGCGCTTTTAAGTACCTATCCATGCCCCTGGCTATCGCTGAAAGCGTTTCTGCTTGCGCAAAGTGAGGCCCCCAATTTTTGCCAATCCTTCCCCACCGCAGCCACCTGCAGCCTCTGAAAACTGGTTTCTGGGGATTGGGGGACGTTCTAGAACAGTATAGGACACAGCATGGAAAACTGAAGTAAGTGGAAGGAGAGGAAGATCAGGGACAAGTGCCATAGCAAAAGCATTTTCTGCTATCACAAAGCCATTTAGATATAGTCCTATGTTATTCAGAATGTGATCCTAATTACAACCGTGTGTGTGTGTGTGTGTGTGTGTGTGTGACTATATCTGTTTTCCTTAACAAATGTTGCTATCTTTTGTATTATCCAGTGCATTTAAAAGTTGCACAATAGGCAGAAATTCCACAGGTGACTCTTTTGCATCACCCAAACTCCATGCCATGGTATCCTTCAGTTTCGTTCATTCATTCATTCATTCATGGCCCTCCCTTCCTCTAAGCAGCTCAAGGTGATACAAAAAACCAAAGTGCTGCACCAACAAGCAGAAAACAACCCCTCTGCAGCTCCACAAATACAACTCAATGGTGTAACGTTGGAAAATATCGGTCACTTCTCCTACCTGGGCAGTTATCATTCCATAAGGGCTGACAGTGATGCTGAAATCCAGCATCACCTGAGCTCTGCGAGTGCAGCTTTCTCCCGACTGAAGTGCAGAGTGTTTGAGGACTGGGACATTTGCAGGGAAACCAAAATGTTTGTTTACAAAGCTATTGTACTACCAAGCTTACTGTACGATTGTGAAACATGGACCACTTATAAATGCCATCTCCAATTCCTTGAAAGATTCCATCAACGGTGTCTCCAGAAATTTTACACATCACTTGGGAAGACAGGCAAACTAATGCCAGTGTACTGGAAGAAGCAAAGATCACCAGTGTCAAAGCAATGAGTCTTCAACATCAACTTCATTGGACTGGTCATGTTGTTCGTATGCCTGATTATTGTCTTCCAAAGCAACTACTCTATTCTGAACTTTAAAATGGAAATCGTAATGCTGGTGGTCAACAAAAGAGGTTCAAAGACTCTCTTAAGGCAATTTTTTTTAAAAAAGTAGTATAAACACCGACAACTGGGAAACACTGGCCTGCGAGCGCTCTAATTGGAGAACAGCCTTTACCAAAGGTGTCATGGACTTTGAAGACACTCAAACTCAGGATGAAAGGGAGAAACGTGCTAAGAGGAAGGCATGCTTGGCAAACCTTCATCATGATCAATTCCCGCCTGGAAACCTATGTCCCCACTGTGGAAGGACGTGTGGATCCAGAATTGGCCTCCACAGTCACTTACGGACTCACTGTTAAAACTGTGTTTATGGAAGACAATCTTACTTGGCTACGAGTGATCGCCAAAAAGAAGAGACATGGTTCTCCTCTGCTTTATCTCCACAACAACCCTGTGATGTTAGTTAGGCTGAGAGATTGTGACTGGTCCAAGGTGATGCGATGAGTATCATGGTCAAATGGGAATTTGAACCCTGGTCTACCACTCCCACTCAAACCATTCCACTGCACTAACTCTCAAGCCCTGTCTCACCTCTGATTTCTGTCTGTCAGAAGTGCAAAAGCCACGAAAAGTGAGAACAGAACAGATGGCTGAACAGCCTTTGCAAATCTCTTCTGTGTTTGCTTTCTTCTTATAAAAGAGCATGAGAGAATTGCAGCTTTTTACTTTCGCCGTGAACAACACTAGCCTTCCCGTGAACTTGCTGCACCCCACGGCACTTTGCTCCGACATGGGATTTTGCTGCCATTGCCCTCCTCTGATCTTTCAGTCGCTCTGTGTGACATTCCAAGCTCTCACACTGAATAAAAGGACATGAGGAACTGCCTTCTCTTTTCTCAATCCATCTCACTCAAGACTGCCTGGTCCAATCAGCAACAGTTCCTGCAAACATATTTACAAGCCGTACTGTACACTGCATATAGCACAATTTTTATAGCTAATTTTTATTCTCATTATTCTATAGCTAAATGCATGCAGCAGCAAATGGCAGCTTTTCTAATGAGCACATCCAGGTAAATTACAGGCCAACCCTGTGATAGTTCTTCATACCCAATTCGTTGTAATCCCCATCTCTTTACACCAGCTGGTGTATAATACAGGAAGCAGTTTCCCCAGTTATATCATGGAGGTCTTTGTTTCCTCAGGTGTAAACAAGCCCTATTTTTATACAGTGGGATCTCATCTCCCAAATGCCTTGAGAGCCGAACGTTCCGGCTCCCGAATGGATGAAAACCAGAAGTACCATATTTTTTGCACCATAACACTCACTTTTTTCCTCCTAGAAAGTAAGGGGAAATGTCTGTGCATGTTATGGAGGGAATGCCTACGGATGGCGGGGGGATCTGCTGCAGTCAGTGAGCAGAGGATCCATGGTTCCCCTTCCTTCCCTCCTCCGTGGCTCACTTTGAAACAGCAAAGCGGGAGAAGAGCCGCTGAGTGGGGAGGAGAGAGCCTGCTTCTTTAAAGGAGCAAAGCGGGAGAGGAGAGGAGCCACTTACACGAGTGTAAGCGGCTCCTGTCTGGTTGGTTCCTTTAAAGCAAGCAGGCTCTCTGTCCCTCTCTCCTCCCCACTCAGCTCGCTGAATAGCAGCAAAGTTTTTCAGCTCGCTAAGCCGGGGATGAGCGGGGAGGAGGGAGAAAAGCAGAGCCTGCTTGCTTTAAAGGAGCAAAGCGGGAGAGGAGAGGAGCCTTCTCCCCTTATACCCCTCTTCTTCATTATTAGCAGCATCCTTCTCCACCCACCCCACGCATGTTCCTTCTGCCCTTAAACCCCTCTTCTGTATTATTAGCAACATCCTTCTCCACCCACCCCACGCGTGCTCCTTGTCCCTTGAGTGCTTTTCCTTCCCTCCCCACTTAAAACGTGGTTACAAAGCACGGATCCACATGGATCCTCAGGATTTTTGCACTGGGCTACTCCAAACTCACCGTCAGATCACATGTCTGTGGCCACAGAATGAACCACAAAAATCATACATCCACTGTTTCGTTTAGAATATTTCTTTTCTTGTTTTCCTCCTCTAAGAACTACGTGCGTGTTATGATCGGGTGCATGTTATAGAGTGAAAAATACGGTAATTGTTCCGGTTTTTGAACGTTCTTTGGAAGCCGAACGCCCTGCGTGGCTTCCATGGCTTCTGATTGGCTGCAGGAAGCTGTGCCTTGGTTCCTGAACTGTTTCGGGAATCAACCAGACTCCCAGAATGGATTAAATTTGGGAACCCAGGTTCCACTGTATCTGTAAAATACGCAAAACATTCAGATCCCATTCCAGTTGTTGCATATTATTGGGGGAGTGTGTTGAACTCCAACACAGTGCATACAGGACTCATAACACTTTGGGTAAAATTGAGTGAGATGTGACCTTCTCTCAAACTGAAAGTGGAAACTTGTTTTTACTACCGACACAGCAAGTTGTGGTGAAATCAATCACTGTGTGGAGAGCCAGGATATGACATAGGCTTCACTTATGTTCTTACTTGAAGGCTCAAAATAGGACATGGGCAGGGTGTAGGCTTTCTGTGTGGAAGTCCAATTCACCCTGGATAATAAAGTGCTTTTTAGCATGACATAGGAAGCCATACTAGTCTAGTGCAGCAAAACCACCCAAAAGTCTTATGAAACCTTTAATTATTATCATGTGACCATGTTGTTGTTGTTTCTCATCACAGTAGGACTTGTGCAGTTCTTATTTAGGAAAGTGTGCTCTGTCACATGTGCAGAGTCCCATTGCCTCTATTTCTTCCTAAAAAACTTTGGCAGGATTATTGTAATAACCTGCAGTTTTATAAGAGTATATATTTCAAGAAGATGAATAAACGAGCAAATTAAGTTAATTTGGATATGCAGAAGATATTAAAAATAAATTTAAGGAACCGCAGAAAGAGGGAGAAGGGAGTCAAGTTTTGAAATGTCAAAATGATGGTACAATTAGTGAAATGTATAAATTTGAAAAGTATATTTTTTTCAAAAAATTAAAAATGCACTTCCATGATCAGGGAGAGAACTTCTATGTGAGGGAGCCCAAGTATGATTTTGCAACAAGATTTACTCCATACTTCTCATACAGAAATCAATGCCAAGCATAAGTTTTTGAATTCATTTTTCTTTACACCTACACATCTGTTGCCCAAAAACTAAAGCCAAAAACTTTTAAAATGCAAGGAAAACTTGCTTCTAGTTGCAAACAGATTTCCTCTCCCCACACCCCCTAAAATAAATAAAAGTAGTTGAACTATTCATCGTCCAACACCTTTTTCTCTAAATTCAAAGAGCAAAGCGTTCCAACCAATAGACAATACAGTGGTACCTCGGGTTAAGTACTTAATTCGTTTCGGAGGTCCGTTCTTAACCTGAAACTGTTCTTAACCTGAAACACCACTTTAGCTAATGGGGCCTCCCGCTGTAGCCGGAGCACGATTTCTGTTCTCATCCTAAAGCAAAGTTCTTAACCTGAAGCACTATTTCTGGGTTAGCAGAGTTTGTAACCTGAAGCGTATGTAACCTGAAGCGTATGTAACCTGAGGTACCACTGTAAATGAAATTAAGCATACTGCTTCATTTGAGCCAGGGCACAGCAGAACATATTTGTAGTGCATGGATCAGTCCCGGAAATGTGTAGTAGAGATAGCTGCTATATGTGCATAGTTCATCACACCATACTAACCAAAATAAACTTTGGTTACGTCTGAGCTTGGCCAGGTCACTTTTCATAGGCTGGCCCGGAATTCCTCTGCAGCCTTTATTTCTCCCCTCACATCTCAAATAACCCAAACATTGCAATTTATTAATGTCTAGAGTTTAGGGGGCTAACCCCCAAATCTCTAGCAATACACATCCAGTTGCCTACGCACATTAAGAACATAAGGAGAGTCTTACTGGATCAGAGCAAAGGCCTATTTAGTCCAGCATTCTATAGTCACAGAGGTCCTGATTCCTGGTTCACTGGATTGACTCTGCCAGTGCATTTGGACAACACAAACCTCTCTGGTGCCTCACTCCTCTCCCTCCTGGTTATTAATAGTGACAACCTTCCCTGCCAGATTTCATAGAATTTCCTGGACTGGACTTTCCTTCTCCCCTTTGTGGGTCCTCTGGTTAATCATTTCCTCCTGCATCTTTTATAATAATCCAAATCTTTTACCTCTCCATTACAGTGGTACCTCGGGTTAAGTACTTAATTCGTTCCGGAGGTCCGTTCTTAACCTGAAACTGTTCTTAACCTGAAGCACCACTTTAGCTAATGGGGCCTCCTGCTGCTGCTGTGCCGCCGGAGCCCGATTTCTGTTCTCATCCTGAAGCAAAGTTCGTAACCTGAGGTACTATTTCTGGGTTAGCGGAGTCTGTAACCTGAAGCGCATGGTACCTCGGGTCTCTAACCCGAGGTACCACGGTATAGCAAAAATTCACGATTAAACTACAAGTGTTATTCCAATCCTACTAGCAATTTTAACTATTTAAAATGTTTTTTAAGATAAATTGTAAATTTCCCCCTTTCTTTATTACAATTTTGGTTTTCCTGATTTCTGATTCTTCTGGTCATTTCAGCCATTTCGGCATAATCCATCCGCTTCATCTGCCATTCTTCTCTGGTCGGGACTTTATACTCTTTCCATTTCAGGGCCAATAACATCTGCGCAGCCGTGGTCGTACACATACATAGTCTTTTCTGCTCCGTTGGTATTTTGACACCTAAAATTCCTAAAAGAAAGGCTCTGGGCTTTTTAGAAAAAGTTATTTCAAACATTTTTTTCCAGTTCAGTATACAGTCGTACCTTGGTTTTTGAACAGCTTAGTTCACGAACAACTCCCCTGTCTAATGAAACACATAAGAAATAAGACAAACGATGCAAACTGTTGTAAGAATGTATTAGAAAAAATATAAAGAATAAGCTAAAAATGACAGGTACATTCATCATCAGAATGAGAGTATACACCGGGAAATGACAGGAAGCCCAATTACATACTTTTAATTTATGTTAGTAAATAGATAAGACAATAAGAAATAGTAAAATATAAATTTAAACTTAATTTCTGTAATTATATAGAACATTACTTGCATATGGTTTTTGTTTATACGGTTTATATTTTTGTTTATTCATGAAGATGTACACCATATTTGTTCTATAAGATTGTCAATAAAGCATCAATAAAATAAAATAAAAAGTTCACGAACAACTTGGAACTCGATCGTCACAAGCCTGGAAGTAGGTGTTCCTGTTTGTGAACTTTGACTTGGAAGCCGAACGTCCGGCGCGACTTCCTCAGCTTCTGATTGGCTGTGGGATGTTCCTGCAGCCAATCGGAAGCCGAACATTGCTTTCTGAACGTTTGGGAAGTCGAACAGACTTCCGGGACGCATTCTGTTTGAAAACCAAGGTACGACTGTAATGAGTAGCATTTCCACTGCAACCAGTCTAGCTACTGCTTTCAGCTACAGACCAATATATCTTAGAGCCAAACTCAATCTGCTGCTCATCTATGGCATGAATTTTCCGCACCAACCCTGATAACTATGTAAAACAACCTCAGTAGTTCAGAAGGGACTTTGATACATCGTACACCTCCCCGAAGTAATTTCCTAAATCATTAAAAAATATTTGGAAGGCATCTCTCCCCTTGTTTCCTTCTCTTTCAAGTCCACACACAAAGCATCTGTCTCCGGGTTTCTCTTGCCCCTGTAAACACGCCACATGTTACTGAAACAGATGTTGGACAATTCCATGCAGAAGACAGATGCTGACGAGCTTTCATGTCATCAGAAGTGATATGTGGGAAAGCGGTACACACTATAATATTTCTGGCATTTCCTCTTCCTAAACACAAAAGCAAAAACTCAACACTTAACTTCTTTTATTATTTTTTGGATAAAAAGAGCAGCCCAGATACGTTCAAAGGAACAGATCCCCAGTGATCTGCATTAATGAGATCCTGAGGAGCATTTTGCAGCCTGAACTCTCTGACCCCTCATAAAAACCAGAAATACCTTTTGTTCTAAAGGAGAGGAGGAGGGAATATTTCACTCTTAATTTCTCAGGGCCTTGTTTCTACAATTTAAATATGGAAAATTGCAAGGGTGCTAGAAATGCAGTTTGATGGTGCTGAAAAATGGGGTGGGTGACATAATGGTTCCTTCAAAAAAGCGCGTAAAAAAATTGATAGTTGCTCAAGACCAAACTCTCCTTTTTGTAGCTATTTGTAGCTTAGGCGGAATTTTTTTCCGGCTGCTCCCACCATGAGAACGGAAAGATAATGATAACTTTTGCTGTTATTATTGGTTGCCATGCAGCATGTAAAGCAATGGAGAATGCTTTAAGTTGAAGCATCAAAGAATTTTTACAAGCTTGGCCTGGAGGTGTATGATGCAGCCATCATGCTAAAACTAAGCAGGGGTAGGTCTGGGCAGCGGCTGGATGGGAGATTCTTTCATAACCCGCAATGTATTATTTTGAGTCCCAGGGAAGAAAGGTGGGATATAAATAAAGCAAATTACTAGGTGGAATCCAATAGTGAGGTGGAGCTCTGTGCTACATACACAAATGCTTTACCAAGCGACATGCACAGCGCATAACCTGAGCCTTTAGAAATGTGGAATGAGCTCAACCCAAGTTCTCGTCATGAAAAGGTGAAATCGGCAACCTTGCGTACATTTTCCAAATTTGGCCTGCATGTGGTAGGTTATCTGAGCCTTGGGGAAGAATAAAAAGCAATGTTCACTTTTGAAATTCCTTCCAGTAGCACCTTAGAAACCAACTAAGTTTGTTATTGGTATGAGCTTTCATGTGCATGCGCACTTCTTCAGATACCTGTGCATGCACACGAAAGCTCATACCAATAACAAACTTAGTTGGTCTCTAAGGTGCTACTGGAAGGATTTTTTTTTATTTTGTTTCGACTATGGCAGACCAACATGGCTACCTACCTGTAACTAGTACTTTTGAAATGTTTAAGATTTTGTTTTTGTTTTTTGTTAACTTGCTTCTGTTAAATATGTCTTCTGTAGTTGACCACTTTTGTAATGTTTTGTTTGGAAATCTTTGAGATGGTATTTTGGTTTCCTGTTAATTGTGTTGCTTTGACTGCGTACTTTATATTTGACTTTCTTTTTTAATAATTTTTTAAAGTAATTTTAACATATAAATTATAAAATGTACCACAAAACTTATCACTTATACAATCTTTTTAGACTTCCATCAGCACCTCTGATGATCCACCGTTTTAACCACTTCTTACGCATTTCTTAACTTTATATTGCCTTTACATCTCTTAACAAATCATCCTCCCCCTTGTCCATTTTTACAATACTAATAATACTCCTCACAAAATTTCTTGCAACCCTACAAACGTCGTCTGTTCTTCACAATTACTTTTCAAATAGATCGTAAATTTACTCCAGTCTTCAGTGAATTTCTGGTCTCGCCGGTTTCGAATCCTTCCTGTTAGTTTATCTAATTCTGCATAGTCCATTAACTTCATCCTCCATTCTTCAATAGTCGGTAACTCTTCTTGCTTCCATTTTTGGGTCATATATTTGACTTTCTTCAGAAATGTTTGATTCTGCATTGCTTTACTGATGTTTAATATGCTGTAAACCGCTTTGACATTTTTCTTAAAAATATAAAGCAGTATAGAAATGAAATAATAATGATAATGATAATAATGCAGGATGCTGAAGCATCTTCTCACAGATTAGGCCCCTAATCTCCCAGATCCTGTAATTGCCACCCTCATCTTCAAGACATTTTGACTTGGAAACAAACCCCATTGATTAAAGTGGGATTTAGTTCTAGTGAAATGACCTTAGATTGCGAGATTTCCCCAGATAAAGTTGCCTTTACAATGTTAAGCTTCTGTTTGTTGGCTAAAGAAGTGGGTGCTTGTGGAAAGAAATATTTCTCATGCACTGTAAAATCCCACATTTTCATGGGAGCATATGGGCCCTGCTTCTGATGAGAACATGTAATCACCTTTTAATGAGGGTGAAAGAGGAGAGCGCAAAATATGATCTGAAGCTCAACATCAAAAAAATGAAGATCATGGCCACTGGTCCCATCACCTCTTGGCAAACAGAAGAGGAAATTAAAAGACGCCTGCTTCTTGGGAGAAAAGCGATGACAAACCTAGACAGCATCTTAAAAAGCAGAGACATCACCTTGCCAACAAAGGTCCGTACAGTTAAAGCTATGGTTTTCCCAGTAGTGATGTATGGAAGTGAGAGCTGGGCCATAAAGAAGGCTGATCACCAAAGAATTGATACTTTTGAATTATGGGGCTGGAGGAGACTCTTGAGAGTCCCATGGACTGCAAGAAGATCAAACCTATCCATTCTGAAGGAAATCAGCCCTGAATGCTCACTGGAAGGACAGATCCTGATGCTGAGGCTCCAATACTTTAGCCACCTCTTGAGAAGAGAAGACTCCCTGGAAAAGACCCTGATGCTGGGAAAGATTGAGGGCACAAGGAGAAGGGGACGGCAGAGGACGAGATGGTTGGACATGAATTTAACCAAACTGTGGGAGGCAGTGGAAGACAGGAGTGACTGTTGTGCTCTGGTCCATGGGGTCACGAAGAGTCGGTCACGACTAAACAACAACAATGTCTGTTATTCTAACTACAGCACAAAGAAAGGGTTGGTATTTGGGCTTTGGATGGGTATCTTAGCCAAAGTCGATGTTTGGAGCTAACCTAAAAAGCCACATGGAATGACAGCTTTTTGAGTTGGGATGGTGGAATGGCTTTGGTGTGAAAGGACCATGAGATCAGTTGCGTTCTGCCTGGCACAGAAAGGAAATTCCTAGGCCCAGCATGTGCCCAGAGCAGGGTGGATAAAAATCAATGTTGTTGGTTTTTTTAATCAAAAAAATCAGATTTTTAAATTTAAATCAGTTTAAAATAAAAATATTGGATTTTTAAAATAAAATGCTTTTGGAGGAAAAATCTTTCTAAAGATTTCTATTTAAGTTACATTATAGTCCAAAGGCATTTCATCAGGAAATAAGGATTTGTTTCAAGTTTTTCATGTGTGCTAAAACTCAATCTGTGTTTTTAAAAAAGAAATGTTTATCCACATCAGTTAACAAATATGCTATAATGTTATTGTTTTAGCTAAATAAATTGTTTCAATTGTTATTAAGGAAATGACCATTTTTCTCCTTCCAATAAAATACAGCAGAAAAGTTGCCCAGATATAAATAGTGAACTTATCAAACCTCACCATAATTTCATAATTATCTATCTATGTATTTCTAATAGTATAACCAAAACAGTAATTTTTGATATAACTGTAAAAATTACTCTGAAAAGTTATTATTCCAAAAATGAAACCTTCATCTGGTTGTAAATATTAAGTTTATACTAGCAACAATCAGATTTTCTGTAAAAAAAAAGAAAAAAAAAAAGATTTAAATCAATTCTTACTGACTAGTGATTTAAATCATGATTTACATCAAATCCACCCTGGCCCAGAGGCACCCTGTTCTTTAATTTTAAACTTTATGTCTTTTGCAGCTGGCTCACATGGAAATTGCCTTTTTACCCATTCAGACCATTGGTCCGTCAAGCTCAATGTTGTTTATACAGTGGTACCTTGCTTCTCAAATGCCTTGGTTCCCAAACACTGAAAACCCATATGTAAGTGTTCCAGTTTTCAAACATTTTTCCCAAAGCCAAACGTCCGATGCGGTTGTCAGCTATTGTTTCTGGGGCGCCTCCACCAATCAGAAGTTGCACCTTGGTTTTTGAACATTTCGGAAGTCAAACAGACTTCCGGAAGAGATCAAGTTTGGCACTTTTGTTTTTGCTATTTATTTTGCATTTTTGTTTTTGAGGCTTTTTCGGTTAATTTATTTTTGTGACTGTGTGGAACCTAGTTCAGCTACTGATTGATTGATTGATTGATTGATTGATTGTGTGACTGCGGAAATGGATAAAAGCCCCCTATCCAAACAAAGACTATCATCAGTGTAGGGAAGAAGAAAAAATAATTTTATCATCTACAATACTGTCTTATTTATTTTATAGTACAGTACATTGATTATTGCTTTCATTTTATGGATCAATGGTCTTGTTAGATAGTAAAATTCATGTTAAATTGCTGTTTTAGGGGTTGTTTTTAAAAGTCTGGAACGGATTAATCCATTTAGCATTACTTTCTATGGGAAAGTGCGCCTTGGTTTTGGAACACTTGGGTTTTGGAAAGGACTTCCGGAACGGGTTAAGTTTGAGAAACAAGGTACCACTGTATTTGCTGACTGGCAATGACTTTTGGGGGTTTCAGGCAGGATTCTCTTCCAGCCCAAAGGCACCTTTTATCATATGCGGTGGTCTTGTAAGGTAATAAAAGCATTCCGGGAAATGATATATATTGAATTGAAAAAAATGTTTAAGATAACTTTTAATTTTTTTAAAAAAGAGGCCTTTCTATTAGGAATTGTAGGTGCTGATATTCCAAGGGAGCAGAAAAGACTTTTTATCTATGCGATGACTGCAGTATGGATGCTACTAGCCCAGAGATGGAAAGAAGATAAAGTCCCTACCAGAGAAGAATGGCAAATTAAATTGTTGGACCATGCCGAAATGGCAAAACTGATCGGAAAGCTCAGGAACCAAGGAATGGGATTTATTTTTTAAAAATAATTGATCTTGGAGACCACTGTATGCAGTTGAGAACATTAGCAGGATTGCAATAACACTTGTAATGTAGCAAATACTACAGAGATAATGGAGTTATAAAAAACATGGATTAGAAAAGGTTTAACAACAGAACCCATGGAGAGGAAGATGGGAAGTCCAGAGATGCAGAGGAATCTATTATGGATGTGTGTTGTGGTATTATTATAATTGTATATTTGTAAAACCAAATAAAAAACATTTTTTGGGGGGGGAGGGAAGGATTCTCTTCCAACCCAACCTGGAAATGTCAGGCATTAAACCAGGGAGTTTCTGAATGCAAAGCAGATGTGTTACCACTGAGCTGCGCAGTCCCTCTTGATGGCAGATGTTGGGGTTCTGTTATTAATTTAATAATTCTAGAGAGAAAAACACACAAAGGAGATGCAACCAGTCCGAAGCCGGCTTATCCCTAAATGAGAAAAACGCAAACGTCATATCCTCTCCTGGGTGTAGCCAAGGACCAACCAGAACCAAAATAATAATAATAATAATAATAATAATAATAATAATATTTTTTATTTATACCCCGCCCTCCCCAGCCAAGGCCGGGCTCAGAGCGGCTTACAAGCAATAATAAAAACAAGTTGAATGATTACAACTTAAAAACAAAATTAAAATACAACAATAAAATATTGAAACATTAAAATATTAAAATGTAGCCTCATCGCAGGAGGAGAAGGAAAGGAAAAAAGAAAGAGAAGGAGGGAGGGAATCAAATTGGCTCCAAGCCAAAGGCCAGGCGGAACAACTCTGTCTTACAGGCCCTGCGGAAAGAAATCAGATCCTGCAGGGCCCTGGTCTCATGAGGCAGAGCGTTCCACCAGGCTGGAGCCAGTGTTGAAAAGGCCCTGGCTCTGGTTGAAGCTAATCTAACTTCCTTAGGGCCCTGGACCACTAGGGTGTTGCTATTTATGAACCTTGAGGCTCTCCGTGGGGCAAAATGTGGCCCATTAGGAGAAAGACAGACAGCAGTAGATGGCATCTTTTTTGGCCTTCTTCCTGAGCACATCTGGTATTTGTGCTTAGTGCACTGGAACCACAGTGGAACATCAAACGAGACACCCATACTGCAGTGGAAAGATATTCCCCAACCAAGACGATGAGGTATTACTGCTTGCTCAGGAAGAGTTTGGTTTTGCTTATTTGGGAACATATTCTGTGGACAGCTCTCCACATTTCTTTTCTCATCCCTCACCACCTACATTTATCTAGGTCATTTCTCTTGCCCCGTAGTCACATGGAATAAGATATAGTCCTGCTTTCAGAAATAAAGTGCAAGATTCGAGGGGCGTTTGCTTTCAGTAAAAGCTGGGAAATGCAGAGTTTTTCAAATACGCTAACATTTTAAAAATAACAAACGTTCGGCAAAGTTCTCTTGTGCCGGACACATAAGAAACTTCCTTAATTTGCTATATGAAGCGACTTAGTTCATTTGCTGTTCAGCAAGGATCTTTGCAACATGGTCCTGCATGCTTCATTGCTCCTAACCCGTCCCTCTTATTCAGATGCCTTGGCCCTGTTCTCTTGGTCACATTGCAGTGTGACCAAGACATGCTAAGGCTTTTATATATAGGAAACATAAAGTGAGAAAAACTGATGAAACATGTTCCACAACTAATATTCCCTACGAGGATTTATAAAGATTCGACCTTAGACTTTTTGAGTTTCTATAGCCCAGTTTATAAGAAAGAGAGATGAGCATGTCCTGAAGGGATGAAGTTTCAGATCTTGTTCTGTGTTGTAAAAATGAGATGATCCAACATTAAGTAAAAGGTAAAGGGACCCCTGACCATTAGGCTCAGTTGTGGCTGACTCTGGGGTTGCGACGCTTATCTCGCTTTATTGGCCGAGGGAGCCGGCGTACAGCTTCCGGGTCATGAGGCCAGCATGACTGAGCCGCTTCTGGCGAACCAGAGCAGCGCACGGAAACGCCGTTTACCTTCCCGCTGGAGTGGTACCTATTTATCTACTTGCACTTTGACGTGCTTTCGAACTGCTAGGTTGGCAGAAGCAGGGACCGAGCAACAGGAGCTCACCCCGTCACTGGGATTTGAACTGCCAACCTTCTGATCTGCAAGTCCTAGGCTCTGTGGTTTAACCCACAGCACCACCCACTTCCCATTGATCCAACATTATATGGCCATTATTGATAAGTTGTGGTACATAGGAGCACTTCTTTTCCTGTCCTTGTCCTTGTCCTTGTTGTACTATACAGTGGAACCTCTGTTGTCGGATGCTTTGGAAGTCGAACATTTCGGCTTTCGAATGCCGACAACCCAGAAGTGAATGCTTCCATTTTCGAACACGCCTCGGAAGTCGAACGGCTTCCGAGGCATGTGTCTCCATTTTCTCAATTACAATTGCCGACCGGCAATTGTGCCTCAGTTGTCAAAGATTTCGGAAGTCAAACAGTCTTCTGGAGTGGATTACGTTCGACACCCTTGGTTTCACTGTACAACTTTTAGAAGACATCTGAAGGCAGCCCTGTATTGGGAAGTTCATAATGTTTGATGTTTTATTATGTTTTATATGTGTTGGGTGGCTCTCAGATGGGCAGGGTATAAATAATAACCTGTTGTTGTTGTTACAATGGAACCTCGGTTGTTGAACGTAATCTGTTCTGGAAGACCATTCGACTTCTGAAACGTTCGACAACCGAGGTGCAATTGCCGGTCTGCATATTCCTTTTTAAAAATGGAGAAACGTGCCTCAGAAGCCTTTAGAAAACAGAAGCATTCACTTCCATGTTGTCAGCGTTCATGTTCTGAGTTGTTCGGCTTTCAAAACTGTATGATTATTTCCACCCAAGGCATGCTAGAAGAGAAGACCTCTGTGTTGGAACTGTTCTAGGGATGTTTCCCTTGATGCGGTCTTGAATTCTGATACAGACTGAAACCTCCACACACTCAGAAAAACACAATATCCAAATGTATTACATAATAAACAACCACTCGCTACTGCAATATGCCTGATAGCAACATGATCAACTAATGCTCATATTTGGAAGTCGAGGTGCACAATAAGGAGTGATAAAAAGGTTCTTGAAGAAGGCTAGGGTGCTGAAAGCCCAGAATTTCACAGGGTCAACTATTTCACCCATAACTGCCTTAACACATTTTCCTCTCGGCCATCTGGACTAGGGGAACACTGGCGGAAGATGAAGGAATTTGCATGTGTATTGTAGGGACTGGATTCACTCTTTTACTGACCTCCCAGATAGCATCTGTGCAGATGTGCCGCTAGGTTTAAGGCTTAAGCATTAAGCAACGGAAATATCTGTAGTTCAGCCTTCAGCTTTGTGCAATTCGTCATCGCTCATCTTGCACAGAAATATTTAGTATCCTGTTGTAGATGTCATTTATAGGAAGAAAATACCCAGTGTGAGTTACTAAAATAAATTTCATTTCAATTTCTAGCCTGGCCTCCATCTATTCATGATCCCAGGTTGGTTAATATCAATACAATTCATCTCAGCACCATTAAAACATGAAATAAAATGTACAATATCAGAATACAATTTTACAACAGATCGATAACCAATCATATGCAGTTTACTACCTTAGGTTAAGTAGCTCTGAAAGCCTAGGCAGATAAGTCAGTCTTTACCTGGGGCTGAAAGAGGAGGAACAGCAGTGCCAATCATATAGAAGAAGAAGAAGAGTTTGGATTTGATATCCCGCCTTTCACTCCCTTTAAGGAGTCTCAAAGCGGCTAACATTCTCCTTTCCCTTCCTCCCCACAACAAACATTCTGTGAGGTGAGTGGGGCTGAGAGACTTCAGAGAAGTGTGACTAGCCCAAGGTCACCCAGCAGCTGCATGTGGAGGAGCAGAGACTCGAACCCGGTTCACCGGATTACGAGACTACCGCTCTTAACCACTACACCACCCTGGAGAAAGGAGTTGCATTAACTGGGTGCCATCACAGAGAAGTCTCTGTCTCATTAAACTGAACTCATTAAACTTGACCCCTAAAGATGGGACAAGGAGGAGAACATCCCCCTGCCCTGATCTTGGGAAGGCTGGTAAAGGCAAGGGTCCACTTTTAGTCCAAGTCATTTTGGGGTTTATAAGTTACCTTGGATTTTTTTAAAAAAACACCAATTTATTTACGGTAGATAAGGACAAGATGAAATTATACAACTGAATATAAATATAGATGGGAAACGGCTATGTATTGTGAGTACTTATCTACTTTTAAAATTTTTCACTTATGATCTTTTTCTTGTACTTCTTTATTCTTTCTTTGTTCTTTTTTCCTTTTTTCTGATATCTTATGTTTCATTTTACTGCTTTATTGTGAATAGCATTTTATAGAAGTATAAATAACTGTAAATATGAAAAGAGACAAAATATTCTCTAATTCTTTTTCCTTGGTTAGATGTATTTTCTTTTTCTTTTGTATTTTCTTTTGTTGTGAATATGTATGTTTTCTAATTTGTACTTAATAAAAATATTTTTTAAATTTTATTTAAAAAAAAGAATTGGGGTTATGCAAGTTTGACTTGCAGAGTTGATCGGAATTTTGGGGTCTGCATTATGCATTTATTGTGATTCCACCCAGAGGTGTAGCATGGAGGGCTGGGAAGCCATGGCCCTGGGCAGACATTTTTGATGGCGCCCCCACAACAGGCATGGAGCCCTCGCAGCTGGAGGCAGGTTGGTCTAGTGGTAAGGTGGATGGAGGCAGTGGGCAAGGAGGCAGGCTCCATTCACCCTTCATGCGAGCTGCCAAGTCCACCAGGGGGTGCAACACTTGCCCTGCCCCGGGCACCAGCAACCCATGCTATGCCACTGATTCTACCCCACAAAAACCATCCACAGTATCTTTAGCTTCCATAGTAGATCAGAATTCCCAAACTTTAGGAATCATGATTATTCACTCATTTATTTTTTTTTAATGTCCTTGAATATTGGTTCTCCAGTGATTGTTAGCCTCCAACTGTCCTGTCCTGATCCCCAACCAGCACAGCCAGTGGTTAGGAATGATAGGAATTAGAGGTCAAATGCATCAGGAGAGTCACAGGTTCACCAGTCTTGCCTTAAGGGTAGAGGCCAGGCAAACTGTTTTCACTGGAAAGCGCACTGCTAAGTTTGAAGGATTCCTAAGACAGAGGTGCTTTGGGGTTTAGACTGCGACTTTCTTGAAGTACAAATGGCAGAGGCTTTCCCACACTTGAGCAGCTGCTGAAAAGACAGTGTGATAATTGTAAATTGCCTAGAAGGATAAGATATAAACGTTGTCTGCACATCATCAGTAACTCACCAAAAACAGAACAAATTTGCTGAGGTTTCTTGCATCGTTGTTTTTTTTTAAAGAGTGTGACAAATGTAGGTTTCTTTCACAGTGCTGAACTGCTAATGGGTACAAATAAGGAGTCGTGTGACTTTTAAAGAGACCTTGAAAAATGTCATAGCTTCAACAGCTGGAGATTTACAGAATACCAGAATTCCCCACATGCTAGGGTTGATTTGTACGGCCAGTTCGATATGGTGGATAGGATGATTAAGCCACCAGGAGATTGTTGCTTTTAGAAATTGTGGTGAGTTTTGTGCATGCTCTTTAATATTCTTCAGCCTGATTGCAAAATTTAACTGCAGACCACCAATGCCCTGAATAATGAGTGTGAGATGGTGAATTGTTTATTTGCTCATTCATTTGATTTTTCATCCTGTCCTACCTAAAAGGAGCACAGGGAGAGATTTGAGATGCTGTTTTAATCTACTCTGGGAGGCTGGTTAGGGTAACAACAACAACAGCAACAGCAGCAACAGCAGCAGCAACAACAACAACTTAGGCCCTATATAGCCTAGGACCCTCGTACCTACGGGACCGCCTCTCCTGGTATGTCCCATGGAGGACCTTACGGTCTTCAAATAAAAACATCTTGGAGGCCACAGGGAGGTTAGGCTGGCCTCAACCAGAGCCAGGGCTTTTTCGGCCTTGGCTCCGATCTGGTGGAACACTCTGCCACAAGAGCGTTGTGCCCTGCGGGACTTGACGTCTTTCCGCAGGGCCTGCAAGACAGAGCTGTTCCACCTGGCCTTTGGCCCGGGCACAGCATGACCCCCTCCTTCTATAATCCTCATAGAACTCTAGCCCAATGGTTGCCATTAATTTGACTCTGAATTGATTTTAGAATTGAATTGATTTTAGAATATATTTCAATTAATTGATTGTGATCTTATGTAAACTGTGTTATTTTTACTTGTTAGCCGCTCTGAGCCCGGCTTCAGCTGGGGAGGGCGGGATATAAATAAAAAATATTTATTTATTTATTTATTTATTTATTCATACATTCATACATACATCCCCCCCAGCCACTCTGGGCAGCTCTCAACAGAATATTAATAATAATAAAAAAGTGATAAAACAGATTAAAACTTCAAACATTAAGAACTTCCCTAAACAGGGCTGCCTTCAGATGTCTTCTAAAAGTCAGGTAGTTGTTTATTTCCTTGACATCTGATGGGAGGGTGTTCCACAGGGTGGGTGCCACTACCGAGAAGGCCCTTTGCTTGGTTCCCTGTAACTTGGCTTTTCACAGGGAGGGAACCAGCAGAAGACCCTCGGCGCTGGACCTCAGTGTCAGGGCTGAACGATGAGGGTGGAGACGCTCCTTCAGGTATACTGGGCCAAGGCTGTTTAGGGCTTTCAAGGTCAGCACTAACACTTGAATTGTGCTCAAAACACACTGGGAGCCAATGTAGGTCTTTCAGGGCTGGTGTTATATGGTCCCAGTGGCCACTCCCCGACAGCAGTCTGGCAGCCACATTCTGGATTAGTTGTAGTTTCCGGGTCACCTTCAAAGGTAGCCCCACGTAGAGGCATTGCAGTAGTCCAAGGATAAGAGACAATGACTGGGCCAAAGTCACTAAGTCTTACAACTCAGTAAGGATTTAAATATCCAGTCCAGTACCATATTAACTAGTTCCCTGTGATGGAACTAATGCAAACTTTTTTCCTACAGCTGCTGGCGGTATGTGGGATAATTCTGATGGGTTTGTTGCTGCAGATACATTGATATAAAACCTCCCCTCCCTGCGTGCTGTATGAAGATCTGATTAAAATCTCCTTCTCCATGTCTGTTTAAAACAAAAAACAATAAGACATGTTTACAAGCTCCTCTACTTAACATCTAGTTTGGGTCTAGGATTGTGCACTTAGCATTGACTGTGTTTATGATTTTAAGAGTTGTTTATTTCTTGTAATGTCTTTTATAGGTGTTTTAACCGTTTTACATCTTGAGCAGTTTCTTTTGGAGTGGTGATGGAATTTTGGTTTTTTAAAAAATGTAGTAAGAATCTAGATTAATATTTTTAAAATAAAAAATAGCACATTCCAAAGTTACATTTCGTGAAAAAAATACTAGTGTAGCAAAGTTAACAGTCGTCTCTAAGCAAAAGCTTAGTACTTTTGATTCGAAATCCCCAAAGCCATAATCACAGGCAGGAGTTCTCTCGAAATATATTAAAGACATCCTTCTAAGTTTAATTGTATTGGCTATTATGCATAGTCCCCCGCCCCCAGTCTAACCAAGGAACTGATTTTTCCCATTAATGCTAAATTCCAAAGCTTCTTAATCCAGCATTTTACTCCAAGGACTTCACTATCTTCCCAAGCTTTCATTACACGTACCATTGCCGCTGCCAGCAGATACTGAAAAACCCTCCTGTTTATGACCTCATAGATGTATCCCATCTGAATCATCTGTGGATTTTCTGGCAAGCTTACACACCCCATCACACATGTATCAGTTTTATCACCTCTTTCCAGAAACATTTCCTTTACAGCCATTCCCACCTAATATGAATAATATTCCCTTCAGAACACTGTTTTCTTAGCCTTTAGCTTGGCCCAAATGTGTGGTTTTTAAAAGACTCAAAGGAATATAACGCAATCTATAGATCATTTAAAAATAAGATTCCTTGAACCAAACCTACACAGCATTAGACTTATCAGCTAATTGCAGCCCGTTGGGAGGATTCCAAATTTCCATTGTTTATAGCACTTTCCCTCCTCTTTGTCGGAAATCTGAAGTCTTCCTTAGAGCATAAAAAGTGGGGGTGGGGGGATAGGAGGATACGGTCATCACTGTGGGGTGAAAGACATGTGGGTGTCGTTGTTGTATGTGTGGACTAGGCCTGCTCACCATCATGCCCAGTGGTCAATACTCCCATGTCTTCAGAGTGTATTGGAAAGTGTGTGTGCATTTTGATTGGGCCAAGGCTCCACCTCTTATTAAGGCACCCTACATCACAGAGCCACCTTCTGGTGCACCTCAAGGGCACAAATGGTCACATCCCTGCATTCTTTCAGTATTGTCGGAGTCCCGTGCGTCTCTGCATTGTTCCTGCTTATCCCCGATTGCCTCTGGGACTCTCTGTCTAGAAGCTGGATTCCCGCCTTACTGTAGTTCCTTATTACAGTGGTACAGAGCCAGTGTGGTGTAGTGGTTAAGAGCGGTAGACTCGTAATCTGGGGAACCGAGTTCGCTTCCCCGCTCCTCCACATGCAGCTGCTGGGTGACCTTGGGCCAGTCACACTTCTCTGAAGTCTCTCAGCCCCACTCACCTCACATAGTGTTTGTTGTGGGGGAGGAAGGGAAAGGAGAATGTTAGCCGCTTTGAGACTCCATCGGGGAGTGATAAAGCGGGATATCAAATCCAAACTCCTCCTCCTCTTCTTCTTCTTCTTCTTCTTCTTCTTCTTCTTCTTCTACCTTGGGTTACAGACGCTTCAGGTTACAGACTCCGCTAACCCAGAAATAGCACCTTGGGTTAAGAACTTTGCTTCAGGATGAGAACAGAAATCGTACGGAGGTGGTGCGGCAGCAGCGGGAGACCCCATTAGCTAAAGTGGTACCTCAGATTAAGAACAGTTTCAGCTTAAGAACGGAGCTCCAGAACGAATTAAGTTCTTAACCCGAGGTACCACTGTATTGGTATTTTGCATTCTTTACCTGAAAAAACCACAGCAATATACAAAAATATCAACGACAAAACAACAAGTTTATTTTCTACGTTAAAAAGAATCACAGTGGTGGTATCTGAGATTAAGTCTTTTAACTGACACAATAAGTCGTGTGTTGAATTTTGTTATATATTGTGGGAGGGATGTGGGTGGCGCTGTGGTCTAAACCACTTAGCCTCTTGGGCTTGCCAATTGGAAGGATGGAGGTTCGAATCCCCACAACATGTGAGCTCCCGTTGCTCTGTCCCATCTCCTGTCAACCTAGCAGTTTGAAAGCACCAGAGCAAGTAGATAAATAGGTACCACTGTGGCGGGAAGGCAAACAGCGTTTCCATGTGTTCTGGCTTCCGTCACGGTGTCCCGTTGCACCAGAAGCACTTTAGTCATGCTGGCCACATGACCCGGAAAGCTGTCTGTGGACAAAGGCCGGCTCCCTCGGCCTGAAAGCGAGATGAGCGCCACAACCCCATAATTGTCTTTGACTGGACTTAATGATCCAGGGGTCCTTTACCACACAGACACATATATATATTGTGGGGCCCCAGGACTAGCAAGTTATCATTAGCAAATGCCTGAAGATGTTGCCAGGAGCAACATAGAACTCCTGCTTTATGGTTTCCAACCACCTATGTGCTTTTCTTAAATTAAAAGTAGTTGCGACTCTACTGATCTGTTTGACCCAGTAACTACCAGCTCATCCTTGCAGAATGTTCTAGTGATTTACATGTTTATACAGCGGTACATCCCACTTTCTACAATGGACTTTCTTCTAGTGAATTGGCACACACTGCAGCTTCCGTTTTTGTAAGATTGTATCTTTGACATGCATAATAGAGTCTCTAAACGAAGTCAGCCACTTTAACAGCAGCAACAAGGTGTTTCTTCCCAAACAGCCCTAGGGAGGCATATGGAGCACTCTTCCATCAGATGTCAAGGAAAGAAACAACTATCTGACTTGTGGAAGACATCTGAAGGCAGCTCTGTTTAGGGAAGTTTTTAATGTTTGACTTTTTAGCGTGTTTTTAATATTCTGTTGGGAGTCGCCCAGAGTGGCTGGGGAAAACCATCACCATCATCACCATCATCATCCTGCTTATAGGCTTCCCTCGTTGGCCACCATGAGAACAGGACACTGGACTAGACAAGTCTTCTGTTTGATCCCGCAGGGCTTTTCTAATATTGAAGCTGTTTGGACCAATCCAATACAACAAGCCATTATGATGTTTTGCCTGGCTTATAGGGCTATTACTTCAGCATAGCAAGAAAGCCTGCCAACACATATGTTTAGAACCGAATTGCCAGTGCACAAATGAAGGCATAAGATGGCCAAGTAAATTGAACGTGCCGTTCCAGGAAGTCTTGGAAACTCTCATTAGCTTCAATGGGAATTA
This sequence comes from Podarcis pityusensis, assembly GCF_964106645.2. NCBI lineage: Eukaryota > Metazoa > Chordata > Lepidosauria > Squamata > Lacertidae > Podarcis > Podarcis pityusensis. The sequence goes on along the minus strand of NC_138036.1, from coordinate 51,298,233 downwards.
CATAAATACATCCAGAGAAGACTATACCCCCCAAAGTTTCTATTTTTTTAAAAAAATCAAGGATAAGTTTTTAAAGGCAGAGATTTGAATCAGCATTAAGCAATAACTGTCCAAGGATTTTGATTTGATCCACACTCTGTGGGGTGCTTTCGGTTATTCAAACCATGTGTTATCTGCCTGGTATTTAGGTCCAGTCCTGCTGCTGTCAGCATTTATTTTAAAATCTGATGCAATATATTAAGTTGATTTGAAGAACAACAACTAGAATTTGTTGGGCTGGGGGTGGGGGGAGACTTGAAACAAAGAGCTGAATGAGATGGAAAGCTTATGGAAATAATAAAAGCTCCAATGCTAGAAAACGAAATGGCGTGTTCCCAGGGGAACAAGTTTACAACCTTCTTGGCAAATCCTAATCAGACATATGTAACAAAAGTAACGTAACCAGCTTCTATATAAACAAAAAACATGCATACCTTCCAACAAAGGGATTACATTTTAACATCCCCATATTTTGCAGAATTACCATATATAGAAATATGAATCACAGTCATATGGCGCTGAGCTTGGAGCAGGAACACTTCCTGAGAAGAAAGGGCCATTCATAAAAGATGCATCCTTTATCAGGACGTCATTTACCAACTTTATTTTTCATGTGGAGGAAGAATGCAGTCACATTCACGTTTACAAGGTAATCCTATCAGCATTTCCCCCGTGGAAGAACTCTTTGGACATGCTTTTGTTTTTGCAAAGTCTTTAGCGAGACAAAGCTCATACTGTCAGCTGAGGAATCTTACCGCAAATAAAAGTTTATGCCAAATGCCTGTCTATATGGCTCTAATAGGGGACCTTAATGGGTCCCTGCTAGGACACAGGGAGGAGATGGAAAGGGAATCAAGAATTTCTCAAAGCAATTTAGATGTTGTTGTTGTTTAGGCATTTAGTTGTGTCAGGCAGAACACAACTGATCTCATGGTCCTTTCACAACAAAGCCATTCCGCCATCCCAACTCAAAAAGCTGTCATTCCATGTGGTTTTTTAGGTTAGCTCCAAACATCGGCTTTGGCTAAGATACCCATCCAAAGCCCAAATACCAACCCTTTCTTTGTACTGTAGTTAGAATAACAGACATTGTTGTTGTTTAGTTGTTTAGTCGTGTCCGACTCTTCGTGACCCCATGGACCAGAGCACGCCAGGCACTCCTGTCTTCCACTGCCTCCCACAGCTTGGTCAAGCTCATGTTGGTAGCTTCGAGAACACCGTCCAACCATTTCGTCCTCTGTCGTCCCCTTCTCCTTGTGCCCTCCATCTTTCCCAACATCAGGGTCTTTTCCAGGGAGTCTTCTCTTCTCATGAGGTGGCCCAAGTATTGGAGCCTCAGTTTCAGGATCTGTCCTTCCAGTGAGCACTCAGGGCTGATTTCCTTAAGGATGGATAGGTTTGATCTTCTTGCAGTCCATGGGACTCTCAAGAGTCTCCTCCAGCACCAATTTAGATAGGATTAAAAAAGAAAAGAAAAGAAAAACCCAGAGCATACACTACAGGAAATAAAATACCAAATTTATAAAAGTTAATGAATTTTCTTTTCTCTCTCAATCTTCTCGGGAAGATTGTCCTTTCAGGGCTCTACCATTGCCATCGATCCCCGGCATTGAATGTGTTGGCCTAGTGTGGGGCTCCGAGGAGAGCTTGGCTGTCTGGCTGGTGTACCGGCCACCTAGCGCACCAGCAGCCACCCTGTCAGGCCTATTGGAGGCGGTGGCCGGCTGGGCCTTGGAGTTCCCTAACCTATTGGTATTGGGGGACTTTAACATCCATGCTGATGCCACTCCCTCCTCACAGGCTCTGGACCTGGTGTCTTCCATGGCGACACTAGGGCTCTCCCAGTTTGTTTCGGGCCCCACACATCAAGCAGGCCACACGCTGGATTTGATCTTTGGCGTAGGTATAGATGTGATCATGTCTCCTTCGATGAAGGTGCCATGGTCTGATCACTACGCTCTGAAAGCCAGGATTGACTTTCCACCCCCACCCTGCTTAGGTGGCGAGCCGATTTGGGCTCGCCCGCAGAGGCTGATGGACCCTGATAGATTCCGCCAAGCCTTGCGGGACCTTGCTCCCCCTGGCGACTCATTGACTGAGCTTGTTGAGGGCTGGAATACCCAGCTCCTGGCAGCCATCGATGAGATCGCACCTAAGCGCCCTCTGCGACCCCACAGAAACCGGGCTCCCTGGTTTACCGAGGAGCTCCGGAAAATGAAGCGGGACCTCAGACGGCTAGAGCGAGTATGGCGGGGTGCCCGTGACGGAGCCTCAAGAACATCTTATAGGGCTTTTATGAAAACCTACGAGATGGCGGTGAAGGCTGCTAAGAAGTCATACTTCTCGGCCTCCATTGCATCCGCAAGCTCTCGCCCGGCGCAATTATTTAGTATAATCAGGTCTTTAACGTCCCTTGAGGGACAGCCAAATTTAAATAACAATTTGACACACAGCTGTGAGGCATTTGCGAGCTTTTTTGCGGAGAAGGTCTTGTTGCTCCGCCATGACCTCCCGGCCAATTTGGATACAATAAAGGAACTGGAGGCCCCTCGACTGTCCTCGGGTCCAGTATTGGACCACTTCGACCGGATATCCCCAGCCGATGTGGACAGACTCCTCCGAGCTGGAAAGCCCACCACCTGTCCTCTCGACCCGTGCCCGTCTTGGCTGATTAGAGCGTGTCCAGACGAGGTGCGGGCCCTCCTGGGGGATATCATCAATTTGTCCCTTGGCACGGGGACATTCCCAGGGGAACTGAAGGAGGCAGTGGTGCGCCCGCTCTTAAAGAAAACATCATTAGATCCTTTAGATCTATCCAATTACCGCCCGGTTTCGAATCTTCTGTTCCTGGGTAAGGTGATTGAGAGAGCGGTTGCTGAACAGCTTGGTGGTTTTCTGGATGAAACATCGGCTCTGGATCCATTCCAGTCCGGCTTCCGCACTGGTCATGGGACTGAGACGGCTCTGGTTGCCCTAACAGATGATCTTCGTAGACAGCTGGATCGAGGCGGGTCGGGGCTGCTGATTCTTCTAGATCTGTCAGCAGCTTTCGACATGGTCGATCACGAACTTCTAGACCACCGCCTTGCCGACGTGGGGATCCAGGGCACAGTCCTTCAATGGCTGCGCTCGTTTCTCTCTGGTCGGGGACAGAGGGTGGCGCTTGGGGGGGAATTGTCATCGCGCCACTCCTTGGTGTGTGGAGTACCTCAGGGTGCGATACTCTCCCCGATGCTTTTCAACATCTTTATGCGCCCCCTCGCCCAGCTTGTTCGGAGTTTTGGGCTGGGTTGCCATCAGTATGCCGATGACACCCAACTCTATCTGTTGATGGATGGCCATCTTGACTCGGCCCCAGACACACTGACTAGATGTTTGGAAGCTGTGGCTGGATGGTTTCGTGGGAGCCGGTTGAAGCTAAATCCTTCGAAGACAGAGGTCCTGTGGCTGGGACGGGGCGATATGGGATTGGGGGGGCAACTCCCATCTCTTGCGGGGGCGCAATTAGTGCCAGCACCGTCCGTTAAGAGTTTGGGTGTAATCTTCGACACCTCCCTTTCCATGGAGGCGCAGATTGCAGCTATAACAAAGGCGGCATTTTTCCATCTCCGCCAAGCTAAGCAGTTGGCTCCTTACCTCTCTCGCCCTGACCTAGCCACTGTGATCCATGCGACGGTCACCTCCAGACTGGATTATTGTAACTCGCTCTACGTGGGGCTGCCCCTGAGACTGACCCAGAAACTCCAGCGGGTGCAGAATGCTGCAGCGAGACTCCTTACGAGGTCTTCGCTGCGAGATCACATTCACCCGGTGCTATACCAGCTGCACTGGCTCCCGGTGGAGTACAGGATCAGGTTTAAGGTGCTGGTTTTAACCTTTAAAGCCCTATACGGCCTAGGACCCTCGTACCTACGGGACCGCCTCTCCTGGTATGCCCCACAGAGAAACTTACGGTCTTCGAATAAAAACATCTTGAAGGTCCCAGGCCCCAGAGAAGTTAGGCTGGCCTCAACTAGAGCCAGGGCTTTTTCGGCTGTGGCTCCGATCTGGTGGAACACTCTGTCACAAGAGACCAGGGCCCTGCGGGACTTGACATCTTTCCGCAGGGCCTGCAAGACAGAGCTGTTCCACCAGGCCTTTGGCCAGGGCACAGCCTGACTCCCTCCCTCGGCAATCTTCGCGGAGCTCTGGCCCAATGGTTGCCAGTGGCTTGAATTAATTAATTTTATAACGAATGATTTTAGACTGTTGTTTATGCTGTACTTTTGTACTGTTTTATTGTTGTTAGCCGCCCTGAGCCCGGCTTCGGCTGGGGAGGGCGGGATATAAATAAAATTTATTATTATTATTATTATTATTGTATTCAGGAGCAGGGTTTGCCTAACGTATGGCCTAACAACCAAAATCCAACTTTTGTGAAACTTCTCTGCCTGATATTGGATAGCTCTGTTAGTAGATGAGACTCTTGAGATCCGAGGGTTGTTGGTTTGAGCCCTGTGTTGGGTAAAGATTCCTGCATTGCAGGAATGCAATCGTGGTCCCTTCCAATTCTACAATCCTATGATTCTACAATCACCTAAAGGTGATTCTGATGCCACCCATCAGGAACCTAGGAGAATGACTGGATATAGACCTCACCTGGGTTTAAGACTTGCAATATGAGCAAATAACATGACTGTCTTGCCAGAATGGTGCATGCTCTGGTTATCTCCCGCTTAGACTACTGCAATGCACTCTATGTGGGGCTACGTTTGAAGGTGACCCAGAAACTGCAATTAATCCAGAATGCGGCAACTAGACTGGTGTCTGGGAGTGGCCGCCGGGACCACATAACACCTGTCTTGAGAGATCTGCATTGGCTCCCAGTACATTTCCGAGCACAATTCAAAGTGTTGGTGCTGACCTTGAAAGCCCTAAACGGCCTTGGTCCAGTATACCTGAAGGAGCGTCTCCACCCCCATCGTTCAGCCCAGACACTGAGATCCGGCGCCGAGGGCCTTCTGGTGGTTCCCTCATTGCGAGAAGTGAGGCTACAGGGAACCAGGCAGAGGGCCTTCTCGGTAGTGGCGCCCGCCCTGTGGAACGCCCTCCATTCAGATGTGAAGGAAATAAGCAGCTATCTTATGTTGATATGACATCTGAAGGCAGCCCTGTTTAGGGAAGTTTTTAATATTTAATGCTGTATTGTTTTTAACACTCGATTGGAAGCCACCCAGAGTGGCTGGGGAAACTCAGCCAGATGGGCGGGGTATAAATAATTTATTATTATTATTATTATTATTATTATTATTATTATTACTACTACTACTACTACTAGCTTGGAGCTTTTGTAACTTTGCCAAACCAGATTTCATTGATAGTAACTCAGATCATTTTGTATCAGTTGTTTGGTCTTTGCCATGCGTCCGATATTTGGAGACACACACACATTAGTTGATTACTAATCAAGCACATGGTAAAATTATGATCACTTATATTCCTATCAAAAGTCTAGAAACAAGCGAGAAGTGTGTTCAAGGTGTGCTGTTATCACATAATAAAACATTTCCCAACATAATGTAATTTCTTCTTGGTTTTAATTTGAGTCAGATGCAACAATAACCGTGAGCCAAAATAATTCCTGGTTCAGTTAACTTTTATTCCCCCCCCCCTCTCCTTTTGCAATGATAAAAAACATGAGTTCCCTGCCATTTCAGTTTTTTCTTCTTCCAGATGACTCATTTTCTGGGAAAGAAAAGGAGAGTTTGACATGAAACAACGAAAACCCAGACCTACTTACTTCCTTTCCCAGAATCCTTTGAGGGAGGAGACTTAAGAGAGACTTTTAATGGGTTGTGCAAATGGGGGGGGGGGAGGAGGGGAAGGTGGAGAAACCCTTCTTTTTTCTCCACTCAGAATAAAAGCTAAGGATTTGCCAAAGATCCCCAGAATCATGTACGATACCGTTGGCTATGCCTTCCAGCTGCTAATTCTGGCATTGAAACAAACTGGCATAATAACAGCTTTAAGCACAGTCTAGTTAGCATCCTCATCTATCTATGCCTCCATAAGTGAAAAGTGAAAAACCTTCCTGGGTGGCAGTATTGAGGCTATAAACCAAACAGCTATATTTCTAAAACAATGGCAGTACTTACTGGTAAAGAAAACCACAGATGTTAAGTGTGCTGCTAAACCTCCTACGATTAAAAAAAAGTTTTTGGATTATCAATTATAACTGACCACCTAAATTACCGTATTTTTCGCTCTATAACACGCACCCGACCATAACACGAATGTAGTTTTTAGAGGAGGAAAATCCATAGGCATGCCACCCTTAGGCATTCCCTCCATAACACGCACAGACATTTCCCCTTACTTTCTAGGAGGAAAAAAGTGAGTGTTATGGTGCAAAAAATACGGTATGTGGTGCATGCACACATGCACAGTGACAGACTTTGGTCTTTCAGTTTGAGGTCAAAATTCGGTGCCCCCTTCTCCCACCTTCCATTCTGTGTGTAAGGTAAAGGTACAGGGACCCCTGACCACTAGGTCCAGTCGTGACCGACTCTGAGGTTGTGGGGCTCATCTCGCTTTATTGGCTGAGGGAGCAGGTGTACAGCTTCCAGGTCATGTGGCGAGCATGACTAAGTCGCTTCTGGCAAACCAGAGCAGCGCACAGAAACGCCGTTTACCTTCCCGCCGGAGCGGCACCTATTTATCTACTTGCACTTTGACGTGCTTTCGAACTGCTAGGTTGGCAGGAGCAGGGACCGAGCAACGGGAGCTCACCCCGACGTGGGGATTCGAACTGCTGACCTTCTGATCGGCAAGCCCTAGGCTCTGTGGTTTAACCCACAGCGCCACCCGCGCCCCTATTCTGTGTGTACCCTATGCCATAGTTGTGGTGCCCTTCATTGCCCCCTTGGCTCAGCGCCCTGTGTGGGAATCTGGTTGCACTGCCCTAAATCTGCCTCTGCGCGCACACACACACACACACACACACACACACTTGTTTCTTATAGACTGTAAGCTTGAACCGTATCCCCCCACCCCTTGAAAAGAACATCTTAATGCAAGCTACCAGCATGAGTCTGACCAAACTGTGGGAGGCAGTGGAAGACAGGAGTGCCTGGCGTTCTCTGGTCCATGGGGTCACAAAGAGTCGGACACGACTAAACGACTAAACAACAACAAATGCAAGTATCTTAGGAGTCAATCTAGATGTGATATAGCAGGGCCATAGAATAGGATGCCTGACAAAACTGAGGGGTGGTAGATCAAAGCAGTCATGGGGAGAGCATGCAAAGTTGGGGATGTGGTTTTAAACTTATCTCCTCACACCATTTCCAGATGCCACACACACACACACACACACACACACACACACACGGTATTTCTGCAACAAAAACAATAGCAACTTTGAGAAGTGGCTTAAACTGGGGAAATGGCAAAGGGGGCAGGGGAATTCAGATTCCCAGTCTGAATAGTGGTCACCTGCAGCTGTTTTGGTGTATCAAAGCAACAAAATAAGGGAGGTTCTGTTTGGAGTTCTGTTCCTGCATCATTTGGGCCAGAATAGATAAATTGGGTCCTCCCTTAAAGAGGGCACGTATTGCGGTGAGACCTGGTCAACCGACACCCTGCATTGTGGGTGGTACAATTGGTAAGCCACAACACCCGATTGGTAGGTCCCTCGAAGCTGGGTACAATCTGGCCAATGTGACACAGTCTAAATGGTTCGAGGGACCTATTTATGCCCATGCGTGTGACCCAGAGCTTCCTCTTTCGGCTTGTTCATTGCAACACTCACCCACCTCTCTCTACCTTTAGGGCTTGTTGCGCTTGACCTTGCTATGCCGTCGTGTGTCGTCTGTCGTTGGGACAGGGGCACGGCAGGAATTTTCACCACTTGGCTGATTGGCTGTTGCCATGTGGGTTTCACCTGCTGCGTAGCAAATCGTCACAACTTGTAAGGTTGCGGATAGGCTCTGGTTCAGGTGATAGGGATGGGAGAACGCTCTCGCCATCCCTATGTGAAGGGTATTCCATTAAAGGAATCCAGGGACTCGATGGTTTGGTCAACCCTGAGAGGGGGTTGTGCCCATGCCTGAGTCCAGGGGGACATTTGGGTGGCGGAATTAGCCCGTTCCCGGCTTTCTGCTTATCCAGATGTTCACCTTAGGCTGACCTATGCTGGTGCCCTGGGTCAGCGCTACCTGCAAGGCAGGAAGCTAGTCGAACCAGAGCCTATGCAACCAGTCACTTTCTGTAATCAATAAAGTTGTGGCCTAAATTCTGCCAAAAACCAAATCAAAAGTTTGAGTCAAGTGTGAATTTATTTGGGGGGGGGGGGTTTCTGGGTCTGAACACACAAGAAAACGTCCCTTCAGAACCATTAAAAAGAACAGTTAAAATCACAGAATCTTTTACTTCAAATAAACATCACTGGAATATTACAAAGCAGTTTGCTACAGAGATCCACATGCCCTGTTTGGGTGCTCAGTGTCTGTGCTTCATTTCTGAGCTGTGTGTGTTCATGAAGAGAGCCTCAGACACACAATAATACATGTGGCTACGTTTTATTTATTTCTATTTTGTTACAAACTACTTAACCTTTAAGACACGTTACCAAGCTGTGTACAAAGAATAAAAACATCAACACATGATAACATAAAATAAAGCCAGTATAAAAACCACACTAATTTCACACATCCACTTGAATAATCAGTTCCAAAGGACCCTGAGGATCATTTAGTCCAACCCCCTGCAATGCAGGGATATGCAGCTGTCCCATATTAAATTCCTGGGAGTTTCCCTCAGTGAAGACCTCACTTGGAAAAACAGTATAACTCAGGTGGTTAGGAAGGCCCAGCAGAGACTCCATTTCCTCAGGGTCTTGCAAAAGAACAATGTTAAACAACAATTGATGACCTCCTTCTAAAGTAAAGGTAAAGGGACCCCTGACCGTTAGGTCCAGCCAAGGCCGACTCTGGGATTGCGGCGCTCATCTCACTTTACTGGCCGAGGGAGCCGGCGTACAGCTTCCAGGTCATGTGGCCAGCATGACTAAGCTGCTTCTGGTGAACCAGAGCAGCGCACGGAAACGCCGTTTACCTTCCTGCCAGAGTGGTACCTATTTATCTACTTGCACTTTGACGTGCTTTCGAACTGCTAGGTTGGCAGGAGCTGGGACCGAGGAATGGGAGCTCACCCCGTCGCGGGGATTCGAACCGCCGACCTTCTGATTGGCAAGTCCTAGGCTCTGTGGTTTAACCCACAGCGCCACCCGTGTTCTGACCTCCTTCTACCGGTCCACAATAGAAAGTGTCCTCTCATATTGTATCACAGTGTGGTACGTTGGCTTGACAGCCACGGACAGAAAGTCTCTACAGAGGGTGTGAACACAGCACATGATATCATGGGCAGCCCCCTGAGCCCGCTAGATGACATCACAAGGGATCCTTTCCTTAGGAGAGCGAGAAAAATTCTCAGGGGCGATTCACACCCCGGCCAGCACCTCTTTAATCTTCTACCCTCAGGCAGGAGATATAGAAGTATAATAAGTCATACCAACAGGCTAAAAAACAGTTTCTATTTGTGGGCTGTTAGGCTGCTGAACGGGAAATAATATAGTGCAACTGTCTTTCGGGGTTGGTGTGTTGTGCAATAAGCACACAGAGCGCAATGAGATTGAGTGTTTGTGTGGGGAGGAGGGAGGCTCGGTTAATTTCATTGTACACAGGTTGTACACTGACAATAAAGGTATTATTATTATTATTATTATTATATGGGGATCAAGCCTGCAACCTTGGCATTATCAGCACTAAACTCTAAGCAACCCATATATGGGACCCATAGAATCATCCGGGAAAGCATGGGTCAAAAGAAAAGCTTTGAGTATGCATTCAAAACATGTAATCATTGACACATGCTATATTTCCAGGGGAAGAGAGTTCCAAAGAGCAGGATAATGGCAAGATGAATTATCAGAGAATGCAGCATTATTTGTGGGGCTTGACTGCAGTGTCCAGGTAGGTGTGTAAGGAGAAAAATGGACTCTCTGGTAACTAGTTTCTCCCGGAAACTACAACTAAGCCAGAATGCAGCAGCCAGACTGGTGATGGGGAGTGGCTGCTGAGACCATATAACACTGGTCCTGAAAGACCTGTCTAGGCTCCCAGTACATTTCTGAGCACAATTCAAAGTGTTGGCCCTTTAAAGCCCTAAACAGCCTTGGCCCAGTATACCTGAAGGAGTGTCTCCACCCCGATCGTTCAGCCTGGACACTGAGGTCCAGCTCTGAGGGCCTTCTGGTGGTTTCCTCACGGTGAGAAGTGAGGTTACTGGGAAACAAGCAGAGGGCCTTCTCGGTGGTGGCACCCACCCTGCGGAACACCCTCCCATCAGATGTCAAGGAAATAAACAACTATCTTACTTGTAGAAGACATCTGAAGGCAGCCCTGTTTAGGGGAGTTTTTAATGTTTGAAGTTTTATCAAATGGATCATTTTACTGTTGTTGGTCGCTCTGAGCCTGGCTTCGGCTGGGGAGGGCGGGATATAAATAAAATTTTATTATTTATTATTATTATTTATTGTGTTTTTTATACAGTGGTACCTCTAGTTATGAACTTAATTCATTCCGGAGGTCTGTTCTTAACCTGAAACTGTTCTTAACTAGAGGCGTGCTTTCGCTAATGGGGCCTCTTGCTGCCGCTGCGTCGCCGGCAGACGATTTCTGTTCTCATCCTGGGGCAAAGTTCTCAACTCAAGGCAACTCTTCCAGGTTAGCGGAGTTTGTAACCTGAAGCATTTGTAACCTGAGGCGTTCGTAACTCAAGGTACCACTGTATTCTGTTGGGAGCCACACTGAGTAGCTGGGGAAACCCAGCCAGATGGGCAGGGTATAAATATATTATTATTATTATTATTATTATTATTATTATTATTATTATTTACTACTACTACTACTACTACTACTACTACTGTTTAGGAAGTGAATTAATGTGCAAAGGTTGGAGGTGGAGCAAGGTGCCCCCATCCCATTAATTCATTGAACATGTTTTTTAAAATGCTTGAACAGAAAAAAGAGGAGTGGTTTTCTATGTTAAAGAAAAATGGAATCCAAAATTGATATTTAAAGATGAAGAGGAAAGATACATTGCAGTTGAGATTACTGCCCAAGGCGAAAAATATTTATTGCTGGGAATTTATGCACCAAACGACGGCAAAGCAGAATTTTTGAAGAATTTGGAAACAAGATTTCTGGACTATTTGGATTATAAATTAATCCTAATGGGGGATCTGAATGGAGTTGCATCAGCTTTAATGGATAGGACACAGAGGCAGAAAATATTGAATGCTGGCAGACTACCAAAGACTTTTTTTGATATGATAGACAAATTTGATCTGTCAGATAGATGGTGAATTAGAAATCCAACTGAAAAAGACTTCACATTCTATTCAGATGCAAAAAGAAGTAAATTGAATTAGTTAACTCTATTAGAAAGTGGATATTGGAAAATTGCTAAAATGAGACTCAGCAAAAATCAGTTAGGAAGGAGTCAATGAAGTCATTTAACAATGGAAATTAAGTTGGATTTTTAAATGTAAGAAGTTTTATATGTTTGTTTGTTTTTCTTTTTAACATGTTTTGTTATTTTGTGTTGGGTTATATTTGTTATAAATCTGAAAAACTAATAAAAAAATTTGAAAAATAAAAAATAAAATGCTTGAACAGGGTGTATTTACTGCAAGAGTAGTTAACACCCTTTAGGGGGTTTTTGTGGGTGAAGGGGGTACTCCTGGACCACCCAACATTTTTTTCTGCCTTCACCATACCCCATTGATTTGGCAACAGTGGCAAAAGAGCGGGGAACTGCTGAGGCTCTTTCCTGAACAATATGGGATGAGGCATGTTGGTTGTTCATGGGGAGGATGGCATAACAGACTTCCATGAACGTCCTTAAGATAACTTCTCGCCACATTCAAGATGGAAACAGGGCACTTTCCTCCTCCCCTTCCAGTCACCTACAGCCAAAACTTGCTTAGGAGGGGGCCCCTAACCTTCACAGAGGCTTTTCTGGGAGATGCCAGGGTGGAAGAAGGGGTGAGAATATTTCACTTTGTGAAATTCTTATTTGTTGTTGTTGTTTAGTCATTTAGTCATGTCCGACTCTTCGTGACCCCATGGACCAGAGCACGCCAGGCATTCCTGTCTTCCACTGCCTCCCGCAGTTTGGTCAGACTCATGTTTGTAGCTTCGAGAACACTGTCCAACCATCTTGTCCTCTGTCTTCCCCTTCTCCTTGCGCCCTCAATCTTTCCCAACATCAGGCTCTTTTCTAGGGAGTCTTCTCTTCTCATGAGGTGGCCAAAGTATTGGAGCCTCAGCTTCAGGATCTGTCCTTCCAGTGAGCACTCAGGGCTGATTTCCTTCAGAATGGATAGGTTTGATCTTCTTGCAGTCCATGGGACTCTCAAGAGTCTCCTCCAGCACCATAATTCAAAAGCATCAATTCTTTGGCGATCAGCCTTCCTATAGTTACCTTATATTTGCATCCTTGCCACCATCTTCCCTGATGAGCAATTCATCTCTGCATGACACCCAAAAGCAGTTACTGCTCACATAACTGCGCTTCCAAAGGAAGCCGGTACTTAATCTCACTAGCTTACCATTTCTCGGGTTAATAAAAAATTGTGATCAAAAGCTTTTCAATTAGCGCTATGTGTTATGATACTGTTAAAAACAGAAAAACCTTGTGGGATAGTTCAACAGAATTACCTAAAACCTTCCACTAGCATTTTTGCTGCTATAAGTAACCTTCCATCCCAAAGCATTTTTTACAGAATAGAAATGGACAAGTCAATTGCCCCCTTTTCCAGATAAAATGCTCAAAATACGCTCTCGCGTGAGAGTTCCAGAAAGGGAACTCTAAAATGTAGGGGTGGAAAGAAGACTTAAGAAATTATTACCAACTTAATTGTCTTCAGCAGCCATCAAATTATGATATTTTAAAAATTGCAATTAAAATTGTTCTATTCTACCTGCTTAATTTTTCTTTTTACCTTAACATTAGATTTAAAAAAAAAATCATAGGCATGAGAAGAAACACACTTCTGGAGTTACAGCTTTGGGTTTAAATAATGACTTTTAGACAACTGTTTCTTATTGTTATATATATATGTTTGTTTTGTTTTCACTGAGTAAGAATGTGCTTTGTGCTTTGTTCTCCCGTGGTGGAAATGTGTTCTGTATTAAAGTTCCGGGATAAACGTGAACAGTCCCAAATCTCAACCTTCAGCTTTCTATAACGCAAGAGCTAAGGGAAGATAGTGAATGCGGTTTTATGATCAACAGATGGTGTAATTGGTGTCAGAGATGTTTTTATGTTAAGGGGTCGTGGGTTCAGCTTCCATCTGGAACCTTCTCTGATCTACTGTATATCTAAATGATTAAAGGAGCTGCGTGTATACAAGGTCAAAGACATAACCACCTGCCTGGAGGGGGGAAAGTGTTACTTTCTCAATTTGGTAATTAATTAAGCTTCAGGTATACTCCATTGACTCCCTAGAATAGGACCTCAGTGTTCACATTGATATAGCTAGCAACAAGAGCAAGTCTCCCATCCAAATGAATGATTCCCCCATGAAATATTTCTCTTTATAGGAAGGTGAGGAAGGAATCTTAAACCTGTAAATTCCATTGTATGTCCTGGTCCAGGGACAACTTTCACCATGGCCAAGTCTCAAATGAAAACAATGGAAAATTCAATGGCACCTAATGTTAACCCCTGTTAGGACTTTTAAGTAAATCTGCACAGAATTGCATTTTAAGTCTCACTGAACTTAAGTGAGGCTCCTGTCCAAGCTAGGGTTGCCATATTTTGAAGTGCAAAAAAGAGGACACCATGACGACTATCAATTTAAATACCCCTACTATATGTAGGTTGGGGACGTGGGTGGTGCTGTGGGTTAAACCACTGAGCCTCCTGGGCTTGCCGATAGAAAGGTTGGTGGTTCGAATCCCTGCGACAGGGTGAGCTCCCGTGGTTCGGTCGCTGCTCCTGCCAACCTAGCAGTTCGAAAGCACGCCAGTGCAAGTAGATAAATAGGTACTGCTCCGGCGGGAAGGTAAACGGCGTTTCCGTGCACTGCTCTGGTTTCACCAGAAGTGGCTTAGTCATGCTGGCCACATGACCTGGAAAAACTGTCTGCAAAAGCGGACAAACGCCAGCTCCCTTGGCCTTTAAAGCAAGATGAGCGTCGCAACCCCAGAGTCATTCGTGACTGGACTTAATTGTCAGGGGTCCCTTTACCTTTACCATTTACTATATGTAGGTTACAGAAGCTGTGATATATTGATGAGCAGGGCAGGGGAAGAGAAGAGGAAAGCAAGTCTTCAGCCACCAGTTATGCCTATATCTCATCCAGAAAGTATAGCCAGAGAAGTTTTGGAAAATTTTAAAAATCCCCCCGGACAGAAATTTTACCCCAGAAAAAGAGGACATATCCTGGAAAAAGAGGACATGTGGCAACCCTCTCATTGCACATAACAATTTAACCTTAGCTAAACGGGGCCTTGGATCTTAAGATGGGTTGTTGCCAATCCTAAGTGATAGGGGGACACAATGGGCAAATGATCCAAATGACAAGTGGAATACTGAGAGCCTGGCCACTTATTAGGAAAAAGGGATGGATAGGAGAGGGAAGAGGAAGAAAGGATTAACATGAGGAAAGGCACATACTTAAATTACACCTCTCTGCTCCTTTTGGAGGCTGAGCAAGGACTTTGTAGATTCGGTGTGCAACGCCTGGCATTAATGCAGGGGATGGACTGGGAGTGAGAAAGCACTGATTTCCAAATTGCTGCCATCCAGTATGGCGAAATTACATAACTTACGTAATTTTACCTAACTAATTACATAAATTATATTGTTGGTACATTATTCCATTCTGTTTCAGTGCAAGGGAAACACAATGCAAATAGGGTGGGAGGGATTACGTTTGCAGACTGAAAGCAACAACGGTGAATGTCAACTGTTTTCACGTATTGGTTTCTGTTCCAGATTTGGGACGGATAATCGGACATAAGCAATTTCCCCTCCCATTTCTGTCGGAATTCTCTGACCTCCCTAACTGGAAGGCACACAATTGCTTGTTATGAGCACACACGAACTGCTATTGCTAAATGAAAACAATTGCCATTCAGCGTGTGCTAGCTTTGTGTTGCTGCAGTTGTGACCTGTGTGGGTCTGTGAGTGTTGGCTTATCATCCGGCTCCTCCATGATAATATGACAGCAACAATCACAGATAACAATGGCTCTCCAAGTGAACCATTCACAGTGGGATCAGGTGTTAAACAGGGTTGTGTTATTGCCCCAATTCTATTCGTTATTTTCATTGCCATGATCCTGCACTTTGTCGAGGGGAAACTCCCCACTGGGGTAGAAATCATATATCGAACAGATGGAAAGCTCTTCAATCTGAGCAGGCTGAAAGCAAAGAGTAACATCCGTCATAGAGCTTCAGTATGCTGATGACAACGTAGTGTGTGCACGCTCAGAGGATGACCTCCAAACCATCCTAAATATCTTTGCAGAAACTTACGAAAAGCCTGTCGCTCAACATCCAAAAACCAAAGTGCTGCACCAGCAAGTACAAAATAACCCCCTTGCAGCACCACAAATCCAACTCAATGGTGTAACTTTGGAAAATGTCGATCACTTCTCCTACCTAGGCAGTTATCTTTCCACAAGGGCCAACCTTGATGCCAAAATCCAGCATCGCCTGAGCTCTGCAAGTGCGGCTTTTTCCCGATTGAAGTGCAGAGTGTTTGAGGACCAGGACATTCGCAGGGAAACCAAAATGCTTGTTTACAAAGCTATTGTACTACCAACCTTACTGTATGCTTGTGAAACATGGACCACTTATAAACGCCATCTCCAACTCCTTGAAAGATTCCATCAACGGTATCTCTGAAATTTTTTACACATCATTTGGGAAGACAGGCGAACTAATATCAGTGTACTGGAAGAAGCAAAGATCACCAGTGTCAAAGCAATGATTCTTCAACATCAACTTCGTTGGACTGGTCATGTTGTGCGGATGCCTGATTATCATCTTCCAAAGCAACTACTCTATTCCAAACTTAAAAATGGAAAGCGTAATGCTGGTGGTCAACAAAAGAGGTTTAAAGACTGTCTCAAGGCAAATCTTAAAAAGTGTAGCATAAACATTGACAACTGGGAAACACTGGCCTGCGAGTGCTCCAGTTGGAGAACAGCCTTTACCAAAGGTGTCATGGGCTTTGAAGACACTTGAACTCAGGACGCAAGGGAGAAACACACTAAGAGGAAGGCACGCTTGGCAAATCCACACCGTGATCAACTCATGCCCAGAAACCAATGTCCCCACTGTAGAAGGATGTGTGGATCCAGAATTGGCCTCCACAGTCACGGACTCATTGTTAAAACCGAGTTGGAAGACAATCTTACTCAACTACGAGTGATCACCAAAGAAGAAGATGGTGATCCTGGCCCCATACTGTTTGCCTCCTGCTCTACAAGCAAGACAATAAGATGCACTGCTTGTTAAGAGGACAAAAAATGGTCTACATACATACATGCTAAACTATTGTAGGAAAACAAGTGTTTTATTTCACTGTTCTGAAGTTGTAATTTAACTTGTCAAGTTTCTGGCTGAAAGAGAAAGCAAGCCTGAAACAAACTCCAGAAGGATATTTCAAGCCAAGCAGGGGAAGAAGTTGGTTTTTTAAAAAAGGTTGTTTCCTCACAAAACAGATTTAAAAATAAAATCTATGTCTATCACAACTAAAGCAAGATGTAAACGGACTGGTTTTTAAAAGAGCATGAAAAGAGTTTCCCCACAATCAATTTTCTAGTATTATCTTGTGTTCAAAAATAGCATCTACATGCTGCTGACAGAACTGAGCCTATTTTGCTCATGTCCGTTGCAGCCACAGTTAGTTTGGCTTTGGGCTTCTGTTTACTCTCTCCTGTACTTCTAAATCTACTAAATTGTATTTACATATATTTAAGAATTGCACTCTGAAAATTCAAACATTGGTATCAAGTACAGGATTTTACATCCTCTATAGATGTTTGTTTTTTTGTGCTCTTTAAAGCAAGTTTCTAGTCTTTAAGGTTAAAAATCTAACAACCCAAAGGCTAGAAAGCTTGATGAAATTCCAGAAGTGGGCCCAAATGGTGTTGGCTAAAAAAAAATAATCCATTATTGTTCTTGCAGGCTCTGAGTGGAATATTTCAGTAGGTGTGTATGTCCCCAGAGGACATTTGATGGCTGGCTTTCTTAGGAATGATACTCGATTCTAGAATCTTCCGCCAGTGAAGGGTGTGACCCAGGGTTCTCCACTCCTGCCTCAGAGTGAGGATTAGGGAGTATCAGATATTAATATTTTCATACAATCACATTTATGCATTCATTCAGTCTTTTTAATGCATTCATTCAGTAGTATAACAGTAGACCCAATCATCCCATGTATGCAGTGCTACAAGTGAACAAAAAATACTTTTTGGCGCTATTTCAAGGGCTGAGCAAGCTGAAAGAGCATTCTAATTCCCACCCAGGAGAGTCATAAAAGTGCAATATTCTGAATATTCTTGGCCCTGATCAACCAGTTTCTTCCTCATTTATAAAAGTTGTAACGCTCCGCCGACCTGCTGCAAAGGAATCTTTCCTTCCCTCTGGCCTTTTGCTATTTGTAGATACCGAGTCAGTTTTCCAATTAGAGCTCTTTCCCAGACTTTGCTAAATCAGTTTCAACGTACGCACTTGCAAATCCTTCCAGTGCTGAGCTATTAAGAGTTCTTGCCCGTTAGCTAGCTTGTTATGGAGAAGAAAATACTTATGCTAGGTACCTGATGTCACTGGCGATATATGAGGAATGCATGTGGGTGCTTTATAGAGGCAAACTGATACATCTATATTCCTAGTTTCAGTGGGTCCAGCGTAGGTCCTGTGGCCACATGTTGATGGTGGCATTGTGGTCTAAACCACTGAGCTTCTTGGGCTTGCTGATTGGAAGGTCAGCGGTTTGAATCCACGACAGGATTAGCCCCTGTTGCTCTGTCCCAGCTCCTGCCAACCTAGCAGTTTGAAAGCACGCCAGTGTGAGTAGATAAATAGGTACTGCTGTGGTGGGACGGTAAACGGCATTTTCATGTGCTCTGGTTTCTGTCACGGTGTCCTGTTGCACCAGAAGTGGTTTAGTCATGCTGGCCACATGACCCAGAAAGCTGCCTGTGGACAAACGCCGGCTCCCTTGGCCTGAAAGTGAAATGAATGCCCCAACCCCATAGTCACCTTTCACTGGACTTAACCATCCAGGCGTCCTTTACCTTTACCTATGGGAAGAAAAACCTTGTTCCTGCTGTTAAAGTGGCTGAATAGTTAGAGACTCTACTATGCATGTCAAAGCTACAATCTTTAAAAAACTGACCCATTGGCCATGCTGTCTGGGTCTGATGGGAGTCGGGAGTCCTACAAAATCTTAAAACGGCCCAGTTTCATCATCCCTAGAGTATAGATTGAGGCATGCTAATCAGCTCCCAGTACGTTTCGGAGCACAATTCAAAGTGTTGGTGTTGACCTTTAAAGCCCTAAACAGCCTCCGCCCAGTATACCTGAAGGAGCATCTCCACCCCCATCGTTCTGCCCAGACACTGAGGTCCAGTTCCGAGGGCCTTCTGGCAGTTCCCTCACTGCAAGAAGCAAAGCTACAGGGAACCAGGCAGAGGGCCTTCTCGGTAGTGGCGCCTGTCCTGTGGAACGCCCTCCCATCAGATGTCAAAGAGATAAGCAACTACCTGACATTTAGAAAACATCTGAAGGCAGGGAAGTTTTTAATGTGTGACATTTAGATGTATTTTTAATCTTTGTTGGAAGCCGCCCAGAGTGGCTGGAGAAACCCAGCCATATGGGCAGGGTACAAATAAATTATTTATTTATTTATTAATTATTATTATTATTATTATTATTATCATCATCATCATCATCTCTGTATCGCTCCCGTTTTAGCTTACCGTATTTTTCTGTGTATTGGATGAGTTTTTTTGACTAGAAAATCATGTTAAAAAACTGGGGTCGTCCAATACATGGATAGTGGCATGGGGGGGAGACGTTGCTGAGCACAGGAAGCAATCTGCAGGGTGCTGGCTAGTGGCACATAGCTTCCCCCGATGCCGCTGCGCATGGGAAGCACTCTCTGGATCGTTTCCCGCATGGGGGAAGGTGCCCTCTGGCCAACTGACTGGCTGGCTGGAGCGCAACTACCCTCGATGCTGCTGCGCAAGGGAAACACTCCCTACCTGCGCACGGGAAATAATCTAGGGAGTGTTTCCTGCCCGCAGCTGCGTGGGGGGAGAGGCTCAACAACTTTGGGCCATCTCCCCTCATTTTCTTGAAATTGAGTCCCCCAAAATAGGGGGGGGGTCTTATACATGGGGGCATCTAATAGACAGAAAAGTAAGGTATATGCTGCCTAAATATTTTTTTCTGTTTGGGGTGGGTGGGGTGGCAAAGCAGGAAGCCACATTCTGCTGCACTTACAGAATCCAGAGAAGTATGAGCATGCAAAACATCCAAGGTGGTTTACAATCCAAAAGAGAATCCAAAAGAAATGTATTAGTTTCTCTTGCCTTTTGACCCAGAATCTCAAAATAGCAATTTACAACTACCAGAATGTAAAATGTGGCACGCTGCAAAATGAGTCTTACAAACCCTAACCTTAACCCTTATGATTGTAAGAGGTTCTTTATTTCCCCGTTTCTCAATGCCTTCTTTATTTTTATTTTTTATTTTATAAATAATTTTTATTTGGTTTCATTCATTCACACTCATATTCATCCGTAATAAATTTTTTACACAAGATTCTTCTGAATCTCCAGACTTTCCTCCTCCCCTCCATGGGTTCTTTGAATAACTTTTAAACTTTTAAACCATCCAATTTACAGTCCTCCATTGTGTCCAAAATCTATGTATCATTGCAAGAGCTATTTAAAACCTGCTAAAGAGTTCAAGTGTTTACAGTGGTCTTTCAACTATAATATAAATTCATCCCATTCTTTGTTGAAGTTTTGATCCTCCTGGTTTTCCCGGTTAATCATGCCATCTCTGCATAGTCCAATATTTTCGTCTGTCAATCCACCCTGGTAGGTATTATTTCTCTTCTTTTTGGCGTGATGTCCAAGGCAATGTAACAATGGATTTTAACAGTGTAGCACCACTTTCAATCAATGAGAGCAATAAGAGGATGTTGTACCAATTGATTTACATTGAGTGAGGGGCTTCCTCTCTAGCATGGGGAAGCTGTAGGCCTCTGACTTCATGTGAAACACCGAGATGGGGAAGGAAGTAGAGGAGTCTACTAAATCTAGCTCTAATGACCAATTTGATTTATTAACGCGGATTTCTGGCTTACTTTTATTGTACATGCTTTGAATGGATCAGTGTCTAGAAGAAACTGGTCATTTTATATATATATATATATAACACAGCTTTGGTCCGATCGTCATACATAGGCGCTTCCAGACATTTCCTTTTATTGGAGCCCTGAAATTGTTGAGTACACAAATGCTTGGGGTTAACCCTAAATATTTCCTTTGCCAGAGTAGCATTTACGGCTCCTGTACATTTTGTGAATCATCGCAGGATGCAAAGCTGGGTTTGCAGTAGCAGCTTCAGAGATCGGCAAACGCCAACACCCCACAGCCCCTTTTGAAGTAATAAAGACCAGATGGGGTGACAAAAAGACAAGACGAAGACAGCCCTCCATTCTTTGCCGCGACCAGGATCACATTTCTAAAGTGCAGAGGAAGTCAAAGCTGTTCCCGCACACCAGCACTCTGAACTCAGTATTCTTGTCGTGTTTTATAGTTCCCAACCTCCAAATAAGCTTCAACTAAGAAGGATCAACTTTACTGTTCGAAATCACATTGTTGTTTTCTAAATGTTGCCCTTGATTTAATTTTCAGGCATTGAGGTGGCAAGGAAAAGGAAGCAACTGTACACCAACAGGCAAACTCATTTACTTGTGTAAGGACTGTTCTGGCACCAGCCAGTTTCAATAAAACATCACTTTTTTAGACATTTATTCTCTCGTCTAGCTGCTGCTACAAAACTATTAAGGACCAGTATGACAAACCTAGACAGCATCTTAAAAAGCAGAGACACCACCTTGCCGACAAAGGTCTGTATAGTTAAAGCTATGGTTTTCCCAGTAGTGATGTATGGAAGTGAGAGATGGACCATAAAGAAGGCTGATCGCCGAAGAATTGATGCTTTTGCTCTCTTCTCTTAACATCATTTGTGAGAAGGCAACTATGGGTCAGCACACATCCTTAACATTGTTTATAACAAGCGCGCGCACACACAACTTTTCGAGTTCATACACAACACAAACAGTAGACCCTATAATTTTCTCCATCAAAGACCCCAAGGTAAAATATTTTTCATAGGAGAGCAATGTCAAAAAGAAATCTAATTGGGATTTTCACATTGTTTTCAGAGAAACCCTCAGCATCCTATGAGGGGTTTGCCACTGAGAATATAGTAATCTAAGCTTCCCTTCAACATAGCCAGTCTGTTCAGTATTGATTTTTTCCTGTGTACCCGCAGGAAGTTTGGGGTACACAGTCCCACCAAGAATGTACAGCATGCTCTAGGACAGGGGTACCCCAAATGTTGCTGAACTCACACCAGCCCCAGACAGCATGGCCAGCGGCCAGAGATTATGGGAGTTATAGTTTGGCAAACATATTTAGAACCAACCACAGCTTCTTCTGTTCTTCATCTGACAAAGACACTTTAGCATTGTCACGGACATTAAGAATCTAGTATACTTTTGAAATATCAATTTGCCAAGTTAGGTAATGTAATCCCACATTACAAACCTAGAGGCGCAATCAGAGGTGGGGACTATTGTGTTAGTTTTCCTGGCTATAAGGCTATCGTTTCTGTCTTGTTTTCTAATGTACACTGCATGTTGTGATATGGAACCGGTGCTTTTTGACTGATATACTGGCACCCCTCTCTGCTTCCTTCTGCTAAAGTTGTACACTATTTTGCTCATTTTGTTCAGTAAACATTTACCAAGAAAAAACAACAACTTTTTTTAGCACAAATCAAAAATGGTAACATACCTTGAATGCAAGATCAGGGCTGACTTTCTCTTCCACTTGTGCTTCATGCAGTCTGCACTTCGTCACTTTGGTTTAAAGCAGCACCTATGAGTTTGTCTATATTCTCACACACATATCCTTTCTTTATCAACCCCACCTCAACTCCCACAAAATCATGAAAATTGTAAACAGTTGCAAAACTGGGATGAGGGATATTGCTGATATTGTTTAGGGAAGCTTTTAATGTTTAATTTTAATATTTTGTTGGAAGCCGCCCAGAGTGGCTGGGGAAACCCAGCCAGATGGGCGGGGTATAATTAATTAAAATAATAATTACAGGAACTAGCCAATAGGTGCCACAGACAGATGCCATTTGGCCACACTAGACACTTGTACAACTCAGTCTCTTACTGCAGGATATTAATATATCCTGCATCCAGGAAAAGGCACTTTCAGACTGCCTCACCATCAGGAAAGCAGAACGCTTTAGCTTTACATTAAAAAAATCACAACACAAAAAGTGATAGGACTGTTTTCATCTAGTATTTATCTGGAAATCCATACCATTATTTTTATTTCTGCCATTTATATACTTTCCACCTGACCATGTCCTCTGGCTGCTTCAGATATCTTTTAAAAAAACAACCCAATTAATAAACCACATTAATACAATAAAAAATCAATACTAAAACACAGAGCAGCATAAAACCAAAGGCATGAAAACGATTGTGGAAAAGCAGGACACCCTGTTTTAAATGAGAAGTCCCAACCCTTTCCTGATCTCATTTGAAAGAGAACTTGGGAGTCTACAGTCCTGAAAATATTTTCAGTTTACAATTAGCATAACTGTCGGCAGCTGATAAAGTTACACTGGACTACACCACGCTTGGCCACAATCCTGAAACCGCATTTTGAAGAAAACCAGAAATTCATCAACGTAGCAAATTAAGTGGCTTGGGTACAGAAGGCAGCGCAGCCTGAAGCATGATGGGAAAATTTATACCTTAAAGTACTGAGAGAGAAGCCTGATACCCACCATGAAGCACTTTAAGCCGATTTAGCCCTATTGAGTTCAGGGACTGTAGCTCAAATCCAATTACTTCCCCCCTTAATGAGATTGTAGCTGATAGAGAAGATGGTGCAGTCGGAATATGAAGAAAGAAGGAGAAAAACAGGATCAAATATATGCTTTTATTTTTTAAAAAAATTATGTGTCAAATAGAGCGCTGGAATATGTAGCAGCAACCAAAAAAGGCACAGGAGTGTAGAACAACCCAGACGTAACAGAAAGTCTTTAAAATATAGTATTCACCAGAAATCTGGAACACTTATCATGGCAAATTCATTGAAGGGCGAAAGAGGTACTCCTGACTCTAGGTGGCATACTGAAACTTCTACGGTATCAATGACAAGTCCCTTTTCTGCACATCTTTAGCAGAGACCTGAGTGGTGGTCTCAAGCAAGTAATTGAGAGAAAGAGAGAGAAAGAGAAAGAGAGAGAAAAATTGGAACTTCCTGATTACAGTAGGGATATGTGCCCATGCAACTAAATGTTAAGTATTTCTAATTTATTCATGGTTTTTAAACGTATTCATGAGTAAACATGGACAATAAACATCATGAGTGAATTAGTTTCCCCATTAATTTATGCACCCACCAGATTATGGTAAGAGATTGATATTTGTTTTGTTTGCTTGGCTTAAGAAATTCTACCAGCATTTCATCTGTGTGTGCATACAGATTGTACTGTACAATACTGAACTCAATCCAATGGAAATTGAGACTGAAATTTAACTGAGAGCTCCACTGTGTGCACAGCACTGGCGATCACTGGTATAAAAGTTGAATGCGTGGTAAAATCACAGGAAAGGTCAACTTGTATGGAATAAAGGAACTGGCATGAGATAAGACATTTAATGGAAACCGGACAAATAGTTAGAAAAACAGCTCCTTCTGGGAATTTCAAAAATCAAAAGATCTTTAAAAAAAAAGTGTACAAAATTCCCACATACCCAGTGTAATAAAAGCTACTTAAGTACATTATTCAAAAGCATAATTCCATAATACCGTTTAACTATCTGGTCTGACAGTAATAGGAACCTGTTCAGGGGAATGTTATTTAAAATAAGAGAGGTTAAATGAAGAATATTGTGTAAGTTTTTTCACCCTTTTCATGTTCATTAGCGTTAAACACAAAACTCTCAAAAATAGCTCGGCTTGTTTTACACATTTAGAGAGCTAGGGAAAGGAATAAGGCCCTTTAAGAACAGAGGTGAAACTCATGTAAAATGCCAGTGATAACAATGATCTCCAATTGAAACAGTACTTATACAGTGAGCAGAGTTTCACATTCCCATATTTGTGACTTTTTTTTTTGTTCTGGAATGACTCAGTGGAAGTTGAGCTTTCCACTCCATCAGAAGAGAAAGTCAATGAGCTTGAACCTTGGGAGCACAAGCCAATCCGCCATACAGTAGGAAAACCGGTATTCCCAGTGTTGGGTGAAGAACGAAGACTCAAGTATGCAGGCCTCAATTCAGTACTGACTCCGCAGCTTCCCTGATAAGCGAGGCAGCTTTGTCCAATTCCGGTTCTGTCTGTTCTACCGTCACTACGACTCGGATGCTGTCAGGGGCAAAATCAGGGTAGTGGGTCAAAGTTGTTGTCTTTTCGTTGCGCGGCAAAATGCGTGCAACCTTACAGCACAAACCAGACTCTTTAAGCTCCGGAACGCTGTTGCCAGTCAGAGAAGACATTACTGGCTTAGACAGATCAGTGGCCTGACTTAGTAAATAAGATAGCTGCATATGTACTCAGCCTCCTAATACTTTCCTTTGCCCATCAATATTTTTTGCTTCACATAACAGTAGTGATAGCTTTCCCTGTCAATTCAATAATATGGATTATGAAGTCTAGCTGTGGTGACTGGTATAGTTCAGTAGCTAAAAAAGGTACAGTGAGATGATGATGATGTTAATAATAATAATAACAATTTATTACTTATATCCCACCCATCTGGCTGGGCCTCTAGTCATTCTGTTGTTTCTAGTGACAACAGAATGTAAGTGACCTTATTCTCCCTCCCCATGCTTGAACTCAAGTACAGTGGTGCCTCGCAAGACGAAAAATTCACTAGACGAAAGAGTTTTCCGTTTTTTGAGTCGTTACACAAGACGAATTTCCCTATGGGCTTGCTTCGCAAGACGAAACGTCTTGTGAGTTCTTGCGAGTTTGTTTCCTTTTTCTTAAAGCCGCTAAGCCGTTAATAGCCGCTAAGCCGCTAAGCCGTTAATAGCTGCTAAGCCGCTAATAGCCGCTAAGCCGCTAATAGCCGTGCTTCGCAAGACGAAAAAACCGCAAGACGAAGAGACTCACGGAACGGATTAATTTCGTCTTGCGAGGCACCACTGTAACCGTCAGACAGCATTTTATTAGCTATTCTTAAAAAAACCCTCACACATATTCCTGCCCTGAACCCTATTTAGGTATAGATGAGCAAGCCGTTTAGGACAGTCTGCCTGTTCAATAGACGAGCCCATGACTTATAAAACAACAGCGACCTTGAAAATCCAGAGGTTCCAACACAAGCTACGGCATGCTTCTCAACCCACCCATTCTGCCTGCCGTCAGAAGAACACAGTTTTGTTTTAATAGCAAGGTGAGCAAGTATCTACAAACCTGGGTGGTGGGAGAAATTTCTCTTCTTTCTCCAAATAGCGAGCCTGGGTTAATGCAATACCTCTGTTCATACACTGAGGAGAGAAACAGGAACATCAGGTGCCATGCTCATGTGTTATCGGACTGTTAAGTAACATGTGATACCCTGCCACAAGGAGCTAAATACATTTTTAGTCCTGGTTTGTAATCCTGTTCTCTCTCTTCTAGCCATCACCACGGCTGCTCCTTGCTCTACGGGGGCAGTTTAATTGGGCCACAAGCCGCCCCCAAACCGAGCTGCCCGCTCGGCAAGTCCCCGCGCGCTGCGCTAAACTGGTGCAGCATGGAGACTCGCTACCCCGGTGCCGGAAATCGCGTCTGCGCATGTCTAGATGCCAGAAATTGTGTCTGCTCCCCCATCCCAGAACCCGGCAAGCCTTAAAAGTAGGAGAGCAAAGACAGACGGCATGTAGCAGCACCCGTAAAAGTGATGAATGAAGAAGTGAAGGAGACGGGGTGTGTGTGTGTGGAGATTCACTCTGGACAATGCCATTATCCAAGAGGCTGGGTTCTACAGACTCTCTCTGTAAATACTGAATAAAAAGCAGACGGTAAGAGACATTTCCTTATCTTCGTATGTTCCTGGGCAACCGACTGGGAGTCGCCTGTCATTGTGGGACCACATGGCTCAAGAGCCAGTGAATTTAGAGACATTCGTCCAATGCTATCTTGCCCTCAACACCCATCTCCCATAGCGGGTACAATGCTGCCTTTCATATGCCTTATTTCAAAAAGGGACTAATCCCAGATGATTGCTGTAGCAATCTTAGGGTTGCCATATTTCTTTAAAAAAAAAAAAATTATTAATTTTCCAAAAAATTTAAACACAAAAAAAAGAATACAATACATTAAACTAACCAAACAAAACAAAAACAATAAAATAAATTAAACAATTTCATTATCCCATCTTTCATTCACTTATTTCCACGACCTCCTAACACCTCCCTTTTTGTATTCCATTTCTGTTAATTATTTCAGCAATTCCTTTCCATCTTCCTCTGTTTTCTATCCTATAATTATTTTAACTCTTTCTAACCTTATTTTTTCCTTTAATACTTGTTAATTAATTTATACTTAATTCCTTAAAACATTTCTACTAAAGCCATGTAACTTCATTCCAACATTTTTCTAACATTCATTGATTTTACAGTATTTCTGTAAATAATCTTTAAATTTTTTCCAATCTTCTTCCACCGACTCTTCTCCCTGGTCTCGGATTCTGTCAGTCATTTCCGCCAATTCCATATAGTCCATCAACTTCATCTGCCATTCTTCCCAGGTGGGTAAATCTTGTGTCTTCCAATATTTTGCGATGAGTATCCTTGCTGCTGTTGTTGCATACATTAAAAAAGTTCTATCCTTCTTTGGCACCAATTGGCCAACCATGCCCAGGAGAAAGGCCTCTGATTTCTTCAGGAAGGTATATTTGAATACCTTTTTCATTTCGTTATAAATCATCTCCCAGAGGGTTGCCATATTTCAAAGTGTGAAAATCCTTTTCGGCCAAAGTTGTTGAACTTTCCTTTTCTCTTTTTACAAAATACAGTTCTGGAGTTATTTTTAAGGGAATCTGCCTAAATCTACACTTCTGGTATGGGCTGCCATACGTCCGGATTTTCCCAGACGTTAAAGCGATCTCCGCCCGGACACCGTTTCCAACGGCCGAATCCCAGCTATGCCCAGGAAATTCTATGGCAACCCTACTTTTCAAATGTAACCTTGCAACCCAGCACATGGAGGAATTCTAGAAGGAAGTGCAACAGAGACTTCAATACAGAACACCGTTCTTCTCATTGTTAGGACTGTAAAAAAGGACTCTTACATAATCAACAATTTCCTTCAGTAGCCTTGCATCACTCTCTCGAGATCCAGTGCTTTCTTCTAAGCGGAGGTGTAATGCTGGAGAAATGGATTGCCCCACTACACGTAGACCAGGAATCCTAAAAAAAGAAAAAAAGGTCAACATATCAAAAACGCTGATATGGTCAGCAATCAAATGAAAGAAAAACTGGCAACGTAAATTAGCAGTCGCTTTGTGACAATAGTGAACTCAATGGAATGCATTCTCTGCTTTCCTGTAGGATTGCATGACTGAAACAGCCAACCACATGGTCAAGTCAGGAAGGCTGCCCCATCCAATGGAACTCCTTCCTTCCTTCCTGCCTGCCTGCCTGCCTGCCTGCCATCTATTCCTACACCAACCCATGATGGATCACAAGCAGAGAGTAGAAGCAAACATCATGCATTATAGCAGATTGCCTAAGCAGCAGGTGGCCCATCTGCAGACTACAGGCAAACTTCCCATCTCCCAAACCTTCAATTACTTTTCTTGGCCTCTGGATGTGATAGGTCCAGTATCCAAATAAAATAATTTGAGAAATGGAACTACTTTCCTACATGGACAGAATTAAATGTTTAACTACAGCAAGAACAGCTTTTCAGCACTGGATCGGCCAATTTCTACAGTATCGTCTAGTTCTGCATAACCTGGAGTGTGGATGACAAAACATCTGGAAATGGCCATGTCAATTCTACCATTTTCTTTCAGCAACTTCCCATCCCACAGCTACATGTGTACTTGTTTTAGATGCTAAACAGCTAGACTCTAGCGCAGCATTTCCCAACCTTGGGCCTCCAGCTGTTTTTGGACTACAACTCCCATAATCCTCAGCTAACAAGACCAGTGGTCAGGGATGATGGGAATTGTAGTTCAAAAACAGCTGGAGGCCCAAGGTTGGGAAACACTGCTCTAGCGTGCCAAAGAGTGTCTAGGAGGAACAAAACAGAGACAACACTGGCTTGATCAAATCTAGAAACAGAGATGACACATTCGACTTGGGGAGGCAGTTTCAACTCCTGTAAGAGTGCCAGTAGAATCTGCCTAAACTGCACTTCTAAATTAAGAGGCGAGGCACTTCCCTGAACTGTGGAAGAATATATTTTCCTCCAACTAGGTCAGCATAAAAGGCGTGCCAGCCACGAGTTTTTCACTGGGCAAGTGGACAATGCTGTCAATAGGACAAAGATATGCAAAAACAAATTAAGAGTTTTGCTCAATTTAATTTAGAATTTAATGTCTAGAAACATCTCAATTTTCAATTATTCCACATTAAAATTGCTGGAAAGCATCTTGTTAAGAGCCTGAAATCTAATGGAAGGCTATTTACTGGAAGGAAATCAATAACACGAGAGAGAGAGAAGCAGTGTTTGGAGATTAATATCATAAAGCAAGCAATCATCTAGTCACAAGCAAAATCATGAATGCAACTCTAACATACAGTTTACGAGGCAGATTATTATGGAACCGTGTGAGAGGCTTGCATGCTGAAGACTTACAAAATAACTTTAGATCATTTATGAAGAACTTAAAAAGCTCAGGTCCCAATACCAATGCTTCACGTCAAATTCTAACAGACAGTTTAAGTTATAAAATGGACCATTAGCACGTTTCAGAAATGAAGGCAACTAACTGCTACAAAAGGAAAAGGTGGTTTAATAAGAGAAACCGCCTTTGAATGCCAGCCAATTTAAAGCTTTGACATTTGCAG
Organism: Podarcis pityusensis; assembly: GCF_964106645.2. NCBI lineage: Eukaryota > Metazoa > Chordata > Lepidosauria > Squamata > Lacertidae > Podarcis > Podarcis pityusensis. Next base: position 51,268,791 of record NC_138036.1, on the reverse strand, counting down.
ATTTCTCCCCAACCGCACTTTGTCATAAATGTCCTGTACATTTCTAGAGGCTGTTTTAGAAGTCCCAAGTTGATATCCAAGTTCCTTTTGCCACTTACTTAAAATAAACCAACATCTGACTCAAGTACGCATCAAGCTAGAGAAGAACAATAAGCAAAGTGTCAGACAAAGCTCTTCCAGACCAAAGGTCAGTTAATGTTTGTGTTAAGAGAAGAGAGTCTGGCTTTGCTGGTATGGCAACCCTATTCTAAAGGATATTTTACATAGGCAGAGGATGGGGAATTTGGCACAATGAAATGTATGCCTAATGAAAACTTGTGCTACAGAAGATGTGGTAAATGTATGAGGTGATAACTTATATGGAAAAGCTAAGGAAAGTATGTAAGATGCACCTGACTACAGAAAAGAGAATTGCAGCGTCGCCTTCAAAAAAGGGAACAGATATCGTGCAACTGCCTAGGGCCAAGGCTCTTTTGTGATTTGAAAGAGGTGCTGAACACTGATGTGTTGAAGACGTTCAACACATCAGTGAATTCAGAGAGACTCATCTAAACTTGGATATATTAATTCACAACCTCTTGCGCTAACTAAAGTGAAATGCGCAGAAATTAATTTTGCACAAGAGGCTCAAATCTGAAGCATCCAAAATCTTGATGCTAGTCTTTGCAAATATTCCTGCATTAATACTTGGGAGCACTCCATAGTGAGCACAGAGCAAAGTCTTGGGAACAGGGTCTCCCACGAGTATCTATTTTCTGCAATGCTTTTGGCCAGCTATATCTTAATTATGACCATATTTACAGAATCGGACTGCATCTTTGGTATCAATCAAAGACTATTCCCTGCTAATAATTCAATGTGCAAGTAAAAGAGCTAGAAGTGCCTAGGAACAAAGGCTATTTTACACATGGCATGTTTATTTACCCCAGCTATAAAATTTCATATAGTACTATTGGAGGGAGTATGATCTTTTAAACGCATGTCTGATATTGAAATGCCACAGAGAAGAATTTTAAACTGAAGATAAATTACGGCTAAACTGCCCATATTGTATTTCAAGAAATTGTTCCCTGCTTTAACTGTAACTGCAGTCAAACGCAGAAGCCGGATTTTCTAAAGTAGCTCAAACTTCAACAGAGATGGGTGGGGGGAAACCCCACTAGGAGGGGCAATCTTACACAATCCTTTATATGCTGTCAGGGAACTGCCATCGGAAGGAAGGGAAGTGAAAGGGCTCACACAGGTTGGGAGAGACTCAGCAGCTGAAGAGGGAACCAGTAGGGGGAGAGGAGCTGAGCTGAGGGAAAGGGAGCTGGAGGGATGGCTCAGAGACACTTCCAGCGAAAACAGTGGGGAGGTTTCAGGACCTCCTGTAGGGACACCCACTCCTCGCCGGAAACTGTCACGCAGAGAGTCCAGAAGACGTGTTTCCGTTAAGGAGCTTTTATGTTGGAAGCGATTCCGAAAGCAACCACTGTCGGAATCTGCCAGCGACTGACGGAGCCATGTTTAAGGGGCTCCGTTACAGACAGAGGTTTGCAAACTTGACCAAACTCTGAGGGACTAGGATTTTACACACAAGCAGCTCATCGTCCCATCACAGCATTCCGACAGTCTTCGTGAGCAGCTTGTGCAGGAGAAGGCATCATGAGCAACCCAGCCGGAACCGGAGAAGCAGGAGCTGGAGCGGGTCCAAGCCTGGAAGAAAGGTACCGGGTGTTGGAGGTCCAGCTAGCGCTGCAGACGGCGAGGCTTGAGGAGAGGAGGGCTCAGGATGCAGACAAAAAGGGGAAAGACACCCAGCTCGTCAGAAAGGTACCAGGATTGGTGCAGAAGTTTGGGGGGGAGCCCAAAGACTATCATGGCTTTCGGACAGAGATGCAATATGCCCTCAATCTGCAGTTTGATGAATTCCCTGACGAGGAATCACGAGTGGCTTTCGTGATTGGGCATCTTGAAAAGGGGGCGAGAGACTGGGTTAGACCCCTGATGGCAGCGAATAGTGACGTCCTAAAGGACACGATGAAGTTCTTTCGCGCCATGGATCTGATGTTTTCCAGCGATATTGAACAGGGAGTGGTCCGCAGACAGTTAATGGCTTGCAAACAGGGGAGCCGATCTGTCCGTGAGTACTGGACTGAGTTCACCATGTTGATCCATAAATTGGGGTGGGATCTATCGGCGGAACCCATTCAAATGCTCTTTGAAGAAGGGCTTTCTTCGGCTGTGAAAGACGAACTTTCCCGGGCGCCCAGGGCGGAGTCTATGGACCAGCTGACCAAATCAGCGCTGACCATAGGAGCGCGCCAGGAGGCGAGAGCATTGGAGAGGCGGGAAGGGAAGGGGGAACGTTGGAAGGAGTTCCGCATTCCAGACATTCCAGAGCCAACTTTCCCGCCGGCAGAGCCGATGGAAATCGGAACAGCGCGCGCGCGCGCAGTTTCAAAGCCCAGTGAGGGGGGAAAGAAGGAGGGAAAAGGCGCCCGGAAATGCTATCTCTGCCAACAGCCAGGTCACTTTGCCAGAGTCTGCCCCCAGAGGAAGGAATGGCAAGGGATGGTAGGAGCTGTGGAGGGAAGAGAGGAAGAAATACCGAAGCAAGTAAAAGCCAACGCCTGGCTGCCACCGTCGGGGCACAGCAGCCAGGCCAAAGAGCAGTGAAAGTGCCCACGCCAGAACCTCCTAAACCCGCCCTAGTGATAGAAGTGGCGCTAGAGCTGCCAAACGGACACCCTCTAAAGATAAAGGCGCTGTTGGACTCAGGCAGCTCCTGCAATTTCATGAGCAAAGAGTTTGCAGCTGAACACCAGATACAGACGATCCCTTTAAGCAACCCCCTGCAGGTGACCACGATCGATGGCAGGGAGCTGTTGGGAGGAGAAGTCAGCTTGCAGACCGTCCCAATGATAATGAAGGTGGCAAGGCACACCGAACTGATAGCGTTTAATGTGGCCACCTTGGGAGGAGCTCCCATTATATTGGGGATGAGCTGGCTAGCGTTACATGATCCGCTGGTGGGCTGGCATCAGAGAGTGGTTTCTTTTGGTTCAGCACATTGCTTAGAACACTGCAAAGAGGGAAAGGGTTTGGCAGGGGCCCAAGCCACCCTAGCAGGGACTGAAGTAACGGAGAACGTGAAGGTACCACGACAATACGCAGATCTCCGCGACGTCTTCAGCGAAAGGGAAGCTGACCAACTACCCCCGCATAGACCCTTTGACTGTCAAATAAATTTACTCCCTGGGGCACAGCTCCCTGTAGGCAAGCTGTACGCCATGTCAGACAGAGAGATGCAGGAGCTAAGAGAGTTCATTGACAAGAACCTGAAGAGAGGGTTCATCAGAGAGTCCAGGGCGGTGGGGGGCAGCCCAGTGTTTTTTGTGGATAAAAAAAACACGAACAAGCCGAGGCTTGTGTGTGACTTCAGGGCCTTAAATGCAGTGTCAGAACCAGTGGCTTTCCCTATGCCCAGGATTGACGACATTTTGACAAGGGTCAGGAAGGGAAAGATTTTTACTAAACTGGACCTAAGGGGGGCGTACAACCTGATACGAATAAGGAAGGGGGATGAATGGAAAACCACCATGTTCACCCCTTTGGGGGCATTTGAATATTTAGTTATGCCCTTCGGCCTACAAGGAGGCTCCGCGTGCTTTCAATCGTTTATGAACCATGTCCTGGGGCCTTTGCTTTACAAGAATTGTGTGGCCTTCTTAGACGACGTGTTGGTGTATTCTGAGAATGAGGAGCAGCATGTGAGAGACGTCAGAGAAGTGTTGAGCAGGCTGCAAGCCAACCAGCTGTGGGTGAAACTGGAGAAGTGTCAGTTTCATACCAAGGAGGTGGAATTCCTGGGGTATCACCTGTCAGACAAGGGATTGGCCATGGATCCCAGCAAGGTCCAGGCGGTGCTGGAATGGAAAACACCCAAAACAAGGAAGGATGTGCAGAGGTTCCTAGGATTTGGGAACTTCTATCGTAAGTTCATCCGAAACTTTGCCCACCTGACGGCGCCCATTACGGACTGTCTCAGCAGTAAGAAGAAGTTCGTTTGGACTGAGGAGGCGGAGCGAGCATTTGAGGAACTAAAAAGGGCCTTCGCCTCGGAACAACAACTCCTGCATGTGGATTTACAAAAACCGATGAGAGTGGAAACTGACGCATCAGACAGAGCTATTGGGGCGGTGCTTCTGCAGCCAGGGAAGGAGGAGTCAGAGTGGAGACCGTGTGCCTTTTTTTCGCGAAAGCTGAACAAATCCGAGAGGAACTACACGGTGTATGACCGAGAACTACTAGCCATTCATGAGGCGTTCCGGAGATGGAGGCACCTGCTAATTGGCGCACAACATAAGGTGCAAGTGTGCACTGACCACAAGAACCTAGAGTATTGGAGGACGGCACGAGTGCTCAACCAACGGCAAGTGAGATGGGCCCAGGAGTTCTCCAAATTTAACTTTGAGATTTGTTACGTGCCAGGCCCAGAGAACATTAGGGCGGACGCTCTCTCACGCAAACCTGAATATTTGGAGGGGGAGGGAGCACCCGAAGAGAGACATGTCATTCCAGAGGACCGCTGGGTGTGTGGGGCGGCATTGGTGGGACAAAGAGAACTGGTAGAGGAAACAGAGAATGATGAATACGCCCAGAATAAGCTCAGAGGTCTTAGGGGTGAGGGAGAGGAACCAGGGGGTTTCGAGGAAAGAAATGGAGCTTTGTATTACAAAGGGGCACTGTATATCCCTGAAGGAGACTTAAGGGGGAGGGTACTCAAGCAGTTGCACGACAGCCCCACGGCGGGGCATTTTGGACAACACAAAACCATGTGGTTGGTCACCAGGGAATTTTGGTGGCCTAAGGTGAGGGAAGATGTACGGGAGTATGTAAGAGGGTGTGAGCAATGCCAGCGAGCCAAAGGGGAGAGGCGGGCACCGGCGGGGCTATTAGAACCCTTACCAACCCCAGAACGACCTTGGGAGGCAGTGTCGATAGATTTTATGACTGATCTGCCGAAGTCCAAGGGGAAAACAGCCATCATGGTGGTGGTAGACCTACTAACAAAGATGTGCCACTTTGTAGCCTGCTCGCATGCAGTCACGGCGGAAGAGACAGCGAAGTTATTTGTAGAACACATTTTTAGGTTGCACGGGGTGCCATTGAGGGTGGTCTCAGACCGAGGAAAACAATTTACTTCCAGGTTCTGGAGGAAGCTCATGAGCTTACTGCAGGTGGAGGTCAACTTTTCGACTGCCCGGCACCCTGAAACCAACGGGCAGGCGGAAAGAGCAAACGGGGTCCTCCAGCAATACCTGAGGTGTTATGTCAATGACAGAGAGAATGACTGGGTAGAAAAGTTGGCGCTGGCGGAATTTGCCTACAACAATGCCGAGAATGTGTCCACAGGGATGAGCCCCTTCTTGGCTAATTATGGGTGTCATCCCAGGGCTTTCCCAGGGGGAGAAGGGGAGAGATGGGGTGTCCCGGCAGCCGAGCATTTTGTAGAAGAAATGGAAGCAATCCATCGTCAGCTCCAACTCAACTTAGAAAGGGCGAAGGAAGAATACAAGAGGCAGGCAGACAAGAACCGAAGGGAAGGTGAAACCATAAGGGTGGGAGATAGGGTGTGGCTGTCAACCCAAGGGTTGCCGTTCAAAGGAGGTTGTAAGAAATTAAGACCCAGGAGATTGGGTCCCTTTGAGGTCATTCAACAGGTCAACCCAGTGGCTTTCAGGCTCCGGTTACCCAACCACATGAAACTGCACCCAGTATTTCACAGGTCGTTACTGTCACCGTATGAGGGGGGACGAGAAGGGATGGCCACTCGGGGACCGGTCATAGAAGAAAGGGAATGCAGCAGCCATGTGGCAGAAATCCTCGACGCCAGATGGAAGGGGGATCAGGTGGAGTATTTGGTAGCGTGGGAAGGAGAACCGGAGTCAGAAAACACTTGGGTAATGGCAGAAGATATCAATGACGAGGTATTGATAGAAACGTTCCATCAAAGGTTCCCAAGGAAACCTCAGCCTGTGGAGAGGTTCCGGAGGGAATACTTTGGGACCACCGATGAGGAGGAGGAGTTGGAAGGATTCTCGGAATCGGAAGGGGAAGGGGAGATGGACTCTGAGGAGGAGGAGTACTTCGAGACCAGGAACCGCAACAGGTGGAGAGAAGTGTTCGGGACATCGGAAGATGAAGGAAGTTCATTCCGGGGTTTTGCCTCCTCACCGCCCGTAGAGGAGGGGGCGAGAGGGGATGAAGGGGGCCCTGGAGGGGAGGTGGATGTCAGGGAACTGCCATCGGAAGGAAGGGAAGTGAAAGGGCTCACACAGGTTGGGAGAGACTCAGCAGCTGAAGAGGGAACCAGTAGGGGGAGAGGAGCTGAGCTGAGGGAAAGGGAGCTGGAGGGATGGCTCAGAGACACTTCCAGCGAAAACAGTGGGGAGGTTTCAGGACCTCCTGTAGGGACACCCACTCCTCGCCGGAAACTGTCACGCAGAGAGTCCAGAAGACGTGTTTCCGTTAAGGAGCTTTTATGTTGGAAGCGATTCCGAAAGCAACCACTGTCGGAATCTGCCAGCGACTGACGGAGCCATGTTTAAGGGGCTCCGTTACAGACAGAGGTTTGCAAACTTGACCAAACTCTGAGGGACTAGGATTTTACACACAAGCAGCTCATCGTCCCATCACATATGCCTATTCAGAAGCAAGCCCTATTCCACTCACTAGGGATTACTCCTGGATAATATGGTATAGGATGTTTCGAAAACTATGGCTTTTTTAGGAGGCATTTTCCGTTCAACGTGGAGTTCAAAGTAAGAAGGCAAAGCATTCACTTACCCTTGTAAAGCCTGGTGTATTCGCTTGCATTTTTGTCGTAAAATCTGAAAAATGCCTAGACAAAACAGTTTTAAGTTGGGGTATCTAAAACTGAGCAGGATAAATATAAACAGCTTTTTAAGTCTTGTGCTGGAGTTGCCACTTCTACAAATCTGCGCTTCTACCACTCAAGAGGTTACAGGGAATTATACACAGAAACTAAATGCTTAGCGACACAAACATGGGGCCCCCATGCTACCTTAGACCACGGGGAACAGACAACAGGCACCGTAGAACAGAAGAAGACCACATGGTCAACAGTGGGGCATTTTTGCCTCTTTTAAGTCAAGCTCATGAATGAATGAACTTCTCTCAAAGGCAGAGCTGGAGAACTGATAGAGAGCAAAAAGGCTTTCTCTTATCTCAACTTCTGGGTAAACAGAAGTGAAGGATGGTGGCAAAATAGTTCAGGCCTCTAAAGGAGAAATTCTCTTTCCTGGAGGGAGAACAACATAAGCCAGTGGAGGAGGCAAGGCTGAGAGGTGCTCTAATCCCTAGCCACTCAATTAATTCTGCTGTCATTTTTCCTACACCTTTTCCAACTGTAATCCAGTACAACTGGAATTGTGCACAATGAAATAGATTTGGCCATTCTGAGATTTACATGATGCCATTATGCTACTAGCTGTTTTCAATTCCCTTCGCAAGGCTTTCCAACGCTGAATTTGCCTTTTTCTGGCACATTCCGAGTGACTTCTCGACTAGAGAGAAGACTCTTTCCTGGTAGCCATTGCTATTGCCATTTATTTTTCTTTTATATTTATATGTGTATCTCTTTATTCCAAAAAATAAAAACTCATGGCAGCAGCAGAAGAGAAAGAATAAACACCACACTGATGGATCTGAAGGATCTCCCTCATCCCTTGCTTAAAGGTAAAGGGACTCCTGACCATTAGGTCCAGTCGCGGACTTGCGGCGCTCATTTTGCTTTATTGGCCAAGGGAGCTGGCGTACAGCTTCCAGGTCATGTGGCCAGCATGACTAAGCCAATTCTGGAGAACCAGAGCAGCGCACAGAAACGCCATTTACCTTCCTGCCGACGCGGTACCTATTTATCTATTTGCACTTTGACATGCTTTCGAACTGCTAGGTTGGCAGGAACAGGGACCGAGCAACAGGAGCTCACCCTGTCGTGGGGATTCGAACCACCGACCTTCCGATCGGCAAGCCCTAGGCTTAGTGCTTTAGACCACAGCGCCACTCGCCACACTTTTAATAGAACAAATCACTTATATCATTTGTGGCCCATTCAACTAGCCTGGAAAGATTTCTTAGGATTTCACCACTCTCAAAAAACTACAAACTTTCCTATTGCACTATGCACTAGGTGATATAGGACAACTATTCTTCAGATAACCTAGGCATCATTTAAAAAGAAGGGCTGAGTCAACTAACAAGCATATCAAAATGTGAACTGGAATTTCTACAGTGAACCTATGAGCAATCTCTCACAAGAATAGGAAGTTAAATCCATCTCACAAGTCTGGCAGTTCAAAACTTTGCTGGCAGTTTATGCTAAACAGTTTTCTGCTCTTTTAAAAAAAGATACCTGGGTTTTCCTCCATGATATTGAGGCCCTCAATGGCGGCAGCAGCTAGGAGAGGAGGCAGAGAGGCTGAAAAGCAGTACCCTTGTCCAGATAATCTCTGGAAAGAAAAAACAGCATGGAGTGACCACACTTTATATAGATAATTCATTGGTAAACAAGTTGGAATTTATCTGGATGCTTAGTCTGCCCTTGTTCCAAAGACCTAATCTGAGATTATTTCCAACAGCTACATGTGGGCAACACAGCACAGTGGACCAACATCCATCTCACCAAGTTATCATTCTTAAGTTTGAAAGCAGTAACAGTAGTACTGTGAGCAGACAGCCTGGATTCTACTGTCACTATCAACATGCAAGACTTCAATTCGGGAAGGTGCTTTTAGCCACATGCTGCCTTGATGACTCTGTGATCAAGAGGCCATCAGTTCAGAAGTGGAGCAAGTTAACTGGCTCTCAGAATCAGAAGTATCTTTATTTGCATCAACCACTAAGCATAGCAATAAAATAAACTGTACTTAAGATAAGAGGTAAAAACTTAACTATACAAAATACATTTTTGAGGTTTACATCAAAGAATAGATCTTAATCTTATTGCTCCCACTAAAAACATTGCAGTTTTTGCTGTCACCTGATCATCTTGATCTGCTAAAAGAAAGGACACAGTAGCAGTGGTTGAGCGACCCAACATGGACAATAATAGAGGGGCAATAACCTCACTCCTCAAATCTTTATATAATGAGTGCAAGACAGAAGCACATGAGCCACTGACTCAATACTGCCCTCTCCACAAGGACATAATTGTTTCCCCAGCAGGATTTTTCAAAACTGACCCTCAAGTACAGCCGAAGGCAGTATATTCAATCTTGCAAAAGTGAAAGCTCGTCTGTATTTTGGAATTGTTAAATTTTGCAAAGAGGGTGCCAAAGTGAATAGGTGGAAAACAATCATACTGTGGATGAAATTTCCTTGTAGCCAAATTATTCTGTCACTTGATATCATATAGGTAAAGGTAAAGGGACCCCTGACCATTAGGTCCAGTCGTGGACGACTCTGGCATTGTGACGCTCATCTCACTTTACTGGCTGAGGAAGCCGGCATACAGCTTTATGTATACTGGGCACCAATTCAGCTGCATCCAGTGAAACCTTTGCCCCATTCCGCAGCAATAGCTGCTGATGCTCATTGTTTGCTGCGGCTCCCTTGGATGGTCATAATAAATAACAAGATGAAAGATGAAAAAATCTTTTAGTAATTCCAGTGGCACCTTAAAAATCAACTACATATAAGCTTTCAAGGTATGAGCTTTCGTGTATAATACACACTTTGTCAGATAATCTGAAGGTCACTTCAACCTTATAACTGTTGATGACTGTTATGGCAGTTGGTTCCACAGGGAAGGGAAAGGGATTTTTAAAGGGATAGATGACCAAAACTAGCTTTAGTGTATATAATGGGACATGAATCCAGTATCTCTATTCAGACCAGGTCTCTCCATAGTTTTAGTTTGGTAAGGAGTTGTAATTCAGCAACTTCTCTTTCAAGTGTATTTCTAAAATTCTTTTCCAATAAGACAGCTACTTTAAGATCTTGTATACAATGTCCTGGGAGATTGAAGTGTTCACCTACTGGTTTCTCTGTTTTATGATTCCTGATGTCAAATTTATGCCCATTTAGCCTTTGGCATAAAGTTTGTCCTGTTTGTCCAATATAGAGAGCTGAAGGGCAGTGTTGGCATTTGATAGCATATATAATATTGGAAGATGAACAAGATGGTGTTATTCCCAACTGACAACATGAAGAGGAGATGCTCCCACCAGCCTACCAACATCTGCCAGACTGGCCAAGTGTGACTCCACTCTGTCCAATACCTGCCTTGGTCACAGTATTCTACTGGAACTCCAAAACATACAACATATCATGCATTTCTGGTTTTTGCACCTACCTGGTGATCAATAACAAAGGATCGCCCGCAGCAAAACCCTCCAATAGAAGCCAGCGAGTTTTCCATGTTTGCACTTATAAGATCAATGTCATCCATCTGTTGCACAAACAGGGCAACACAAGAGTTAGTTAAAAACAGCATGTTTGGTAACCAGCCATATAGCTGTAGAAAGGTTAGACTAGCTTTCCGAATTATTTAACTCTTCCAAACGTGCCCATAATTAATAAAGACACAAACTCTTTAAATTCATGTAGAGAACGACTGACAGCAAAATACAAGAGAAATTATTAAAGTGGCACTCAATGCAAATTTCTGGTGTCAGTGGATATCCTACAAAGTACAGTGGTGCCTTGGTTCTTGAACTTAATCCGTTTCGGGTGTCCGTTGAAGCTGCGTTGGACATTCTGCTTCCGAAAAATGTTCGCAAACTGAAACACTTACTTCTGGGTTTGTGGCATTTGGGAGCCGATTTGTTTGGCAACTAAGCTGTTTGGGAACCAAGGTACCACTGTATCCACAATTTAAGTTTTCCTGTTTTTATCCACTGAGATCTAAAAGAGCAAAGTGGATCTGAAGCAGCTCTCAACTTAACTCTGGAATACATTCAGTTAACGCATTTGACCCGAGTGTCAATATTAATGTAAATTTCTACATGCACTTTCCAGAATGATTACAATGACACAACTCATCTGGAAGAAAAATGCTCTAGGATTCAAAAGATGAACAGGGAGCAGGATTTTTTTCCCTTCCAAGATTAGCTCCTTGCATCTTTCCAAGTTCTACTTTATGAGCTCTTTACCTCTTTGTGGCTAAACAGTTCTTGGACATGTAGAGGACACTACAAGTGAATCCTAGCCAGTAATTTGTAAAATGTTCTGAAGGATTTATATAAAGTTATGTGTTAATTTGCATCATGCATGTATACGGATGCATACTTTGTGTTAAGTATGTTCTTTCATATCAGAAAATTCACCCATTCATTTGTCCGTTCCCAAAGCAGATTCTTGACAAATTCAGAAAAGGCAAAGCAGTAACCAAAAAAACCTGCAAACTGGGTAAGTCACAGTAGGTTGTTTTAAAAGGACAATGATTTTGATAACTTGAAGATGCTTTACGTATTTGTTGCTAGTAATAATCCCGCCTATATTTAAATTTTTTTTGCAAAGCTAATATTTAAGGGATTATGCAAGAGACAAGATTGCCATGCACAGAATTTGCATATAATGGCTGCTAAGCCACTGCTATAAACATGACAAGTATATCAAAGGTTGTTTCTTCCTTTTGGCACAAAGAAAGGCATGAACTTACATTTATTCCAAAATGTTCTGTAACTCCTCGTCCATGTTCTCCCAGCACTCCGAAGGAAAGACTTTCTTCCAAAAATAACCTCACTTTGTATTTGTATTTCAATTTCACCTACATATTTATTCAATTGCAAGTGACACAAGACAGCACAAGATTATCGAGTGCTCAGGACAAGAAACCAGATTCATGCACAAGTTGTCAAGTGTTCAATCAGATTGTTGTTCAGTCAACTTCATTCTAAAAATGCAAACCTCTATGCACTTTAATTCCTTGACATTGTTGTAAGATATGGAACATATTTAGCCTGATTATGCACAGGATATAATTTTCTGTGCACTGGTGCCTCACTGAGTAGCTGGACTTTTGGGAGTTCAAGGTGTGTGTACGGTGAAATATCGAAATACAGAACTAGTACCATTAAAACTTTGGGAGTAGGAACAGACTTCCTTGAAGGAACAAATAGAAAGCCTTCTTACTGAGAAATTGCCCAAATGCATTGTAACAAAACTTTCCCCAGTTATAGCACCACTAATGAAAGTTATCAATGCACAACTAGGCAGAACGCAGCAGCACCAATATAACACGCCTCATTGCCAGTGTGAGAATATTGTCTCCTGCCTCGAAATTGCTGCATCCCATTCTTCTGACCCCTGCACCAGCCAAGTGTCCTCATATATAAGGGGTGAAGCCCTCAATCCCTATCTAAGGTAAAGGTAAAGGACCCCGAGCAGTTAAGTCCAGTCAAAGGCAACTATGGGGTTGTGGTGCTCATCTCACTTTCAGGCCAAGAGAGCCAGCGTTTGTCCGCAGGCAGCTTTCTGGGTCATGTGGCCAGCATGACTAAACCGCTTCTGGCTCAACTGAACACTGTGACGGAAACCAGAGCACACGGAAATGCCGTTTACCTTCCTGCCACGGTGGTACCTATTTATCTACTCGCACTGGCATGCTTTCGAACTGCTAGGTAGGCAGGAGCTGGGACAGAGCAACAGGAGCTCACCCTGTTGTGCAGATTCGAACCGCCAACATTCTGATCAGCAAGCCCAAGAGGCTCAGTGGTTTAGGTCAAACACACACATCACTAAACAGTCTAGTATTTTTCTGTTCATTCTTCACATAGCACATAATGACTGGTAGGGAAAATACTTATTGACAAAAACTACCTACTCACCAATTCCGGAAGAGGACAAATATCTCCAGCGTTAACATACAAACCCTCAACCACGATAAAGCGCCGGGTTACACGAGCTTTACGAGGGTTCTGTAGAGAAACGAAAGTTTCGTATGAACGCTTCTTAACAGATGCTTGTTATGAGATAATCTCACTTAAGTTACTATTAAAATGCCATCAAAAGTTGACAGAATGTATAGAAGAAAAGCTTGAGCTTATGCCAGCAGAAATCAATGCCCTTAAACACATTTTTAACAATACGATACTTTGTGGTTAAGCATTCTTTATAGCCAGTAAGCTCTGCAGCCAGGATAAAGGCTTAATGCTATTAACTCCGAGCCTTTAACACAAATGTTGATGTATAAAGAAATGTGCATGGCTCTGTTTTGATACTACTTTAATACAAAAATGGTGCTTACAGTGTGGTTGTGAAACAAAATGGAAGTATTTTTTACACTGCACTGATATTGCGGTGGTGTGTGTTCTGGTTATTTTGAGTTATTTTTTAAAAAAATAAAAAGTGGGTGAACTGCATATCTTACAGTTCCATCTGTAGATTTTTCAAAAGTTAAGTGAAAGTTGCAGACACCAAGCACGGCTATCTGAATAAATGAAACACAGCTGCCAAACCTACTTCAAAAGATACACAACACTTCATTTTCAGAATGGACTAGAAGATAAATAATGAGCAATGAAGGCATCAAAATATGTTAGCTTAAAAATACACCCTACAACACGTTAATGACTTCAAAAATACCGTACCTTCTGATCTTCAATCTCCTGCTCTTTGAGTAGATGCTCAAGGTCAGCCATATCATTATGTTTAAAAAACTTAATGTTGCTTCTGGATGCCTGTAAGCCTTTCTGGATAGCAAAGCAGGCTGCTTCATCACTGTAAATACACAGAATTGTGTCAGTTCACTCTTAGCATGAGCTGCCTTTTTGAAATCTGATTTCTCTCCATAATGTACTTTTCATGAACTGCTACACAATATGCTTTTTTGACCACATGAGCAGCCTCAACCACCTCCAGCTACAGAAGTGGACAGCAAGACTGCATTCGATTAGCAATATCGTCACATGACGGGGCTCTTGCATTCTTCTCTCTCTGAAATGGCCACAAGGAGATGACATGCTTTTGCTTCTATTTCCTTTTTTTTTTTTTTTAAATATTTATTGGGATTTAAAATACAAATAGATATAATAAACAATGTAACATATGTCTTAACATAATTTCACATCTTCTTTGGACTCCCTCACATCTCCCACTCCCACTTTCATCGTTATAACTTTTTGCCAGCAATTTATCATCTTGTTTGCATTCTTATGTCCCATCTGTTTATCTATAATCTTGTAATTCTCAAAAAAGTTTATATTTTCTCAATCTCACTTGTCATCCTGAATCATCTAATTTAGTGGTGCTCAATTATTTATGATCTAGCATCCTGCTTAACATTCACTCAAATTACAATATTTTTGTAGATAAATCTTGAATTTCTTCCAGTCCTCCTCCATCCTCTCCTCACCCAGGTCACGAATTCTGCCGGTCATCTCAGCCAGTTCCATGTAGTCCATCAGTTGCATCTGCCATTCTTCCAGTGTGGGTAGATCTTGATTTTTCCAGTGCTTTGCAAGAAGTATCCTTGCTGCTGTTGTTGCATACATAAAAAATGTCCGGTCCTTCTTTACCACCCCTTGGCCGACAATACCCCAAAGAAAGGCCTCTGGTTTCTTTGTGAAGGTATACTTAAATACCTTTTTCAGTTCATTATAGATCATTTCCCAGAACGCCTTCACTTTAGGGCAGGTCCACCAGAGGTGAAAGAATGTTCCTTCACTCTCTTTACATTTCCAACACTTATTATCAGGCAGGTGGTATATTTTTGCAAGTTTGACTGGGGACTTTTGCTTCTATTTCCAATTGCCGTTTAACTGTGTTATTTTTATCTATGGTTTATTGAAACAAGACAGCTTCATGAACAATGTTTCCCTCTTTGCCTGTTTTAGCAAACCATAGTTAACATTCATGACAGCTTCCCTAGGTTTTGCTACAACACTAAAATGTGAAGCTTCCAATCTTCTTCACTGGTGACAGAAAGGAAAATGAATGCGCCTGAGGCTCATTCACATAATGATAAAACCATAATTTGTTATGTTTGAATGCAGCCACTGTATGAGAGCTGCCCAATCAATAGCCAACAATTTTGTTTTTCCTGTGTTCACAAGGAACTGTTACTAACATCATTTTGTTTATTAAAATGTTTCTATCCCTCTGTATGAATCAAAAAGATCCCTAAGGTGTAAAAATACACACACACATACAGAGTACTTTTTTCTGGGGGGACGAATACTCCTAAACATTTTGTGAATCTTTGTACTTTTGTCCATTTACTGTATTTATTTCCCCCGATTTGAACTTTAAAATGGTGATTTTCTTGAGTCAAAATGAGAGTATATAGAAATCCTTTAAAGGATAGTTTCAGAAGGTGGCATCACTCCTCCAACCCATCACCTTTGGCATACAGGGTGTCACACTGATTCATCTTGTCTCTCAACATGAACATGAAACAGCTAGATCATCCCGGTATTTGGGCTAGAGATCATCTATATGCAGATCAAAACTAGCTTTCATTTCCATCTTTTGATGCAATGGAAGTTCCTAAACTGGTGAGTTCTGCAGTAGATTAAGGTGAACAAACCGAAGCTTAATCCAGACAAGGCATAGGTGCTGCTAGCTGGACGTTCTGGCAGCCTGGAAGAGGTTTGGGAGAGGCATTCCTCTTAAAAAAAGAAATCTGGTTTGCAGCTTGGCAGTGCTCTTAGGTAAAGCCTTGCTTAAGGATGTTCAGATAGCAGAAGTGGTTACGGCTGCCTTTTGCCAGATCTGGCTAGTGGAGCTGCTGTGCCCTTATCTCGGAAACCAGACTCAGACATATCCTAGTCACTTCTAGCCGATCATTGTAACACTATGTTAGGGCTGCCTTTGATAGCAGAGCAAAAACTTCAAATAGACCACAATCCCTCTGGCCCAGCGCTGACAGGAGACAGCAGTTTGCAGCATAAAACTGCAATACTGCATCATCTGAACTGTCTACCTATTTGTTTCTATACTCAATTCAAACTCCAGTTAATAGAGTCTGTAAGTCTATAGTCACCACCTCAAATTGAGCCCAGCAACAAACTGGTACCTGGTGAAGATGGAACAGTATCAGGGTTTTATGGTTTGTTTTTTCTGTCATTTTTATTAGTTTTGGATAGGATTCCGTGGTTTTGAACTTTAGAGCCCTATATGGCCTGGGAACAGAGCACCAACTATCTCCACCCATATGAATCTGCCTAACCCCAGAGATTAGCTCCATGGGTTTGAAATGTGGACAGAAAATTTTCTGAGCTGATGGCAAGATAACCACATCCTTCCAAAAAGGCACAAACTGAGCTTGTCTTCTGAAGAGCAGCTAAGACATTAGGGCTGGGGCAGGGGGACCACAGACATCTTTAGGCATTCCTCCTTTAATTAGTTATTTGACTACACTGCTCATAATCTCTTAATTGTAATTTTAAACATAAAGGCTATTTTAATGTTCTTTTATTCATTGTTTTACATTTTTTAAAAAAGTTTGCTTGCCACCTTTAATAATTTTCTTAAAGGAAGCTAGTATATTAATAAGGGGAAAACTGCCAGGGCTAGGTAATTCCTAGCCATTGAACTCACTCAGTTCATAGGTTACGTGGGGGAAAAATGAAAAGGGGGGGGAAATCAGACTACGTATGCTACAGACACATTTCTCTGGGAATGTCTCATTGAGTTCAATGAGATTTACACACGCACACACACGATTTCAGTTAGTATCAACTAACACATAACAAGCACAAGCTCAGTAAGAGTGCTCTAGAGGAGATTTTTGTCTGACATTAAGTAAATTCATTCCAACCACTCATCAAGTGCATTTCTTTGCTTGGCTGTAACCTATGGGGGATACTGACAAAACGTTTCAACAGCTGCTAGCAATTTTTAAAGAGTTTATTCTGAAGCAGCAATTGATCGTTAAAACCAAGTAGTCATTTTGAAAGCATTTCATAAGCGATTAAAACTACCCCTTAATAGGCATTTAAAATGGTATCAAGATACAGCTTTGAAAATGACAAGATCATATAAGCGATCCTACACTGGTGCTGAAAAATTGTGCATAACCACTTTCCTAACAATCACGTTCAGCCCTTCTTCAAGGAGAAGGCCTATTAAAGCGCTTTTATAACTGTCCCAGTTAATCTCATTTTTAAACAATTGAGATTGATAGCTCATAATGCATGTTCACTAAAACAGACCACAGAACCCACTAAGAGCTGGTAACCAGAAGCAACAGCTTGTAGGTTGTCCCTTTGAGAGAAATATCTATGGTTAACTTGGGTGTACACAGATGTTGCCAGCAGTGGCTGGCAACTATTCGTGGATTGCAACAGCTGGGGAAAGTGTCACTACAACAGGGGAGATTGTCCCTATCAGGTATATGAGATGCCCCCATCTACAGCCCAGCTCATAGGCTTCTTTCTACAAGCAGTTTTGCATCTGTAAGCCATTGGTAGAGACTGTACGAGGAAGGCACACAATGCTTACGTTCACTGGCCACCTTACTGTACTCTAGCCCAGTTTGGAAATCTCTTCCCCAAAGGCTCAACCAAACCTCAAACATGCACAACTGTTCTAAGAGCGCCAAGACAAATTTGTTTGAAAAGGGTTTGAGTTGAAGTGGTTCAAGCAGGAAGAATAAGTTCTGTTTTAGTTTAAACCGATTCTATCCGGTTATCTCCTGCTACATTATCTACTGCAATGTGCTCTGCATGGGGTTAACCTTTGAAGGTGACTGGTAAACTACAACTAATCCAGAATGAGGCAGCTAGACTGGTGACTGGGAGTGGCCGCCGAGACCATATAACACAGGTCCTAAAGCATCTTCACTGGCTCCTAATACATTTCCAAGCACAATTCAAAGTGTTGGTACTGACCATTAAAGCCCTAAATGGCCTCAGTCCAGTAGACCTGAATGAGCGCCTCCACCCCCATCATTCAGCCTGGACACTGAGGTCCAGCTTTGAGGGCCTTCTGGTGGTTCCCTCATTGCGACAAGTGAGGTTGCAGGGAGCAGGCAGAGGGCCTTCTTGGTGGTGCCACCTGCCCTGTGGAATGCCCTCCCATCAGATGTCAAGGAAATAAACAACTATCTGACTTTTAGAAGACATCTGAAGGCAAGCCTGTATCAGGAAATTTTTGATGTCTAATGTTTTACCATTTTTAATGCGCTGTAGGCCACCCAGAATAGCTGGGGGAATCCAGCCAGATAGGCGGGTATAAATAATAAAATTATTGTTTTATGATGAAGACGATGTAGTAGTAGTAGTAGTGGGGTTCCCTATCACACACAGGATTCTGATTTGATTTGAAGGAAGAAAATTAGGTGAACAAGGCAAGTCATAGGATAAAAATAACCACATCTGCACTGGCACTCCCCCCACCTCCAAGTGCTGCAGTTCCAGGAATTGCTAACAACTGCAATGTTCCTTGCTCATGAACACACAGTCCAGGATGGTAGGGATTCCTCTTTTGACAGAGAGTGTAAACTGGCTCTAAGATTATTACCTTTTGTGGAACATGGTACCTAGAAACAAGTGCATTTTGCTATGAAGAACCTCAATCTTACAGAGAGGACAAGAAAAACTACCGAGGTTCTGAAGGAGCCTCTTCAGAAAGTCCCATGTACCTCTACTTACGTATCCCTCTGGATACGGAATCTGGCCACGGCAAACCCAGAAGTGTATACTTCCGGGTTTCGCCCCGCATGCATGCGCACAAACGCTCTGCGTGCCTTGTGCATGCACAGAAGCGTGTCTCTATTTACATAATTTTTGGGGTGCAAACAGACCCCCGGAACAAATTAAGTTTGTATCCAGAGGGTCCACTGTAATATAGAAAAAGTGAAGATTACGTACACAAAAACGATGTCTCCTCGTTTCGAATAGGCAGGAATAGCACTGGCAATTGTAGCAAATCCATAGGAATATATGATTGCTTCCTCGGTCCTCATAAATTTGGCAAGTCGTTCCTCCAGTTCCAGATGTACATCTGTTTGAGAAGGGTAGTTTATGTTTTAGAAAAGTCACACAAAGATGCAAAGTCATTAACAGCATGAAAATCTATTCAACTCTGCCCAGGTTATTTTCTACACACACACACACACACGGACGGAACAAGTACAGGCTGACAATCCTGTCATTCTAACCAGGTGCAAAGTAACTCATCTGAGTGTTTGACTGCATTACCTTAAAAGGGCACTTATGTTTTGTGAGTAAAAGTAAGCAAGCCACACTCAGATACCTGTCAGAAATATTCCAGAAACGAATACCAAAACGTGTCTGTTGTTGGGAAACTAGAAACAGAGGGAATCAACATTGCCAAGTTTCAGAGGCTTGTTTAGAAAGCTAAGGGGTAATTATCTTAGCTCTATATTAACATAGTGCATTCCAAGTGGAATTCCCCAAGCAGTTTTCAGGCTCGATAAACCAACAAAGCAATCAGTGGAGTTAAATCTCTTCTCCTGACACTTATTCCTATCTTGCATTTTTCCACATTTTTTTTTTTTTTTGCCTTCTCTCATCCCCTACCTTCCTACTCCTCCCCAACTCCTCATTTTCTGAACATCCCTCATTTCGAATGAAACATTTGCATCTATCACTTACTGAGCCCTATTTTACAGATTCATCCATTATTATTTTAAAAATGTTTTTATTGAATATTTCCTGGGGTTACCAAAGTACATACATCACCTCTATTTTCAGATTCTAAAGTTCTTTCTGCAGATCAGTGAGACTTTAATATTGCATACTGCATACAAGGGTGGGGGAGAAGAGAGTTGGGGGAGAGAGGGGGAAGAAGGGAGGTAGTAAAGTTTCATTGTTTTACATGGTGTATGTGCAAGGTTTTTGTGTCAGCGTCACGTGGGTAGGTTCTCTTTCTATTCCTTTATCAGTTTTCCTTGGCACTGAGAGCGGTTGGGGGCCCAAGATATGAGTGGTCATCTACAGTTGACTGCAGTGAGTTTTGTTTGCCCCGTGTGTGTGTGTGTGTGTGTGGCGTTGTTGGGTCAAGTTAACCATTGATTCATATGCTACTGGTGGGCTCACCTTTATTACACACACAATCCAGCAAGATCCATCCATTTAAGAAGAATTAACCGTTGTCCCCAAATATAATTTCAACCATGGTGAAAAACGTGAATTAAGATCCATCTCATTTGGGGGGTGGGTGCTGGAGGGGCTCAATCCAGCATAGCAGGAGTGACTGTAGTGTACACAAATGAGTGCCATAAAGCCCAATAGTTCAACTTTCTCCCACCCATCTTCCATCAAATATGAAAAAGGATAGCAAGCTCATTGCTTTGTTTACGTATACACCGATTACATAGGGACATGGGTGGCGCTGTGAGTTAAACCATAGAGCCTAGGGCTTGCTGATCAGAAGGTCAGCAGTTTGAATCCCCATGACGGGGTGAGCTCCCGTTGCTCGGTCCCTGCTCCTGCCAACCTAGCAGTTTGAAAGCACGCAGTGAAAGTAGATAAATAGGTACCGCTCCGGCGGAAAGGTAAACGGCGTTTCCGTGCGCTGCTCTGGTTTGCCAGAAGCGGCTTAGTCATGCTGGCCACATGACCTGGAAGCTGTACGCCGGCTCCCTCGGCCAATAAAGCGAGATGAGCGTCGCAACCCCAGAGTCGGCCACGACTGGACCTAATGGTCAGGGGTCCCATTACCTTTATACCGCTTACATGGTAAAATGGCTTCTAAGTGGTTTAAGGCAGCACAAGCGAGCACTGCAAGGAATGGGGTATCTATTCCTCCAAGCACAAGTGGTGGGGAAGAGAGTTTTACTGAGCCTCATGAGAGTCCTCCAGGAGTGGCCACTGTGTCTGTGTTAGGGACTGGGCAGAGGAGAAATGGTGGAGTCCGCCTCCCCATCCTGCCCCTTCCAGGGAGGAGGAAGAAGACAGTATAGATTTACAACATGGGTTTGAGGAAAGTCACAGCTCAGAGGCAGATGAGGGGAAAAGTTGGGAAATCATGGGAGAGCCAGAACAACACCCGGCTGACACGTTGTCATTAGAAAGCATTCCAGACACTCCATCTCCCAGAACCCGGCGAGCCTTAAAAGTGGGAGAGCAAAGAGTTCAAAGACAGAGGGCATGTAGCAGCCCCCGTAGAGGAGATGATGAGAACGACGAATGAGGAAGTGGGATAGATTTGGGGGGGGGGGGTGTGAAGATTCACTCAGGACAACGCCATTATCCAAGAGGCTGGGGTCTATAGCCTCTCTCTGTAAAGATTGAAATAAAAAAGGAAAGCAAGAAACTTTTCCTTGTCTTTATACTTTCCTGGGCAACCAGCTGGGAGCCGGTGACAGCATCCCGAGAGTCTGACAGGATGAACCCTATTAGTTCAGACCATCTCTTTTCAATATAAAGAAAGTTGCCAGGATTAGAGATACTGGGGAACTGGTAACAGGCCAAATTGAGGAACCTTGTCTCCCAATTTTTTCAGCTCAAAATCTCTCATTATCACATCAGGAGGGGGGCAGTTTGGACCCAATTTAGTGACCAACATTCCTAAGAGAATCTGCTGTTAAAATCCAAGGGAAAGGGGCAGGGCGTAAACCTTTCTCTTCTCGTATTCCTATGCACCCTTGGTATTAAGCAGGAGCATGAGAAGATGACACATACACTGGAAAGAACAGCCAAACCTTCAGAGTAAGAAGTCTTTCACCATACTGAAAACCACATGGCTTTAAAATTAAGAAGTCAGGATATCTAGATGGGAATCTAGTCAAAACATCATCAGTTATGGTCATGGATAGTGTTTTGCCACAATCTTCCAGTAACAAGGAAGGTAAGAGAGAATTCTAGCACCACCACTGAAATGATTAAAAGGAGAAGGGAGCATGGAAGACATTGTTCTCATATGGTAAACTATCAAATCACAGTGCCCAAAATGCCGACGATAAGATGAACACTTTGCCTTGTGAAACCTGAACAGTCCCAAGTGACTTCCTGGAAGCCATTCCCAATCCTCTAGGTAAAAACACCAGCAAGTTAAGCAACTCCCACCAGAAAGTCAGACTATATGGGAGATAAAGGAAAACGTTTAGGCTCACTGCATTGCTGTCTCTATAGCGCTCTGCAGACAGGAGAGGAATGTGAAACACCCTCACACTGTGATTAAATGCAGACTAGGAGCTTCACAGAAGGATTTGTATTACAAAAACCCTCCGCTTGAGGTTTGAATCCAAACCTCTTGATTACCACACAGATATAGTATGTTGGCAATATCTACATTACTGTGTTCGCAAGCGGCCAAGATGTTTCGGCCAGAAATCAGACTGCCCCCTCGTGGACTCTTTGGAAAGCTCAGTATTTAGTCTTTGCTTCAGCTCTGCCAATTATCCCTGTATGACATTTTAATAACAGCGAAAAGAAGCTGTGAATGTATGCGGGTGTATCCCAAGAAGCATTCTTGAAACAAGCTGAAGGCATCATCCAGCAATGTATTCTGCTCAAACAAGACAGATTCTGTAACCGATACACACTGGAGAATCTAACGAAGCTTCTGTAAATAATCGGCTGTAACGGTTTCATGACCCTGGAAAAAGCTGCAACTTCTATTGCAAGCAGAGATTGTGTGAAGGCTGCTGCTGTGGGAAAAAAATCAGGAAATGATCTGGAAAGGGAAGCACAGGGAAAAGATGGAAGTTAGGATGCTGTTGCAACTGTCCTGCCCAGATGGATCTGCTTTCAGGTCCAGTTGATGTGGCCAGAGGCAGTCTGAGACTGGCCAGAGGCAAGTCATAGGAATTCTTTTTTAAAATTATGTCAAGGCAATAGCTGAATTCTTTAACGAAAAGCTTCACAGTTCCTGTTTCTTGCTACTGGCATTAGAGAATATTCAAAGACTAGGATTGCCAGTGGAAATCTGAGCAGCCCCTCAGACCAATGCGGAAGTAGCTCTAGGGTCCTGGGTGTCAATCTTTCGGGGAGAACATGTGGCTCATCCATTATAAGTACATTTATGCCCAACTAACTCACTTGCTTTTGTCTGGATCATGTTGTATTGGCATGGTTAAAAAGTTGTGTTTCTGTATCTGTAGGCCAATGAATGGCTCTAGAGAATTCTCTGAGTGAGAATTCCTCTCGCTTCTTTCAGTCATTACAATCCAACTGGGCTCTGGTTTATCCTAATTATAATACTTTGTTAAGTATTGTGGCTTCACTTTCACAAGATGCAAAAGTGATCTCTTTTCACTCATAAAGTACAAAACTGCCCAG
This sequence comes from Podarcis pityusensis, assembly GCF_964106645.2. Lineage (NCBI taxonomy): Eukaryota > Metazoa > Chordata > Lepidosauria > Squamata > Lacertidae > Podarcis > Podarcis pityusensis. Next base: position 51,245,590 of record NC_138036.1, on the reverse strand, counting down.
CAAAGTACTCTCCCTGAAAAGACTGAGCATGCAACCATGGGCGTACTTCTGGATGCAGACTAAGAGCTGCTTCTGACTTTTTAGGGGGCCCTGCTCAAACTCATATGGATAATTCCGGTCTTGGAAATATCTTCTAAGCAGCGGCAGCCAAAAAAAAAAAAAAAAAAAGGTTGACAGAAATGTGGACTTTGCAGCAGTTACTCTTTCCCTTCAAATCCCTCCTGTGAACTCACTTTTTCTCTGATGTCTTTGGCAGAACCTCTTAGCTCTCATTTGCTACTGATGCAATTCTGTACCTAGTTCCCCTTTCTGTACCTAGTAAAGCCCCTCAAACTCCGTGAGCAGACATGTGTATTGTGTTTGTGTGTATCTATATAAATATCTATATATCTCGTCTTCCAAAGCAACTACTCTATGCCGGACTTACAAATGGAAAGCATAATGCTGGTGGTCAGCAAAAGAGATTTAAAGACTGACTCAAGGCAAATCTTTAAAAAATGTAGTATATGCACTGACAACTGGGAAACACTGGCCTGTGAGCGCTACAACTGGAGAACAGCCTTGACCAAAGGTGTCATGGGCTTTGAAGACGCTTGGACTCAGTACAAAAGGGAGAAACATGCTAAGAGGAAGCCACGCATGGCAAACCCCCACTGTGATCAACTCCGGCCTGGAAACCTATGTCCCTACTGTGGAAGGACGTGTGGATCCAGAATTGGCCTCCACAGTCACTTAGGGACTCACTGTTAAAACTGTGTTTATGGAAGATAATCTTACTCGCCAAAGAAAAGAAGAAGGAGGATTGAGTTGTAGTATGTTCAACTGAAGTGAATGGAAACTCCTTTCTGTTTATGCTCAGTTTCAGCTTTCTTTCTGCCGCATCCCCATGTCAAACTCTAGATTGTGTGCTTCTCAGGAAAGGGAGCATGTGTTCTTGTTATTACTCCATGTGTGTGCATGTATATGACACTATGCAAAAAAACAAGCTTACATGCCAATTCATCGGAATGAGGAATACGTCAGCATTGGTTCACATCTCCCAATTCCTTTATGTGATGTCAACATTCAATTAGCTACCTTTAATGCTCTACTGGAAAAAACAGGTTATACATACCAAAGGTTCCATAAAATCCCCTTGGGCCACAGGTGCCAACACCGTATTTTGTCAGAGAATTCTGGGCTGCATTCTTTGAATAAGCATAACAGGAGAAGAGTTGTTAAGTACAGTTAGAAAAGAAATGATTTCTACAGTATTCATAGAATCACAAAATTGACCACGAGGACTGGCGTTGGATACGCCTATTGTTCCAGTCGCATTTTGCCACTGGCAACTCACCTTTTGCGATTGGATGGAGGTATCCGGGAGCCTCTATTGCGCCGAGGTATCTCCACCCCGGCCTGGTTGCAGCCCACTGTCTGCAGGCAGCAAAAGACTGTCTCTCTCCACCCCCCACCCCCGCAATGCTGCTGGGAGAATCAAGTGTTTTATACCAATTTGTATAAAAAATTATTAACTGCTGATCTTAGAATGCTAAGTCAGGACACTTGATTTAAAAAAACTAGGTTACATTTTTGTTTTTACTGGATTATTTTTGTTTATTTGAAATAAAAAGATAAAGTTTAAAACACCCACCTTTCTTAATTGACCTGACTTGAACCCCTCTCCAGAATGTTTTCTCAAAGGCTCTATCTGCGCCTACTTCTTACAAAATGCTTTTGCTTGCTGTATTGGGCACTTTAACATAGACAGCAATGCTTGTGTGATAATGTAATGTCCCTTTATAACGTGGCTAGGGGTATCAGACTGCCTTCAAAGAGGACCTGCAAAGGCACCAGGAAGCATCAGTGCTTTTGTGCTTCCTGTTGTGTCATCTCCCCTCACCTTACTGTTTGCAAGGAATCACTTGCATCTCCCCTAGCAGGTTCTCTTCCACAAATATTCCTGTAGGGAAATTGGTGGGTAGGCTGCTTACTGTTGGAAAGGACAGTGTCCTCATTATGGGATTCCCCTCTGTTGCTCTTGCCAGGTAGCTATGACACTTACATAGCTGCATTAAAAAATCCCTCCTAAGCTATTATTTCTCTCATGTTATTAAACCTGCCTGGATTAAATGTGTGCCAAAATCTGGTTTTTTAAAACAGAAAACTTTTAGTGTCTTTAAAAAAGAAATCCCTATATAAATAAAAAATAGTGGCATCCAGACATTCTGTTTTTGCACCTACAATTCCAGCCCCAGGAGCAACGTAGCTCCTAGCTTTTGTATCCCAGTTCCTAACACTGATGAGAAGCATCTAGTCCAACTCCCTGCAATGCAGGAATCTTTGGCTCAACAAGGGGCACAAACCCATGACCCTGAAATTAAGAATCTCATGTTACTGAGCAGGGGTCGACAAAGTTTTTGTGGCTTGGGCCGGTTCACGGTCCCGCAGACGCCACGGTGGGCCGGAGTACGTAAGTGCACATGCTATTTCCGGCGCTCCTTCCTGCACAGAGGAGGCGTGCACAGCTTCCTATTGGTTGCAGGAGCTTCCTGCAGCCAATGGGAAGCTGGCCAGCATCGTGGAAGGCGGTCCCCGCTCTGCTCCGTGTACTGTTTAGCGAGGTGCACAGAAGCCAGCCGGGCAGGCGGCGGGGGTCCATGGGTTGGTTAAACGACCTCCATGGACCACTTGTGGCCCATGGGCCTTAGGTTGCCGACCCCTGCTACTGAGCTATCCCTTGGGACATTCAATAGCTATTCCTTGGGACATTCAATAGCTATTCCTTGGGACATTCAACAGTATTAGTATTGGCACTTTTGTGTCCCAGCGAGTACAGATGAATGCAACACAGTTGCCCTACAAACAAGATGCTAGACAAGGGTTTGAAAGCATACTGTATTTATTTACAGGTAGGTAGCCGTCTTGGTCTGCCGTAGTCAAAACAAAATAAAAAAATTCCTTCCAGTAGCACCTTAGAGACCAACTAAGTTTGTTATTGGTATGAGCTTTCGTGTATCTGAAGAAGTGTGCATGCACACGAAAGCTCATACCAATAACAAACTTAGTTGGTCTCTAAGGTACTACTGGAAGAAATATATTTATTTAGATCTCTAAATCCTAGCAGGTATGTTGCCAGGGGTTCAGCAGCTAAAAGGGAGATTTTGCCTAGGATTCTCATGTAGACTTTTCATGCACAATATGAACAGCAGTATTATAAAACTGTGGTACTGAGTTCAAGATTAAACTGCAGTTGCCCCTTTGGAGAATTTTAAACTATGGCTTAAAGTTAACAGCACTAAATGAATCTGGTATGCAAAGTATAGCACAGCAACATGTTGCTCCCTCCCTGCTTATTAAACCGTAGATTATTAAGGCATAATTGTTACACTTGAGCCAATACCTACAGATGAGCAACAGTGCAGGCACTTACCTTGACCCTTTCATTATCCAAAAGCCCAAGAAAATTAAATGACGCAAAGTTTATGCATTCCTTGCCATTCACAACAATGTTATGAATTGGAGGCCTGAAAAGAAAAGAAAATCAAACTTTTCTTAGCTTACTAATAATCCTAACTTTGTTTCAGGCACTTGGTAAGAGAACAGTGCTTTTAAAAATTCTGCACAACACTGTAAACACAACTAATTTGAAAATACATATTGCAATGGTGGAAGCTGTTCAGTCTTTCTGGTGCAGGGATTCCTTTTTTAGTATTTCTATCACATTTCAAACAGCTGCATTCCTGTTGATGAAACCATGGCTTTGAAGGTAAGGTAAAGGACTCCTGGATGGTTAAGTCCAGTCAAAGGCTACTATGGGGTTGCGGCGCTCCTCTCACACAGAATTTGGCATTTTCGGACACTAACTACTTTCAAGAACCCATATCTGAAACTCTGGAACATGCAGTGGGGAGGAAAATTTAAGCAGGATCTTGGGAAACATAGAACTACCTTATGACAATCAGAAATTAAAACTGCTCTAGTTAAAGATCACTTTGCTTTCAACAGAGCTAAAATAAAGAGGTTTCTTACCTTTCCTCAATGATCAAATATCTATTTACTTGTGTGTGTTTTTATTATTGAACTACTATTGCAGGACATGCAAGTTAGAAAACAAATCCTTATGTCTAACTACTAGTTTTAGGATAACTTACTTTGGGGTCAACATTAACATTCAGAATATTATAGGTTTTGCTTCTTAACCGGGGTGTATGGGAGGCGGGTGGCGCTGTGGGTTAAACCACAGAGCCTAGGACTTGCCAATCAGAAGGTCGGCAGTTCGAATCCCCGCAACAGGGTGAGCTCCCGTCGCTCAGTCCCTCTTCCTGCCAACCTAGCAGTTTGAAAGCACGTCAAAGTGCAAGTAGATAAATAGGTACCACTCCGGCGGGAAGGTAAACGGCCTTTCCACGCGCTGCTCTGGTTCGCCAGAAGCGGTTTAGTCATGCTGGCCACATGACCCGGAAGCTGTACGCCGGCTCCCTCGGCCAATAAAGCGAGATGAGCGCCGCAACCCCAGAGTCGACCACGACTAGACCTAATGGTCAGGGGTCCCTTTACCTTTACGGGGTGTTAGGGGAGGGGTGGTGAGAGACATGTTAGGCTCCTTCTGGGGTAGTTTGTCCACATTTGGTGCCCAACCTGCACTCAGCTCTCACCTGTGGCTCCTCAAAGCTGTCAGAATGTGGCAGCAGCAACACCCTGGGAATGGCTTCGAGTGGCCGGCTAAACCAGGTGAGAGTAGCCAATGGGTCTCAAACCCTTAGTGAGTTAGGAACTTCCCCTGCATGTGAAAACAGGCTCCAGCAAACTGAGTGGACGAGGCCAATAAACAGTGGGTTCAATGGTCAAGGAGGCGGTTTCTGGAAGGAAAACTCTGATCCTAAACCTCTGCTGCTTTGCAGGATATCTTTGGGAGAAGAAAAGGCGAAGGAGTAAACCCGACACAAATCCAGAGTGGAGTCCCTAAGATGGTTGGATGGCACCTTGTCCGCCTCCTTCCGGCAACTCCTACAGCCAAGCTTGTGCCAAACGTATTGCTTTCCTTTCCTTTGGACCACATCAGCGAGGCCGAGAGGGGGGGGTCTTGTCGTCTGGGCAGCCCAGGGCCCCCATACACACTGCCCAGGCTTGCATCCCAGAGAGATCACTTTGGTACTGCTAACACAGTGGTTTGCCTTCACTCTCGGAGGCGCATAGAAGCCAGCAACCATTTCTTAACCACTGAAATCTCCCCAGCTTACAAAGTTTAGATTTGATGACAAGCTTTCACAATAACATTTCTGAAAAGTCACCAGGCAAGTCTCTAATATCAATTAAGCAGCCGAATGCCAACTACGTGAAGCAGACACCAAGCATCTTCATGAGGTTTTTTTTTTAAAAAACAAAATTTTGTTGCGAGCTAAAAGTTCAATCCATTCTGTAACCTGGTTCTCAAAGTTTGCAAGAGAACAAATCACAATTTCCCCTGAAAGTAATCAAAGCTGCAATATTAAGCATACTAACTATGAAGCAAGCACCTTTGAAGTCAGGAGGACTGGCTTTCAAGTAAGCATGCAAGGGATTGGGCTGTTTAGTCAAACATGGAATTGATTTATTCTACGATTACCCTGAAACAACATTGTAGTTGAGAGCTGGATGGTCTTTGGATACAGGAGGAACAAGTGGTTCTGGTTGCCATTCTTCAATCAACTCTTCCTTTTCCTAAAACAGAAAGAAGCCAAAATATTGGTTGTTAATAATTTTATTGAGAAAATCAGGAAGAGATTTTTGATCTAAGCAGATGGATTTTACATGCATATCTGGTAAGTTAAATGGATACAAAAATGTAATTCATTCATACTAATATGCTTCCCATTTTCTAATCCACATATGTATTTCATGTTCTATGCATGCCAATTGGCACTGTAACTATTGCCACATATTTGTTTGTGCTGGGAAAACATTTGATTATGCTGACAACATGTTTTTCCAAGAGCAATATAGACATTAAAAGGATCATTATGAAATTAATAGACTTCTCTGTACAGATGCACCAAGCAAGTCCACCCACCTAAATATTGGTTTTATTATCATCTTTATTTCTTCATTGTCCAGTATACCTGAAGGAGCGTCTTCACACCCATCATTCTGCCTAGACACTGAGGTCCAGTGCCGAGGGCCTTCTGCAAGTTCACTCACTGCGAGAAGCCAAGTTACAGGGAACCAGGCAGAGGGCCTTCTTGGTAGTGGCACCTGCCCTGTGGAACACCCTCCCACCAGATGTGAAAGAGAAAAACGACTACCAGACTTTTATAAGACATCTGAAGGCAGCCCTGTTCAGAGAAGCTTTTAATGTTTAATATACTATTGTATTTTAATATTCTGTTGGAAGCTGCCCAGAGTGGCTGGGGAAACCCAGACAGATGGGCAGGGTATAAAAGGCCTCAGGGCAACGTACTGCCTGGATACAGTGGTGGGATGGATGAGGGAAAGTAAGCAGAACTTGAATCCTGGCAACACACTATGGGTGAGTGGTTCTTGTGTCTGAGAAATTGGTCAAGTGCCTGGCCTGGGTGGGTCTGTACTCCCCCTGAAGGAGCAGGCAGGCTGTTTAGGGGTGCTTCTGGACCCAACTCTGACACAGGTGGCCCAAGATGTTTCAGTGGCTAGAATTCCTTTTATCAGCTGTGACTGGTGTGACAGCTAAAATCATGCCTGAAGTGGGACAGCTTCACTTCAGGCTTTGGTGATATCAAGAATGGATCACTGCAATGCACTCTATGCGAGGCTTCCTTTGCAGCAGGAAGATGCAGGTGAGGCAGAATACTGCGGCAGGCTGCTGACAGGTAAAAGGACCCCTGGACGGTTATGTCCAGTCAAAATCAACTATGGGGTGCGGCGCTCATCTCGCTTTTCAGGCCGAGGGAGCTGGCGTTTCTCCGCAGACAGCTTTCTGGGTCATGTGGCAAGCAGGACTAAACCACTTCCAGCACAACGGGACACCGTGACGAATGCCAGAGCACACAGAAACGGCGCTCACCTTCCCGCTGCAGCAGTACCTATTGATCTACTTGCACTGGCGTGCTTTCGAACTGCTAGGTTGGCAGAAACTGGGACAGAGCAACGGGAGCTCACCCCGTCACAGGGATTCAAACCGCTGACCTTCCAATCAGCAAGCCCAAGAGGCTCAGTGGTTTAGACCACAGCGCCACCATCAACATTTGGCCACAGGTTCCTCACCCACACTGTTTTTGAACTGCTAGGTTGGCAGGAGCTGGGACAGAGCAACAGGAGCTCACCTCGTCACACGGATTCAAACAACCAGCCTTACGATCGGCAAGCCCAAGAGACCAAGTGGTTTAGATCAGTGTTTCCCAACCTTTGGTCTCCATCTGTTTTCAGACTACAATCCCATCGTCCCTGACCACTGGTTTTGAAAGCTAGGGATGATGGGAGTTGTAGTCCAAAAACAGCTGGAGACCCAAGCTTGGGAAACATTGGTTTAGACCATAGTGCCACCCGCATCCCTGACAAGAGGGAGATCTTGCCCACTCAGATTTCTGTACTGGTTGCCCATACGCTACTGAGCCAAGTTCAAAGTGTTACTTTTAGTATATTAAGCCCTTAACAGCTTGGAATCAGTTTACTTACAGGACCACTTTACTCCATATATGTCCAATTGACTGCTTTGGGCTGTGGGCCACTTAATATTTGCTCCACACTTGTAAGAAATCCGTATTTTAGTGGGGGTGTCTTTGTTATACTTTTTCCAACACCTGCTGAAAACATTTTTGTTTAGGCAAGCCTCTCCTGGCATGTAGAACTTACGTGTGTTTTGTATTTTTATCTACTGCTGATTTTAATAACCTTTTGAATGTTTTTAAATACCTATTTTAAACTGTTTATTGAGAATTGTAATGTTTTAGTTTATATTTTTGCAAACTGCTTGGAAGTTTTCTTATAACCAAGCAATGTCAAACCTTGGTTGTCAAACATAATCCGTTCCAGATCTATTTGGATATATATTGCATAAACAATTAAAGAAGAGCACACAACCAGGGTTTGGTAGAAGCTCAGGATGTGATTTAATAAACACAACTAGTTATGAAAGTGGAAATGATTCATTTTGTTGTTGCTATAACGAGAACACAAGTTATACTTAGAATGCCCCATCTCACTTGTGAGCAAGTAGTCATTACTATTCATTACGCTAAAGGAAAAGCAGAGATGGAAGCTTCCCAGGGGCTAAGAAACATCATTAGGTCTCTGAGGTACTTTTAGTTCCTTCTATTTCAATGCTAACTCCTGCTTTCAAATGAGTAAGATAGATAAATATAGCATTTACCCTAGATCTCACTAACCACAAAGCAGTCATAAATGCCCTTTTTCCAACCTATTTAATACCACAAATTGTAATAACCACTAAATTAGATGGTTTTTTTTAAAAAAAAAAACCCTGCATCGTGAACAATTATTTCACAATGGATGCTTAACATTAGAGGCAGGCTACCCCTGAACATTCTGTACTGAAGTCAACTTCATATCATGCTTGCGAGCTTTCCAGAGATACCTGGCTGGCTACTGTTGGAAACAGATGAAAGACTAGATGGACCTTTGGCAAAGGATCTTTATGCAGTTAAAGAGAGAAAAAGCATACTGCCTCGCAAATCTCCCCGTCAAACGAAAAACAAATCGCAGAACAATGTGTGTAAGAAGACTAACTATTCCTAAAGAGCTGCATGGACCCAACCATAGTAGCATCTACTTCGAGGGATGGGGCCTTCTAGATGTTGCTGAACTACAACTCCCATCATCCTTTGCCACGCTAACGGGGGCTGTTTTGAGTTGGAGTCCAAAAACATCTAGAGCAGACATGTACAACCGGGCGACAGCAAACGACAGGTAGATCTCCAGGCTATTGTGATCAATTGCGGGATCGTATTCGATCACCAAATATGAAACAAAGGGGAATGGAATATTCCCCTGCTTGCCCCCTCGCTGTATTCCTCTGTCATGTCCTATGTGCGGTCCCCTGGTGCTGTGTCCAATTGCTGCTGTAGCTGTGAAAGCTATCATGTCATGCACTGACGTTTGAGTGTTGTAAGTAGCTATTGCTGCGGACTTAAGTAATATCGAATTAAAACATTCTCAACAACCCTGGTAGTCTCTCCTTCCCAAAAAAGCTCAAAAAAATGACAGTGGGTAGATCACTCCCACTGTTATTTTACTGGGAGTAGATCACAGTCTCTAGAGTTGGATGTTCCTGATCTAGAGATTAAAGGTAAAGGGACCCCTGACCATTAGGTCCAGTCGTGGCTGACTCTGGGGTTGCAGCGCTCATCTCGCTTTATTGGCCAAGGTAACCAGCGTACAGCTTCCGGGTCATGTGGCCCCCATGACTAAGCTGCTTCTGGCGAACCAGAGCAGCACACGGAAACGCCATTTACCTTCTCGCTGGAGCGGTACCTATTTATCTACTTGCACTTCGTGCTTTCGAACTGCTAGGTTGGCAGGAGCAGGGACCGAGCAACGTTGTGGGGATTTGAACCGCTGACCTTCTGATCGGGAAGTCCTAGGCTCTATGCTTTAACCCACAGCGCCACCCGCGTCCCGATCTAGAGGTTAGCCACTCTTTAAAAGCCATCATAGACTGGCCCTCCAAGACTGCCTCATTCCCTATGAGACCCTGTCCACAAGTCAGGCTCTGCTCCAAATATATTTGCTTTACCAACTAATAATCCGCTGAAGGGAGCTGGATATAGTGAAACTATTGCTTTCTGTAGAGGTTATGATCTGCTTCGGAAGGCTGATACTTTTTGGTGTTGCTAGCTGCTTTGACCCTTGGAAAGGCGAACTAAGCATATTTTAAAATAAAAAGCAAGTTACATCTCCACTTCGTTATGAGTGACAGCTGTGAAGAAACTAGTCGTCTGGATCAGTAGAGAAGAAGTAGAGCATTTTTCAGCCATATTGCCATCATATCTGTTCTCCTGTGGAAAACTGCTGTACGACACACAGGGTTATTAAACTGGGCAATCACCTTTCAGAATAACTTTGGAATCAGGTGGGGAACTGGATCCAGCCAGCCTTGTCATTATATCCCCTTCCGTTCTGCAACCCAACGTGGCTCAGCCATGACTGCCACCTTGCATCACAATGACATAATGGCTTGAAATCAACCTGCTTACTCCTAAAGCTGATCAGTTGATTGTTAGGTTTCGGGAAGTAATGTGCACTGGGCTTCACAAGTGCCACCAATCAATGAACTTTTAGATCTTCCAAAGCCCTGGGTACAGAAGTGCTGCCAATCAGCTGATCAATAGAACTTGCCAAGCTAAGCACATAGCACCACTTTCAAAGAGTTATTGTCATAGGAACTTTTTTTTTTTTGCTACACAGAAACCAACATCACTCTTTAAAACAGCACTCCTAAATACTACAACTTATTAAACAGGCTTGGAGCCAGAGAAAAACATGGGCTGTGGGTGTCCTAAACAGCACCCCACACAGTCTGTGTCAGCCACAACCTCCCTGCTTATGCAATCATACTTCTCTAGAGCCAAGTTATTAGTAATACGATTTAACTTAACACAGTCCATAATCGAGCAGGGTTGTTGATTTTTTGGTGAGACTTTAGGAAAAACAATCACACTTGTATATACAACTATGATTAGACTCAGCCCCCTCTTCTCCCCCCCCTTCTCTCTTCCTACCTCTCTTCTCCCCCAATCTTATATTGTATACATTAAAGTTTCACGTCGAATATAACTGATATGTAAAAGGGACTTTATGATCTGAAAATAGAGGTGATGTATGTACTTTTGTAACCCAAGAAAATCTTTAATAAAAACATGTTGTTTTTAAAAAAGGATGATTAGACTGAAGTGCTTATTTCCAGCATTACAGCAATTAATCATATTGACTTTTAGTTTTTTGTCAGAGCATATTGAGGCTATTTTGGAACATCAAACCTTAGGTGTGAGGTCCGATCGCTCCTGAAGCTTGTACGTCTTGGAGAAAAGAAGTCTGATTATCCATAGGATTAGAATACCTTCCAAAATAAGATGGTAAGTTGGAGCCTGGAAAGTAAACAAAAATACCAGCTGCACATTAATCATTTCTCTAAGTTTGCCATCTCTTTAAATTGTACAACTTAAATTCACCACTGCTGTTTTAGGCAAACTTGTAACCTGACTGAAATGTTTAGGAAGCCCAGCACTGACCAATCGGAAGGTTTCAAAAGAGAAAATGGACAAAGGCTGGATTTATTCTCTTGGATCCAATAACACAGCCTTGTAAACAAGCCTGCAAAGGTTCGGAAGTCCCCTCCACTGCACTGAACATGGAAATTCAGGGCACTAGCAAAAGAGAATACCTTCTCCCAAGATGGTTGCTGTTGGAGACAGTGGTCCATTCTTTCTCCACTCGTTGATGTTATGGAACTGCTGGCTGCCAAACAAGTTCTTACATTTCCTAATAGGCAACTTTATGCAACTGGTATAGCTCAGAACAAGTGTTCTATACACTTAGCTATGTCTCCATACACAGAGTATCTTCCTTACTTAAGATCTCTACTCTCCCATTACAGCGGTGTTATGTGGACATGTTGTAGACACACAGGATCTTCAAAGAGTTCAACAGTCTCTTCTCTGGGAAGATTGCTTCAACAAGCATCAGGTCAATGGGTTTGAACAGAATAGGTACACATCACTCCCTTAGAAGTATAGGCCAAAAGGTTAATCTGCTCCCTCAAAGTGCCGCATCCATGCCGTTTCCACCCCCAGCATTACTTAGAACTATAAATCATGTGGTTAGATTTCTGAACTTACCACTCACCTACAGAAGTATAACTATGCCAGGCCAACCAAACTGCTCTGCCAATCCAAATTAAAAGATGTAGTCTCTGAATACAGACAGCGCTAGAAACATGGTACAGTCATACCTCGGGTTACAGACGCTTCGGGTTACGCGTTTTCAGGTTACGGACACGCCAAAACCCGGAAGTACCAGAACTGGTTACTTCCGGGTTTTGGCGCATGCGCATAAGCACTAAATCGAGATCCGTGCGTGCGCAGACGCGGCGCTGCAGGTTGCAAACATGCCTCCCACACGGATCACGTTCGCAACCTGAGCCTCCACTGTATTATGGGTAAGCCAACCAATGGCAATGGGATTTTGTACTAGGTATTAAGACTACCCAATGCAGCACTGTCTGTTCTGACTGAAAGCCAGAAGGCTTGGGAGATGGGGTACGAGCTCTGTCACCAACCCACGCTATAAACAAACAGAAGCCTATTCATTTAAAACATAATGTCCTTCATCAAAACTGATTTCAAAGTGGCTTATTAGGTTAAAAAATACAAATAATAAAAAAGTAAGCCAGGAAATAAAAATTAAGAATACTTAAATGTATGTAAAATACTTTAAGACACCTGAATAAGAAGGTGTGTGTTTGCCTAAAGCAAAAAATAAGTCCATGTTGGAGAACTGGGAATTAATTCAGCAGAGCGTTCTAGACAGACACCCACGGAACGATAACCAAGATTATGCACATTTACCCCACATTTATAAGTGAAACTTACAAACAGAACCTATACATTTGCTCAGAATTCAATGGTTGTTGTTGTTTAGTTGTTTAGTCGTGTCCGACTCTTCGTGACCCCATGGACCAGAGCACGCCAGGCACTTCTGTCTTCCACTAAATAACCCTTATAATTGCAATATTTAATGATACCTTCTGATATCTTGATGGGAGCTATGGGGTGGGAACCCAAAGCCATCTAAATCCAGTTTGCCCCACAGCAGGAAACAGTAATAAGAATAAGAATAATGTGGCACACGCACACCGTTTGAATGGGAATTCCCCTCAACTTTGAGGGCCCAGCTCCCTCAATAATAATAATAATAATGTTGCACAGACACACACCATTTGAATGGGAATTCCCCTCAACTTTGGAGGCCCAGCTCCCTCAATATATAAAATAATAATAATAATAATAGTAATAATAATGTTGGACAGACACACACCATTTGAATGGGAATTCCCCTCAACTTTGGGGGCCCAACTCCAATAATAATAATAATAATAATACTCATGTTGCACAGACACACACCATTTGAATGGGAATTCCCCTCAACTTTGGGGGCCCAGCTCCCTCAATAAATAATAATAATAATAATAATAATAATGTTGGACAGACATAAACCATTTGAATGGGAATTCCCCTCAACTTTGGGGGCCCGGCCCCCTCAAGTTTTTATTTTTATTTTCTTGGGAGGGGGGCTGCGAAGGGAACTCTGCCCTTGTTGTTAGCTCCTATGCGTCTTCCTGATGGCCAGCCGTGGCGACCCCTTCCCCCCCCCCCGCCCACGGGCCCCTCCCCCGGGCAGCCACCCTCCTCACCCAGGCCTCAGCCTCCCTCTTCGGCCGTGGGGGCGGGCGAGGAAGAGACCCCCGGCGGCCCCTGCTCCTTCCCCGACCCCTCGGGAAGCCTCCAGCCTCTCCTCGCTCCGTTCCGCGGAGCCCTGCGGCGACCCACCCGGCCACCCACCGCCTCCCGGCCCGCTCACCTCATAGAAGGCCTGGACCATCTCCACCAGCACCCACTGCTGCCCCGCGCCCTCCGCCGCCATCGCCGAGAGATGCTTCCGGGTCCCGGCGCGCGCCGCGACGTCACGCCGCGTGCGGGGGCGGGGCTGGGAGCCCGGGGCGGACCCGCCCGTCGCCACGCCCCCTTTTAACCCCTTCCACTCCCCGGAGGAGCCTGCCTGATAGAGACGAGGAGTGGGGAGCGCAGGTGGAGGCGGCGGGTTTTCTCACTCGCTGACACACACCCCCCAGGAGGTGGGTGGGTGGGAATCCAGTTTATGGCCCTGTGGCTAATCCTATGCGTGTTTACCAACCACCGGGGGTGGAGGACACATCTTACGGAAATAAAGTATTGGAAGGGTTGCAAAGATGCCCCATCCCATAGGATTGGTTGCAAGATGCAGAATATTGGAAGGGTTGCAAGGATGCCCCACCCCATAGGATTGGTTGCAAGATGCAGAATATTGGAAGGGTTGCAAAGATGCCCCATCCCATAGGATTGGTTGCAAGATGCAGAATATTGGAAGGGTTGCAAGGATGCCCCACCCCATAGGATTGGTTGCAAGATTGGTTGCAAGATGCAGAATATTGGAAGGGTTGCAAGGATGCCCCACCCCATAGGATTGGTCACAAGATGCAGTGCACGCACGCCATTGGAATGGCAATGCCATTTCTTAATTTACAAAAATAGGTGCATTACCTCTTTTTTTCAAGTTTTGCTTTCTACAGATCAGTTTCAATTGTTGTGAGACATGTGTGTTGCATTAGATTCAGCAGGGCTTACTCTCAGGTAAGTGCAGCTGCAGCCTTTGTGACCCAAGTTCTGGGTCCTTTTTAGGTTCAGGATGTCAATGCTTTACACTCACCCCCACCCCTCACAATATTTGAAAACGTACACTTTGTACTTTGTACACAAATTGGCCGGGAAATTAATTCTCGGTGTCTTTTATCAATTAATTTAAATAACAACAAACTGGTGATTGCTTTAACTTTTGGATATGTGGTGATTTGAATCATGAGGATGAATTAGTAGATCTGCTGAGTCTTGAATGAGCCTTGCTTTGGAATTGAGGACTTCATTAGATTTTCTTCTGCCTTTTATTATGTTCCAAAAGCTTGTTAGAGATAATGTGTAAGCATGGTCAGCTCCCTAAAAAAAAAGGTCAGCAACTCTGAGGAACCTTTCCTTTTGGGGTCCCCCCCTTGGGGGGATGGACAACTCTGGGGGGCACCGGAGGGATCTTTGAACCACGGCGCCGGATATGCTTAAGACGGCCTTCCGTCTGGTCTCCAGTAGTTCTCTTAAACCTCCGTCGCAAAGCTATCGCTGCCCCCTTATTATTTTAAGAGGATGGTTCCAACTTGTGTTCTCACATTTTTTCAATGGGCCCTAGATGGTCCTGTCCTATTGGTTCAAAATGCAGCCGGCGTTAAGGCCAGTAGTGTAGGACACAAAGCTTGCTGTGAAAGAACGAGAACAAGAGCATCATAATTCACAAGAATTACTTGCGAGTTGCCGTTCAGCACCATCTGGAGGGTCAAAGGTTCCCTACAAGGCCTCACCTGATTCTAAATGGTCTCTGTTTACTCTTTTATACAGCAACTTGAATTCACAGCACTTCGTGTAGAAACATAAAGGGGTTCACGAGTCTTTGCCGCATGACGCTTCTGGGAGATCATTTAGCAGGAAGTTTTGGATTGAGGGTGGCGCTGTAGGTAAAACCTCAGCGCCTAGGGCTTGCCGATCGCATGGTCGGCGGTTCGAATCCCTGCGGCGGGGTGAGCTCCCGTCTTCGGTCCCAGTTCCTGCCCACCTAGCAGTTCGAAAGCACCCCTAAAGTGCAAGTAGATAAATAGGTACCGCTTTATAGCGGCAAGGTAAACGGCGTTCCATGTGCTGCGCTGGTGCTGGCTCGCCAGAGCAGCTTCGTCACGCTGGCCACGTGACCCGGAAGTGTCTCCGGACAGCGCTGGCCCTCGGCCTCTTAAGTGAGATGGGCTCACAACCCTAGAGTCGGACACGACTGGCCCGTACAGGCAGGGGTACCTTTACCTTTTACCTTTGGATTGAGCCAGGGGAGGTCGCAGGATCGCCTAAATCAGGGTTTCCCAAACTTGCGTTTACAGCTGTTTTTGGACTACAACTCCTGTCATCACTAGCTAGCAAGACCAGTGGTCAGGGAAGATGGGAACTGTAGCCCCAAAACAGCTGGAGACCCAAGTTTTGAAAACCCTGGCCCAAATTGTGGACCAAAGCAGATGTGACATCAGATACTTCTTCCAAAATGACATCAGCGTATATAGGTATAAGCTGTCTCTCCCCAGCTGCAATCCCAACCATCTCCACCACCCACTGGCATGGCTATGAGTTAGGGTGCCAATGGGAGCCCTCTGCCCTCTGGATTTGATGCAGTTTCTAAGTACACATTTAGCACCATGCTCTAGTTTGGACCCTGAGTTATTAATATTTATTATTATTATTATTATTAATTGAATTTATAAAGGTAAAGGGACCCCTGACCATTAGGTCCTGTTGTGGCCGACTCTGGGGTAGCGGCGCTCATCTTGCTTTATTGGCCGAGGGAGCCGGTGTACAGCTTCCGGGTCATGTGGCTAGCATGACTAAGCCACTTCTGGCGAACCAGAGCAGCGCACGGAAATGCCTTTTACCTTCCCACCGGAGTGGTACCTATTTATCTACTTGCACTTTGACTTGCTTTCGAACTGCTAGGTTGGCAGGAGCAGGGACCGAGCAACGGGAGCTCACCCCGTCACGGGGATTCGAACCGCTGACCTTCTTATCAGCAAGTCCTAGGCTCTGTGGTTTAACCCACAGCGCCACCCGCATCCCATTTATTGAATTTATATACCGCCCTATACCCGGAGATCTCAGGGCGGTTCACAAAACAAAATCAACATCTAAAACCACAATATATATATTCAAAATAAAAACAACAACCCAATAACACCCCCCCTCAAAAAAGTGAACCACATTTTAAAAGGGCAAAGAATATAAATCAAATCAACTAAAGGCCTGGTTAAAAAGGAATGTTTTTGCCTGGCACCTCTATTATTATTATTATTACTATTATTACTATTACTATTATTACTATGCCACCCATCTGACATTAGTATTAGTATTAGTATTTTGTATTAGTATTTGTATATTGTATTTGTATTTGTATTTGTAACTCATAGCCATGCCAGTGGGTGGTGGAGATGGTTGGGATTGCAGCTGGGGAGAGACAGCTTATACCTAGCTGGGCAGCTTCCAACAAGTAAAACACAATTCAAGCAGACAAAATCTACGCATGGATGTGTGGGAGTCACATGCCTACTACAAGGGAAGAAAGGAGGAGAACCAGCTTCAGTTCTGCACTTCTTGTTCTTCCTGCTACAATCTAGAGAAGGTATTTTACTCATCTCATTGACACTTCCTCTATTGGCTCGCATGGTGGGCTTAGCCCAGAACTGCGGCATGAGGAAGCAGTTGAGTCAACACCTAACCAAGCTGATTCAATATTCTCACCTCCTATTTCTCTTCTGGAAAATGGCGAGAAACAAATATTACAAAACGTCCAAGTCGCAACCGTTCGTACGGTCACGTTTGCAACACCGACATAGCATATTTCCTAGGAAGTAGGTGCCTATGAGCCCAGGGGGACTTTACTTCTGTGTAAATCTGCAATCCTAATCCCGTTTACCAGCAACTGGGAGTAAATGTCTCAGAATTCAGTATGACTTAATTAATGGCTGTGGTAGCAGAGCAACCCATAAATGCAAAGTTACTTATACATTGAGGGCAAGTGAGAAATTGTATGAATTAATTCTGAGTAGATATGGTTAGGACTGACTAAGAAATGACTGTGTTAGTCAGCATTTTAATTAGCAATAATTTAAAGCAAAGCAAAACAACTTGTTTATTAAGATGACTTTGGGCACACCCAAAAGGGATTGCTGATTTTGCCGGGTCCCTTATAACACCTTGAAGAGAGGCACATCTTTAAATTGGGGAAAAGGAGGATGGGCAGGTCACATGGTAGAGGACTGTCCCACTCCTTCCGTTCACCTGTGCAGCATTTCCTAAGAGAAGGGTAAAAGTGGGATTAATGCTACCATCACGGTTGTGATAAATTACCAGTGTAACCACTCTGCATGCAACTCCCAGCACTTTATGAAACACTATTTGCCACAACACCAGATGGGAAGCAAATTGTACGGTGGGGGGGAGAGTGAAGTAATAATGCTTTTCAGCTGGTGGCCACGGGCAAAGCAAGTAGAAAAACAGGACTTCAGTTTTGTACTTTCAGCCACACCCTCCCTTAGCATGTCCTGGATTGCATTTTCGGTAAACATCACCCAGAATAAATAATGCATGCTCCAATTTACATAATCCTACGGGTCTTGGGGTGTGACTGTGTCGTCTCCCAGTTTTATAATTTTGTTATAACTTGCAAAGAGCAGCGTGAAAAAGGAGTAGCAGTGAAACAATGGCAGAGAAAGGTTTTGAGAATACAGAAAAGTAGTTCACTGAAAGGGGGAAGAAGGGGGTGTAACAGATTTAGGGAAACCAGGGAATAATGATGATGATGATGTTTTATTTATATCCCGCCCTCCCCAGCCAAGACCGGGCTCAGGGCGGCTAACACCAGGTACAGTGGTACCTCAGGTTAAGTACTTAATTCGTTCCGGAGGTCCATTCTTAACCTGAAACTGTTCTTAACCTGAAGCACCACTTTAGCTAATGGGGCCTCCTGCTGCCGCTGCACCGCCGGAGCACGATTTCTGTTCTCATCCTGAAGCAAAGTTCTTAACCCAAGAACTATGGGGGGGAGGAAAGACAATGCGTATACTATGATCTCCTCAGTGGAAGATGTTCTGCCTTGAAGGAGGGATGAGAGTGTAGTTTGAATACCCTCCAGGTTCCATTTCAGGTCTTTTCCTCTTTTCTTCCAGTTGTGTGCTTGCATACGAAACCAGAAGTGCAGGAGTCTTGAACCCCATCGTTCAACCCAGACACTGAGGTCCAGTTCCGAGGGCTTTCTGGCGGTTCCCTCACTGCGAGAAGCGAAGTTACAGGGAACCAGGCAGAGGGCCTTCTCGGTAGTGGCGCCCGCCCTGTGGAACACCCTCCCATCAGATGTCAAGGAAATAAGCAACTATATGACTTTTAGAAGACATTTGAAGGCAGCCCTGTTTAGAGAAGTTTTAAATGACTGATGTTTTAATGAATTTTTAATCTTTCGTTGGAAGCCGCCCAAAGTGGCTGGGGAAACCCAGCCAGATGGGCGGGGTATAAATAATAATAATAATAATAATAATAATAATAATAATAATAATAATAGAGCCCTAGGCTTAAATTAACAGAATCTGGATATTAAGCAAGTCAAGGCTATATTTCTTCAGGCTAGCAATAAGGCATGAACCAGACTACCCTGAATCTTTGACTACAAACATTTTTTGGTATTCATATTTTATTGAAAAGGTTTCCATTATAAAGAAATAAAGCGATACAAAGAAAATAAAAGCAAAAATACAAACATAAGGATAACCCACAAGCATTGTATAAAGAAACTGTAATGTTGTTCTTTTCCTGGAGAGAACTCTGACGTTCAGTGCCACCAATTTTACAGAATAAAAGGTCCTAGGAGTTAGCAGTACAGTATATATTTCTACAGTACTGGAATGCCAGCGCACAGTCTCGGGTTTTTCCCATGGTGCCAAAATACTCTGTGATTTTCAATGCTGTATAGTTGTTTAAAATCTGAGGTCCGCAGAGCTGATGCTGAAACCACCAGACCAGCCTTGATAGCCTTAAAACCCATTTGTCAACTAGAAAAATGTTAAGCAGTCGATCCTGCCGTCTTGCTGAAGTTCATAAGGGCATTGCTGTGTTTACAGATCATGTAATCCAGACCAGAAGGCAAACAGGAATTCCTTCTACTTATGGGTAAAACATGCGTGGAGGTGATGGCAGAACACTTCGAGCCTGACAGGCATAGCCACAACAATTTAGGATGCTGAGAAGATCTGAGATTTTCATTGTCTCCGGTTTTGGGAAATACAGGAGTCATCCTTAGTAAAGCCTGAGCAATGAGTTATGGATTTGATGCCAGAACTACGCACTGCCCAATAAAATACGAAGATCTGGTGTGTTGTCATAGATCTGCATCACTCCATTGCAAAAACACCTTGAGCTCTTTGTAACTAAGGGACTATTTGTAATTAATTTGGGCAGGGTGAGTTTACTTGCTCAATTTGCAGTCTACTGTATACTAAATATGCATATGTGGAAATGATTCACAGGCAAGTCGTATCCCTCTACTGTGTCAGGAAAGGGAAAAAAGAATTGTTTCAACGATAAGCAAATATTGGGTCCAAATAAGTATTTGCAGCCTTTTCTGCCTCTAAAAAGCCTCTCTGGAGGTCTGTGGGCCTCCCCAGAATAGTTTGTAATGTAGCATGGAAAGTTCCTACATAGAAATTGTCTTCAAAAAAGGTACATTACAAAATTAGTTGCAAGAAAGAAAAATATCTGACCCTATAAACCCTGTCCCTATTTATTATTGTTGTGGTATATTTAATTGTTCTCTATTCCTCTTAGCATTTCCCCAATTTAAATAACTCAGTTTCCTCTTTGTTGTTACGCAGTACCTAATTTGTGGCTTGCCGTAGTTTGAAATGTTTAAATTGCAAAACTACCCCATGACAAATGCATACATTCATGATCTTATGAGCCAGCTATTGAATTTAGGCTTGAAAAGATAGTGCTCAATACCTTTTGTGCAGATATTTTTCTGTTTCCCTCTACCAATAAAAGAAAAAAGAGGATACTTAGGGAAGCTGGAAACAAAACAGGGCATTGTGGCTTGGGCGGTATACAAATGATGTAAAATAAGCAAATAAATACAATTTTCATATGCAGTAAAAACTTGAGGTATGAGAATTTCCACATGTTCTTTTAAAATTTGAGATTCCAAGATGTTCGTAACATTTATTTAGTTTGAAGTTTGAATGCTAACACAATAGACCACTTTTGGCGAAAGAAAGAAAGAAAGGGAGAAAGAAAGAAAGGAAGGAAGGAAGGAAGGAAGGAAGGAAGGAAGGAAGGAACTCACCATATTGTCAGATACATTAGTCTAGGATTGGGGAACCTATGATCCTCCAGATGTTGATGGATTCCAAATCCTGTCAGCCCCAGCCAGCTTGATCGATGGTCAGGGAAAAGGAGAGTTATATTTCAGCAACAGCTGGGGAGGTCACAGGTTCCCCATCCCTACTTTCTTCATTGGTTCTCTGACCTACCACCGAGTTTTGCCCATACAAGTTTTAGGCTACAGCCTTATACACACTTTTCTGGGAATAAGTCCCGTTGAACACTGTGGCTTCACTTCTGTGGAAAAACGAATAGGATCATGCCGTAACTTCTCCATCTTCATTAGCATGAAGTTGACCCGCAACAAGATTAAAGCAGCACCTTTCCAAGGAGTAGACTAAATATGTGCAAACTTGTTTCATGAATCATACATCCCAGGGCACTGGTAATAATAAAAAAGGTCTTTACTGAGCGCAGAAGGAAATACATTGAACGTGATTCATTGGGTTTATTGCCTTCTCCATATTCAATGAGGCAAAGCAGGTAAGGCAATTACTTTTATTGGACCAGCCCCTGATGGCGAGAGTTCATAAACTTCCAAAGTTCACAGTTCTGTTCTTCTGGCATGGACTGAGTAGTATGCTATTGAGGCAGTAAAATTAATGGCAATGTGGAGAGCATATCTACCCATGGGACAGACGGGATATTTATTCTGCATATTGGCCCTTCAGGAAGTACTAGCTGCCTTTGGGATCCAGGAGAAAGAAAGAGAAGCATGGATGTTACTAAGCAAACGCAGTCCTGGTTTTCCCTGAGTGAGGAAGCCTGACCTGGGAAAATAGCTGAGCTGGGGACAGAGGCGTCAGGTTGCCCCAAAGATTGAGGGGGGGGGCTTGTCGCACGCTGCATGCGTGTGATGTCGTGTGGACAACATCGCATTGTCTGCGGAGGCCAATAATAATAATAATTTATTATTTATACCCCATCCATCTGGCTGGGTTTTCCCAGCCACTCTGGGCAGCTTCCAACAAAATATTAAAATACTGTAGTCCAAACATTAAAAGCTCCCCTACTCAGGGCTGTCTTCAGATGTCTTCTAAAAGTCTGGTAGTTATTGTTCTCTTTGACATCTGGTGGGAGGGCGTTCCACAGGGCGGGTGCCACTACCGAGAAGGCCCTCTGCCTGGTTCACTGTA
This sequence comes from Podarcis pityusensis, assembly GCF_964106645.2. Classification (NCBI taxonomy): domain Eukaryota; kingdom Metazoa; phylum Chordata; class Lepidosauria; order Squamata; family Lacertidae; genus Podarcis; species Podarcis pityusensis. Next base: position 51,223,749 of record NC_138036.1, on the reverse strand, counting down.
ACTTGGCTTCTTGCAGTGAGGGAACCGCCAGAAGGCCCAGCACTGGACCTCAGTGTCCAGGCAGAATGATGTGGGTGGAGACACTCCTTCAGGTATACTGGACTGAGGCCGTTTAGAGCTTTAAAGGTCAGCACCAACACTTTGAATTGTGCTCGGAAACGATCTGGGAGCCAATGTAGGTCTTTCAAGACCAGTGTTATGTGGTCCCAGCGGCCACTCCTAGTCACCAGTCTAGCTGCCGCATTCTGGATTGGTTGTAGTTTCCGGATCACCTTCAAAGGTAGCCCCACATAGAGCACATTGAGATAACCAAGGAACTGACCACTGAAACGGTGATGTGTGTGATGCGCATTGCGCATGACATGCACGCACAACACTCCCCAGGCCCCCTCAACATTGAGTCACGGTGGGTAAAGTCATGGTGGGTAAAATAATCTAGTAAACTTTAATCTCAACTGGATTTTAGAAGAACAAATCACAGAAATTCTATTTTCCCCTAAAGTTGCAGAAGCCCAGAGTCATGTTGCCCATTGTGAATAAATAACTCCAGCTACAGATTGTTTGACATTCTGATGGCAACATGCTCAACTGACTTAAATATCTTATATCACAACTAGGCATAGAAATAATCTGCAGTGGTATATCTTTTCCACTAGGGAGCAGTTATGCACTAGCTACAACAATGCTTGCAAATTGGAAAGCTTCCAAAATCTGAAAGGCCACCAGTATTGTTCAAAGTGGCAACATATGTAGGTTTCCTGTTTGTTATCTCTGAACTGGTTTGACCTGAGATATTATTACTACCACTACTGTAGGTTAAAATGTGAAAGAGGATAGCTACAAAATCAGCTGTTTTCAGGACACTTAACCTTGCTTCCTAAAATTTCAGACAGGCAATCTAGAGATATGAGGAAAACCTATTACATTAGTAAACATAATTTCTTTCTCAGGTGCCAGATCTGATAAAGATAAATTTTAATTAAGATTAATAAGATCTTGTCAGCTTGTACACTGTATATCTATTAATTATATTTATTGAATTTATATACCGCCCTATACCCAGAGGTCTCAGGGCGGTTCACAGAACAAAATCAAAATTTAAAACCGCAAAATATATAATCAAAATAAAAACAAGAACCCAATAACGCCCCCCAAAAAACACATTTAAAAAGGGCATACAGTGGTGCCTCGCAAGACGAAATTAATCCGTTCCGTGAGTGTCTTCGTCTAGCGGTTTTTTCGTCTTGCGAAGCAACCCTATTAGCGGCTTAACGGATTAGCGCTATTAGCGGTTTAGCGGCTATTAAAGGCTTAAAGGCTTAGCGGATTAGCTGCTAAAAGGCTATTAAAGGCTTAGCAGCTTAGATAAAGGGGGGGGGGAGTGAAAAGACTCGCAAGACATTTTCGTCTTGCGAAGCATGCCCATAGGGGAATTCGTCCTGCGAAGCAACTCCAAAACGGAAAACCCTTTCGTCTAGCGGTTTTTCCGTCTTGCGAGGCATTCGTCTTGCGGGGCACCACTGTATCTACGATTCATTGAACAATCGTGTATCTACGATTCATTGAACAATACGGCCGATGCTTTTGATGGTTTATTTTTAAACGCACCCATAATAATGCTAGTATTGCAGGTATTTATGTGGCATATGCAATGGTTGATTCCCTTTGGCACTACATAGCTTTAAATTCAAATTGGATGTGCAGCCAGCTTGGGATGTGACTGTGCTAAGACTATGAAGAGAATTATTAGTTAATGATAATTAAGAGTAATAGAGAAATTAAGAAATGCAGAATAAGTGATAAAGAATGGAAAATCATCAGAGGTTGTTGACGGAAGTCCAAAACATTGTATAAGATAAGAATTAATGTTAAATGATTGTTGGAAATGATATGTTAAAAAAAACCCAAATATATATACAGTGGTACCTCGGGTTACATACGCTTCAGGTTACATACGCTTCAGGTTACAGACTCCACTAACCCAGAAATAGTGCTGAGAACAGAAATCGTGCTCCAGCAGCGCGGCAGCAGCAGGAAGGCCCCATTAACTAAAGTGGTGCTTCAGGTTAAGAACAGTTTCAGGTTAAGTACGGACCTCCGGAACGAATTAAGTACTTAACCCGAGGTACCACTGTATGTATACACACACACACACACACACACACACAGTGTCTCTGTCTTCTCAGGATTGAGCTTCAGTTTGGTGGCTCTCATCCAGTCCGAGCACTCGTCCAGCACTTCCACTGCCCCACCTGCAGATGTAAAGGAGAAATCGAGCGGAGTGTCACCAGCATAGTGCTGACAACGTACTCCAAACCTCCCAATAACCCCACCAGCGGTTTCATGTAGACGTCAAACAACATGGGGGATAGGACTGAGCCCTGCGGAACCCCACATTGAAGGTTCCACGGAGAATTGACAGAGATCCCTGCAACATAGAACCACTTTTGCCCCGGTTTCAGATGTTGCTTTGTGATGCGGGTTCTGCACTCACCGAGTCCCTCACTTGGACAGGTGCTGTTTTCCTCCTTAGGGCTCACTCAGAGGCAATTGCTATTCCTCCCAGGTGAACAGGTAATTGGCAGACCGTAATACATGAAACTCGTAATCTGGCTGAGCAATAAAATATTATTGAAAAATAATGAGAAATTTAAAGGGGTCAGAGTAATGAAGCCCTGACCAAAAAAACCCACACCCCATTAATGTGAAGATTGACTTAAAGGGAGAGCACCTGTTCCTTTTACAGTCTCCTGGAGAAATATTCAGGTTGTAACATCTTCCAGTCCTGCTTTACCACGTGACGGTGGTGGGGGCAGACTGCAGCCGTCAAATCTCACTGTCAACCAAATGTTAAAGGTAAAAGAGTATTCTTAAAAGCAAAGGATTTAGCATCAATATTGGCTTTTGGGATTAACTAAATCCCAAAAGTGTGCAGAGTCTCTGGCTGTGCCATCGCTGCTCTTGCTTTTGTTGGAAGGAAGACAGGAATGAGAACAGCTTGAGGTGGCCCAACCATCTTTCTCTGGGAAGGAGAAGATGCACAGCTCACCTGGCTATCTTCCAGTATAAACCCTGCTTACATTTCACATTCTTCAGTGTCCTATCCTGTTTTAAACAGGGAGGCTGAGATCAGGGTAAATCATGGGAAGAGAATGACGACGTTTAGCCTGGAGAAGAGGAGGTTAAGGGGTGATATGATAGCCATGTTCAAATATATAAAAGGATGTCACATAGAGGAGGGAGAAAGGTTGTTTTCTGCTGCTCCAGAGAAGCGGACACGGAGCAATGGATCCAAACTACAAGAAAGAAGATTCCACCTAAACATTAGGAAGAACTTCCTGACAGTAAGAGCTGTTCGACAGTGGAATTTGCTGCCAAGGAGTGTGGTGGAGTCTCCTTCTTTGGAGGTCTTTAAGCAGAGGCTTGACAACCATATGTCAGGAGTGCTCTGATGGTGTTTCCTGCTTGGCAGGGGGTTGGACTCGATGGCCCTTGTGGTCTCTTCCAACTCTATGATTCTATGATTCTATGACGTTTCTGCACAACAAGAAACAAAAGAAGAAAGTTGCGCTCAGACACATCAGTCATATCAAACAGAGGTATGAGAGCCAGACCTGACCTTTTGGACTCAAGGAGAGGAAGTATTGGAGAGATAAGGACAGGAGACTGTGATGTGCTGTCTCTCAAAATTTACAGTCTCACATTTTTGTGGCTTGTTAAGCTGCTGTTTTCTTTTGTTAAAAGCAGCTGTGAAAGGGGAGGCTTCGGATGAAGGCTGCAGTGCCTGGAGAAATATATCCACAATATGGATATCCCCTCCGTCGCATCTAGTTTCACCATTAAGCAGGAATGTATTGTGGCTACAATCCTTGCACAAATTAGAAAACACTTTCATTTTAAATTTGTTTGCTTGGTTTTCAAATCAAAGTTTTACAATCACATATCCAATATAAAACATAAAAAACAAGATTCCAAGGAATCTTCTGGACTTCCCTCCTTCCCTTTGTGGGTCCTATTGTTAACCATTTCCTCTTGCATCTTTTATAATAATCCAAATCTTTTACATCTCCATTACGTCCACCATTAAACTACAAGTGTTATTCCAGTCCTGCTAACTGTTTGCAATGGTTTTTAAGATAAATTATAAATTATAAATTTTCCCATTCCTTATTGAAATTTTGGCCTTCCTGATTGCTGATTGTTCCAGTCATTTTTTGTCAAAATTAGAAAACACATTCAGACACCCAGGGCTGGTGCTGGACTTCATAGAGCCTGTGGTTTGGTCTGCTGATGTCCCACCCCCCCAACACCAGGCTCTGCTCTTCTTGTGGCAACCTTGGCCATCACAAGCTTTCTCTGATGCCACATCCTTCAACCTCCACCAGCCTCCTAGACATGCTTCAGTGGTAGATGGGAGACAGAACTTTCAATGGGAGCTAAGTTCAGCTCTCATCTGTGGTAGCAACCAACATCTTAATTCACCCAAAATGCAATACCCTGGCCTATGAAATGTCTAGATGTAGCCCTACCTGGACTATAGCTCTATGGAATCAATGAATTTAATAGATCTAGGAATCAGGGCATTGAATTTTAGGTAATTTAAAATGGTGTTTGGTCCATGTTGATAGGACCACCTGAGCTTGGTTCCTGTTCTAAACTGGCACTACCACCTACCACTGAAAAGCATCTTGGGTCCAGGCAGGGAAGGCAGGAGTGCCTGGCGTGCTCTGGTCCACGGGGTCACGAAGAGTCGGAAACGACTAAACAACAACAAGCTCAAATGCAATTATGTTTCACACTGTTTTCTTTTTGTGTACAGGAGAACCTTGAACCCAACTGTGGGCAGCTAGGACCAGAGTGTGGCCAGAATCAGCAAAATTCAAAGAGAGGGTAATAAGAAGCTGCCATTGCAATGGAGATATCTGCCAACACAGCCCAACTAAACAGATCAGGATGAGTGGAGGGTTGCAGAGCTCTGTTGGCACTGTTGGAGGAACAGCGACACTATACCCCGGCCTAAATACTTATGAGATGGAGCTCCTCATCAGGTAAGACAGCCTATGTCAGCCTTTTGAAGCCTTGACCAATCTTTAGGCCAAGGAGGACCATTCTGGAGGTGAGTCAGGAGCTGGGAAGACAGAGGAGAATCCTGGGTGAAATTTAAAGCACTCTTAGGATGAAGCCTGCAGGGTGGACAGACAAGGCACAGCCCTAACCCCCATGTGCGTAGGGAGCAGAAGCAGATGTGGCATCATAATTTATCTACAATTTTAAACATCTGCGTTGATTGCTTCAGAGGACAAGTAGGCAAATAACCATGTAAAAGCAGCCTTTGAATCACCATCCTAAATATATTTTGACTGAGCAGTTAGTGTCACCGCAAAGCTAGAAAAATAACTGAAGGGTGATCAAAACCTCTGCAAGAAGAACAAAGTAATTCCAGATATTCCATGAGGAATTGATATAAGGAGAAGCCCTGATGCAACATTCCAGCATATATTAGTAAGCTTGGCCATTTGAATAAGCAGATGGTGCAAGATGCTCTAGAATGGGAATGGTTACCAGTACACAGAGCGGCACTTTGTTCTCCAGACCTTTGCCAGGGTGAGGCTCAATTTGAAAAGTTTTTGCTATCAAGCCTAAAGGGTTTGTGTGCTCACTCAGGTATAGAACAATATACAAACACACACATTTATATGTCACGTACACCATTCAAATGAGAGATAGAACACTAAAATTATTTATTTATTAATTAAATATCTACGGGCTGTGATCTAGACCACTGAGCCTCTTGGGCTTGCCGATCAGAAGGTCAGTGGTTTGAATCCCCGCAACAGGGTGAGCTCCCGTTGCTCAGTCCCAGCTCCTGCCAACCTAGCAGTTCAAAAGCATGCCAGCGGGTTTGAGCCCCACTTTTGGCAAAAGATTCCTGCATTGTAAGGGGCTGGGCTAGATGACCCTCATGGTCCCTCCCAAACTCGATTCCCTGATTCTATGATTCCTTGAAACCAATATCCCCCTCCCCTGGGTTTCATCTATTCATGAATATCTACCTTTCACACATTACATTTATGCACACGCAAACACCATTCTGCCTCAACCACATTTGAAACCCCCCATGTACTCACACAAACATATACCAGCCGACATCCAAAAACATGACATCCATTCACGTTCGTGCCCTGGTTTCAATCCACAAAGATCCACTGGCTTCTGTTGACTGTCTTCCAAAGGTGAACTTCCATCAGCCGACATCCACAAACATCAGTCTGCTTTAGCCTTGTAGCCTCCACATGCCACTGGCTTCCATCCACGAACATCTGCCAGCTTTTCTTAGGTCCATCATGAGACGTCCACCAGCTTCCAACCACAGATACCAGCAGCCTTCAAGCAAGCAAACTTGCCTTATTCTCACTCCCTAGCATCCCACTGCCAGAGGATTGCCTCCTTCGATTCACCAGTTTGCCTCCTCCAAGTGGAAGAAACCTGGGCAGTGCTGAATGTCACATCCACTGCCAGGTGTGTCCTGCTGGAAATAGGAAAGGGCTTTCCCCTTGGCCTGCCTTTATATCCACTCAGTTGCCAAGTGCTTTTGTGACATCACAAGAAACCCACAGCCAATGGCAACAGCTGGGGAGGCATCACCTTCATTGCTTTGAGCCTCACAATGGTGGGTGGACCTATCAGTGATTGTGTGCTTGTTTATTCAGGAAGCGGGTGGCGCTGTGGTTTAAACCACTAAGCCTCTTAGGCTTGCCAATCAGAAGGTCAGCAGTTCCAATCGCCATGATGGGGTCAGCTCCTGTTGCTCTGTCCCAGGGCAGTTTATAATATAAAAACACAAAAATACATACCATAAGGATAAAGGTATAAGGTAAAGGGACCCCTGGACGGTTAACTCCAGTCAAAGGCGACTATGGGATTGCGGCACTCATCTCATTTTCAGGCCGAGGGAGCCGGCGTTTGTCCACAGATAGCTTTCTGGGTCATGTGGCCAGCAGGACTAAACTGATTCTGGTGCAACGGGACACGGTGATGGAAGCCAGAGCACATGGAAACGCCGTTTACCTTCCTGCTGCAGCAGTACATATTAATCTACTCACGCTGGTATGCTTTCGAACTGCTAGGTTGGCAGGAGCTGGGATGAAACAACAGGAGCTCATCCCATCATGCGGATTCGAACTGCCAACCTTACAATTTAGACCACAGCCCCACCCATGTCCCCAAATAACAAATAAATTGCCATATAAACAAAAACAAAACAAAAATACTCCCACCCCATACAGTTTAAAAGGCCATTGATTGGCCAATGAAACAAAGGCCTGGGAAAAGACCAGTGTTTTTGCCTGGTGCCTAAAGTCATGTAATGAAGGTGCCAGGCAAACCTCCTGGGGGAGAGCATGCCACTAAGAAGGAGCCACCACAGAAAAGGCCCCGTTTCAACTGAGAAATGTTGGAGGGTATGCCTTAACAACAGTAACTGCATCCTAGCATTATGAACAACAGAACAGAGCCTTGTCCTGACATTTTAATGAATTGCAGATGCCAAAGAAAAGTTAATTCATTTAACTGCACCACATAGTACTGAGTAGTTTAAACTATGTACGCACTATAACTTCATAGCACATTCAAAGCACATTTCCCCCTCTAGGAATTATGGGAGCTGTAGATTGTTAAGGATTTCTGGGAATTGTAACTATGTGGAAGGTAATGTGTTATGCTTAGAATTCTTTGAGGGAAATAATGTTCTTTGAATGTGTGGAATTTAGCATATCCTCCGAATGAGGATAAACTGAGTTTTGTAAGAAACGGCTAGTCTATTATTTCCCTCAGTCTCCTTTTTAGCAGCCTTCAGGTGAACTTGATAATCTTTTAGGTATATTTTAGATACCAAAACATCTGCCTCAATCGAGGCATTAACAAATCCCAACAGTCATTAACTTTCAGTAGTGTGGGATTAGTTTTTTCCAAATGTCCAAGAGATTAGATTCTGTATTATATCCTCTGCCTTTTTCCTATATAAGAAGTTACAAAAATGTCTTTCTGTGCTAGTATTAGAGTAACTGAGTGGGCCTCTATACTTCTTAGGCTAAGGTGAGCACTAGCCAAATAAATGTGTTTGGTTTGGCACATTTCGAGTCTGCATCGCTGCTAAAGGCTGAATCTGGATCTTGTCTCATTGCAGTTATTAGTGAGGTCATGTCCTGAGTTTTCAATTACAGCTTCATCAAATGGGTTGAAGTGTGCCCTGGCCTTGCACAAATCATCATCTGTTAGATAGACTAAATTGTCAATATACTTCTTGTCTTCCCTTCAGCAAACCTTATTTTTAAACCATTTTTTATCTTTCTGAAGTGTTGTCTTGTGAACCAAACACTATGAAGCTACCAGAAGAGAACAACACGCCCCCCTGTCTTGCCCTCAGTCTGCACCCGTGAGTCAGACTCAGAGACTTCTTCTACGCAGTAGGATTGTTATCAAAGCTGCATATGTTTCTCACCACTAAAGGCATTTAAGCATCCACACGGATGTATCATTCACAAGTTTTTGTGCAGTTTTGGCTAAGATCCACATGAACAATGAGATCAGAAAAGCAGTCAGTTCTCTGAATTGAAGTTTGGTCTGTGTCATAGACACTGAAGAAGCAAAGATCGCCAGTGTCAAAGCAATGATTCTTCAACATCAACTTTGTTGGTCTGGTCATGTTGTTCGGATGCCTGATTATCATCTTCCAAAGCAACTACAGTGGTACCTCGGGTTAAGTACTTAATTCGTTCCGGATATCCGTTTTTAACCTGAAACTGTTCTTAACCTGAAGCACCACTTTAGCTAATGGGGCCTCCTGCTGCCGCCATGCCGCCAGAGCACGATTTCTGTTCTCATCCTGAAGCAAAGTTCTTAACCTGAGGTACTATTTCTGGGTTAGCGGAGTCTGTAACCTGAAGCGTATGTAACCTGAAGCGTATGTAACCCGAGGTACCACTGTACTATATTCGAAACTCAAAAATGGAAAGCTGGAGGTCAACAAAAGAGGTTTAAAGATTCTCGCAGGGCAAATCTAAAAAAATGTAGTATAAACACCGACAACTGGGAAACACTGGCCTGCGACCTCTCCAGTTGGAGAACAGCCTTTACCAAAGGTGTCGTGGGCTTTGATGATGTTCGAACTCAGGACGAAAGGAGAAACGTGCTAGGAGGAAGGCACGCTTGGCAAACCCTCACCGTGATCAACTCCCACCCGGAAACCTCTGTCCCCACTGTGGAAGGGCATGTGGATCCAGAATTAGCCTCCACAATCACTTACAGAATCACTGTTAAAACAGTGTTTCTGGAAGACAATCTTACTCGGCTACGAGGGATCGCCAAAGAAGAAGATGTGAAACTGCTGTTTTGCGGCTTCTCCACGGCACTGTCATGACTTTATCACCACGCCAAAGAGTGACAGATCCTGTCACGAGCCTTGTTGAGACATCCAGGAGGGGCTGGTTGGATCAGGACATGGGGTGAGAGGAGCTCAAAGAGTTGGAGACCAATGATCCCACGGAGAGACCCTTCTCCAAGATAGGAGGACAAAAACAGCATGCAATGGATTGGTAACAATGGCGTCAGGAGTCTCTAAAAATGAAGTCAGCTGAAGATGCAGTGAGGAACCTAAGCTGAGGTGACAATTCTGTGCATGCTTACCTGAAAGAAAGGTTAACTGAAGATTGCAGGACTTCTTTCTGAGTAAACATGAATGGGATTGGCTGTTAGAAATACAAAAAGGAAGAGAGATTTGAAAAATCCAAATAATGAGTGATGCCTTGCTTTGTTTTAAAATGGTGTCTGGGGACATATTGGTAACTTTCAGTTATTTCAACAGAAAATTCTGTAGTGCTGACTTTTCCTTGGTGTCCTCTGCCAGCCCCCCATGCCTAGAAATAAACTTGGCAATACTTTTGTCTTTTCCCATACATGCTGAATTCACTACTTTCTCTCGTGCAAAAACTTTGATACAAGTCTAATGAGGCCGAGAAGTGTTAAGACTATGAAAGAATGTTGTTTCAGAAAAGGTATAAAACAGCTGGAAAAATAAATTGCCAGACATTTTACAGCTGAACAAAAATGTAACTTTAAAAATGGATTGCAGTGTTGCTGGCTTGAAATGTGCCAGAAAACCATGTAAACCAAACACAAGCCCCTCCTGATAGTCTTTGAGCCAAGATAGTGCTAAGAAGCACGGGTCTTCCTATCTATCAAGAAAAGAATGCTGCAAATATTGACACATTTGAGAAGGAAATGTCTTTATTTTTTCATTTCAAATTGATCTTCCTAGGTTAGTATACCTGAAGGAGTGTCTCCACCCCCATCCTTCAGCCCGGACACTGAGGTCCAGCGCCGAGGGCCTTCTGGCGGTTCCCTCACTGTGAGAAGTGAGGTTACAGGGAACCAATCAGAGGGCCTTCTCGGTAGTGGAACGCCTTCCCATCAGATGTCAAGGAAATAAACAACTATCTGAATTTTAGAAGACCTCTGAAGGCAGCCCTGTTTAGGGAAGTTTTTAATGTTTGATGTTTTATCACGTTTTTAATATTCTGTTGGAAGCCACCCAGCGTGGCTGGGGAAACCCAGCCAAATGGTTGGGGTATAAAAATCATCATTACTATTATAGTTGCACTCTTCTTTATTTTCCATCAATAGCCTGTATGCAACTCTTTTGGCCAATAGCTTCATTTCAGCAGACATTCGTACATGAAAGCATGGTGCAATTTGCCTCCACCACCGCCTAGCGAGGAAGGGAAAGGACTTGAAGGGACAACTCAGTTTGTGCACTGCTATCAATGATGGCTGATAGTTACTGGGAATCACAAGTGGAGAATCTGCTTCTCTGCTCAGTTCTACTTTTGAGCTTCCCATAGGCATCGCTGGTGGACAACTGTGAGAACAAGAGGCTAGAACCTTCATTGGAGGTATTTAGACAGAGGTTGGGTGGTCCTCCGTTAGGAGCTTTTAAGCTAAAATTCCTGCATTTGTGCGGATTGGACTATATGATTCTTGGGTTACCTTCCAACTCTAGAATTCTGTGATTCTGAGGTCAAGTATTCTTTAGTCTGAGCCAACAAAGTTATTCTTACATTTTGGAGGCCTGAGATTGTGCAAAGGCTTATAGATGGCCCTGTCAGCATGAACCTCTTCTACCCAACAAGAGGATGGATGATGTTCTCTCTCTTCTTCTTTTTTGGAAATAATTGTTATTTGATTTTAAAGGTATAAAATTAGAAAAATAACTTAACACATATCCACAATTAAGAGATTCCTCCAAATCTCTGGACTTCCCACCTTCCCCTCCATGGGTTCTATTATTAAATCTTTTCTACTGCATCTTTTTGAGTACTCCATATATATATTCCTTCATTATCTTCATAATACCCGTTAAATTACAAGTGTTATTGCAATCCTGCTAATGTTTTCATCTGTTTACAGTGGTCTCCAAGATAAATTATAATTTCCCCCCATTCCTTATTAAAGTTTTGGTCTTCTTGGTTCCTGAACTTTCCAGACAATTTTGCCATTTTGGCATAGTCCAACAGTTTAATTTGCCATTCTTCTCTGGTAGGGACTTTATTTTCTTCCCATCTCTGGGCTAATAGCATCCATGCTGCTGTCGTCACGTACATAAAAAGTCGTTTCTGCTCAGGACAGATTATGTTTTCAGTTCGTGTGACAAAGGCAGAGGAAAAAGCATTTTTCCTTTAGCACTGGCTGCTGTGAAAACTTAACACGAAGTCTTCCTCTTCCTTGTTGACTTGCCTCCAGCTAGGGGGTGAAATGTGATGTACAGCTTGTTTTGGCTTGGGATTCAAAAATTAAGATAGGAGATGGGATTGAGTTACTCCTGGCATGCTAAAAAAAGGTTTCTTTGTCAGCCTGAATGCAAAGCTGTCCCTCCCCGCTCTTGTTAAATGTCACCACACTCTTCCTTGTTAAAAATAACGGATGTGTTTCATGCAGATAGTGCCCTTAAGGTGAAATATGTGGTAACCTTGAGGGGATCATTTGTGTGTGTCTTGAAAAGAATTTCCCCACCCCCTCCGATTTGAGGTATGCATCCATCATCAATACTGCAGTGAAATGAGGCAAGCCGTCAATTTCAGAGGGGCTATTAGGAGAAATATTTCACTCTTGATCTTATGAAACAGGAAGCCAAGTGACTCAAAGCACCTGGCGAAGGTAATAATCCATGGGCAACACATCGTCTCAAATGCCTTGAAGCTGTTTCCCAATACAAGGGGGGCAGTTCGTAGGCAGGCACTTGTCATAACTCGCCGCTAGTCAATCCTGCCCTGCCAGCCTGGAATGAGGCCTGATCCATTGCCTCCAGCCTCCCAGGAGCCCTTGCAAAAGGTAACAGGAAGAGGCAAATTGACTGAACCTTAAAACAAGGGTTGTTGTATTATACTCCCTTTGCTATGTTTTTAAATCAGGGCACCGCTAGACTGTCAGTATTTTGCATGAGCATTTTGAGCACCTACCAGGAAATTTAAGGTAAAGGTAAAGGGACCTCTGACCATTAGGTCCAGTTGTGACCGACTCTGGGGTTGCGGCGCTCATCTCACTTTATTGGCCGAGGGAGCCGGCGTACAGCTTCCGGGTCATGTGGCCAGCATGACTAAGCCACTTCTGGCGAACCAGAGCAGCACACGGAAACACCGTTTACCTTCCCGCCAGAGCGATACCTATTTATCTACTTGCACTTTGACGTGCTTTTGAACTGCTAGGTTGGCAGGAACAGGGACTGAGCAACGGGAGCTCACCCTGTCGCGGGGATTCGAACCGCCGACCTTCTGATCGGCAAGTCCTAGGCTCTGTGGTTTAACCCACAGCGCCACCCGCATTTAGGCTGGCACAATTAAAGTGAAGTTCTCCCTCACCCTAGCACAACAGATCCACTTTGAGAAAGAGGCAGACTTTTTTTTAGTTAGGAAAGTGAATGAACTGAAATGTGTGGGCTGTTTTAGGATGTGCGTGCTTGTTTATTCATTTAAAATATACTGGGCAGATATTTGTAGACTGCCTTCTGAAGGGGGCTAAATACAAGACAATAAACTAATTGCACAAAGATCACAAAATGCTGAAATATGCATCACATAAAGATCACAAGACTGGCCATAACAAGGAGGTGAATCGGTCCAGCATGACAGAACCAATTTAAAACCAGTCAAAAACCTTCAGACTCTCCGACCACAACATTTTACTCAAAAGCCATCTGAAACAAGTGAGGCATCCATGCCTACTGTATTTAAAGGCCCATTTAAAGGTCTGCAAAAAAAGGGCCATTTGAACACTCCTCAAGAGATAATAATAATAATAATAATAATAATAATAATAATAAATTTTATTTATATCCTGCCCTCCCCAGCCGAAGCCGGGCTCAGGGCGGCTAACAACAATAAAACAACACAAAAGTACAGCATAAACAACACTCTAAAATCATTCATTATAAAATTAATTAATATGATAATCATGGGGTCACCACTTAAAAAGCTCACACCTCCCTCCCTTCCTCGCCAACCTAATGGATAGTATTGCATACCCTCCAACATTTCTCCAATGAAAATAGGGATGTCCCATTCCATAATGATAATTTTACTATTTATACCCCACACATCTTACTGGGTTGCCCCAGCCACTCTGGGCGGCATCCAACGTGTATAAAAAAACATTATAAAACATTAAAATAACCTTCCCTATACAGGATTGCCTTCAAACAGTTTGGGAGTCAGATAACTTCATACCTTTCAACATTTATCCAATGAAAATAGGGACATCCTAAGGAAAAGTGGGACATTCCAGGATCAGCTTCTCTAAATCAGGGACGTCCCTGGAAAATAGGGACACTTGGAGGGTCTGGTATTGACTAATAAATGAGGAGGATGTCTGAAGCTTATTTTTCAATGCAGGCAGCCTGATACAACTTCAGGTAGTCCTTCAAGTACTCTGGTCCCAAACCTGTTATGGCTTTATAGGCTAACATCAGCATCTTGAACCTGCAAGTGTACTAGCGGCTAGTGTGTAATCTGTGTAGTACCGGTATTGTATATTTTTCCGCGGACTGTCTAACTGGAGTGGTGCATGCTCTAGTTACCTCCCGCTTGGACTACTCTACATAGGGCTACCTTTGAAGGTGACCTGGAAACTACAACTAATCCAGAATGTGGCAGCTAGACTGGTGACTGGGAGCGGCCGCCGAGACCACATAACACTGGTCCTAAGAGATCTGCATTGGCTCCCAGTATGTTTCCGAGCACAATTCAAAGTGTTGGCGCTGACCTTGAAAGCCCTAAACGGCCTCGGTCCTGTAGACCTGAAGGAGCGTCTCCACCCTCATCGTTCAGCCCGGAAATGAGATCCAGCACCAAAGGCCTTCTGGCGGTTCCCTCACTGTGAGAAGTGAGGTTACAGGGAACCAGGCAGAGGGCCTTCTCAGTAGTGGCGCCCGCCCTGTGGAACACCCTCCTTTCAGATGTCAAAGAAATAAGCAGCTATCCTATTTTTAAAAGACATCTGAAGGCAGCCCTGTTTGGGAAGTTTTTAATATTTAATGCTGTATTGTTTTTAACACTCAACTGGGAGCCGCCCAGAGTGGCTGGGGAAACTCAGCCAGATGCGTAGGATATAAATAATAATAAATAATAATAATAATAACAGCCACACCTCTACAAACATGCGAACAGCTTCATTTTGCATGTAAAATTTGGCACCACAGCTAGTGTGATCAGGAAAGAATATTTGTGTTAGGAAATTGTGACACCTCCTCCTCCCTACTGTCTCCTCCAACCTGCTAAATCGTCTCCTGAAAATCCAGCCTGGTATGTGGGAGCTGCTGAAAGAGGGAGAGGAATCTGTTAGAGACACCCTCCCTGAGCAGAGCAGATGTAATCTGGAAATACTGAAATATATTTATGGTTTTATATCGCTATTATATCCATCACCAGTTTATGCAACACAATTTGTCAATTGCTCATCCCCCCCTCCCCAAGAAGGAAGTACAGTGGTACTTCAGGTTACATACGCTTCAGGTTACAGACTCTGCTAACTCAGAAATAGTACCTCGGGTTAAGAACTTTGCTTCAGGATGAGAACAGAAATTGTGCAGCGGTGGTGTGGTGGCAGCGGGAGGCCCCATTAGCTAAAGTGGTGCTTCAGGTTAAGAACAGTTTCAGGTTAGGAACGGACCTCCGGAATGAATTAAGTACGTAACCAGAGGTACCACTGTATCTGCCTTCAAATATCTTACAGAGATTGATAAGTTGCACACACACAATATAAGTTAACGGTGGTAAACTCAGGCTCAGGGTTGGTTTAATTTTTTTTCATGCAGAAAGACTAAACACGACCCAAAGGATCTTAGGAAATTTATGAGACCGTGACCTTTCCTATGACATGGATTCCTCTACTCAAGGTCCTTAGACTTTTCGGGATGTGATGATTCAAGTAGGCATGTTTCTGCTTGCCCTGGACCTCTTTAACTACAGGTGGGTGTTTCGTATACATGTGTGTTTTAAAAACACCTCCTAGCAAGTAAAAAAAGCCCACCCTAATGTGCCTGATTTATACTGTTATATTGATATGTCCGTGACATATTGGCAAAACGGAACTCTCAGCATCCCTGTTTGTGTCGAGATTTCTGCAGATATTTCATGGCCCTACCCGTGTATGCTGCTGGTTTCTCTAACTCAGGGGTCAGCAAACCTTTTCAGCCATGGGCCAGTCCACCGTCCCTCAGACCTTGTGGGGGGCTGGACTATATATTTTTCTTTGGGGGGGGGAATGAACGGATTCCTATGCCCCACAAATAACCCAGAGATGCATTTTAAATAAAAGGACACATTCAACTCATGTAAAAACACGCCCATTCCCAGACTGTCCATGGGCCAGATTGAGAAGGCGATTGGGCCGCATCCGGCCCCCGGGCCTTAGGTTGCCTACCCCTGCTCTAACGCATTGCCATGTTTCATAACGTTAACGTTTCAAGCCACTTCAATCTCTTAAGAGCTTGTTTCTCTTTATAAAAGGAGACAGAATTTGCTGGGCTAAAGGCCCCTGCAGATGGCATGATATAGAACGGTCTCCTTAACACCAGCATGCAACTCAGCGTTCGATTTAAGCGCTACAAATCTTCAGACACATGTTTTGCATTAGGCCCAAGTGATTGCCGTAGCTGCCAAATGTCATAAAAATCCACTCTATATTATTTTAGCCAATGGATTCCACCCCACCCCCCACAAATTATGATGTCAGTGAGAAATCCTGATAGACCTTGAGGTAGATTGAATGTAAAACTGCATGCATAAGGATTTTAATGAATTTTTAAAAATATTATTAAAACTAATTAAATGTTAAGTGTAGAGATTGGGACCAATCACAATTCAGAACTCATGGTTCTGTTTTTGTTCTTTAAAAGTTCCTCTGTTTATTAGGTACCGTCCCCGGCATTTAGCAATTAGTTGCACGCTAAACAGTTCAGAAATTTGTGCTATGAGGCTGTGAATCCATTAGCAAGGAAATGGCCTTTTCCTTCTATCTTTTCCAAATGCAAGGTGGGGGAAATTCTCTTCGGTCATCTTCTCAGAACAGATTTGTTTGCTCAAGTTGAAAAGGGGAAGCTTAGAAAAATGGTCTGCTTCAAAAGTGATGAAGGGAGGTTGAATTTCAAATTCTATATGCATGTTTGGATGTTGAAGTTTCAGCTCCCCCTAGAGGTGTATTTAGTAAGGTCTCAGTTTGGAAGCAGAGTACAGTGGTACCCCGCAAGACGAACGCCTCGCAAGACGGAAAACCCGCTAGACGAAAGGGTTTTCCGTTTTGGAGGCGCTTCGCAAAACGAATTTCCCTATGGGCTTGCTTCGCAAGACGACAGCCCATAGGGAAATCTCAGGGACAGCGGGGAAGCGCAGCGCGTCTTCCCCACTGTCCTCGGACCTCCTCCGAAGCCTGGCGGCGGGGACACCTCCTCCCACTGCCGCCGGGCTTCGGAAGGCTCCTCCAAAGCCGGGCGGCGGGGCGGGAACACCTCCCGCCGCCGCCGGGCTTCGGAAGGCTCCTCCGAAGCCGGGCGGGGGGGAGGGAACACCTGCCGCCGCCGCCCGGCTTCGGAACGGTGCTCCGAAGCCGGGCGGTGGGGAGGGAAGACCTCCCGCCGCCGCCCGGCTTCGGAACGGTGCTCCGAAGCCGGGCGGGGGGGAGGGAAGACCTCCCGCCGCCGCCCGGCTTCGGAACGGTGCTCCGAAGCCGGGCGGGGGGGAGGGAACACCTGCCGCCGCCGCCCGGCTTCGGAACGGTGCTCCGAAGCCGGGCGGTGGGGAGGGAACACCTGCCGCCGCCGCCCGGCTTCGGAACGGTGCTCCGAAGCCGGGCGGCGGGGCGGGAACACCTTCTGAAGGCGGGCGGGGGGCGAAAGTCTTTTTCCCCCCCTGCCTGCCTGTCCCGGAGGGCTTTTGAAGGCAGGGGGGGAGCAAAGACTTTCGCCCCCCGCTCGCCTTCAGAAGAGGTCCAGGACCTCTTCTGAAGGCTGGCGGGGGGCAAAAGTCTTTGTCCCCCCTGCCTGCCTTCCCAGGGGCTTTTAAATTGCCCCGGACAGCGGAGAAGTCCTCCGCTGTCCCGGGGCGATTTTAAAATGCCGCCCGCCAGCATTTTAAGATCGCCCGGACAGCGGAGAAGTCCTCCGCTGTCCCGGGGTTTTTTAAAATGCTGGGGGTGGGAAGAAAAGCCCTTGTCCCCCCCCCCCAGCCTTCAGAAGAGGTCCGGGGACAGACTGTCCCCGGACCTGGTCTGAAGGCGGTTTCCCTAGGAACGCATTAATTGATTTTCAATGCATTCCTATGGGAAACCGTGCATCGCAAGACGAAAAACTCGCAAGACGAAGAGACTTGCGGAACGAATTAATTTCGTCTTGCGAGGCACCACTGTATCAAAATAATATCCACCCTAAGCCCTTTGTTATTAACTTCTGTAGTAGCTGTGATGATGTCGATGATAAATATGGGCACAAATCATTTCATGTGCTAAAGATGCTCACATGATATGCAATAATTAATGTTTTTTACACCGAGGTCAACCCTACCGTTAGGTAGAGTGCGGCAGACACCTCAAATCTTGGGTGTCATGAATGGGCTATAGTATAAATCATTAGTCATTTAATCTATGGCTGTTTTACTTTTCGTGGCAGGCAGTGAGAGAGGTGCTTGTAGGATGTTCTGCCTCAGGTGGCAAAATAGCCTGACTCTGCATCTTGACATCTGAGAGGAAGAAGTGCCATTTGGTGTAAAAACATTTCTTATTGCATCTTTAGGGCATGAAATGATTTGTGCCATTTGCTGCCAACTCAGGCAGCAAAATGTCTTGGATGAACCCTGGTTTACATAGCAGTCAAGAGAAATTTATCACAGCTGGAGTTAGACTGCAGAATTCTCTCTTATAGAAGCTGCCGGCCTGCAAGAATATCAAGTTTTGTTTTTTTAAAACTTTTTGTTGGTGCTGTTTCTTTTACAATTTAGTAATATGTAAAAGCTGAAGCAACTGGGAGAGACCAGGGAAACTGTGCAGGAAACAGTTGCAAAACTGCACATGCATGGATCGATTGCAATAGGTAAAAAAAATGCGTAAAGGACCCCTGGACAGATAAGTCCAGTCAAAGGTGACTATGGGGTTGCAGAGCTCATATCACTTTCAGGCCAAGGGAGCCAGCGTTTGTCCACAGACAGCTTTCTGGCTTATGTGGCTAGCATGACTGAACCACTTCAGATGGAAACCAGAGCGCACGGAAACACCATTTACCTTCCCACCACTGTAGTACCTATTTATCTACTTGCACTGGCGTGCTTTCAAACTGCTAGGTTGGCAAGAGCTGGGACAGAGCAACAGGAGCTCACCACTTTGCGGGGATTTGAACCACCAACCTTCCGATCAGCAAGCCGAAGAGGCTCAGTGGTTTAGACCACAGCGCCACCCGCATCCCAAATAAACAAGCACACAATCACTGATAGGTCCACCAGCCGTTGTGAGACTCAAAGCAATGAAGATGATGCCTCCCCAGCTGTTGCCATTGGCTGTGGGTTTCTTGTGATGTCACAAAATCACTTCGCAACTGAGTGGATATAAAGGCAGGCCAGGAGGAAAGCCCTTTTCTATTTCCAGTAGGACACACCTGGCAATGGATGTGACATTCAGCCCTGCCCAGGTTTCTTCCACTTGGAGGAGGCAAATTGGTGAATGGAAGGAGGCAATCCTTTGGCAGTGGGATGCTAAGGAGCAATTATAAGGCAAGTTTGCTTGCTTGAAGGCTGCTGCTATCTTTGGTTGGAAGCTGGTGGACGTCTCATGATGAACAGTAGCTTCTGGCACAATGGGATACTGTGATGGACACCAGAGTGCATGGAAACACAGTTTCCCTTCCCGCCGCAGTGGTACCTATTTATCTACTCGCGTGCTTTTGAACTTCTAGGTTGTCAGGAACTGGGACAGAGCAACGTGAGCTCACTGCTTCGCAGGGATTTGAACCGCCAACCTTACGATTGGCAAGCCCTGGCTTCTGTCATGGTGTCCTGTTGCACCAGAAGTGGTTTAGTCCTGCTGGCCACATGACTGGAAAACTGTCTGTGGACAAACACTGTCTCCCTCGGCCTGAAAGCGAGCTAGTCGAATTCAACTGGACTTAAGCATCCAAGGGTCCTTTACCTTTACCTTTACCACACCGATTCTTTTTTACTGCTTTGGGATATTTGGAGTAGGTTCTCCGAGTGTGGAATGCTCTCCCCTGGGAAGTCTGCCTGGTGCCTTCATTATACAGTGGAACCTTGCTTGTCGAACGCTTCGGAAGCTGAACAATTCAGAACCCAAATGCTCGAAAGGCTTCCAAGGCACATTTCTCCATCTTTTAAAAATTTGCCAACCAGCAATTGCACCTCGGTTGTCAAACATTTCGGAAGTTGAACAGTCTTCGGAACAGGTTATGTTCAACAACTGATGTTCCACTGTACACCTTTAGGAACCAGGCAAAAAAGTTTCTTTTTAACCAGGCCTTTGGTTGCTTGGATTGACATCCTATGTCCCTTTAAAATGTGGAGGGTTGGGGGGTGTTATTGGGTTGTTGTTTTTATATTGATTATGTATTTTGTGGTTTTATATTTTGATTTTATTCTGTGAACTTCCCTGAGACCTCCGGGTATCGGGCAGTATATAAAATCTATTATTATTATTATTATTAGGCAGTTGCTATTGGTGTTAGACACTGCTTGTACTTCAGCACTGAGCAGTGTGGAAAATGCAGCTAAAGCAAATATTTCAGATTGGGTCATCATGACTTGAACAGCCCTCTGATAATGGAGGAAAGGCTTTTGCCGGGAAATTACGGTGAGGAAGGCTGTGGACACTGGAGATCCGAGATGGAAAATCGTCATGGAAGAATAGCTATATAATTCTGAAATAGGAATGTGTGTTGTCTACCTATCCTTTGGACACAGAGCATAACCTTTGGAAATGAAACTAAATTCAATGTTTTCCTTCTGTCTGGAAGCAGATTATCTCTTTATGTTTAGAAATACTACATGGAGGAAAGTTCTGATTTTCTCAGAGGAAAGCTGGCTAATTTTGTAAAGAAGAACCCCATATATCTGCTGAGAAGTCCCTTTGCAGTCATCTGTGCACATCTGTTATCCAGACTTTATTGGAAATAAATGGGAGGTGGCCGGTTGATGGGGAAAATGTATTTGTGAATACTTTGCCAGTCTTCCTCTCCCAGTTTACAGATAATTCATCCGAGTTTCCATCAGCAAGACAAATCTCCTAGATTAGACAGAGACAGACCAAGAGCTAGAACAGAGGCAAGGGAACGAATGGGAGACAGACTGTCTGATATGAGTGGCAAATGGATGTTTTTTCGTTTGTACTTATGTCAAAAGCCACAGATTATTCTTATTTTTGGTATGCACTGTTTTTGGCAGTATGCTCACATTTGTGTTATGTATTTTTTTGGGGGGGAGGGGTTACATTTAACATTCCACAGATGGGGAAGTGTGTGTTTGTTCTGAACACCACACATAAAAACCTTCTAATGTGGTACACACATTAAATACTTCAATTTAAAGATCACAAAAGAAATGTAGGAAACTTCCATTGGTCCCCGTTCACACCATAGATTTAAAGCACCAGCTTATCACTTTAAACAGTCATGGTATCCCCTATGAATTCTGGAAGCTGTGGTTATCAAGGGTGCTGTGAGTTGTTGTTGACTCAATTTTATTTTCAACACATGATGCATTAAAAACCAAACAAAGCTAATATCTGAAGAGAGCAATGTAATAAAAAGGAAAAGAAAAGAATGAGGCGAAACAAAGAAGAAGAAAAGAAACACAGCCACAGAAAACTTTATATTCTATCAACCTTCTATCTTAATCGTCAGTTCATCTGGTACGTCAGATGTGGCTGAACTACAACTCCCAGCGCTCCCAGCCAGCGTGGCTGAAAGCCAAGGATTATGGATATTGTAGTTCAACAACGTTTGGCGGCCCAAAGGTTCCCCACACCAGGCCTAATCCTTTGTGGCAGGGATGTTACTGGGGCTGGATATGATGGCATGTAGTACACATCATAGCTCAGCCCAGTAAGGTAAAGGGTAAAGGGACCCCTGACCATTAGGTCCAGTCGTGGCCGACTCTGGGGTTGCGACGCTCATCTCGCTTTACTGGCCGAGGGAGCCGGCGTACAGCTTCCGGGTCATGTGACCAGCATGACTAAGCCGCTTCTGGCGAACCAGAGCAGCGCACGGAAATGCCGTTTACCTTCCCGCCGGAGTGGTACCTATTTATCTACTTGCACTTTGACGTGTTTTCGAACTGCTAGGTGGGCAGGAGCAGGGACTGAGCAACGGGAGCTCACCCCGTTGCAGGGATTCGAACCGCCAACCTTCTGATCGGCAAGCCCTAGGCTCTGTGTTTTAACCCACAGCGCCACCTGCCTCCCTTAAAGTAAAGGTAAAGGTAAAGAAGAAGCTTGCAATGGGCCAAATGGACTGAAGATTACAGCAGCTGATGCCCTTGTCAGAACCTCAAATAAGAGTTGTACTGGGTGCTGAAAAGTGCTTATAGATCAAGAAATAATTGGAATCGAATTCTGGTAGCATTTAAGCCCTGTTCAGGGTGCTGGTACAGCACTTTGAGAAACAGGTTACTGTATTGTGGGGAAAACCACAGTTGAATATATTCTGCAAGAAGGAGAAAAAGACTAGTAGAATCAAACAAATTACCTCTTGGAGATTCTCTCGTTAGCATTAATCCTAATATAGGCAGTAGCTGCTGAATCTGCAGAGTGAACACAGTCTTGTACTTTGGCTTGTCTGGTTTAGAATAAGAGAGGATAAATTAAAATTAATTTCATAGACTTTCGAGTGTTTAACAAATGAGAAAACGAAGTTTAAAATGCTTAAAGAATGGTCTCCCCCCGTTTTCTCTCCTCATAAGGCTACCTTAGCAAATAAATTTCAAGACGCTTGCTTTCATCTGCCTATTTGTACAAAGCAACACATTTTTTAAAAATTATATCCTATAACTGCCAACAGTTAGATCTAGAAGTACTGTACCATCCCCGCGTTTTCTCATATATTATTTTATAGGATTATTTTATATTATTTGCTGGTTCGAAGATGCATACGGTTGACACGTTGATATGTTTTATGTCCTTTTTCAGACCTTCTGCATATTCGTTTCACAGGTGTGTATGCAAATAAAATGGGTGTAGAAAACTTGTGCAAATGTACATGGGTAAACTTCTTCAGCATGTAGTAGATTTATATCCCATTTTTCAACCAGCAAAGCTGCTTCAGAGGTAAGGAACATTTTTTCGGTCTGAGGAACACAACAAATGCAATTTTGTCCCTGGGAGGGGGGCAGTTTAAGGGGGTTGTGAGGGTCTCTCCCCATATGAACCGTCCCAGACTCTACGTTCATCATGGGAGGCCCTTTTTAATAATATTTTTTATCAGTTTTCAATTACAATCCAATAATAACCTCATTATAACAATACCAATCTATACTACAATTATTAATACTCATCGTTCAAATACCAAATTATATAATTTAGATAAAGTGGGCCCCTGCGTACTAAATTTGATGAATTTGTTTTATTTCTGTGTTCCAAAATCTTATTAATTTCCAGTCATCATAATAATCTCTTATACAACAACTGCAATATTAGTAACTTCTATTCATGTTGACACATTAAATGATTTATAAAGCTACAAGTGAGGAACTCAAAACTATATGCTTGTGGCAACTGAAAACTATATCCTTGTGGCAACATGAGAACGGGGCCTTCTCTGCAGTGGCTCCTCATTTATGGAATGCTCTCCCCAAGGAGGTTCACCGGGTGCCTTCATTATACATTTTTAGGCTCAAGGCGAAAACATTCCTCATCATCCATGCCTTGGGCTGATTAATCTTCTACAGCCTTTAAAATGTCTGGGTTATTGTTTTGCTGATTTGATTTACTTATTTACTTGTTTTTATCCTCTTTTATTCTGTGAACTGTCCTGAGATCTTATGATGAAGGGTGGTATATCATCGTCATCATCATCAGGGTTGCATTTGCCCTCTGGGCCTAATGTTTTCCACTCCTGACATACTGCAACAGAACAAGCAGTGAATTATCCTATTTAAAGTCTACCACTTATTTTAGGGCCCAGTCAGCTTTTTGACTATTATTATTATTATAGTTTATATACCGCCCTATATCTGGAGGTCTCAGGGCGGTTCACAGAACAAAATAAAATACAGTGGTATCTCCGGTTGCGGACGGGATCCGTTCTGGAGCTCCTGTCAGATTCCGAGGTTTCCGGAACCAGAGGGACTGCTTCTGCGCATTTGCGCATGGCGAAACCTGGAAAAATACTTCTGGGTTTGCTGTGTACGTATCCCGAAGGATACATAGCCAGGGGTGAATGTAAGTAGAGGTATCACTGTATAGGGAAGAAGGGTTTGTTTATTTAAATGTACACACAAATACCAAAATCAACAGAGTACATATGCTAATGTTAGTTTCTCTCACAGTACGTAACCACGTTTGTTGCAGCAGGGCAGGCAACCACTCCTATGGTCTCACGGTGGGAGTCCAAAGGGGAAATGGCATTTCCTTAAACTGCTGCATGAGCTGGCAATGTTGACAAGGCGCCACCCATTCTGGTCCTCCTCATCTTTTTTTGCCAGCGGGAAAGGTTGTTCCCTTGGCACAAAAGCACCTTGGGGAAGTGATGCCCACTGGCGGAAGAACGGGAGTGTGGAGGGAGCGGACTGCCCCCGGCACCACTATTCCAGTAAGGTGCTATCGCGGCACCCCCTGGAAATGCGCTGTGCACCCCCTGCGTGCCAGGCACCACTCCTCCACAGGTGGCACACCCATAGCTATCAACTTTTCCCTTTTCTTGCGAGGAATCCTATTTGGAATAAGGGAATTTCCCTTTAAAAAAGAGAAACGTTGACAGCTATGGGCACACTATGCCCCCAGAACGTGCGCCACGCCCCTGTGGATGGTGTGCTACGCCCTTGCAGGTGGCGGGCCATGCCCCCGGGGTGCGCGTCATGCTCCGGGGGGGGCAGCTACGCCCCCATCTGCTCTCCACCCCTGGTAGTGGAGCATGCAGCTTCACCACTGATGATACCCTCCGGTGCCATTTAGAAAAGCCGGGGCCTGAAGTGAACTTTGTCCGGGGAGTTTCTGCATAGAGGCCGGGGCAAAGGTGAGGGAAGAGAGCTGGTTTTGCTTCGGATTCCTTGGCTAAACCGCGGAAAGCATGTTCTACTACACTGTTAATATTTAGCTTCGAAAGTCCTTTGAGATTTCAAACCACCATTGCCTACTGACGGGTGGAGAATTAGAGGCCTGTTTTACATACGTCAGCTTATGATAGCATGAATTAATCACAGGTGGTCACAGCCCTTTCAGGAGGAGGCAAGGCTGCCATATTTCAAAAAGGAAAAACCAGGACACCCCGAAAGTTGTTCAGCTTTTTTAAGGAAAGCCCCAAAGGCGTTGAGCTTTTCTGACTTGTCTAAGATCCAGAGCAAAGTGCCGCCTTTCGGAAATCCCCCCCAGACGTCAATTCCGCCTTGGAAATCCCGGTAATGTCCAGGAAAATCTGGACATATGGCACCCCTAGATATAAGCATAGATATAAGATAGATACAAGGCAGCTAGACTGGTGACTGGGAGTGGCCGCCAAGACCATATAACACCGGTCTTGAAAGACCTACACTGGCTCCCAGTACGTTTCCGAGCACAATTCAAAGTGTTGGTGCTGACCTTTAAAGCCCTAAATGGCCTTGGTCCAGTATACCTGAAGAAGCATCTCCACCCCCATCGTTCTGCCCGGACACTGAGGTCCAGCACCGAGGGCCTTCTGGCAGTTCTCTTGCTGCGAGAAGCCATGTTACAGGGAACCAGGCAGAGGGCCTTCTTGGTAGTGGCACCCGCCCTGTGGAACGCCCTCCCACCAGATGTCAAAGAGAAAAATAACTACCAAACCTTTAGAAGACATCTAAAGGCAGCCCTGTTTAGGGAAGCTTTTAATGTTTAATAGGTTATTGTTTTTTAGTGTTCTGTTGGAAGCCGCCCAGAGTGGCTGGGGAAACCCAGCCAGATTTGCAGGGTATAAATAAATTATTATTATTATTATTATTATAAGGAAGATGTTGCATCACAAGAAGATTAAAGCTTTTCCTTTACACAGAGTCATAGCTTGGGGGGGGGGGGCTAGTCCTATTTATTGCCCCGGGTGACACCTCCACCCAAATGCACATGGGTGGGTATGTGCCAAACCAAGTCTTTGACCCGTGTGAAATAAATGTTTCACTCCTGCTTTATGGGTCAAAACTGCACAGACAGAAAGGAACACACACTGGGGGTTGATTGTTTAGATTGTGTACGTGTGGCTCAAAACCCAAATCTATGCACTTAATAATAATAAAAATAGCAACTTACACACAGGATAAAAGCAGGCATGTGCTGGGTACATGGAGATGCTACATTCAGTTCTTCCACCAGAGAGGTTAACATTGAGAACACTGACAGCCATCTGCTCATTGATGTGTGGGTGGCGTTTGAATCCAGCAATAGGGACAGTACACCGTCTGTGTGCCAAACGCAGAGATCTGTCAATGGGCACTATGTGCATAGCGTATACTCCAGAAAGGAATCTTCCTATAAAATACCATATGTTGTTGTTTAGTCGTTTAGTCGTGTCCAGCTCTTCGTGACCCCATGGACCAGAGCATGCCAGGCACTCCTGTCTTCTACTGCCTCCCGCAGTTTGGTCAAACTCATGTTAGTAGCTTCGACAACACTGTCCAACCATCTTGTCCTCTGTCGTCCCTTTCTCCTTGTGCCCTCAATCTTTCCCAGCATCAGGGTCTTTTCCAGGGAGTCTTCTCTTCTCATGAGGTGGCCAGAGTATTGGAGCCTCAGCTTCAGGATCTGTCCTTCCAGTGAGCACTCAGGGCTGATTTCCTTCAGAATGGAGAGGTTTGATCTTCTTGCAGTCCATGGGACTCTCAAGAGTCTCCTCCAGCACCATAATTCAAAAGCATCAGTTCCTCAGTGATCAGCCTTCATATCCATACATCACTACTGAGAAAACCATAGCTTTAACTATACAGACCTTAAAATACCATATACAGTGGTACCTCAGGTTAAGAACTTAATTCATTCCAGAGGTCCATACTTAACCTGAAACTGTTCTTAACTTGAAGCACCACTTTAGCTAATGGGGTCTCCTGCTGCCGCCGCGCCGCTGGAGCCCAATTTCTGTTCTTATCCTGAAGCAAAGTTCTTAACCTGAAGCACTATTTCTAGGTTAGCGGAGTGTGTAACCTGAAGCGTATGTAACCTGAGGTACCACTGTACAGTGGTACCTCAGGTTAAGAATTTAATTCGTTCTGGAGGTCCGTTCTTAACCTGAAACTGTTCTTAACCTGAGGTACCACTTTAGCTAATGGGACCTCCCACTGCCACCAGGTGATTTCTGTTCTCATCCTGAAGCAAAGTTCTTAACTTAGGTACTATTGCTGGGTTAGCGGAGTCTGTAACCTGAAGCGTCTGTAGCCTGAGGTACTACTGTATATTTTTTTAAATAAATAAATGCATAAGCATGATTCCTTCATCAGTGCAGCCTCAGCACTTTCAATTTTGGGCTAAAGCTCCCATAATCCCTGATCATCAGCCTCAATGGCTGATAAGATTCAAAAATATACATCTAGACAACACCGGGTTGGGGAAGGTTGCAGGATTGGGCCATTAGATCAGGCCAGGGCATGTGCATTAATAAGTCCACACAGCAGTATTCATGTAGGACGTCTGTGCTGCCAGAAGAGGGAGATCTAAAGACATAAGGAAGCCAAGCGACTGAGAGGGAGAGATTTGGAAATCACAGACTGTAAGGCAAACTTCGATGAGTGGCAATCAAAGTTGGTAAAGAGATATTGCATTTAATTATATAACTGCAGAGAAAAATCTGCGTGGTTGCTTAGTAAGGTAAGGCGTGCTAGGTTTGCTAAACCACAAAGTACATTCCTCCTTCGGCAGGTTACAGCTTTGGGGCTTTATAAAAGGAGCCAATTGACCTTTAAGGATTTCATGCTTTCAGGCATGGTGGGATACTTAGGAATCAACAGTGTAAAAGGAAAACAAAACAACTGCTTAAAATGCGCACTGATTACTGTGAACTACACCAGTCCCACCAAAAAAACATGGCATTGTTCCCAAAGAATCCTGGTAACTGCAGGTTTTTTTTAAGGGTGTTGGGAGCTGTAACTATTCGAGGGGTAAACTACAGTTCCCAGATTTTTCGGGGGGGGGGGATGTGCTTTAAATATTTGGTATGTACCCAGACACACTCACTCACTCTCTCTCTCTCTCTCTCTCTCTCTCTCTCTCTCTCTCATTTATGCTTTTTACAGTTACAGTGGTACCTCGGGTTAAGTACTTAATTCATTCCGGAGGTCCGTTCTTAACCTGAAGCACCACTTTAGCTAATGGGGCCTCCTGCTGCCGCCATGCCGCTGGAGCATGATTTCTGTTCTCATCCTGAAGCAAAGTTCTTAACCTGAAGCATTATTTCTGGGTTAGCGGAGTCTGTAACCTGAAGCGTAGGTAACCTGAAGCGTATGTAACCTGAGGTACCACTGTATACATTTCACTAATTTTACAATCATTTTAACATTTCAAAACTTGACTTCCTTCCCCCTCTTTCTGCGGTTCCTTAAATTTTAAATATCTTCTTCATGTCCAAATGAACTTAATTTGCTCATTTACTCATCTATTTTAAATATATTCTCTTATAAAACTGCAGGTTATTACAATAATCCTGCCAATCTCATCCATTTACAATTCATCTGTAAATATTCGATAAATAATTTCCATTCTGTTATCTTGATTTCTTATACTTCCGGTAACTTTCACCATTTCTGCATATTCCACAAGTTTTTGTATCCATTCTTCCTTTGCTGGGACTTCTGCTTCTTGGGTTACATTTTGGGGCAAGTAACATTCTTGCCACTGTAGTGGCATACAGGAATATGTTTCTATACAGTTTAAGTAAAAAAAGGTAAAGGTAAAGGTACCCCTGCCCGTACGGGCCAGTCGTGTCCGACTCTAGGGTTGTGCGCCCATCTCACATAAGAGGCCGGGGGCCAGCGCTGTCCGCAGACACTTCCGGGTCATGTGGCCAGCGTGACAAGCTGCATCTGGCGAGCCAGCGCAGCACACGGAAACGCCGTTTACCTTCCCGCTAGTAAGTGGTCCCTATTTATCTACTTGCACCCGGGGGTGCTTTCGAACTGCTAGGTTGGCAGGCGCTGGGACCGAGTAGCGGGAGTGCACCCCGCCGCGGGGATTCAAACCGCCGACCTGACGATCGGCAAGTCCTAGGCGCTGAGGTTTTACCCACAGCGCCACCCGCGTCCCACCCGCGCCACCCTACAGTTTAAGTAGTTCTGTATAATTCCCAGTCTCTTTTGGAAACTGAGAGAGTAAAATACCCCCTCCTTTCCCATGGCAGCTTTGTGATTACATGATCAGCAATCTTTCAGAAGTTTTAACTACAGCTGTGTAGACATCATGCCTTTCAAGCACGTTTCTGCCCCCAAAATCCTGGGGGGTGCAGTTTACATTCCACTGAGCTACATTGTCCTGCATACTTAACAAACATTGCTGGTTCCAAGGATTCTCTTTGCGGGGCAGAGATGTGCTTTAAATTTACAGTGGTACCTCAGTTTGGGAACAGCCCTGTTTATGAACAATTCAGTTTACGAACTCCGCAAAACCGGAAGTAGGGTCCTGGTTTGCGAGCTTTACCTCGGTCTAATCCAGAATCTAATTAATCCAGAATGCGGCAGCTAGATTGGTGACTGGGAGTGGCCGTCGAGACCATATAACACCAGTCCTTTGAGCACAATTCAAAGTGTTGGTGCTGACCTTTAAAGCCCTAAATGGCCTCAGTCCTGTATACCTGAAGGAGCATCTCCACACCCATCATCCAGCCCGGACACTGAGGTCCAGCTCCAAGGGCCTTCTGGCGGTTCCCTCGCTGCAAGAAATGAGGTTACAGGGAACCAGGCAGAGGGCCTTCTCAGTAGTGGCGCCTGTCCTGTGGAGCGCCCTCCCAGCAGATGTCCAGCAGATGTCAAGACAATAAACAACTATTTTACTTTTAAAAGACAACTGTTTAGGGAAGTTTTTAATGTCTGAGGCTGTATTGTTTTTAAAAATTCAATTGGAAGCCGCCCAGAGTGGCTGGGGAAACCCAGCCAGATGGGCGGGGTATAAATAAATTATTATTATTATTATTATTATTATTATTATTATTATTATTACTAAGAACAGAAGCCGAACAGTGGAAGGGCACCGGCGGCGGGAAGCCTCATTAGGGAAAGCGTGCCTCTGTTTAAGAACGGATTCAGTTTAAGAACGGACTTCCGGAACGGATTAAGTTCGTAAACCGAGATACTACTGTACATCCCTTGCCAAGGCGGCACACATCTTGCTCAAGTATCTTGTCTTGCTTTCAAATATGAGTCAGCCCCAATCCCCTTTTCACCTCCACTCGCAACTCTGCTTCCCTGAGATGCTGCGAGTTTGCCGAAAAGCACATAAAGCCCTCGGTGTCGCGCTGCATGGGCGGGGGGGGGGGCAGTGCTGGTTTATTTCCCCCCAGAGCCCTGACCTGTACATCAGCTGATGTTTGAAATTCGCACATCTGGGAGGCTTGGCAGCAACCCAGCATGAGGGCATTTGGTTTAGGAAAGCTTGGGTATGCCAAGAAGAGCTTCAAAAAGGCTGCATTGTTAATGTGGGGGGAAATATCAGATTGCGTTTCCTAGGCTGTTTATTTAGCCATGCAGCCACCAGCCTGGCAAGGGTAGACTCCTAGCAGGAAAGACATTGAGTAACATTTCTTCAAGTTGCTAGATAGTCTTTAAAATCCTGCAAATTAAGATCAAGACCAGGAGCAACAAATACCATACAGTGATGCCCCGCAAAACGAATGCCTCGCAAGACGAAAAACCCGCTAGACGAAAGGGTTTTCCGTTTTTCGATGCGCTTCGCAAGACGAATTTCCCTATGGGCTTGCTTCGCAAGACGAAAATGTCTTGCGAGTCTTGCGATTTTTTTCGCTTCCCCCCCTTTTTCTAAGCCGCTAAGCCGCTAATAGCCTTTTAGCCGCTAAGCCGCTAAGCCTTTAATAGCCGCTAAACCGCTAATAGCGCTAATCCGCTAAGCCACTAATAGGGTTGCTTCGCAAGACGAAAAAACCGCTAGACGAAGAGACTCGCGGAACGGATTATTTTCGTTTTGCGAGGCACCACTGTATTTTTCCATGCATAACATGGCCCCATGCATAAGACGACCCCTATTTTTTGGGGGGGGACTCCAAATTTGGGGGGAGGGTCACTCAGAATTGTTGAGCTTTTTTGGGGGGGTGGCACAAAGTTCTTGAGCTTTTTTTAAAAAAATCACTCACCTGTCTGCCCGGCGCTAACACTCGTGCACGTCCCCAAAGCTGCAGATCGCACGCTCCGTTGCCACAGCAGCAGCCATGGGACTCTCCAGAGTCTCCTCCAGCACCAGAATTCAAAAGCATCAATTCTTCGGCGATCAGCCTTCTTTATGGTCCATCTCTCACTTCCATACATCACTACTGGGAAAACCATAGCTTTAACTATACGGACCTCCTCTTCATGGATCACTGCCTTGCCGTGGCGAAGGGGCTTGAATAACTCAGAGAAGCTATGAACTATGCCGTGCAGGGCACCCAAGATGAACAGGTCATAGTGGAGAGTTTTGACCAAACGTGATCCACCTGGAGCAGGAACCGGCAAGCCACTCCAATATCCCTGCCAAGGAAACTCCATGGACAAAGACAACAGGCCGGAGGAACTACGACCTGACTATTTCCAGGTTGGATTTGAAATTTCGAGCACCAGCTTGGAAGTGGTGTGTGTGTGTAAGTAGGGATTTATTGTTATTATTATTATTTTGCACCAGAGTTACAAATGCTTTTAATCCAATTTAATTGTGCAAGCCCATTTTGGGGGTATGCGACTGGATCTGTCCTGTAGGTTGGGGTGGCTAGCACAGAATGACTGAAGTTATGTGGATCTTATTGGCCTAGAGATGGGAAGAAGATGAAGTCCCTGCTGGAGAAGAATGGCAGATTAAATTGATGGATTATGCCGGAAATGGCGAATATGACCAGAAGAGTCAGAAATCAGAAAGACCAAAATTTTTATAAGGAATGGGGGAAATTTATAATTTATCTTAAAAAACCATTGTAAACAGCTAAAATCGTTAGTCGGATTGGAATAACACTGGTAGTTTAATGGTGAATTTTGGACATAATGGAGATGTAAAAGATTTGGAATATTATAAAATGTAAAAGATTTGATTATAAAACATGCAGGAGAAAATGACTAACAATAGGACCCACAAATGGGAGGAGGGAAGTCCAGGAGATTCTTTGGAATTTTGTTTTTATGTTGTATGTTGAACAGGTGATTGTAAAACTTTAATCCAAAAAACCAACCAAACAAACAATTTTTTCTGCGTGGGGCTAAGGCTGAAATAACAGGTGGAGGGGATTTGGTTTGCTGGTTTTAGATAACTGATCAATAAACACAAATACTACTATTTATGAGAATAATAAAGATGAGTTTGTGTTTTGTGCAAATGGAAGGAGCCCAGATTCTCCAGACAATCAGGTGTGACCTATCGGCAGTATGTACTCAGACTAGATGTTTATAAATGCTCCCCCCCCCCCTTTCAAGACTAAATGCTAACCTGCAGGGCACATACAATTTCTCTTCTGGTTGAAGATTTAGGAGGCAGGTTAAGACTAAAAACAGGCTTGGCGTAGCCTGAGGAGCAGAAGCCAGAGTGTGGAATTTTGTGCAGGAAGTGGAAAAACCATTGACCCCTTCTCTTAATGCTTTGTTTATTTTGTGATGCCTGAAGCTTTGTGTCTGAATCAGATCAGACAGCACCACTCTAGCCGGGAACAATGTCAAAAGACCACATCTTACAATACAAAAATAAAGCTACTGAAACCAAGACTTTATGTAATGTAGTGTTGCAAATGCCTGGTTACACTGCGGTAAGGCTGTGCTACTTACACAATACCAAGCATTTGAACGAGCAGTTCAGCTCTGGAATACTTTGCATTCTGCAGTGAAACCTCATAATTTGTGGGCAATGGGCACATAAGCCTGCAAGCTGGCAGAGTGGTCAGTATTAAACCACCCTCAGAACTTATCTGCTAGCACTGTCAGTCTTAAGACTGTGATATCCAGTTGCGTGCCGAGGTCCCCAAGCCACCCCAATAAAACACAATTCACACAGAATTTTTGTTAAAGGTTTTTGGCATAATTTTGGTCACAACTTTATTAAAATACAAAAAATGTGAGTGGTTGTTTAGGCATTGGCTGCAATTATCTGTCCCTGCCCGGGGACAGACTGACATCCGCACGCCCACGAAAGTCAGAAAGGGAAAACATTTTGGGGAGAAAGATGGAGCTGGGAACCATGCCCTCACCTCTCCCCAAATGCTCCCAGGGGCTCTTGTGTGGCTCTAGCCCCTTGACAGGGGTCCGGACAAAAGCATGGCGAGCCCCTGGATTCCTTTAACGGAATACCCTTGCAGCAGCAGCAGCATTGGTGGGGCAGGCACAGCCAATCCACACCCCTCCACCAACCAGTTCATAAAACCAATGCCTAACCGCAACCTTACAAGTTGTGACGATTTGCGACGCAGTAGGTAAAAACCAAATGGCATCAGCCAAATGGACAAGATTCCTACCGGGCCCCTGCCCCAAAGCAGACGACCCCATGACAGGCGTAGGAAGGTCAAAGCGAACAACCCTAAATATAGGGAGGGTGGGCGGGTAATCCGACGCACACAGCGAAAAGAGGAAGCTCAATGCTGCACGCAGGGAATATAAAACTTCTTGGCCGTCAATCAAAAAATGGCAACATCAAATTCTCCCCAACGACAAGAGGAGCCCAATCGCAGTGGTGGCCAACTACCCTTACCCACCCAGCAACAGTGGGATGTCTTGTAAGACCCCACCGCAACACTTGCTCTCCATGAAGGAGAACACACTTTATGGCTTTTGGTGTGTATGTATCCCCATCACCGACCCTTCAAGTGTCCCTGTTTTCCAGCGACGTCCCTTGCTTCCACCAAGGGCAGTTCAGTAATGAAAGAAGTTTGCAGCCCCCATGCCAAGAAGCTCCCTCCTACCAAAAGGAGGTAGGTAGCAAAAACATTGAAGTAATTGCTTCCATTTTCTAACGTGCCTCGGAAGTTGAATGGCTTCCATTGCATGTTATTCTTTTTTCTCAATGGATTTTGCCAACTGCCCATTGCTGCTCGGTTTTCAAACGCTTCAGGAGTCGAATGGTCTTCCGGAATGGATTACGTTCAAAAACCGAGGTCCCACTGTACAAAGAATTGAAAACGATGTTCAGAATAACTTTTATATATAAAAAAACAACAACCAGAAGCTTTTCTTTTGGGAATTATAGGGACACAACTACCTAAATCGTATAGAGATTTATTCCTGTATGCTACTACAGCAGCAAGAATGCTACTTGCCCCAAAATGGAAAGGAGCAGAAGTCCCAGTAAAGGAAGAATGGATACAAAAACTTATGGAATATGCAGAGATGGCGAAACTTACTGGAAGAATAAGAAATCAAGATAACAAACTTTTTATAAAAGAACGGAAATAGTTTATGAAATATTTACAGATAAGTTGTATACAGATAAGAACATTAGCAGGATTATTGTACTAACCTGCAGTTTCATAAGAGTATATATTTACAGTAAATAATTAAATGAGCAAGTTAAATGAATTTGGATATGCAGAAGGTAATAATAATAATAATAATAATAATAATAATAAAGGAACCCCTGAAAGAGGGGGAGGGAAGTCAATTTTTGAAATGTTAAGTTGATTGTAAATGTAATGAAATGTATAAACTTGAATAGTATAAATATAAAGTTAAAAAAGGACTAGATGATCTTCAGGGTCCCTTCCAGTTCTATGTTTCTATAAAGATCAGAGTCATGGACAATAAGAGACGAAGGGCATTGCCAAAGACTTGCATTCTTACATGTTTAAAATGAGATAGGTAGTCTCCATCTCCTGGGATTCTGGCTTTTGAACAGTACCTGGGTGATAATAAATCTCACAAATCTCACACTTCCAGTGCTCTGTCAACAGAAGAATTGAAATAATTTGGGGATGTTTCTAGAAGTCCTTTGACTTTTTGACCTCTGCATATTTCTGGCTTTCAGATGCAAAGCTGAGACAGCAAAGTGGGATGGTCCAGCCACTGACACACTGGAGGTTCACCTGCGGCCCAGCCTTTGCAGATCCACTGTGTACAGTGTGGATCAGATAACGAAGCCTTTGTCTCAGATAGCTTGATAGTTATCTTGTGAAGCCATTTGGAGGTGTCAGTGATAACTCACCTTCCACTCAGTACACAGATAAATAAAAAGCCGAGCCTGCTGCTTCCATGTCTAAAATAGCTGGTGATTTATTTAGGATTTCCACTCTTTTTCCCCTCCTCTTTAAAAACGCACAACACAGATTTGCAACTACAGTCGTACCTCGGAAGTTGAATGGAATCCGTACCGGAAGTCCGTACGACTTCCAAAATGTTTGGAAACCAAGGCGCGGCTTCCGATTGGCTGCAGGAAACTCCTGCAGCCAATCAGAAGCTGCGTCAGACGTTTGGGTTCCAAAGAACGTTCACAAACCGGAACACTCACTTCCGGGTTTGCGGCATTCGGGAGACAAAATATTTGACTCACAAGGCATTCGGGATCCAAGGTATGACTATACAGGTGGTGAGAATAGGTAGCAATAGGGACTTTTAAAAAAAAATCTTTTTCTGCCGCTTAAGTTGTCGAGGGCTGATTTCCGGTCCTGTGATGAAAAGCCTTCTGTTTTGACCGCCAAACCTTTCAGGGAAGCATTTGAAACCGTTTAGCACCATTTTTGAATGATTGGGAGAACATCAGATTTTTGATGAAATTGTGAACCCCGGGGCTTAGGGATTTTTTCAAAAAAATCTTTGTCCGCCGGTTAAGTTGTCAAGGGCACATTTATTATCCTGTGATAAAAAGCATTCTGCTTCGACCGCCGAAACTTTCAGGGGAGCATTTGCAACCGTTTGGCACCATTTTTGAGTGAATTGCCGAAAGTCAGATTTTTGCTGAAATTGTGACCCCAGGGCTTAGGGGTTTTTCAAAAAAATCTTTTTCTGCCGGTTACCGTATTTTTCGCCCTATAAGACGCACTGGCCCATAGGACGCACTTATTTTTTTGGGGGGAAATAAAGGGGGGGAAAATCATTTCCCCCCCCCCGAGCCCCAAAGAGCAAAGAAGCCATAACAGCTCGCTGTCCTGGCTTCGTTTTCAGCCTCCGGGCTGGGGGTCCAGGGCCGAAGGCGAGGTGCCAACCGGTTGCAAATGCTCCCCTGAAAAGTTTGGCGGTTGAAAC
This sequence comes from Podarcis pityusensis, assembly GCF_964106645.2. Taxonomy (NCBI): domain Eukaryota; kingdom Metazoa; phylum Chordata; class Lepidosauria; order Squamata; family Lacertidae; genus Podarcis; species Podarcis pityusensis. The sequence continues at coordinate 51,187,660 of NC_138036.1, read as the reverse complement.
AGAAGGCTTTTTATCACTGGACAAGAAATCAACCCTCACCAACTTAACTGCCGAAAAAAGATTTTTTTGAAAAAATCCATAAGCCCCGGGATCACAATTTCAGAAAAAATCTGACTTTTGGCAATTTACTCAAAAATGGTGCCAAACGGTTGCATATGCTCCCCTGAATGCTCTAACGGTGGAAACAGAATGCTTTTTATCACAGGACAAGAAATCAGCCCTCAACAACTTAACCAGCAGAAAAAGATTTTTTTGAAAAAATCCCTAAGCCCCGGGAGCACAATTTCAGCAAAAATCTGACTATTGGCAATTCACTCAAAAATGGTGCCAAACGGTTGCAAATGCTCCCCCGAAAGGTTTGGCGGCGGAAACAGAAGGCTTTTTATCACAGGACAAGAAATCAGCCCTCGACAACTTAACCAGCAGAAAAAGATTTTTTTGAAAAAATCCCTAAGCCCCGGGGTCACAATTTCAGCAAAAATCTGACTTTTGGCAATTCACTCAAAATTGCTTCCAACCGGTTGCAAAAGCTCCCCTGAATGCTCTGGCGGTGGAAACAGAAGGCTTTTTATCACAGGACAAGAAATCAGCCCTCGACAACTTAAGCGGCAGAAAAAGATTTTTTTGAAAAAATCCCTAAGCCACGGGGTCACAATTTAAGCAAAACATCTGACTTTGGGCAATTCACTCAAAATTGTTTCCAACCGGTTGCAAATGCTCCCCTGAAAGGTTTGGCGGTCGATACATAAGGCTTTTTATCACTGGAGAAGAAAATAGCCCTCGACAACTTAACTGGCGAAAAAACATTTTTTTGAAAAAATCCCAAACCCCGGGGTCACAAATTCAGCAAAAATATGATTTTTGGCAATTCACTCAACAATGGTGCCAAATGCTTGCAAATGCTCCCCTGAAAGGTCTGGCGGTGGAAACAGAAGGCTTTTTATCACTGGACAAGAAATCAGCCCTCGACAACATAACTGGCGGAAAAAGATTTTTTTGAAAAAATCCCTAAGCCCCAGGGTCACAATTTCAGCAAAAAATCTGACTTTTGGCAATTCACTCAAAATTGTTTCCAACCGGTTGCAAATGCTCCCCTGAAAGGTTTGGCGGTCGATACAGAAGGCTTTTTATCACAGGACAAGAAATAAGCCCTCGACAACTTAAGCGGCAGAAAAAGATTTTTTTGAAAAAATCCCTAAGCCCCGGTGTAGTTATTTCAGCAAAAAATCTGACTTTTGGCAATTCACTCAAAATTGTTTCCAACCAATTGCAAATGCTCCCTTGAAAGGTTTGGCGGTCGATAAAGAAGGCTTTTTATCACAGGACAAGAAATCAGCCCTCGACAACTTAACACACGGAGAAAGATTTTTTTGAAAATATCCCTAAACCCCGGGGTCACAAATTCAGCAAAAATATGATTTTTGGCAATACACTAAAAAATGGTGCCAAATGCTTGAAATGCTCCCCTGAAAGGTCTGGCTGTGGAAACAGAAGGCTTTTTATCACTGGACAAGAAATCAGCCCTCGACAACATAACTGGCGGAAAAAGATTTTTTTGAAAAAATCCCTAAGCCCAAGGGTCACAATTTCAGCAAAAAATCTGAGTTTGGCAATTCACTCAAAAATGATGCCAAACGTTTGCAAATGCTCCCCTGAATGCTCTGGCGGTGGAAACAGAAGGCTTTTTTTCATAGGACAAGAAATCAGCCCTCGAAAACTTAACCAGCAGAAAATGATTTTTTTCCAAAATATCCCTAAGCCACAATATCAGAAAAAATCTGACTTTCGGCAATTCACTCAAAAATGGTGCCAAATGGTTGCAAATGCTCCCCTGAAAGGTTTGGCGCTGGAAATAGAAGGCTTTTTATCACAGAACAAGAAATCAGCCCTCGACAACTTAACTGGCGAAAAAATATTTATTTGAAAAAACCCCTAAGCCCAGGGGTCACAATTTCAGCAAAAATCTGACTTTTTTCAATTCACTCAAAAATGGTGCCAAACGGTTGCAAATGCTCCCCTGAATGCTCTGGCGGTGGAAACAGAAGGCTTTTTATCACAGGACAAGAAATCAGCCCTCGACAACTTAAGCGGCAGAAAAAGATTTTTTTGAAAAAATCCCTAAGCCCCGGGGTCACAATTTAAGCAAAAAATCTGACTTTTGGCAATTCACTCAAAATTGTTTCCAACCGGTTGCAAATGCTCCCCTGAAAGGTTTGGCGGTCGATACAGAAGGCTGTTTATCACTGGAGAAGAAATCAGCCCTCGACAACTTAACTGGCGAAAAAACATTTTTTTGAAAAAATCTCAAACCCCGGGGTCACAAATTCAGCAAAAATATGATTTTTGGCAATTTACTCAACAATGGTGCCAAATGCTTGCAAATGCTCCCCTCAAAGGCCTGGCGGTGGAAACAGAAGACTTTTTATCACTGGACAAGAAATCAGCCCTCGACAACATAACTGGCGGAAAAAGATTTTTTTGAAAAAATCCCTAAGCCCCAGGGTCACAATTTCAGCAAAAAATCTGACTTTTGGCAATTCACTCAAAATTGTTTCCAACCGATTGCAAATGCTCCCCTGAAAGGTTTGGCGGTCGATACAGAAGGCTTTTAATCACAGGACAAGAAATCAGCCCTCGACAACTTAACAAACGGAGAAAGATTTTTATGAAAAAATCCCTAAGCCCCGGGGTCACAATTTCAGTAAAAACTCTGACTTTTGGCAATTCACTCAAAAATAATGCAAAACGTTTGCAAATGCTCCCCTGAATGCTCTGGCGGTGGAAACAGAAGACTTTTTATCACTGGACAAGAAATCAGCCCTCGACAACATAACTGGCGGAAAAAGATTTTTCTGAAAAAATCCGTAAGCCCCGGGGTCACAATTTAAGCAAAAAATCTGACTTTTGGCAATTCACTCAAAATTGTTTCCAACCGGTTGCAAATGCTCCCCTGAAAGGTTTGGCGGTCGATACAGAAGGCTTTTTATCACTGGACAAGAAATCAGCCCTCGACAACTTAAGCGGCAGAAAAAGATTTTTTTGAAAAAATCCCTAAGCCCCGGGGTCACAATTTCAGCAAAAAATCTGACTTTTGGCAATTCACTCAAAATTGTTTCCAACCGATTGCAAATGCTCCCCTGAAAGGTTTGGCGGTCGATACAGAAGGCTTTTAATCACAGGACAAGAAATCAGCCCTCGACAACTTAACAAACGGAGAAAGATTTTTTTGAAAAAATCCCTAAGCCCCGGGGTCACAATTTCAGCAAAAACTCTGACTTTTGGCAATTCACTCAAAAATGATGCCAAACGGTTGCAAATGTTCCCCTGAATGCTCTGGCGTTGGAAACAGAAGGCTTTTTATCACAGGACAAGAAATCAGCCCTCGACAACTTACCGTAAATTTCGCTCTATAACACGCAGATTTTTTCTCCTAAAGAGTAAGGGGAAATGTCTGTGCGTGTTATTGAGCGAATGTGTGGACCCTGGAGCTGACTCGCCGGAGCGCAGGGGCAAAATAGGCAAAAATCAAGCAAAAAAAAGATCGGGCGGGCGGGCGGAGGGAAGGGGGAAGGCGGAAGCTTTCCTGCATTCTGCCTCAGGGTCTTACTGCCCACCCGCTTCTGTTGCTGCGTTTGCTCAAACTCAACAAAGAGCAGGGAATCCCCTGCCCTCCTGGCAAGCAGAGGGTTAAGGAAAGGATCGAGTCCTTCCTTCTAATTCTTTCCTAGTCACACTGCGTGCAGGCTCCAGCCCACCACTTCCTCCTCTCCGTGCTCTAGGGACTCGCAGGCAGCCGAAAAGCAAAAGCATGCAGGTGGGAGAGAGAGAGAGAGAGAGGGCTGGCTTGGGTGGGGGGGGGGACTTTTGCTTTACAATGGTAGGTTTCTCATTTCTTTTCCAAAAGCAGAGAGCCCTGCCCCCAGGCCCCCTCCAAATTACAGCTTCTCCAAGCAATGTACTGCTGGAGGGAGACAGTATGCTTGTTTGGAAGAGAAACCCTGCTTCCCTGCTCGTAAGTAACAGCAGGCTGGATTGCAGAGTGAGACATGGAAATCTCTGGATTTATATGCTGTATATCAAATATCTTAATCTATACTTTCCATACGCGGCTGGTAAATCAGAATCTCCTGAGCCAGGAGGATTACAGCATCTCTCCTCTCCCCTTCATTAAAAGCCTAATACTCTTCTTTGAAGTATAACGTGAGAATGTTTTTTATATATATTTTTTAAAGTTCTTTTCCTCATTGTGTGCTATACACTGATAATTGCTGCCACAATAACAATTGATTGAAAATGGAATTTAGTCTCCCCCCCCCCCATAGAGAGCTGTTCTTCAAACGTTTAGCCTTAATACAGTGGCTGATGTAATACCCTTCTGCTTCACTAGGCATTTTATATAGGGACATTAAAATTGATTTTCTACATCTTGGCAGATGAAAAAAAGTGTGTTACATGCCCTATTGCCCAAAAGTGTGCAAGCACAGAGCAAAGGTTGCAGTGACAGAGGTGGCCAAAAAAGAAATACCGTAAATAAAAAAGAAATCATACTTCGTATATCCTGTCTGGCTTGGGGGGGGGGGGCTTTTGCTTTCCTTCCCTCCCCATTTAAAACGTGGTGACAAAGCACGGATCCACATGGATCCTCAGGATTTTTGCACTGGGTCACCCCAAATTCACCATCAGATCACATTACATGTCCATGGCTACAGTCTGTACCAAAAAAATCACGCACCCACTGTTGCCTGGGGCTGCAATGGTGCAAAAACGTGGTTACAAAGCATGGATCCACATGGATCCTCAGGATTTTTGCATTGGGCTACTCCAAACTCACTGTCAGATCACATGTCTGTGGCCACAGCATGAACCACAAAAATCATACACCCACTGTTTCATTTAGAATATTTTTTTTCTTGTTTTCCTCCTCTAAAAACTACGTGCGTGTTATGGTCTGGTGCGTGTTATAGAGCGAAAAATACGGTAAGCGGCAGAAAAAGATTTTTTTGAAAAAATCCCTAAGCCCCAGGGTCACAATTTCAGCAAAAATCTGACTTTTGGCAATTCACTCAAAAATAATGCAAAACGTTTGCAAATGCTCCCCTAAAAGGTTTGTCGGTGGAAACAGAAAGCTTTTTATCACTGGACAAGAAATCAGCCCTCGACAACCTAACCGGAAGAAAAAGATTTTTCTGAAAAAATCCGTAAGCCCCGGGGTCACAATTTAAGCAAAAAATCTGACTTTTGGCAATTCACTCAAAATTGTTTCCAACCGGTTGGAAATGCTCCCCTGAAAGGTTTGGCGGTCGATACAGAAGGCTTTTTATCACTGGACAAGAAACAGCTCTCGACAATTTAACTGGCGGGAAAAGATTTTTTTGAAAAAATCCCTAAGCCCCAGGGTCACAATTTTAGCAAAAAATCTGACTTTTGGCAATTCACTCAAAAATGATGCCAAACGTTTGCAAATGCTCCCCTGAATGCTCTGGCGGTGGAAAAAGAAGGCTTTTTATCATAGGACAAGAAAGCAGCCCTCGACAACTTAACCAGCAGAAAATGATTTTTTTCCAAAATATCCCTAAGCCACAATATCAGAAAAAATCTGACTTTCGGCAATTTACTCAAAAATGGTGCCAAATGGTTGCAAATGCTCCCCTGAAAGGTTTGGCGCTGGAAATAGAAGGCTTTTTATCACAGGACAAGAAATCAGCCCTCGACAACTTAACTGGCGAAAAAAGATTTTTTTGAAAAGACCCCTAAGCCCAGGGGTCACAATTTCAGCAAAAATCTGACTTTTTCCAAATCACTCAAAAATGGTGCGAAACGGTTGCAAATGCTCCCCTGAATGCTCTGGCGGTGGAAACAGAAGGCTTTTTATCACAGGACAAGAAATCAGCCCTCGAAAACTTAACACACGGAGAAAGATTTTTTTGAAAAAATCCCTAAGCCCCGGGGTCACAATTTCAGCAAAAACTCTGACTTTTGGCAATTCACTCAAAAATGATGCCAAACGGTTGCAAATGTTCCCCTGAATGCTCTGGCGTTGGAAACAGAAGGCTTTTTATCACAGGACAAGAAATCAGCCCTCGACAACTTAAGCGGCAGAAAAAGATTTTTTTGAAAAAATCCCTAAGCCCCAGGGTCACAATTTCAGCAAAAATCTGACTTTTGGCAATTCACTCAAAAATAATGCAAAACGTTTGCAAATGCTCCCCTGAATGCTCTGGCGGTGGAAACAGAAGACTTTTTATCACTGGACAAGAAATCAGCCCTCGACAACATAACTGGCGGAAAAAGATTTTTCTGAAAAAATCCGTAAGCCCCGGGGTCACAATTTAAGCAAAAAATCTGACTTTTGGCAATTCACTCAAAATTGTTTCCAACCGGTTGCAAATGCTCCCCTGAAAGGTTTGGCGGTCGATACAGAAGGCTTTTTATCACAGGACAAGAAATCAGCCCTCGACAACTTAAGCGGCAGAAAAAGATTTTTTTGAAAAAATCCCTAAGCCCCAGGGTCACAATTTCAGCAAAAATCTGACTTTTGGCAATTCACTCAAAAATAATGCAAAACGTTTGCAAATGCTCCCCTGAAATGTTTGGCGGTCGATACAGAAGGCTTTTAATCACAGGACAAGAAATCAGCCCTCGACAACTTAACAAACGGAGAAAGATTTTTTTGAAAAAATCCCTAAGCCCCGGGGTCACAATTTCAGCAAAAACTCTGACTTTTGGCAATTCACTCAAAAATGATGCCAAACGGTTGCAAATGTTCCCCTGAATGCTCTGGCGTTGGAAACAGAAGGCTTTTTATCACAGGACAAGAAATCAGCCCTCGACAACTTAAGCGGCAGAAAAAGATTTTTTTGAAAAAATCCCTAAGCCCCAGGGTCACAATTTCAGCAAAAATCTGACTTTTGGCAATTCACTCAAAAATAATGCAAAACGTTTGCAAATGCTCCCCTGAAAGGTTTGTCGGTGGAAACAGAAAGCTTTTTATCACAAGACAAGAAATCAGCCCTCGACAACCTAACCGGAAGAAAAAGATTTTTCTGAAAAAATCCGTAAGCCCCGGGGTCACAATTTAAGCAAAAAATCTGACTTTTGGCAATTCACTCAAAATTGTTTCCAACCGGTTGGAAATGCTCCCCTGAAAGGTTTGGCGGTCGATACAGAAGGCTTTTTATCACTGGGCAAGAAATCAGCTCTCGACAATTTAACTGGCGGGAAAAGATTTTTTTGAAAAAATCCCTAAGCCCCAGGGTCACAATTTTAGCAAAAAATCTGACTTTTGGCAATTCACTCAAAAATGGTGCCAAACGTTTGCAAATGCTCCCCTGAATGCTCTGGCGGTGGAAACAGAAGGCTTTTTATCATAGGACAAGAAAGCAGCCCTCGACAACTTAACCAGCAGAAAATGATTTTTTTCCAAAATATCCTAAGCCACAATATCAGAAAAAATCTGACTTTCGGCAATTTACTCAAAAATGGTGCCAAATGGTTGCAAATGCTCCCCTGAAAGGTTTGGCGCTGGAAATAGAAGGCTTTTTATCACAGGACAAGAAATCAGCCCTCGACAACTTAACTGGCGAAAAAAGATTTTTTTGAATAGACCCCTAAGCCCAGGGGTCACAATTTCAGCAAAAATCTGACTTTTTCCAAATCACTCAAAAATGGTGCGAAACGGTTGCAAATGCTCCCCTGAATGCTCTGGCGGTGGAAACAGAAGGCTTTTCATCACAGGACAAGAAATCAGCCCTCGACAACTTAACACACGGAGAAAGATTTTTTTGAAAAAATCCATAAGCCCCGGGGTCACAATTTCAGCAAAAAAATCTGACTTTTGGCAATTCATTCAAAATTGTTTCCAACCAGTTGCAAATGCTCCCCTGAAAGGTTTGGAGGTCGATACAGAAGGCTTTTTATCACTGGACAAGAAATCAGCCCTCGACAACTTAACTGGCGAAAAAACTTTTTTTGAAAAAATCCCAAACCCCGGGGTCACAAATTCAGCAAAAATATGATTTTTGGCAATTCACTCAAAAATGGTGCCAAATGCTTGCAAATGCTCCCCTGAAAGGTCTGGCGGTGGAAACAGAAGGCTTTTTATCACTGGACAAGAAATCAGCCCTCGACAACATAACTGGCGGAAAAAGATTTTTTTGAAAAAATCCCTAAGCCCCAGGGTCACAATTTCAGCAAAAATCTGACTTTTGGCAATTCACTCAAAAATGATGCCAAACGTTTGCAAATGCTCCCCTGAATGCTCTGGCAGTGGAAACAGAAGGCTTTTTATCATAGGACAAGAAATCAGCCCTCGACAACTTAACCAGCAGAAAATGATTTTTTTTCAAAATATCCCTAAGCCACAATATCAGGAAAAATCTGAATTTCGGCAATTCACTCAAAAATGGTGCCAAATGGTTGCAAATGCTCCCCTGAAAGGTTTGGCGGTGGAAATAGAAGGCTTTTTATCACAGGACAAGAAATCAGCCCTCGACAACTTAACAAACGGAGAAAGATTTTTTTGAAAAAACCCCTAAGCCCCGGGGTCACAATTTCAGCAAAAACTCTGACTTTTGGCAATTCACTCAAAAATGATGCCAAACGGTTGCAAATGCTCCCCTAAATGCTCTGGCGGTGGAAACAGAAGGTTTTTTATCACTGGACAAGAAATCAGCCCTCAACAACATAATTGGCGAAAAAAGATTTTTTTGAAAAAATCCCTAAGCCCCAGGGTCACAATTTCAGCAAAAATCTGACTTTTGGTAATTCACTCAAAAATGATGCCAAACGTTTGCAAATGCTCCCCTGAAAGGTTTGTCGGTGGAAACAGAAGGCTTTTTATCACAAGACAAGACATCAGACCTTGACAACTTAAGCGGCGGATAAAGATTTTTTTGAAAAAATCCCTAAGCCCTTGGGTCACAATTTCAGCAAAAATCTGACTTTTGGCAATTCACTCAAAAATGGTGCCAAACGGTTGAAACTGCTCCCCTGAATGCTCTGGCGGTGGAAACAGAAGGCTTTTTATCACAAGACAAGAAATTAGCCCTCAACAACTTAACCGGCAAAAAAAGATTTTTTTGAAAAATTCCCTAAGCGCCGAGTCACAATTTCAGCAAAAATCTGACTTTTGGCAATTCACTCAAAAATGGTGCCAAACGGTTTCAAATGCTCCCCTGAAAGGTTTGGCGATCGAAACAGAAGCCTTTTTATCACTGGACAAGAAATCAGCCCTCGACAACTTAACCAGCGGAAAAAGATTTTTTTTAAAAAATCCCTAAGCCCCGTGGTCACAATTTCAGCAGAAATCTGACTTTTCGCAATTCACTCAAAAATCGTGCAAAACTCTTGCAAATGCTCCCCTGAAAGGTTTGGCGATCGAAACAGAAGCCTTTTTATCACAGGACAAGAAATCAGACCTCTACAACTTAACCGGAAGAAAAAGATTTTTTTGAAAAAATCCGTAAGCCCCGGGGGGTCACAATTAAAGAAAAAATCTGACTTTGGGCATTTCACTCAAAAATGGTGCCAAATGGTTTCAAATGCTCCCCTGAAAGGTTTGGCGGTCGCAACAGAAGGCTTTTTATCACTGGAGAAGAAATCAGCCCTCGACAACTTAACTGGCGAAAATTTTTTTTTTGAAAAAATCCCTAAGGCCCGGGGTCACAATTTCAGCAAAAATCTGACTTTTGGCAATTCACTCAAAAATGATGCCAAACGGTTGCAAATGCTCCCCTGAAAGGTTTGGCGGTGGAAACAGAACGCTTTTTATCACAGGACAAGAAATCAGCCCATGACAACTTAACCGGCAGAAAAAGATTTTTTTAAAAAAAACCCTAAGCCCCGGGGTCACAATTTAAGCAAAAATCTGACTTTTGGCAATTCATTCAAAATTGTTTCCAACCGGTTCCAAATGCTCCCCTGTGAAATTGTGACCTTAGGGATTTTTTCAAAAAAATCTTTTTCCGCTGGTTATGTTGTCGAGGGCTGATTTCTTGTCCTGTGATAAAAAGCCTTCTGTTTCGACCGCCAAACCTTTCAGGGGAGCGTTTGTAACCGGTTGGAAACAAATTTGAATGAATTGCCAAAACTCAGATTTTGGCTGAAATTGTGATCCCGGGGGCTTAGTGATTTTGTCAAAAAAATCTTTTTCGCCAGTTAAGTTGTCGAGGGCTGATTTCTTCTCCAGTGATAAAAAGCCTTCTGTTTCCAACGCCAAACCTTTCAGGGGAGCATTTGCAACCGTTTGGCACCATTTTTGAGTGAATTGCCAAAAGTCAGATTTTTGCTGAAATTGTGACCCCGGGGCTTAGGGATTTTTTCAAAAAACTCTTTTTCTACCGGTTAAGTTGTCAAGGCCTCATATCTTGTCCTTTGATAAAAAGCTTTCTGTTTCCACCGCCAGAGCATTCAGGGGAGCATTTGCAACCGTTTGGCACCATATTTTAGTGAATTGCCCAAAGTCAGATTTTTGCTGAAATTGTGACCCCGGGGCTTAGGGATTTTCTCAAAAAAATCTTTTTTCTCCAGTTAAGTTGTCGAGGGCTGATTTCTTCTCCAGTGATGAAAAGCCTGCTGTTTCGACCGCCAAACCTTTCAGGGGAGCATTTGTAACCGGTTGGAAACAATTTTGGATGAATTGCCAAAAGTCAGATTTTTGCTGAAATTGTGACCCCGGGGCTTAGTGATTTTGTCAAAAAATTTTTTTGCGCATGTTAAGTTGTCGAGAGGCGATTTCTTGTCCTGTCATAAAAAGCCTTCTCTTTCGACCGCCAGAGCATTCAGGGGAGCATTTGCAACCGGTTGGAAACAATTTTGAATGAATTGCCAAAAGTCAGATTTTTGCTGAAATTGTGACCCCGGGGCTTAGGGATTTTTTCAAAAAAATCTTTTTCTGCCGCTTAAGTTTTCGAGGGCTGATTTCTTGTCCTGTGATAAAAAGCCTTCTGTTTCCACCGCCAGAGGATTCAGGGGAGCATTTGGAACCGGCTTTTTTATCACAGGACAAGAAATCAGCCCTCGACAACTTAAACGGCGGAAAAACATTTTTTTGAATAAATCCCTAAGCCCTTTGGTCGCAATTTCAGGAAAAAATTCGCTTTTGGAAATTCACTAAAAAATGGTGCCAAACGGTTGCAAATGCACCCCTGAATGCTCTGGTGGTAGAATCAGAAGGCTTTTTATCACTGGACAAGAAATCAGCCCTCGACAATTTAACTGGCAGAAAAACATTTTTTTGAAAAAATCCCTAAGCCCCGGGGTCACAATTTCAGAAAAAATCTGACTTTTGGAAATTCACTCAAAAATGATGCCAAACGGTTGCAAATGCTCCCCTGAATCGTCTGGCGGTAGAATCATAAGGCTTTTTATCACAAGACAAGAAATCAGCCCTCGACAATTTACCGCCGGAAAAAGATTTTTTTGAAAAAATCCCTAAGCCCCAGGGTCACAATTTCAGCAAAAATCTGACTTTTGGTAATTCACTCAAAAATGATGCGAAACGTTTGCAAATGCTCCCCTGAAAGGTTTGTCGGTGGAAACAGAAGGCTTTTTATCACAAGACAAGACATCAGCCCTCGACAACTTAAGCGGCGGAAAAAGTTTTTTTTGAAAAAATCCCTAAGCCCTTGGGTCACAGTTTCAGCAAAAATCTGACTTTTGGCAATTCACTCAAAAATGGTGCCAAACGGTTGAAACTGCTCCCCTGAATGCTCTGGCGGTGGAAACAGAAGGCTTTTTATCACAAGACAAGAAATTAGCCCTCGACAACTTAACCGGCAGAAAAAGATTTTTTTGAAAAATTCCCTAGGCGCCGAGTCACAATTTCAGCAAAAATCTGACTTTTGGCAATTCACTCAAAAATGGTGCCAAACGGTTTCAAATGCTCCCCTGAAAGGTTTGGCGATCGAAACAGAAGCCTTTTTATCACTGGACAAGACATCAGCCCTCGACAACTTAACCAGCGGAAAAAGATTTTTTTAAAAAAATCCCTAAGTCCCGTGGTCACAATTTCCGCAGAAATCTGACTTTTGGCAATTCACTCAAAAATCGTGCAAAACTCTTGCAAATGCTCCCCTGAAAGGTTTGGCGGTGGAAAAAGAAGGCTTTTTATCACAGGACAAGAAATCAGCCCTCGACAACTTAACTGCCGGAAATTTTTTTTTTTGAAAAAATCCCTAAGCCCTTTGGTCACAATTTCAGGAAAAAATTCGCTATTGGAAATTCACTAAAAAATGGTGCCAAACGGTTGCAAATGCACCCCTGAAAGCTCTGGCGGTAGAATCAGAAGGCTCTATATCACAGGACAAGAAATCAGCCCTCGACCACTTAACCCGCGGAGAAAGATTTTTTTGAAACCCGGGGTCACAATTTCAGGAAAAATCTGACTTTTGGCAATTCGCTCAAAAATGGAGCCAAAAGGTTGCAAATGCTCCCCTGAATGCTCTGGCGGTGGAAACAGAAGTCTTTTTATCACATGACAAGAAATCAGCCCTCGACAACTTAACCCGCGGAAAAAGATTTTTTTGAAAAAATCCCTAAGCCCCGGGGTCACAATTTCAGCAAAAATTTGACTTTTGGCAATTCATTCAAAAATGGTGCCAAACGGTTGCAAATGCTCCCTTGAAAGGTCTGGCGGTGGGAACAGAAGGCTTTTTATCACATGACAAGAAATCAGCCCTCAACAACTTATCCGGTGGAAAAAGATTTTTTTGAAAAAATCCCTAAACCCCGGGGTCACAATTAAAGAAAAAATCTGACTTTTGGCAATTCACTCAAAAATGTTGCCAAAAGGTTGCAAATGCTCCCCTGATAGGTCTGGCGATGGAAACAGAAGGCTTTTTATCACTGGACAAGAAATCAGCCCTCGAAAACTTAACCGGCAAAAAAATATTTTTTTGAAAAAATCCATAAGCTCCGGGGTCACAATTTCAGCAAAAATTTCGCTTTTGGCAATTCATTCAAAACTAGTGCCAAACTGTTGCAAATGCTCCCCTGAAAGGTCTGGCGGTGGAAACAGAAGGATTTGTCACTGGACAAGAAATCAGCCCTCGAAAACTTAACCGGCGGAAAAAGATTTTTTTGAAGAAATCCCTAAGCCCTGGGGTCACAATTTCAGCAAAAATCTGACTTTTGGCAATTCACTCAAAAATGATGCCAAACGGTTGCAAATGCTCCCCTGAAAGGATTGGCGGTGGAAACAGAAGGCTTTTTATCACAGGACAAGAAATCAGCCCTCGACAACTTAACCCGCGGAGAAAGATTTTTTTGAAAAAATCCCTAAGTCCCGGGGACACAATTTCAGAAAAAATCTGACTTTTGGCAATTCCATCAAAAATGGTGCCAAACGGTTGCAAATACTCCCCTGAATGCTCTGGCGGTAGAATCAGAAGGCTTTTTATCACTGGACAAGAAATCAGTCCTTGACAACTTAACCAGCAGAAACACATTTTTTAAAAAAAATCCCTAAGCCCCGGGGTCACAATTTCAGAAACAATCTGACTTTTGGCAATTCCCTCAAAAATGGTGCCAAAGGCTTGCAAATGCTCCCCTGAAAGGTTTCGCGGTGGAAACAGAAGGCTTTTGACCACAAGACAAGAAATCAGCCCTCGACAACTTGGCGCCGGAAAAAGATTTTTTTGAAAAAATCCCTAAGGTCACAATTTCAGAAAAAATCTGACTTTTGGCAATTCACTCAAAAATGGTGCCAAACGGTTGCAAATGCTGCCTTGAATGTTCTGGCGGTGGATACAGAAGGCATTTTGTCACTGTACAATAAATCAGCCCTCGACAACTTAACCGGAAGAAAAAGATTTTTTTGAAAAAATGCCTAAGCCCCGGGGTCACAATTTCAGGAAAAATCTGACTTTTGACAGTTCACTCAAAAATGGTGCCAAAAGGTTGCAAATGGTCCCCTGAAAGGTTTGGCGGTCGAAACAAAAGGCTTATTATCACAGGACAAGAAATCAGCCCCCCACAACTTAACCGGCAGAAAAAGATTTTTTTGAAAAAATCCCTAAGCCCCGGAGCCACAATTTCAGAAAAAATCTGACTTTTGGCAGTTCACTCAAAAATGGTGCCAAATGTTGCAAAAGCTTTTTTTTTTTTTTGAAAAAATGCCTAAGCCCCGGGGTCACAATTTCAGAAAAAATCTGACTTTTGGCAATTCACTCAAAAATGGTGCCAAAAGGTTGCAAATGGTCCCCTGAAAGGTTTGGCGGTCTAAGCAGAAGTATTTTTATCACAGGACAAGAAATCAGCCCTCAACGACTTAACCGGCAGAAATTTTTTTTTTCAAAAAATGCCTAAGCCCCGGGGTCACAATTTCAGGAAAAATCTGACTTTTGGCAATTCACTCAAAAATGGTGCCAAAAGGTTGCAAATGGTCCCCTGAAAGGTTAGGCGGACGAAACAGAAGGCTTTTTATCACAGGACAAGAAATCAGCTCCCCACAACTTAACCGGTGGAAAAAGATTTTTTTGAAAAAATCACTAAGCCCCGGGGTCACAATTACAGCAAAAATCTGACTTTTGGCAGTTCACTCAAAAATGGTGCCAAAAGGTTGCAAATACTCCCCTGAAAGCTTTGGTGAAGGAAACAGAAGGTGTTTTATCACAGGACAAGAAATCAGCCCCCCACAACTTAACCGGCGGAAAATTTTTTTTTTGAAAAAATGCCTAGCCCCGGGGTCACAATTTCAGCAATAATCTGACTTTTGGCAGTTCACTCAAAAATGGTGCCAAAAGGTTGCAAATGGTCCCCTGAAAGGTTTGGCGGTCGAAACAGAAGGCGTTTTATCACAGGACAAGAAATCAGCCCTCAAGGACTTCACCGACAGAAATTTTTTTTTTTGAAAAATTCCCTAAGCCCTGGGGTCACAATTTCAGATAAAATCTGACTTTCGGCAGTTCACTCAAAAGTGGTGCCAAAAGGTTGCAAATGGTCCACTGAAAGGTTTGGCGGTCGAAACAGAAGGCGTTTTATCACAGGACAACAAATCAGCCCACCACAACTTAACTGGTAGAATTTTTTTTAAAAAAAAAATTCCCTAAGCCCCGGGGTCACAATTTCAGGAAAAATCTGATTTTTGGCAGTTCACTCAAAAATGGTGCCAAAAGGTTGCAAATGGTCCCCTGAAAGGTTTGGCGGTCGAAACAGAAGGCGTTTTATCACAGGACAACAAATCAGCCCCCCACAACTTAACCGGCGGAAAAAGATTTTTTTGAAAAAATGCCTAGCCCCGGGGTCACAATTTCAGCAAAAGTCTGACTTTTGGAAGTTCACTCAATAATGGTGCCAAACGGTTGCAAATGCTCGCCTGAAAGCTTTGGTGAAGGAAACAGAAGGCGTTTTATCACAGGACAAGAAATCAGCCCCCCACAACTTAACCGGCAGAAAAAGATTTTTTTGAAAAAATTCCTAAGCCCCGGGGCCACAGTTTCAGCAAAAATCTGACTTTTGGCAATTCACTCAAATATGGTGTCAAACGGTTGCAAATGCTCCCCTGAAAGGTTTGGCGGTCGAAACAGAATGCTTTTTATCACAGGACAAGAAATCAGCCCCCCACAATTTAACCGGCAGAAATTTTTTTTTAAAAAAAATCCCTAAGCCCCGGGTTCACAATTTCAGCAAAAATCTGACTTTTGGCAGTTCACTCAAAAATGGTGCCAAAAGGTTGCAAATGGTCCCCTGAAAGGTTTGGCGGTCGAAACAGAAGGCTTCTTATCACAGGACAAGAAATCAGCCCTCAAGCACTTCACCGACAGAAATTTTTTTTTTGAAAAATTCCCTAAGCCCTGGGGTCACAATTTCAGATAAAATCTGACTTTTGGCAGTTCACTCAAAAATGGTGCCAAAAGGTTGCAAATGGTCCCCTGAAAGGTTTGGTGGTCGAAAAAGAAGTCTTTTTATCACAGGACAAGAAATCAGCCCTCAACAACTTAACTGGTAGAATTTTTTTTTTTTGAAAAATTCCCTAAGCCCTGGGGTCACAATTTCAGAAAAAATCTGACTTTTAGCAGTTCACTCAAAAATGGTGCCAAAAGGTTGCAAATGGTCCCCTGAAAGGTTTGGCGGTCGAAACAGAAGGCGTTTTATCACAGGACAACAAATCAGCCCCCCACAACTTAAGTGGCCGAAAAAGATTTTTTTGAAAAAATCCCGAAGCCCCGGGGTCACAATTTCAGGAAAAATCTGACTTTTGGCAATTCACTCAAAAATGATGCCAAAAGGTTGCAAATACTCCCCTGAAAGCTTTGGTGAAGGAAACAGAAGGCATTTTATCACAGGACAAGAAATTAGCCCCCCACAACTTAACCGGCAGAAATTTTTTTTTAAAAAAAATCCCTAAGCCCTGGGGTCACAATTTCAGATAAAATCTGACTTTTGGCAGTTCACTCAAAAATGGTGCCAAAAGGTTGCAAATGGTCCCCTGAAAGGTTTGGCGGTCGAAACAGAAGGCGTTTTATCACAGGACAAGAAATCAGCCCCCCACAACTTAACTGGCCAAAAAAGATTTTTTTGAAAAAATGCCTAAGCCCCGGGGTCACAATTTCAGGAAAAATCTGACTTTTGGCAATTCACTCAAAAATGGTGCCAAAAGGTTGCAAATGGTCCCCTGAAAGGTTTGGCGGTCGAAACAGAAGGCATATTATCACAGAACAAGAAATCAGCCCCCCAGAACTTAACCGGCAGAAAAAGATTTTTTTGAAAAATTCCCTAAGCCCCGGGGTCACAATTTCAGCAAAAATCTGACTTTTGGCAGTTCACTCAAAAATGGTGCCAAAAGGTTGCAAATGGTCCCCTGAAAGGTTTGGCGGTCGAAACAGAAGGCATTTTATCACAGGACAAGAAATCAGCCCTCAAGGACTTAACCGACAGAATTTTTTTTTTTTGAAAAAATCCCTAAGCCCCGGGGCCACAATTTCAGGAAAAGTCTGACTTTTGGCAGATCACTCAAAAATGGTGCCAAAAGGATGCAAATGCTCCCCTGAAAGTTTTCGCAGTCGAAACAGAAGGCATTTTATCACAGGACAAGAAATCACCCCCCCACACACAACTTAACCGGCAGAAAAAGATTTTTTTGAAAAAATGCCTAAGCCCCGGGGTCACAATTTCAGTAAAAATCTGACTTTTGGAAATTCACTCAAAAATGGTACCAAAAGGGTGCAACTGCTCCCCTGAAAGGTTTGGCGGTCTAAACAGGAGTCTTTTTATCACAGGACAAGAAATCAGCCCTCAACAACTTAACCGGTGGAAAAAGATTTTTTTGAAAATATTCCTAAGCCCCGGGGTCACAATTTCAGTGAAAATCTGAGTTTTGGCAGTTCACTAAAAATGGTGCCAAAAGGTTGCAAATGCTCCCCTGAAAGGTTTGGCAAAGGAAACAGAAGACGTTTTATCACAGGACAAGAAATCAGCCGTCAACATCGTAAGCTGCAGAAAAAGATTTTTTTGAAAAAATCCCTAAGGCCCGGGGTCACAATTTCAGGAAAAATCTGACTTTTGGCAGTTCACTCAAAAATGGTGGCAAAAGGTTGCAAATGCTCCCCTGAAAGGTTTGGCGGTCGAAACAGAAGGCTTTTTATCACAGGACAAGAAATCAGCCCCCCACAACTTAACAGGCAGAAAAAGATTTTTTTGAAAAATTCCCTAAGCCCCGGGGTCACAATTTCAGAAAAAATCTGACTTTTGGCAGATTACTCAAAAATGGGGCCAAAAGGTTGCAAATGCTCCCCTGAAAGGTTTGGCGGTCTAAACAGCAGTCTTTTTATCACAGGAGAAGAAATCAGCCCTCAACAACTTAACCGGCAGAAAAAGATTTTTTTGAAAAAATGCCTAAGCCCCGGGGTCACAATTTCAGAAAAAATCTGACTTTTGGCAGATCACTCAAAAATGGTGCCAAAAGGTTGCAAATGCTCCCCTGAAAGGTTTTGCGGACTAAACAGAAGTCGTTTTATCGCAGGACAAGAAATCAGCCCTCAACAACTTAACCGGCAGAAAAAGATTTTTTGAAAAATTCCCTAAGCCCCGGGGTCACAATTCCAGGAAAAGTCTGATTTTTGGCAGATCACTCAAAAATGGTGCCAAAAGGTTGGAAATGCTCCCCTGAAAGTTTTGGTGGTCGAAACAGAAGGCTTTTTATCACAGGACAAGAAATCAGCCGTCAGCAACGTAAGCAGCAGAAAAAGATTTTTTTGAAAAAATCCCTAAGCCCCGGGGTCACAATTTCAGTAAAAATCTGACTTTTGGAAATTCACTCAAAAATGGTCCCAAACTGTTGCAAAAGCTCCCGTGAAAGGTTTGGCGGTCTAAACAGAAGTCTTTTTATCACAGGACAAGAAATCAGCCCTCCACAACTTAACCGGCAAAAAAAGATTATTCTGAAAAAATCCCTAAGCCCCGGGGTCACAATTTCAGAAAAAATCTGACTTTTGGCAGATCACTCAAAAATGGTGCCAAAAGGTTGCAACTGCTCCGCTGAAAGGTTTGGCGTTCTAAAAAGAAGTCTTTTTATCACAGGACAAGAAATCAGCCCTCAAGGACTTCACCGGCAGAATTTTTTTTTTGAAAAATTCCCTAAGCCGCGGGGTCACAATTTCAGGAAAAGTCTGACTTTTGGCAGATCACTCAGAAATGGAGCCAAAGGGATGCAAATGCTCCCCTGAAAGTTTTCGCAGTCGAAACAGAAGGCATTTTATCACAGGACAAGAAATCACCCCCCCACACACAACTTAACCGGCAGAAAAAGATTTTTTTGAAAAAATGCCTAAGCCCCGGGGTCACAATTTCAGTAAAAATCTGACTTTTGGAAATTCACTCAAAAATGGTGCCAAACGGTTGCAAAAGCTCCCGTGAAAGGTTTGGCGGTCTAAACAGAAGTCTTTTTATCACAGGACAAGAAATCAGCCCTCAACGACTTAACCGGCAGAATTTTTTTTTTTTTTTTGAAAAAATCCCTAAGCCCCGAGGTCACAATTTCAAGAAAAATCTGACTTTTGGCAGATCACTCAAAAATGGTGCCAAAAGGTGGGAAATGCTCCCGTGAAAGTTTTGGTGGTCGAAACAGAAGGCTTTTTATCACAGAACAAGAAATCAGCCGTCAACAACGTAAGTTGCAGAAAAAGATTTTTTTGAAAAAATCCCTAAGCCCCGGGGTCACAATTTCAGGAAAAATCTGACTTTTGGCAGTTCACTCAAAAATGGTGCCAAAAGGTTGCAAATGCTCCCCTGAAAGGTTTGGCGGTCGAAACAGAAGGCTTATTATCACAGGACAAGATATCAGCCCTCAAGGACTTAACAGGCAGAAAAAGATATTTTTGAAAAAATGCCTAAGGCCCGGGGTCACAATTTCAGAAAAAATCTGACGTCTGGCAATTCACTCAAAAATGGTGCCAAACGGTTGCAAATGCTCCCCTGAAAGCTTTGGCGGTCTAAAAAGAAGTCTTTTTATCACAGGACAAGAAATCAGCCCTCAAGGACTTCACCGGCAGAATTTTTTTAAAAAAAAAATTCCCTAAGCCGCGGGGTCACAATTTCAGGAAAAGTCTGACTTTTGGCAGATCACTCAAAAATGGTGCCAAAAGGATGCAAATGCTCCCCTGAAAGTTTTGGCAGTCGAAACAGAAGGCTTTTTATCACAGGACAAGAAATCAGCCCCCCACAACTTAACAGGCAGAAAAAGATTTTTTTGAAAAAATTCCTAAGCCCCGGGGTCACAATTTCAGAAAAAATCTGGCTTTTGGCAGATCATTCAAAAATGGTGCCAAAAGGTTGCAAATGGTCCCGTAAATGGTTTGGCGGTCTAAACAGAAGTCTTTTTATAACAGGAGAAGAAATCAGCCCTCAAGGACTTCACCGTCAGAATTTTTTTTTTTTTGAAAAATTCCCTAAGCCGTGGGGTCATAATTTCAGGAAAAATCTGACTTTTGGCAGATCACTCAAAAATGGTGCCAAAAGGTTGCAAATGCTCCCCTGAAAGGTTTGGCAGTCGAAACAGAAGGCTTTTTATCGCTGGACAAGTAATCAGCCCTCGACAATTTAAGCGGCAGAAAAACATTTTTTTGAAAAAATGCCTAAGCCCCGGGGTCACAATTTCAGGAAAAATCTGACTTTTGGCAATTCACTCAAAAATGGTGCCAAAAGGTTGCAAATGCTCCCCTGAAAGGGTTGGCGGTCTAAACAGAAGTCTTTTTATCACAGGACAAGAAATCATCCCTCAACAACTTAACCGGCAGAAAATTATATTTTTGAAAAAATGCCTAAGCCCCGAGGTCACAATTTCAGAAAAAATCTGACTTTTGGCAATTCACTCAAAAATGGTGCCAAACGGTTGCAAAAGCTCTCGTGATTGGATTGCATTGGATTGATCTTTATTACGGCCATTGGCCCGTCACACGACAGTTTCCCATACCAACATAATGTACTTGAACCTCCAAATTTAAAACCGTCAAAACTTACAAAAAACAGACAAGAACCAAAGCAGAACAAAAACAAAAGACCAACATCATACGTTGCAATAAATTTGTAACATAACCATCACCATCTGCTCACAAATCAATAGAAGACATCAATGGTGATTCACCTAGTTACATCCTAAAACATAGATCATGGTTTAAAGGGATTTTCCGAGCCACACAGGAGTCCGTTTCTCTTCTTTAGGGATAGGACACTGATCAAGAATCTGGCAACCGTGAGTGATCTTAGGGGGTCATCATCATTTAATAGATATCTCAGTTTGGCTTCATTCGTATCATCGGCAATTACCTTTAGATATTGGGCAAGAAACTTGCTCCTGGCCGATGAGTGAAAAGCACAGTCAAAAATTATGTGATGCAACGATTCCGGTGCCCCACAATTACAATCACATAAGAGCGATATCTGTCCATTGGAGAATCTATTTCTCAGCATGTTCGATGGGAAGGTGTTGAATCTTGCCTTTACAAAGGCATATCTATGAGCTGAAGAAGTTAAGGAATTCAAATAGTTTGGGAGCCTTAAGAGGGGTGATAAACCAAGGTTTAGAGGTGAGCAGGTACCATTGCCCAAGACCATTTTCTGCTGCAAGTCCATCTCCTCTAGTTTACAGGTTACTGTTCTTTTAGCTGGAACTATGTCCTGCTCTAGTAATTTGGATGGGGAGATTCCCATTGCCGTTATTTTCAGCTGTAAATTTTTTACCCATGGGCTCTGGAAATCATCTCTCCACATACATTGTATCAAGTACAAGTTTGGGAGATTGTGCCATAGAGATAACCAGTGACAAAGTATGTGCTTCCACAGAGCGTTTTCCAGGGATACAGTATTAAGTTCCATGCGTAATGCTGTATTATTTACACAGTTGGGCAGTTTCAATATCCCTCTTAAAAACTGATTTTGAATAACCTCTAGGTGAGATAGATTGACAAAAGTCCCCCAAATTGAGATGGCATAGGCAATTGTCGGGATCACCTTGGCCTTGAAGACTTTCAACGCCGATGGGATATGAAGGGCCCCATCGGTGAAGAAGAATCGCAAGATCGCCAAGGAGATAGCTTTGGCTCTATTTGTAACATAGGCTACATGGGCCTTCCATCTAAGGTTATGTTGTAACCAAACTCCCAAGTATTGGAATCTATAGACTTGTTCGATGACTCTCCCATCAATTCTCCAATTATGGAGTTTCCGGCTCTTTGAGAAAATTAGGATCTTAGATTTTCCATAATTAATTGTAAGGGAATTTGCGTTACAGTACGATCCAAAAATTTTTAAGGCCCTCCTGAGACCTACTCTAGAAAAGGAAAGGATGACTGCGTCATCCGCATACAGTAACAAAGGGCAGCGATAAAGTGCTAGGCGGGGTGCATGAATCCTTTCTTGAGCCTCTATTAGGGGAGTCCTCATATCGCTTATGAACAAGTTGAACAGGAATGGAGCCAATATACAACCCTGTCGGACACCTCTGTTAATGGGAATTGGATTGGTGAGATCACCCTCCGGGGTGAGTCTCACTCTAGTCGCTGAGTTCTCATGGAGTTTGATTATTAGCCAGAGAAGCCTTCTGTCGATGCCCCAGCGGGAGAGTTTTTCCCAGAGGATGCTCCTGGGGATACTATCGAATGCTGCCTTTAGGTCAATGAATGCCACACAGAGTTGGCCACCCTTTGGGGTGGAATATTTCCAGGCAAGATGCTGTAAAATTAGAATATGATTAATTGTTGACTGTTTTGGGCGGAATCCAGCTTGTTCGGGCCCAATTAATTTTTTCTCTTCGGCACATTGGTTAAGTCTGTTCAGCAAGAAGCGGGCATACAGTTTCCCCACTATTGAGAGCAGACTGATATTTCTGTAATTCCCCGGGTCATCTGGTGAGCCCTTTTTGTGGATTGGAACGATAACAGCGTCCTTCCATACTTCCGGGATCTTTCCAGAGTTGTTAACGGCATCGAAGATGGTCGCCAGAACTTTAGCCCACCAGTCCGCGTGGTATTTTATAGCTTCTGCCGGGATCAGGTCTGGCCCAGGCGCTTTCCCTGTTTTGAGTTTAACGATCAAGTCATGGATGTCTCCCGGATCGGTGGGGGGCCAGAGGGGAAGCTGATCTTGAAATTCATCTCTTGTGTTAGCAATACAGTCAGTTGTGGCAAAGTAGTTTTTTAAGTAGGATTCCCAAACCGGGGCAGGAATAATAGTCAAAGGGTATCTTTTAGTTCTTTTATTTACCAGGAGCCAAAATTGTCTGGAGTTCCGTGATGATGAGGCTTCTATGATTGCTCGCCATTGATTCACTTGCCATTCCTGTCTGGCTCCCTTTTGAATTTGCTTGTAGGCTGATTTTGCTTGGAAATATTCTTTTGGCAAGACCGTTGCCCCGGAGGCTTTATACTCTTTGTAGATGTTACCAAGAAGTTGTCTAGCCTGTTTACAAGCACTATTGAACCACAAGGCACCTATCTTCCTTTGTGTTCGATTTATTTTATGCATCGGGACAGAGAAAAAAGACGTTAGATCTTCTGACAGATTCGAGAATAGTCTTAGAGTTTGGTCATAATCATAATAATTCTCGATTAAGCCTGAATATGCTTGTTTTAGCCCTTGTTGGAAATATGCTGAGTATTTTTGGGCCTGTAGTTCGGACCATTTTACACTTTTGATTTGCAATGCTGAGTTCGTAATCAGATGTGTTGGGTGCTTGTCTCCATCTGGGGTCCAGTCTATAGTCATTGTGGCGACCAACGGTAAGTGGTCGCTCAGTTGAATGTTTTCGACTTTAAAATGGGAAAATTTGGGGAATATGTCATGAGATACTAACATATAATCCAGGACACTGTTTGCAGAGGAGCTTATGTGTGTAAACTCACCCGGTACGTCTGGCGGGCAGTTCCCGTTTAGAATCACTAAGTTTAGACGTAGTACCAATTGGTAAAGAAGGGTTCCTGCTTCATTTACCCTTTTGTCTTTAGAAAGTCTTTGATTATGGAGGGAGAGGTCATTAATGAATTCTGGGGTTATCCACCATTTGGCTTTGATTAAAGACTCCCAGTTTGTTGCAATGCGAGCATTGAAGTCCCCTGCTATAACATTGGGTATATTGGGGTATTTGGAGTGACAAAGAGTGAGATGTTCCTCCAAGATTCCCCATTTATTGTGTAAGTCTGCAATATTGCCTCCAGGAGGAAGATAAACATTTGTTATAACAAGTTCAAAGTTTTTCCCCGTAATCAGGGCTGTAATTGCAAAGATGGAAGCATTTACAAGCGTGAGTTTTGCCTGTATTTTCAAGGAAATTGCTATAACTAATCCTCCACTGGGCCGGCCTCCTTTAGTAGACGGGCATGCCGGTAATGATGTAACATCAAAACCATTAATATCTACTCTCCCCTCTTCCCATGTTTCCTGCAAGAGAATTACTTGGTGTGAGTTTATTAGTTTTACAAAGTCCGGGTCAGATTTTTTCCCCTTCCAACCTGCTATGTTCCAGCTTAAAAGGGAGAACGGGGGAGGATTTGACTGAGGTTTGGGTAGTCACAATGGGGAAGGGGGGAAAGCTGGTCTTGGTGGGTTGTCAAATTTAAAGAAGTCAGTAATTTTCCTTTGACTAATAGTAGATGACTTCTCTCCTTTTGGCGCAGATGTACCTCTTGAGCTATTTGTAATTATGCTCTGCTCGCCCGATCCTATAGGGGTAGTGTCCTGGTTTGATCTGGTCTCCTCTCTGAAATCCCTTGTTTTATCCGAGAGCTTATCACCTAGGGGGGCAGAGATTAAGTCGGTACAAGTTTTAACTATTATTAGATTTCCCTTCCGTGGGTGTATCATCTTATTTATATGGCCCAAGGGGTCTTCTGTCCAGTCCATATCGATAGCGGTTTGAGCTTCTAAATCATCAGCTAGAGATTCTCCGTCCGATAATGATGACTCCAGGTCAGGCATTGAGGAATGTGTCGAAATTTTGTTTACATTTTGCTGTTCTTTAGTAGGTGGCAGATCACTCAAAAATGGTGCCAAAAGGATGCAAATGCTCCCCTGAAAGTTTTCGCAGTCGAAACAGAAGGCATTTTATCACAGGACAAGAAATCACCCCCCCACACACAACTTAACCGGCAGAAAAAGATTTTTTTTAAAAAAATGCCTAAGCCCCGGGGTCACAATTTCAGTAAAAATCTGACTTTTGGAAATTCACTCAAAAATGGTACCAAAAGGGTGCAAATGCTCCCCTGAAAGGTTTGGCGGTCTAAACAGGAGTCTTTTTATCACAGGACAAGAAATCAGCCCTCAACAAATTAAGCGGTGGAAAAAGATTTTTTTGAAAATATTCCTAAGCCCCGGGGTCACAATTTCAGTGAAAATCTGACTTTTGGCAGTTCACTAAAAATGGTGCCAAAAGGTTGCAAATGCTCCCCTGAAAGGTTTGGCAAAGGAAACAGAAGACGTTTTATCACAGGACAAGAAATCAGCCCCCCACAACTTAACCGGCAGAAAAAGATTTTTTTGAAAAAATGCCCAAGCCCCGGGGTCACAATTTCAGGAAAAATCTGACTTTTGGCAGTTCACTCAAAAATCGTGCCAAAAGGTTGCAAATGGTCCCCTGAAAGGTTTGGCGGTCGAAACAGAAGGCTTCTTATCACAGTACAAGAAATCAGCCCCCCACAACTTAACCCGCAGAAAAAGATTTTTTTGAAAAATTCCCTAAGCCCCGGGGTCACAATTTCAGCAAAAATCTGACTTTTGGCAGTTCACTCAAAAATGGTGCCAAAAGGTTGCAAATGGTCCCCTGAAAGGTTTGGCGGTCGAAACAGAAGGCTTATTATCACAGGACAAGAAATCAGCCCCCCACAACTTAACAGGCAGAAAAAGATTTTTTTGAAAAAATCCCTAAGCCCCGGGGTCACAATTTCAGAAAAAATCTGACTTTTGGCAGATCACTCAAAAATGGGGCCAAAAGGTTGCAAATGCTCCGCTGAAAGCTTTGGCGGTCTAAAAAGAAGTCTTTTTATCACAGGACAAGAAATCAGCCCTCAAGGACTTCACCGGCAGAATTTTTTTTTTTGAAAAATTCCCTAAGCCGCGGGGTCACAATTTCAGGAAAAGTCTGACTTTTGGCAGATCACTCAAAAATGGTGCCAAAAGGATGCAAATGCTCCCCTGAAAGTTTTCGCAGTCGAAACAGAAGGCATTTTATCACAGGACAAGAAATCACCCCCCCACACACAACTTAACCGGCAGAAAAAGATTTTTTTGAAAAAATGTCTAAGCCCCGGGGTCACAATTTCAGTAAAAATCTGACTTTTGGAAATTCACTCAAAAATGGTGCCCAAAGTTGGGAAATCCTCCCCTGAAAGTTTTGGTAGTCGAAACAGAAGGCTTTTGATCACAGGACAAGAAATCAGCCGTCAACAACGTAAGCTGCATAAAAAGATTTTTTTGAAAAATTCCCTAAGCCCCGGCGTCACAATTTCAGGAAGAATCTGACTTTTGGCAGTTCACTCAAAAATGGTGGCAAAAGGTTGCAAATGCTCCCCTGAAAGGTTTGGCGGTCGAAACAGAAGGCTTTTTATCACAGGACAAGAAATCAGCCCCCCACAACTTAACAGGCAGAAAAAGATTTTTTTGAAAAAATCCCTAAGCCCCGGGGTCACAATTTCAGAAAAAACCTGACTTTTGGCAGATCATTCAAAAATGGTGCCAAAAGGTTGCAAATGGTCCCGTAAATGGTTTGGCGGTCTAAACAGAAGTCTTTTTATAACAGGAGAAGAAATCAGCCCTCAAGGACTTCACCGTCAGAATTTTTTTTTTTTTTGAAAAATTCCCTAAGCCGCGGGGTCATAATTTCAGGAAAAATCTGACTTTTGGCAGATCACTCAAAAATGGTGCCAAAAGGTTGCAAATGCTCCCCTGAAAGGTTTGGCAGTCGAAACAGAAGGCTTTTTATCGCTGGACAAGAAATCATCCCTCGACAATTTAAGCGGCAGAGAAACATTTTTATGAAAAAATGCCTAAGCCCCGGGGTCACAATTTCAGGAAAAATCTGACTTTTGGCAATTCACTCAAAAATGGTGCCAAAAGGTTGCAAATGCTCCCCTGAAAGGGTTGGCGGTCTAAACAGCAGTCTTTTTATCACAGGACAAGAAATCAGCCCTCAACAACTTAACCGGCAGAAAAAGATTTTTTTGAAAGAATGCCTAAGCCCCGGGGTCACAATTTCAGAAAAAATCTGACTTTTGGCAATTCAATCAAAAATGGTCCCAAACTGTTGCAAAAGCTCCCGTGAAAGGTTTGGCGGTCTAAACAGAAGTCTTTTTATCACAGGACAAGAAATCAGCCCTCCACAACTTAACCGGCAGAAAAAGATTATTTTGAAAAAATCCCTAAGCCCCGGGGTCACAATTTCAGAAAAAATCTGACTTTTGGCAGATCACTCAAAAATGGTGCCAAAAGGTTGCAACTGCTCCGCTGAAAGGTTTGGCGGTCTAAAAAGAAGTCTTTTTATCACAGGACAAGAAATCAGCCCTCAAGGACTTCACCGGCAGAATTTTTTTAAAAAAAAATTCCCTAAGCCGCGGGGTCACAATTTCAGGAAAAGTCTGACTTTTGGCAGATCACTCAGAAATGGAGCCAAAAGGATGCAAATGCTCCCCTGAAAGTTTTCGCAGTCGAAACAGAAGGCATTTTATCACAGGACAAGAAATCACCCCCCCCACACACAACTTAACCGGCAGAAAAAGATTTTTTTGAAAAAATGCCTAAGCCCCGGGGTCACAATTTCAGTAAAAATCTGACTTTTGGAAATTCACTCAAAAATGGTGCCAAACGGTTGCAAAAGCTCCCGTGAAAGGTTTGGCGGTCTAAACAGAAGTCTTTTTATCACAGGACAATAAATCAGCCCTCAACGACTTAACCGGCAGAATTTTTTTTTTTTTTGAAAAATTCCCTAAGCCCCGAGGTCACAATTTCAAGAAAAATCTGACTTTTGGCTGATCACTCAAAAATGGTGCCAAAAGGTGGGAAATGCTCCCGTGAAAGTTTTGGTGGTCGAAACAGAAGGCTTTTTATCACAGGACAAGAAATGAGCCGTCAACAACGTAAGTTGCAGAAAAAGATTTTTTTGAAAAAATCCCTAAGCCCCGGGGTCACAATTTCAGGAAAAATCTGACTTTTGGCAGTTCACTCAAAAATGGTGCCAAAAGGTTGCAAATGCTCCCCTGAAAGCTTTGGCGGTCTAAAAAGAAGTCTTTTTATCACAGGACAAGAAATCAGCCCTCAAGGACTTCACCGGCAGAATTTTTTTTAAAAAAAAATTCCCTAAGCCGCGGGGTCACAATTTCAGGAAAAGTCTGACTTTTGGCAGATCACTCAAAAATGGTGCCAAAAGGATGCAAATGCTCCCCTGAAAGTTTTGGCAGTCGAAACAGAAGGCTTTTTATCACAGGACAAGAAATCAGCCCCCCACAACTTAACAGGCAGAAAAAGATTTTTTTGAAAAAATGCCTAAGCCCCGGGGTCACAATTTCAGAAAAAACCTGACTTTTGGCAGATCATTCAAAAATGGTGCCAAAAGGTTGCAAATGGTCCCGTAAATGGTTTGGCGGTCTAAACAGAAGTCTTTTTATAACAGGAGAAGAAATCAGCCCTCAAGGACTTCACCGTCAGAATTTTTTTTTTTTTTTGAAAAATTCCCTAAGCCGCGGGGTCATAATTTCAGGAAAAATCTGACTTTTGGCAGATAACTCAAAAATGGTGCCAAAAGGTTGCAAATGCTCCCCTGAAAGGTTTGGCAGTCGAAACAGAAGGCTTTTTATCGCTGGACAAGAAATCAGCCCTCGACAATTTAAGCGGCAGAGAAACATTTTTATGAAAAAATGCCTAAGCCCCGGGGTCACAATTTCAGGAAAAATCTGACTTTTGGCAATTCACTCAAAAATGGTGCCAAAAGGTTGCAAATGCTCCCCTGAAAGGGTTGGCGGTCTAAACAGAAGTCTTTTTATCACAGGACAAGAAATCACCCCCCCACACACAACGTAACCGGCAGAAAAAGATTTTTTTGAAAAAATCCCTAAGCCCCGGGGTCACAATTTCAGGAAAAATCTGACTTTTGGCAGATCACTCAAAAATGGTGCCAAAAGGTTGCAAATGCTCCCCTGAAAGGTTTGGCAGACTAAACAGAAGTCTTTTTATCACAGGACAAGAAATCAGCCCTCAACAACTTAACCGGCAGAAAAAGATTTTTTTGAAAAAATGCCTAAGCCCCGGGGTCACCATTTCAGGAAAAGTCTGACATTTGGCAGATCACTCAAAAATGGTGCCAAAAGGATGCAAATGCTCCCCTGAAAGTTTTCGCAGTCGAAACAGAAGGGATTTTATCACAGGACAAGAAATCATCCCCCCCCCCCACACACACACAACTTAACCGGCAGAAAAAGATTTTTTTGAAAAAATGCCTAAGCCCCGGGGTCACAATTTCAGTAAAAATCTGACTTTTGGCAGATCACCCAAAAATGGTGCCAAAAGGTTGGAAATGCTCCCCTGAAAGTTTTGGTGGTCGAAACAGAAGGCTTTTTATCACAGGACAAGAAATCAGCCGTCAACAACGTAAGCAGCAGAAAAAGATTTTTTTGAAAATATCCCTAAGCCCCGGGGTCACAATTTCAGCAAAAATCTGACTTTTGGCAGTTCACTCAAAAATGGTGCCAAAAGGTTGCAAATGCTCCCCTGAAAGGTTTGGTGGTCGAAACAGAAGGCTTATTATCACAGGACAAGAAATCAGCCCCTCACAACTTAACAGGCAGAAAACGATTTTTTTGAAAAAATGGCTAAGCCCGGGGTCACAATTTCAGAAAAAATCTGACTTTTGGCAGATCACTCAAAAATGGTGCCAAAAGGTTGCAAATGCTCCACTGATAGGTTTGGCGGTGTAAACAGAAGTCTTTTTATCACAGGACAAGAAATCAGCCATCAAGGACTTCACCGGCAGAATTTTTTTTTTTGAAAAATTCCCTAAGCCGCGGGGTCACAATTTCAGGAAAACTCTGACTTTTGGCAGTTCACTCAAAAATGGTGCCAAAAGGTTGCAAATGCTCCCCTGAAAGTTTTGGTGGTCGAAACAGAAGGCTTTTTATCACAGGACAAGAAATCAGCCGTCAACAACGTAAGCAGCAGAAAAAGATTTTTTTGAAAAAATCCATAAGCCCCGGGGTCACAATTTAAGGAAAAATCTGACTTTTGGCAGTTCACTCAAAAATGGTGCCAAAAGGTTGCAAATGCTCCCCTGAAAGGTTTGGCGGTGGAAACAGAAGGCTTATTATCACAGGACAAGTAATCAGCCCCCCACAATTTAACCGGCAGAAAAAGATTTTTTTAAAAAAATCCCTAAGCCCCGGGGTCACAATTTCAGGAAAAGTCTGACTTTTGGCAGATCACTCAAAAATGGTGCCAAATGGTTGCAAATGCTCCCCTGAAAGGTTTTTCGGTGGAAACAGAATGCTTATTATCACAGGACAAGAAATCAGCCCCCCACAATTTAACCGGCAGAAAAAGATTTTTTTAAAAAAATCCCTAAGCCCCGGGGTCACAATTTCAGAAAAAATCTGACTTATAGCAATTCACTCAAAAATGGTGCCAAACGGTTGCAAATGCTCCCCTGAAAGGTTTGGCGGTCTAAACAGAAGGCGTTTTATCACAGGACAAGAAATCATCCTCGCACAACTTAACCGGCAGAAAAAGATTTTTTTGAAAAAATGCCTAAGCCCCGGGGTCACAATTTCCGTAAAAATCTGACTTTTGGCAGTTCACTCAAAAATGGTGCCAAAAGGTTGCAAATGCTCCCCTGAAAGGTTTGGCGGTCTAAACAGAAGGCTTTTTATCACAGGACAAGAAATCAGCCCTCAACAACGTAACCGGCAGAAAAAGATTTTTTTGAAAAAATCCCTAAGCCCCGCTGTCACAATTTCAGTAAAAATCGCAGTTCACTCAAAAATGGTGCCAAAAGGTTGGAAATCCTCCCCTGAAAGGTTTGGCGGTCGAAACTGAAGGCTTATTATCACAGGACAAGAAATCAGCCCCCCACAACTTAATCGGCAGAAAAAGATTTTTTTGAAAAAATGCCTAAGGCCCGGGGTCACAATTTCAGGAAAAATCTGACATTTGGCAATTCATTCAAAAATC
Organism: Podarcis pityusensis; assembly: GCF_964106645.2. Classification (NCBI taxonomy): domain Eukaryota; kingdom Metazoa; phylum Chordata; class Lepidosauria; order Squamata; family Lacertidae; genus Podarcis; species Podarcis pityusensis. The sequence continues at coordinate 51,157,027 of NC_138036.1, read as the reverse complement.
GTGCCAACGGTTGGAAAATCTCCCGTGAAAGGTTTGGTGGTGTAAACAGAAGTCTTTTTATTACAGGACAATTAATCAGCCCTCAATGACTTAACCGGGAGAATTTTTTTTTTTTGAAAAATTCCCTAAGCCCCGGGGTCACAATTTCAGGAAAAATCTGACTTTTGGCAGTTCACTCAAAAATGGTGCCAAAAGGTTGCAAATGGTCCCCTGAAAGGTTTGGTGGTCGAAACAGAAGGCTTTTTATTACAGGTCAAGAAATCAGCCCTCAACAACTTAACCGGCAGAAAAAGCTTTTTTTGAAATAATGCTTAAGCCCCGAGGTCACAGTTTCAGAAAAAATCTGACTTTTGGCAGTTCACTTAAAAATGGTGCCAAAAGGTTGCAAATGCTCCCCTGAAAGGTTTGCCGGTCTAAACAGAAGGCGTTTTATCATAGGACAACAAATCAGCTCCCCACAACTTATCCGGCAGAAAAAGATTTTTTTGAAAAAATGCCTAAGCCCCGGGGTCACAATTTCAGTAAAAATCGCAGTTCACTCAAAAATGGTGCCAAAAGGTTGCAAAGCCTCCCCTGACAGGTTTGGCGGTCGAAACTGAGGGCTTACTATCACAGGACAAGAAATCAGCCCCTCACAACTTAATCGGCAGAAAAAGATTTTTTTGAAAAAATGCCTAAGCCCCGGGGTCACAATTTCAGGAAAAATCTGACATTTGGCAATTCATTCAAAAATGGTGCCAACGGTTGGAAAATCTCCCGTGAAAGGTTTGGTGGTGTGAACAGAAGTCTTTTTATTACAGGACAAGAAATCAGCCCTCAACGACTTAACCGTCAGAAAAGTTTTTTTTGAAAAATTCCCTAAGCCCCGGGGTCACAATTTCAGGAAAAATCTGACTTTTGGCAGTTCACTCAAAAATGGTGCCAAAAGGTTGTAAATGCTCCCCTGAAAGGTTTGGCGGTCGAAACAGAAGGCTTTTTATCACAGGACAAGAAATCAGCCCTCAACAACTTAACCGGCAGAAAAAGATTTTTTTAAAAAATCCCTAAGCCCCGGGGTCACAATTTCAGGAAAAATCTGACTTTTGGCAGTTCACTCAAAAATGGATCCAAAAGGTTGCAAATGCTCCCCTGAAAGGGTTGGCGGTCTAAACAGAAGTCTTTTTATCACAGGACAAGAAATCAGCCCTCAACCACTTAACCGGCAGAAAGTTTTTTTTTTAATAAATCCATAACCTCCCGGGGTCACAATTTCAGAAAAAAATCTGACTTTTGGCAATTCACTCAAAAATGGTGCCAAACGTTTGCAAATGCTCCCCTGAAAGGTTTGGCGGTCTAAACAGAAGTTTTTTTATCACAGGACAAGAAATCAGCCCTCAAGGACTTAACCGGCAGAAATTTTTTTTTTGAAAAATTCCGTAAGCCCCGGGGTCACAATTTCAGGAAAAATCTGACTTTTGGCAGTTCACTAAAAAGTGGTGCCAAAAGGTTGCAAATGCTTCCCTGAAACGTTTGGCGGTCGAAACAGAAGGCGTTTTATCACAGGACAAAAAATCAGCCCTCAACAACATAGCGGTCAGAAAAAGATATTTTTGAAAAATTCCCTAAGCCCCGGGGTCACAATTTCAGGAAAAATTTGACTTTTGGCAGAAAACTCAAAAATGGTGCCAAAAGGTTGCAAATGCTCCCCTGACAGGTTTGGTGGTCGAAACAGAAGGCGTTTTATCATAGGACAACAAATCAGCTCCCCACAACTTATCCGGCAGAAAAAGATTTTTTTGAAAAAATCCCTAAGCCCCGCTGTCACAATTTCAGTAAAAATCGCAGTTCACTCAAAAATGGTGCCAAACGGTTGCAAATGGTCCCCTGAAAGGTTTGGCGGTGTAAACAGAAGTCTTTTTATCACAGGACAAGAAATCAGCCCTCAATGACTTAACCGGCAGAATTTTTTTTAAAAAAAAAATCCCTAAGCCCCGGGGTCACAATTTCAGAAAAAATCTGACTTTTGGCAGTTCACTCAAAAATGGTGCCAAAAGGTTGCAAATGGTCCCCTGAAAGGTTTGGCGGTCGAAACAGAAATCGTTTTATCACAGGACAAAAAATCAGCCCCCCACAACTTAACCGGCAGAAAAAGATTTTTTTTGAAAAAATGCGTAAGCCCCGGGGTCACAATTACAGGAAAAATCTGACTTTTGGCAGATCACTCAAAAATGGTGCCAAAAGGTAGCAAATGCTCCCCTGAAAGGTTTGGCGGTCTAAAAAGAAGGCTTTTTATCACAGGACAAGAAATCAGCCCTCCACAACTTAACCGGCAGAAAAAGATTTTTTTGAAAAAATCCCTAAGCCCCAGGGTCACAATGTCAGAAAAAATCTCACTTTTGGCAATTCACTCAAAAATGGTGCCAAAAGGTTGCAAATGGTCCCCTGAAAGGTTTGGCATTAGAAACAGAAGGCTTATTATCACAGGACAAGAAATCAGCCCTCAAAAACTTAAGCGGGAGAACAAGATTTTTTTGAAAAAATGCCTAAGCCCCGGGTCACAATTTCAGAAAAAATCTGACTTTTGGCAATTCACTCAAAAATGCTGCCAAAAGGTTGCAAATGGTCCCCTGAAAGGTTTGGCGGTAGAAACAGAAGGCTGATTATCACAGGACAAGAAATCAGCCCCCCAAAACTTAACCGGCAGAAAAAGATTTTTTTGAAAAAATGCCTAAGCCCCGGGGTCACAATTTCAGTAAAAATCTGACTTTTGGAAATTCACTCAAAAATGGTGCCAAAAGGTTGCAAATGCTCCCCTGAAAGTTTTGGCGGTCGAAACAGAAGGCGTTTTCTCACAGGACAAGAAATCAACCCACCACAACTTAAGTGGTAGAAAAAGATTTTTTTGAAAAAATGCCTAATCCCCGGGGTCACAATTTCAGGAAAAATCTGACTTTTGGCAGATCACTCAAAAATGGTGCCAAACGGTTGCAAATGCTCCCCTGAAAGGTTTGGCGGTCGAAGCAGAAGGCTTTTTATCACAGGACAAGAAATCAGCCATCAAAAACTTAACCGGCAGAAAAAGATTTTTTTGAAAAAAACCCTAAGCCCCGGGGTCACAATTTCCGTAAAAATCTGACTTTTGGCAGTTCACTAAAAAAAGGTGCCAAAAGGTTGCAAATGGTCCCCTGAAAGGTTTGGCGGTCGAAACAGAAGGCTTTTTATCACAGGACAAGAAAACAGCCCCCCACAACTTAACCGGCAGAAAAAGATTTTTTTGAAAAAATGCCTAATCCCCGAAGTCACAATTTCAGGAAAAATCTGACTTTTGGCAGATCACTCAAAAATGGTGCCAAAAGGTTGCAAATGCTCCCCTGAAAGGTTTGGCAGTCTAAACAGAAGTCTTTTTATCACAGGACAAGAAATCAGCCCTCAAGGACTTAACCGGAAGAAAATTTTTTTTTAAAAAATTCCCTAAGCCACGGGGTCACAATTTCAGCAAAAATCTGACTTTTGGCAGATCACTCAAAAATGGTGCCAAATGGTTGCAAATGCTCCCCTGACAGGTTTGGCGGTCTAAACAGAAGGCTTTTTATCACAGGACGAGAAATCAGCCCCCCACATCTTAACCGGCAGAAAAACATTTTTTTGAAAAAATCCCTAAGCCCCGTGGTCACAATTTCAGGAGAAATCTGACTTTTGGCAGTTCACTCAAAAATGGTGCCAAAAGGTTGCAAATGATCCCCTGAAAGCTTTGGCGGTCGAAACAGAAGGCTTTTTATCACAGGACAAGAAAACAGCCCTCAATGACTTAACCGGCAGAAAATTTTTTTTTGACCCCTAAGCCCCGGGGCCACAATTTCAGGAAAACTCTGACTTTTGGCAGTTCACTCAAAAATGGAGCCAAAAGGTTGCAAATGCTCCCCTGAAAGGGTTGGCGGTCTAAACAGAAGTCTTTTTATCACAGGAGAAGAAATCAGCCCTCAACAACTTAACCGGCAGAAAAAGATTTTTTTGAAAAAATGCCTAAACCCCGATGTCACAATATCAGGGAAAATCTGACTTTTGGCAGATCACTCAAAAATGGTGCCAAAAGGTTGCAAATGCTCCCCTGAAAAGTTTGGCGGTCTAAACAGAAGTCTTTTTATCACAGGACAAGAAATCAGCCCACCACAACTTAACCAGCAGAATTTTTTTTTTTGAAAAAATCCCTAAGCCCCGGGGTCACAATTTCAGAAAAAATCTGACTTTTGGCAATTCACTCAAAAATGGTGCCAAACGGTTGCAAAAGCTCCCCTGAAAGGTTTGGCGGTCAAAACAGAAGGCTTTTTATCACAGGACAAGAAATCAGCCCCCCACAACTTAACCGTCAGAAAAAGGTTTTTTTGAAAAAATCCCTAAGCCCCGGGGTCACAATTTCAGCAAATATCTGACTTTTGGCAGTTCACTCAATAATGGTGCCAAAAGATTGCAGAAGCTCCCGTGAAAGGTTTGGCGGTCTAAACAGAAGGTGTTTTATCACAGGCAAGAAATCAGCCCCCCACAACTTAACCAGCAGAAATTTTTTTTTTGAAAAAATCCCTAAGCCCCGGGGTCACAATTTCAGAAACAATCTGACTTTTGGCAGATCACTCAAAAATGGTGCCAAAAGGTTGCAAAAGCTCCCGTGAAAGGTTTGGCGGTCGAAACAGAAGTTTTTTTATCACAGGACAAGAAATCAGACCTAAAAAACTTAACTGGCAGAAAAAGATTTTTTTGAAAAAATCCCTAAGGCCCGGGGTCACAATTTCAGAAAAAATCTGACTTTTGGCAATTCACTCAAAAATGGTGCCAAACGGTTGGAAATGCTCCCCTGAAAGGTTTGTCTTTCGAAACAGAAGGCTTTTTATCACTGGACAGGAAATCAGCCCTCAACAACTTAACTGGTGAAAAAAGATTTTTTTGAAAAAATCCGTAAGCCCCGGGGTCACAATTTCCGAAAAACTCTGACTTTTGGCAATTCACTCAAAAATGGTGCCAAACGGTTGCAAATGCTCCCCTGAAAGGTTTGGCTGTGGAAACAGATGGCTTATTATCACAGGACAAGAAATCAGCCCTCGACAACTTAACGCATGCAGAAAGGTTTTTTTGAAAAAATCCCTAAGCCCCGGGGTCACAATTTCAGCAAAAATCTGACTTTTGGCAATTCACAAAAAATTGGTGCCAAGCGGTTGCAAATGATCCCCTGAATGCTCTGGCGGTGGAAACAGAAGGCTTTTTATCATAGGACAAGAAATCAGCCCCCCACAACTTAACCGGCAGAAAAAGATTTTTTTTGAAAAAATGCCTAAGCCCCGAGGTCACAATTTCAGGAAAAATCTGACTTTTGGCAGTTCACTCAAAAATGGTGGCAAACGGTTGCAAAAGCTCCCGTGAAAGGTTTGGCGGGCTAAACAGAAGTCTTTTTATCACAGGACAAGAAATCAGCCCCCCACAACTTAACCAGCAGAATTATTTTTTTTTTGAAAAAATGCCTAAGCCCCGGGGTCACAATTACAGGAAAAATCTGACTTTTGGCAGATCACTCAAAAATGGTGCCAAAAGGTAGCAAATGCTCCCCTGAAAGGTTTGGCGGTCTAAAAAGAAGGCTTTTTATCACAGGACAAGAAATCAGCCCCCCACAACTTAACCGGCAGAAAAAGATTTTTTTGAAAAAAATGCCTAAGCCCCGGGGTCACAATTTCCGAAAAACTCTGACTTTTGGCAATTCACTCAAAAATGGTGCCAAACGGTTGCAAATGCTCCCCTGAAAGGTTTGGCTGTGGAAACAGATGGCTTATTATCACAGGACAAGAAATCAGCCCTCGACAATCTAACGCATGAAGAAAGGTTTTTTTGAAAAAATCCCTAAGCCCCGGGGTCATAATTTCAGCAAAAATCTGACTTTTGGCAATTCACAGAAAATTGGTGCCAAGCGGTTGCAAATGATCCCCTGAATGCTCTGGCGGTCGAAACAGAAGGCTTTTTATCATAGGACAAGAAATCAGCCCCCCACAACTTAACCGGCAGAAAAAGATTTTTTTTGAAAAAATGCCTAAGCCCCGAGGTCACAATTTCAGGAAAAATCTGACTTTTGGAAATTGACTCAAAAATGGTGCCAAACGGTTGCAAATGCTACCCTGAAAGGTTTGGCGGTGGAAACAGAAGGCTTTTTATCATAGGACAGGAAATCAGCCCTCAACAACTTAACCGGCGGAAAAAGATTTTTTTGAAAAAATCCCTAATCCCCGGGGTCACAATTTCAGCAAAAATCTGACTTTTGGCAATTCACTCAAAAATGGTGCCAAACGGTTGCGAATGCTCACCTGAAAGGTTTGGCGGTCGAAACAGAAGGCTTTTTATCACAGAACAAGAAATCAGCCCTCGACAACTTAACTGTCGGAAAAAGATTTTTTTGAAAAAATCCCTAAGCCCCGGGGTCACAATTTCAGAAAAAATCTGACTTTTGGCAATTCACTCAAAAATGGTGCCAAACGCTTGCAAATGCTCCCCTGAAAGGTTTGGCGGTCGAAACATAAGGCTTTTTATCACTGGAGAAGAAATCAGCCCTCGACAACTTAACTGGCGAAAAAAGATTTTTTTGGAAAAATCCCTAAGCCCCGGGGTCACAATTTCAGCAAACATCTGGCTTTTGGCAATTCACTCAAAAATGGTGCCAAACGGTTGCAAATGCTCCCCTGAAAGGTTTGGCGGTCGAAACAGAAAGCTTTTTATCACTGGAGAAGAAATCAGCCCTCGACAACTTAACCAGCAGGAAAAGATTTTTTTAAAAAATCCCTAAGCCCCGGGGTCACAATTTCAGAAAAAATCTGACTTTTGGCAGATCACTCAAATATGGTGCCAAAAGGTTGCAAATGCTCCCCTGAAAGGTTTGGCGGTCGAAGCAGAAGGCTTTTTATCACAAGACAAGAAATCAGCCATCAAAAATTTAACCGGCAGAAAAAGATTTTTTTGAAAAAATCCCTAAGGCCCGGGGTCACAATTTCCGTAAAAATCTGACTTTTGGCAGTTCACTAAAAAATGGTGCCAAAAGGTTGCAAATGGTCCCGTGAAAGGTTTGGCGGTCTAAACAGAAGTCTTTTTATCACAGGACAAGAAATCAGCCCACCACAACTTAACCAGCAGAATTTTTTTTTTTTGAAAAAATCAATAAGCCCCGAGGTCACAATTTCATAAAAATCTGACTTTTGGCAGTTCACTCAAAAATGGTGCCAAACGGTTGCAAAAGCTCCCGTGAAAGGTTTGGCGGTCTAAGCAGAAGTCTTTTTATCACAGGATAAGATATCAGCCTACCACAACTTAACCAGCAGAATATTTTCTTTTTGAAAAAATCCCTAAGCCCCGGGGTCACAATTTCAAGAAAAATCTGACTTTTGGCAGTTCACTCAATAATGGTGCCAAAAGATTGCAAAAGCTCCCGTGAAAGTTTTGGTGGTCGATACAGAAGGTGTTTTATCACAGGACAAGAAATCAGCCCTCAAGGATTTAACCGGCAGAAAATTTTTTTTTGAAAATTTCCTTAAGCCCCGGGTTCACAATTTCAGGAAAAATCTGACGTTTGGCAGATCAGTCAAAAATGGTGCCAAAAGGTTGCAAATGCTCCCCTGAAAGGTTTGGCCGACTAAACAGAAGTCTTTTTATCACAGGACAAGAAATCAGCCCCCCACAACTTAACCGGCAGAAAAAGATTTTTTTGAAAAAATCCCTAAGCCCCGTGGTCACAATTTCAGGAGAAATCTGACTTTTGGCAGTTCACTCAAAAATGGTGCCAAAAGGTTGCAAATGCTCCCCTGAAAGGTTTGGCAGTCTAAACAGAAGTCTTTTTATCACAGGACAAGAAATCAGCCCTCAAGGACTTAACCGGCAGAAATTTTTTTTTTGAAAAATTCCCTAAGCCACGGGGTCACAATTTCAGCAAAAATCTGACTTTTGGCAGTTCACTCAAAAATGGTGCCAAAAGGTTGCAAATGATCCCCTGAAAGCTTTGGCGGTCGAAACAGAAGGCTTTTTATCACAGGACAAGAAAACAGCCCTCAATGACTTAACCGGCAGAAAATTTTTTTTTGACCCCTAAGCTCCGGGGCCACAATTTCAGGAAAACTCTGACTTTTGGCAGTTCACTCAAAAATGGAGCCAAAAGGTTGCAAATGCTCCCCTGAAAGGGTTGGCGGTCGAAACAGAAGGCTTTTTATCACAGGAGGAGAAATCAGCCCTCAACAACTTAACCGGCAGAAAAAGATTTTTTTGAAAAAATCCCTAAGCTTCGGGGTCACAATTTCAGGAAAAATCTGACTTTTGGCAGATCACTCAAAAATGGTGCCAAAAGGTTGCAAATGCTCCCCTGAAAGGTTTGGCGGTCTAAACAGAAGTCTTTTTATCACAGGACAAGAAATCAGCCCACCACAACTTAACCAGCAGAATTTTTTTTTTTGAAAAAATCCCTAAGCCCCGGGGTCACAATTTCAGAAAAAATCTGACTTTTGGCAATTCACTCAAAAATGGTGCCAAACGGTTGCAAAAGCTCCCCTGAAAGGTTTGGCGGTCAAAACAGAAGGCTTTTTATCACAGGACAAGAAATCAGCCCCCCACAACTTAACCGTCAGAAAAAGATTTTTTTGAAAAAATCCCTAAGCCCCGGGGTCACAATTTCAGAAACAATCTGACTTTTGGCAGATCACTCAAAAATGGTGCCAGAAGGTTGCAAATGCTCCCCTGAAAGGTTTGGCGGTCGAAACAGAAGTCTTTTTATCACAGGACAAGAAATCAGACCTAAAAAACTTAACTGGCAGAAAAAGATTTTTTTGAAAAAATCCATAAGGCCCGGGGTCACAATTTCAGAAAAAATCTGACTTTTGGCAATTCACTCAAAAATGGTGCCAAACGGTTGGAAATGCTCCCCTGAAAGGTTTGGCAGTCTAAACAGAAGTTTTTTTATCATAGGACGAGAAATCAGCCCCCCACAACTTAACCGGCAGAAAAACATTTTTTTGGAAAAATCCCTAAGCCCCGTGGTCACAATTTCAGGAGAAATCTGACTTTAGACAGTTCACTCAAAAATGGTGCCAAAAGGTTGCAAATGATCCCCTGAAAGCTTTGGCGGTCGAAACTGAAGGCTTTTTATCACAGGACAAGAAAACAGCCCTCAATGACTTAACTGGCAGAAATTTTTTTTTTGACCCCTAAGCCCCAGGGCCACAATTTCAGGAAAACTCTGACTTTTGGCAGTTCACTCAAAAATGGAGCCAAAAGGTTGCAAATGCTCCCCTGAAAGGGTTGGCGGTCTAAACAGAAGGCTTTTTATCACAGGACAAGAAATCAGCCCCCCACAACTTAACCGTCAGAAAAAGATTTTTTTGAAAAAATCCTTAAGCCCCGGGGTCACAATTTCAGCAAAAATCTGACTTTTGGCAGTTCACTCAATAATGGTGCCAAAAGATTGCAAAAGCTCCCGTGAAAGGTTTGGCGGTCTAAACAGAAGGTGTTTTATCACAGGACAAGAAATCAGCCCCCCACAACTTAACCGGCAGAATTTTTTTTTTTAAAAAAATCCCTAAGCCCCGGGGTCACAATTTCAGAAACAATCTGACTTTTGGCAGATCACTCAAAAATGGTGCCAAAAGGTTGCAAATGCTCCCCTGAAAGGTTTGGCGGTCGAAACAGAAGTCTTTTTATCATAGGACAAGAAATCAGACCTAAAAAACTTAACTGGCAGAAAAAGATTTTTTTGAAAAAATCCCTAAGGCCCGGGGTCACAATTTCAGAAAAAATCTGACTTTTGGCAATTCACTCAAAAATGGTGCCAAACGGTTGGAAATGCTCCCCTGAAAGGTTTGTCTTTCGAAACAGAAGGCCTTTTATCACTGGACAGGAAATCAGCCCTCGACAACTTAACTGGTGAAAAAAGATTTTTTTGAAAAAATCCGTAAGCCCCGGGGTCACAATTTCCGAAAAACTCTGACTTTTGGCAATTCACTCAAAAATGGTGCCAAACGGTTGCAAATGCTCCCCTGAAAGGTTTGGCTGTGGAAACAGATGGCTTATTATCACAGGACAAGAAATCAGCCCTCGACAATTTAACGCATGGGGAAAGGTTTTTTTGAAAAAATCCATAAGCCCCGGGGTCACAATTTCAGCAAAAATCTGACTTTTGGCAATTCACAGAAAATTGGTGCCAAGCGGTTGCAAATGATCCCCTGAATGCTCTGGCGGTCGAAACAGAAGGCTTTTTATCATAGGACAAGAAATCAGCCCTCGACAACTTAACCGGCGGAAAAAGAATTTTTTGAAAAAATCCCTAAGCCCCGGGGTCACAATTTCAGAAAAAATCTGACTTTTGGCAATTCACTCAAAACTGGTGCCAAACGGTTGCAAATGCTCCCCTGAAAGGTTTGGCGGTGGAAACAGAAGGCTTTTTATCACAGGACAAGAAATCAGGCCTCGACAACTTAAGTGGCGGAAAAAGATTTTTTTGAAAAAATCCCTAAGCCCCGGGGGCACAATTTCAGCAAAAATCTGACTTGTGGCAATTCACTCAAAAATTGTGCCAAACGGTAGCAAATGCTTCCCTGAAAGGTTTGGCGGTGGAAACAGAAGGCTTTTTATCACAGGAGAAGAAATCAGCCCTCAACAACTTAACTGGTGAAAATAGATTTTTTTGAACAAATCCCTAATCCCCGAAGTCACAATTTCAGGAAAAATCTGACTTTTGGCAGATCACTCAAAAATGGTGCCAAAAGGTTGCAAATGCTCCCCTGAAAGGTTTGGCAGTCTAAACAGAAGTCTTTTTATCACAGGACAAGAAATCAGCCCTCAAGGACTTAACCGGCAGAAAATCTTTTTTTGAAAAATTCCCTAAGCCACGGGGTCACAATTTCAGCAAAAATCTGACTTTTGGCAGATCACTGAAAAATGGTGCCAAATGGTTGCAAATGCTCCCCTGACAGGTTTGGCGGTCTAAACAGAAGGCTTTTTATCACAGGACGAGAAATCAGCCCCCCACAACTTAACCGGCAGAAAAACATTTTTTTGAAAAAATCCCTAAGCCCCGTGGTCACAATTTCAGGAGAAATCTGACTTTTGGCAGTTCACTCAAAAATGGTGCCAAAAGGTTGCAAATGATCCCCTGAAAGCTTTGGCGGTCGAAACAGAAGGCTTTTTATCACAGGACAAGAAAACAGCCCTCAATGACTTAACCGGCAGAAATTTTTTTTTTGACCCCTAAGCCCCGGGGCCACAATTTCAGGAAAACTCTGACTTTTGGCAGTTCACTCAAAAATGGAGCCAAAAGGTTGCAAATGCTCCCCTGAAAGGGTTGGCGGTCTAAACAGAAGTCTTTTTATCACAGGAGAAGTAATCAGCCCTCAACAACTTAACCGGCAGAAAAAGATTTTTTTGAAAAAATGCCTAAACCCCGAGGTCACAATATCAGGAAAAATCTGACTTTTGGCAGATCACTCAAAAATGGTGCCAAAAGGTTGCAAATGCTCCCCTGAAAAGTTTGGCGGTCTAAACAGAAGTCTGTTTATCACAGGACAAGAAATCAGCCCACCACAACTTAACCAGCAGAATTTTTTTTTTTGAAAAAATCCTGAAGCCCCGGGGTCACAATTTCAGAAAAAATCTGACTTTTGGCAATTCACTCAAAAATGGTGCCAAACGGTTGCAAAAGCTCCCCTGAAAGGTTTGGCGGTCAAAACAGAAGGCTTTTTATCACAGGACAAGAAATCAGCCCCCCACAACTTAACCGTCAGAAAAAGATTTTTTTGAAAAAATCCCTAAGCCCCGGGGTCACAATTTCAGCAAAAATCTGACTTTTGGCAGTTCACTCAATAATGGTGCCAAAAGATTGCAAAAGCTCCCGTGAAAGGTTTGGCGGTCGAAACTGAAGGCTTTTTATCACAGGACAAGAAAACAGCCCTCAATGACTTAACTGGACAGGAAATCAGCCCTCGACAACTTAACTGGTGAAAAAAGATTTTTTTGAAAAAATCCGTAAGCCCCGGGGTCACAATTTCCGAAAAACTCTGACTTTTGGCAATTCACTCAAACATGGTGCCAAACGGTTGCAAATGCTCCCCTGAAAGGTTTGGCTGTGGAAACAGATGGCTTATTATCACAGGACAAGAAATCAGCCCTCGACAATCTAACGCATGAAGAAAGGTTTTTTTGAAAAAAACCCTAAGCCCCGGGGTCACAATTTCAGCAAAAATCTGACTTTTGGCAATTCACAAAAAATTGGTGCCAAGCGGTTGCAAATGATCCCCTGAATGCTCTGGCGGTCGAAACAGAAGGCTTTTTATCATAGGACAAGAAATCAGCCCCCCACAACTTAACCGGCAGAAAAAGATTTTTTTTGAAAAAATGCCTAAGCCCCGAGGTCACAATTTCAGGAAAAATCTGACTTTTGGCAGTTCATTCAAAAATGGTGGCAAACGGTTGCAAAAGCTCCCGTGAAAGGTTTGGCGGGCTAAACAGAAGTCTTTTTATCACAGGACAAGAAATCAGCCCCCCACAACTTAACCAGCAGAATTTTTTTTTTTGAAAAAATGCCTAAGCCCCGGGGTCACAATTACAGGAAAAATCTGACTTTTGGCAGATCACTCAAAAATGGTGCCAAAAGGTAGCAAATGCTCCCCTGAAAGGTTTGGCGGTCTAAAAAGAAGGCTTTTTATCACAGGACAAAAAATCAGCCCCCCACAACTTAACCGGCAGAAAAAGATTTTTTTGAAAAAAATGCCTAAGCCCCGGGGTCACAATTTCCGAAAAACTCTGACTTTTGGCAATTCACTCAAAAATGGTGCCAAACGGTTGCAAATGCTCCCCTGAAAGGTTCGGCTGTGGAAACAGATGGCTTATTATCACAGGACAAGAAATCAGCCCTCGACAATCTAACGCATGAAGAAAGGTTTTTTTGAAAAAATCCCTAAGCCCCGGGGTCATAATTTCAGCAAAAATCTGACTTTTGGCAATTCACAGAAAATTGGTGCCAAGCGGTTGCAAATGATCCCCTGAATGCTCTGGCGGTCGAAACAGAAGGCTTTTTATCACAGGACAAGAAATCAGCCCCCCACAACTTAACCGGCAGAAAAAGATTTTTTTTGAAAAAATGCCTAAGCCCCGAGGTCACAATTTCAGGAAAAATCTGACTTTTGGCAATTCACTCAAAAATGGTGCCAAACGGTTGCGAATGCTCACCTGAAAGGTTTGGCGGTCGAAACAGAAGGCTTTTTATCACAGGACAAGAAATCAGCCCTCGACAACTTAACTGTCGGAAAAAGATTTTTTTGAAAAAATCCCTAAGCCCCGGGGTCACAATTTCAGAGAAAATCTGACTTTTGGCAATTCACTCAAAAATGGTGCCAAACGCTTGCAAATGCTCCCCTGAAAGGTTTGGCGGTCGAAACATAAGGCTTTTTATCACTGGAGAAGAAATCAGCCCTCGACAACTTAACTGGCGAAAAAAGATTTTTTTGGAAAAATCCCTAAGCCCCGGGGTCACAATTTCAGCAAACATCTGGCTTTTGGCAATTCACTCAAAAATGGTGCCAAACGGTTGCAAATGCTCCCCTGAAAGTTTTGGCGGTCGAAACAGAAGGCTTTTTATCACAGGACAAAAAATCAGCCCCCCACAACTTAACCGGCAGAAAAAGATTTTTTTAAAAAATCCCTAAGCCCCGGGGTCACAATTTCAGGAAAAATCTGACTTTTGGCAGATCACTCAAATATGGTGCCAAAAGGTTGCAAATGCTCCCCTGAAAGGTTTGGCGGTCGAAGCAGAAGGCTTTTTATCACAGGACAAGAAATCAGCCATCAAAAATTTAACCGGCAGAAAAAGATTTTTTTGAAAAAATCCCTAAGGCCCGGGGTCACAATTTCCGTAAAAATCTGACTTTTGGCAGTTCACTAAAAAATGGTGCCAAAAGGTTCCAAATGGTCCCCTGAGAGGTTTGGCGGACGAAACAGAAGGCTTTTTATCACAGGACAAAAAATCAGCCCCCCACAACTTAACCGGCAGAAAAAGATTTTTTTTGAAAAAATGCCTAAGCCCCGAGGTCACAATTTCCGTAAAAATCTGACTTTTGGCAGTTCACTCAAAAATGGTTCCAAACGGTTGCAAAAGCTCCCGTGAAAGGTTTGGCGGTCTAAACAGAAGTCTTTTTATCACAGGACAAGAAATCAGCCCACCACAACTTAACCAGCAGAATTTTTTTTTTTTGAAAAAATCAATAAGCCCCGAGGTCACAATTTCATAAAAATCTGACTTTTGGCAGTTCACTAAAAAATGGTGCCAAACGGTTGCAAAAGCTCCCGTGAAAGGTTTGGCGGTCTAAGCAGAAGTCTTTTTATCACTGGAGAAGAAATCAGCCCTCGACAACTTAACTGGCGAAAAAAGATTTTTTTGGAAAAATCCCTAAGCCCCGGGGTCACAATTTCAGCAAACATCTGGCTTTTGGCAATTCACTCAAAAATGGTGCCAAACGGTTGCAAATGCTCCCCTGAAAGGTTTGGCGGTCGAAACAGAAAGCTTTTTATCACTGGAGAAGAAATCAGCCCTCGACAACTTAACCAGCAGGAAAAGATTTTTTAAAAAAATCCCTAAGCCCCGGGGTCACAATTTCAGGAAAAATCTGACTTTTGGCAGATCACTCAAATATGGTGCCAAAAGGTTGCAAATGCTCCCCTGAAAGGTTTGGCGGTCGAAGCAGAAGGCTTTTTATCACAGGACAAGAAATCAGCCATCAAAAATTTAACCGGCAGAAAAAGATTTTTTTGAAAAAATCCGTAAGGCCCGGGGTCACAATTTCCGTAAAAATCTGACTTTTGGCAGTTCACTAAAAAATGGTGCCAAAAGGTTGCAAATGGTCCCCTGAAAGGTTTGGCGGTCGAAACAGAAGGCTTTTTATCACAGGACAAAAAATCAGCCCCCCTCAACTTAACCGGCAGAAAAAGATTTTTTTTGAAAAAATGCCTAAGCCCCGAGGTCACAATTTCCGTAAAAATCTGACTTTTGGCAGTTCACTCAAAAATGGTTCCAAACGGTTGCAAAAGCTCCCGTGAAAGGTTTGGCGGTCTAAACAGAAGTCTTTTTATCACAGGACAAGAAATCAGCCCACCACAACTTAACCAGCAGATTTTTTTTTTTTTTTGAAAAAAATCAATAAGCCCTGAGGTCACAATTTCAGGAAAAATCTGACTTTTGGCAGTTCACTCAAAAATGGTGCCAAACGGTTGCAAAAGCTCCCGTGAAAGGTTTGGCGGTCTAAGCAGAAGTCTTTTTATCACAGGATAAGAAATCAGCCTACCACAACTTAACCAGCAGAATATTTTCTTTTTGAAAAAATCCCTAAGCCCCGGGGTCACAATTTCAACAAAAATCTGACTTTTGGCAGTTCACTCAATAATGGTGCCAAAAGATTGCAAAAGCTCCCGTGAAAGTTTTGGTGGTCGAAACAGAAGGTGTTTTATCACAGGACAAGAAATCAGCCCTCAAGGATTTAACCGGCAGAAAATTTTTTTTTGAAAATTTCCTTAAGCCCCGGGTTCACAATTTCAGGAAAAATCTGACGTTTGGCAGATCAGTCAAAAATGGTGCCAAAAGGTTGCAAATGCTCCCCTGAAAGGTTTGGCCGACTAAACAGAAGTCTTTTTATCACAGGACAAGAAATCAGCCCCCCACAACTTAACCGGCAGAAAAAGATTTTTTTGAAAAAATCCCTAAGCCCCGTGGTCACAATTTCAGGAGAAATCTGACTTTTGGCAGTTCACTCAAAAATGGTGCCAAAAGGTTGAAAATGCTCCCCTGAAAGGTTTGGCAGTCTAAACAGAAGTCTTTTTATCACAGGACAAGAAATCAGGCCTCAAGGACTTAACCGGCAGAAATTTTTTTTTTGAAAAATTCCCTAAGCCCCGTGGTCACAATTTCAGGAGAAATCTGACTTTTGGCAGTTCACTCAAAAATGGTGCCAAAAGGTTGCAAATGATCCCCTGAAAGCTTTGGCGGTCGAAACAGAAGGCTTTTTATCACAGGACAAGAAAACAGCCCTCAATGACTTAACCGGCAGAAAATTTTTTTTTGACCCCTAAGCTCCGGGGCCACAATTTCAGGAAAACTCTGACTTTTGGCAGTTCACTCAAAAATGGAGCCAAAAGGTTGCAAATGCTCCCCTGAAAGGGTTGGCGGTCTAAACAGAAGTCTTTTTATCACAGGAGGAGAAATCAGCCCTCAACAACTTAACCGGCAGAAAAAGATTTTTTTGAAAAAATCCCTAAGCTTCGGGGTCACAATTTCAGGAAAAATCTGACTTTTGGCAGATCACTCAAAAATGGTGCCAAAAGGTTGCAAAAGCTCCCGTGAAAGGTTTGGCGGTCAAAACAGAAGGCTTTTTATCACAGGACAAGAAATCAGCCCCCCACAACTTAACCGTCAGAAAAAGATTTTTTTGAAAAAATCCCTAAGCCCCGGGGTCACAATTTCAGAAACAATTTGACTTTTGGCAGATCACTCGAAAATGGTGCCAGAAGGTTGCAAATGCTCCCCTGAAAGGTTTGGCGGTCGAAACAGAAGTCTTTTTATCATAGGACAAGAAATCAGACCTAAAAAACTTAACTGGCAGAAAAAGATTTTTTTCAAAAAATCCATAAGGCCCGGGGTCACAATTTCAGAAAAAATCTGACTTTTGGCAATTCACTCAAAAATGGTGTCAAACGGTTGGAAATGCTCCCCTGAAAGGTTTGGCGGTCGAAACAGAAGTCTTTTTATCATAGGACGAGAAATCAGCCCCCCACAACTTAACCGGCAGAAAAACATTTTTTTGGAAAAATCCCTAAGCCCCGTGGTCACAATTTCAGGAGAAATCTGACTTTTGGCAGTTCACTCAAAAATGGTGCCAAAAGGTTGCAAATGATCCCCTGAAAGCTTTGGCGGTCGAAACAGAAGGCTTTTTATCACAGGACAAGAAAACAGCCCTCAATGACTTAACTGGCAGAAATTTTTTTTTTGACCCCTACGCCCCGGGGCCACAATTTCAGGAAAACTCTGACTTTTGGCAGTTCACTCAAAAATGGAGCCAAAAGGTTGCAAATGCTCCCCTGAAAGGGTTGGCGGTCTAAACAGAAGTCTTTTTATCACAGGAGAAGAAATCAGCCCTCAACAACTTAACCGGCAGAAAAAGATTTTTTTGAAAAAATGCCTAAACCCCGAGGTCACAATTTCAGGAAAAATCTGACTTTTGGCAGATCACTCAAAAATGGTGCCAAAAGGTTGCAAATGCTCCCCTGAAATAATTGGCGGTCTAAACAGAAATCTTTTTATCACAGGACAAGAAATCAGCCCACCACAACTTAACCAGCAGAATTTTTTTTTTTGAAAAAATCCCTAAGCCCCGGGGTCACAATTTCAGAAAAAATCTGACTTTTTGCAATTCACTCAAAAATGGTGCCAAACGGTTGCAAAAGCTCCCCTGAAAGGTTTGGCGGTCAAAACAGAAGGCTTTTTATCACAGGACAAGAAATCAGCCCCCCACAACTTAACCGTCAGAAAAAGATTTTTTTGAAAAAATCCTTAAGCCCCGGGGTCACAATTTCAGCAAAAATCTGACTTTTGGCAGTTCACTCACAAATGGTGCCAAAAGATTGCAAAAGCTCCCATGAAAGGTTTGGCGGTCTAAACAGAAGGTGTTTTATCACAGGACAAGAAATCAGCCCCCCACAACTTAACCGGCAGAATTTTTTTTTTTTAAAAAATCCCTAAGCCCCGGGGTCACAATTTCAGAAACAATCTGACTTTTGGCAGATCACTCAAAAATGGTGCCAAACGGTTGCAAATGCTCCCCTGAAAGGTTTGGCAGTCTAAACAGAAGTCTTTTTATCACAGGAGAAGAAATCAGCCCTCAAGGACTTAACCGGCAGAAAATTTTTTTTTGAAAAATTCCCTAAGCCACGGGGTCACAATTTCAGCAAAAATCTGACTTTTGGCAGTTCACTCAAAAATGGTGCCAAAAGGTTGCAAATGATCCCCTGAAAGCTTTGGCGGTGGAAACAGAAGGCTTTTTATCACAGGACAAGAAATCAGCCCTCGACAATTTAACGCATGGAGAAAGGTTTTTTTGAAAAAATCCCTAAGCCCCGGGGTCACAATTTCAGCAAAAATCTGACTTTTGCCAATTCACAGAAAATTGGTGCCAAGCGGTTGCAAATGATCCCCTGAATGCTCTGGCGGTGGAAACAGAAGGCTTTTTATCATAGGACAAGAAATCAGCCCTCGACAACTTAACCGGCGGAAAAAGAATTTTTTGAAAAAATCCCTAAGCCCCGGGGTTACAATTTCAGCAAAAATCTGACTTGTGGCAATTCACTCAAAAATTGTGCCAAACGGTAGCAAATGCTTCCCTGAAAGGTTTGGCGGTGGAAACAGAAGGCTTTTTATCACAGGAGAAGAAATCAGCCGTCGACAACTTAACTGGTGAAAATAGATTTTTTTGAAAAAATCCCTAAGCCCCGGGGTCACAATTTCAGTAAAAATCTGACTTTTGGAAATTGACTCAAAAATTGTGCCAAACGGTTGCAAATGCTCCCCTTAATGCTCTGGCGGTGGAAACAGAATGCTTTTTATCGCAGGACAGGAAATCAGCCCTCAACAACTTAACCGGCGGAAAAAGATTTTTTTGAAAAAATCCCTAAGCCCCGGGGTCACAATTTCAGCAAAAATCTGACTTTTGGCAATTCACTCAAAAATGGTGCCAAACGGTTGTGAATGCTCACCTGAAAGGTTTGGCGGTCGAAACAGAAGGCTTTTTATCACAGGACAAGAAATCAGCCCCCCACAACTTAACCGGCAGAAAAAGATTTTTTTGAAAAAAATGCCTAAGCCCCGGGGTCACAATTTCCGAAAAACTCTGACTTTTGGCAATTCACTCAAAAATGGTGCCAAACGGTTGCAAATGCTCCCCTGAAAGGTTTGGCGGTGGAAACAGAAGGCTTTTTATCATAGGACAGGAAATCAGCCCTCAACAACTTAACCGGCGGAAAAAGATTTTTTTGAAAAAATCCCTAAGCCCCGGGGTCACAATTTCAGAAAAAATCTGACTTTTGGCAGTTCACTCAATAATGGTGCCAAAAGATTGCAAAAGCTCCCGTGAAAGTTTTGGTGGTCGAAACAGAAGGTGTTTTATCACAGGACAAGAAATCAGCCCTCAAGGATTTAACCGGCAGAAATTTTTTTTCTGAAAATTTCCTTAAGGCCCGGGTTCACAATTTCAGGAAAAATCTGACGTTTGGCAGATCACTCAAAAATGGTGCCAAAAGGTTGCAAATGCTCCCCTGAAAGGTTTGGCCGACTAAACAGAAGTCTTTTTATCACAGGACAAGAAATCAGCCCCCCACAACTTAACCGGCAGAAAAAGATTTTTTTGAAAAAATCCCTAAGCCCCGTGGTCACAATTTCAGGAGAAATCTGACTTTTGGCAGTTCACTCAAAAATGGTGCCAAAAGGTTGCAAATGCTCCCCTGAAAGGTTTGGCAGTCTAAACAGAAGTCTTTTTATCGCAGGACAAGAAATCAGCCCACCACAACTTAACCAGCAGAATGTTTTTTTTTGAAAAAATCCCTAAGCCCCGTGGTCACAATTTCAGGGGAAATCTGACTTTTGGCAGTTCACTCAAAAATGGTGCCAAAAGGTTGCAAATGCTCCCCTGAAAGGTTTGGCAGTCTAAACAGAAGTCTTTTTATCACAGGACAAGAAATCAGCCCACCACAACTTAACCAGCAGAATTTTTTTTTTTTTTGAAAAAATGCCTAAGCCCCGGGGTCACAATTTCAGAAAAAATCTGACTTTTGGCAATTCACTCAAAAATGGTGCCAAACGGTTGCAAAAGCTCCCGTGAAAGGTTTGGCGGTCAAAACAGAAGGCTTTTTATCACAGGACAAGAAATCAGCCCCCCACAACTTAACCGTGAGAAAAAGATTTTTTTGAAAAAATCCCTAAGCCCCGGGATCACAATTTCAGAAACAATCTGACTTTTGGCAGTTCACTCAAGAATGGTGCCAAAAGGTTGCAAATGCTCCCCTGAAAGGTTTGGCAGTCTAAACAGAAGTCTTTTTATCGCAGGACAAGAAATCAGCCCACCACAACTTAACCGGCAGAAATTTTTTTTTTGAAAAATTCCCTAAGCCACGGGGTCACAATTTCAGCAAAAATCTGACTTTTGGCAATTCACTCAAAAATGGTGCCAAACGGTTGCAAAAGCTCCCCTGAAAGGTTTGGGGGTCGAAACAGCAGTCTTTTTATCACAGGACAAGAAATCAGACCTAAAAAACTTAACTGGCAGAAAAAGATTTTTTTGAAAAAATCCCTAAGGCCCGGGGTCACAATTTCAGAAAAAATCTGACTTTTGGCAATTCACTCAAAAATGGTGCCAAACGGTTGGAAATGCTCCCCTGAAAGGTTTGTCTTTCGAAACAGAAGGCTTTTTATCACTGGACAGGAAATCAGCCCTCGACAACTTAACTGGTGAAAAAAGATTTTTTTGAAAAAATCCGTAAGCCCCGGGGTCACAATTTCCGAAAAACTCTGACTTTTGGCAATTCACTCAAAAATGGTGCCAAACGGTTGCAAATGCTCCCCTGAAAGGTTTGGCTGTGGAAACAGATGGCTTATTATCACAGGACAAGAAATCAGCCCTCGACAACTTAACGCATGGAGAAAGATTTTTTTGAAAAAATCCCTAAGCCCCGGGGTCACAATTTCAGCAAAAATCTGACTTTTGGCAATTCACAGAAAATTGGTGCCAAGCGGTTGCAAATGATCCCCTGAATGCTCTGGCGGTCGAAACACAAGGCTTTTTATCATAGGACAAGAAATCAGCCCTCGACATCTTAACCGGCGGAAAAAGAATTTTTTGAAAAAATCCCTAAGCCCCGGCGTCACAATTTCAGAAAAAATCTGACTTTTGAAAATACACTCAAAAATGGTGCCAAACGGTTGCAAATGCTCCCCTTAATGCTCTGGCGGTGGAAACAGAATGCTTTTTATCACAGGACAAGAAATTAGCCCTTGACAACTTAAGCTGCAGAAAAAGATTTTTTTGAAAAAATCCATAAGCCCCGGGGTCACAATTTCAGCAAAAATCTGACTTTTGGCTATTCACTCAAAATGGTTTCCAACCGGTTGCAAATGCTCCCCTGAAAGGTTTGGCGGTGGAAACAGAAGGCTTTTTATCATAGGACAAGAAATCAGCCCTCGACAACTTAACCGGCGGAAAAAGATTGTTTTGAAAAAATTCCTAAGCCCCGGGGTCACAATTTCAGAAAAACTCTGACTTTTGGCAATTCACTCAAAAATGGTGCCAAACGGTTGCAAATGCTCCCCTGAAAGGTTTGGCGGTCAAAACAGAAGGCTTTTTATCACAGGACAAGAAATCAGCCCCCCACAACTTAACCGTCAGAAAAAGATTTTTTTGAAAAAATCCCTAAGCCCCGGGGTCACAATTTCAGCAAAAATCTGACTTTTGGCAGTTCACTCAATAATGGTGCCAAAAGATTGCAAAAGCTCCCGTGAAAGGTTTGGCGGTCTAAACAGAAGGTGTTTTATCACAGTACAAGAAATCAGCCCCCCACAACTTAACCAGCAGAATTTTTTTTTTTTTTTAAAATCCCTAAGCCCCGGGGTCACAATTTCAGAAACAATCTGACTTTTGGCAGATCACTCAAAAATGGTGCCAAACGGTTGCAAATGCTACCCTGAAAGGTTTGGCGGTGGAAACAGAAGGCTTTTTATCATAGGACAGGAAATCAGCCCTCAACAACTTAACAGGCGGAAAAAGATTTTTTTGAAAAAATCCCTAAGCCCCGGGGTCACAATTTCAGCAAAAATCTGACTTTTGGCAATTCACTCAAAAATGGTGCCAAACGGTTGCGAATGCTCACCTGAAAGGTTTGGCGGTCGAAACAGAAGGCTTTTTATCACAGGACAAGAAATCAGCCTACCACAACTTAACCAGCAGAATATTATTTTTTTTGAAAAAAATCCCTAAGCCCCGGGTTCACAATTTCAGAAAAAATCTGACTTTTGGCAGATCACTCAATAATGGTGCCAAAAGATTGCAAAAGCTCCCGTGAAAGTTTTGGTGGTCGAAACAGAAGGTGTTTTATCACAGGACAAGAAATCAGCCCTCAAGGATTTAACCGGCAGAAATTTTTTTTCTGAAAATTTCCTTAAGCCCCGGGTTCACAATTTCAGGAAAAATCTGACGTTTGGCAGATCAGTCAAAAATGGTGCCAAAAGGTTGCAAATGCTCCCCTGAAAGGTTTGGCCGACTAAACAGAAGTCTTTTTATCACAGGACAAGAAATCAGCCCCCCACAACTTAACCGGCAGAAAAAGATTTTTTTGAAAAAATCCCTAAGCCCCGTGGTCACAATTTCAGGAGAAATCTGACTTTTGGCAGTTCACTCAAAAATGGTGCCAAAAGGTTGAAAATGCTCCCCTGAAAGGTTTGGCAGTCTAAACAGAAGTCTTTTTATCACAGGACAAGAAATCAGCCCTCAAGGACTTAACTGGCAGAAAATTTTTTTTTGAAAAATTCCCTAAGCCCCGGGGTCACAATTTCAGGAGAAATCTGACTTTTGACAGTTCACTCAAAAATGGTGCCAAAAGGTTGCAAATGATCCCCTGAAAGCTTTGGCGGTCGAAACAGAAGGCTTTTTATCACAGGACAAGAAAACAGCCCTCAATGACTTAACCGGCAGAAAATTTTTTTTTACCCCTAAGCCCCGGGGCCACAATTTCAGGAAAACTCTGACTTTTGGCAGTTCACTCAAAAATGGAGCCAAAAGGTTGCAAATGCTCCCCTGAAAGGTTTGGCGGTCTAAACAGAAGTCTTTTTATCACAGGACAAGAAATCAGCCCACCACAACTTAACCAGCAGAATGTTTTTTTTTTGGAAAAAACCCTAAGCCCCGGGGTCACAATTTCAGAAAAAATCTGACTTTTGGCAATTTACTCAAAAATGGTGCCAAACGGTTGCAAAAGCTCCCCTGAAAGGTTTGGCGGTCAAAACAGAAGTCTTTTTATCACAGGACAAGAAATCAGACCTAAAAAACTTAACTGGCAGAAAAAGATTTTTTTGAAAAAATCCCTATGGTCCGGGGTCACAATTTCAGAAAAAATCTGACTTTTGGCAATTCACTCAAAAATGGTGCCAAACGGTTGGAAATGCTCCCCTGAAAGTTTTGTCTTTCGAAACAGAAGGCTTTTTATCACTGGAGAGGAAATCAGCCCTCGACAACTTAACTGGTGAAAAAAGATTTTTTTGAAAAAATCCGTAAGCCCCGGGGTCACAATTTCCGAAAAACTCTGACTTTTGGCAATTCACTCAAAAATGGTGCCAAAAGGTTGCAAATGCTCCCCTGAAAGGTTTGGCTGTGGAAACAGATGGCTTATTATCACAGGACAAGAAATACAGCCCTCGACAACTTAACGCATGGAGAAAGATTTTTTTGAAAAAATCCCTAAGCCCCGGGGTCACAATTTCAGCAAAAATCTGACTTTTGGCAATTCACAGAAAATTGGTGCCAAGCGGTTGCAAATGATCCCCTGAATGCTCTGGCGGTCGAAACAGAATACTTTTTATCATAGGACAAGAAATCAGCCCTCGACAACTTAACCGGCGGAAAAAGAATTTTTTGAAAAAATCCCTAAGCCCCGGGGTCACAATTTCAGAAAAAATCTGACTTTTGAAAATTCACTCAAAAATGGTGCCAAACGGTTGCAAATGCTCCCCTTAATGCTCTGGCGGTGGAAACAGAATGCTTTTTATCACAGGACAAGAAATTAGCCCTTGACAACTTAAGCTGCAGAAAAAGATTTTTTTGAAAAAATCCATAAGCCCCGGGGTCACAATTTCAGCAAAAATCTGACTTTTGGCTATTCACTCAAAATGGTTTCCAACCGGTTGCAAATGCTCCCCTGAAAGGTTTGGCGGTGGAAACAGAAGGCTTTTTATCATAGGACAAGAAATCAGCCCTCGACAACTTAACCGGCGGAAAAAGATTGTTTTGAAAAAATTCCTAAGCCCCGGGTCACAATTTCAGAAAAAATCTGACTTTAGGCAATTCACTCAAAACTGGTGCCAAACGGTTGCAAATGCTCCCCTGAAAGGTTTGGCGGTGGAAACAGAAGGCTTTTTATCACAGGACAAGAAATCAGCCCTCAACAACTTAACTGGTGAAAAT
Organism: Podarcis pityusensis; assembly: GCF_964106645.2. Classification (NCBI taxonomy): domain Eukaryota; kingdom Metazoa; phylum Chordata; class Lepidosauria; order Squamata; family Lacertidae; genus Podarcis; species Podarcis pityusensis. Next base: position 51,132,785 of record NC_138036.1, on the reverse strand, counting down.
AGATTTTTTTGAACAAATCCCTAAGCCCCGGGGTCACAATTTCAGCAAAAATCTGACTTTTGGCAGATCACTCAAATATGGTGCCAAAAGGTTGCAAATGCTCCCCTGAAAGGTTTGGCGGTCGAAGCAGAAGGCTTTTTATCACAGGACAAGAAATCAGCCATCAAAAATTTAACCGGCAGAAAAAGATTTTTTTGAAAAAATCCCTAAGGCCCGGGGTCACAATTTCCGCAAAAATCTGACTTTTGGAAGTTCACTAAAAAATCGTGCCAAAAGGTTGCAAATGGTCCCCTGAAAGGTTTGGCGGTCGAAACAGAAGGCTTTTTATCACAGGACAAAAAATCAGCCCCTCACAACTTAACCGGCAGAAAAAGATTTTTTTTGAAAAAATGCCTAAGCCCCGAGGTCACAATTTCAGGAAAAATCTGACTTTTGGCAGTTCACTAAAAAATGGTGCCAAACGGTTGCAAAAGCTCCCGTGAAAGGTTTGGCGGTCTAAACAGAAGTCTTTTTATCACAGGACAAGAAATCAGCCCACCACAACTTAACCAGCAGAATTTTTTTTAAAAAAAAAATCGATAATCCCCGAGGTCACAATTTCAGGAAAAATCTGACTTTTGGCAGTTCACTCAAAAATGGTGCCAAACGGTTGCAAAAGCTCCCGTGAAAGGTTTGGTGGTCTAAGCAGAAGTCTTTTTATCACAGGATAAGAAATCAGCCCACCACAACTTAACCAGCAGAATATTTTTTTTTTGAAAAAAATCCCTAAGCCCCGGGGTCACAATTTCAGAAAAAATCTGACTTTTGGCAGTTCACTCAATAATGGTGCCAAAAGATTGCAAAAGCTCCCGTGAAAGTTTGGGTGGTCGAAACAGAAGGTGTTTTATCACAGGACAAGCAATCAGCCCTCAAGGATTTAACCGGCAGAAATTTTTTTTTTGAAAATTTCCATAAGCCCCGGGTTCACAATTTCAGGAAAAATCTGACGTTTGGCAGATCAGTCAAAAATGGTGCCAAAAGGTTGCAAATGCTCCCCTGAAAGGTTTGGCCGACTAAACAGAAGTCTTTTTATCACAGGACAAGAAATCAGCCCCCCACAACTTAACCGGCAGAAAAAGATTTTTTTGAAAAAATGCCTGAGCCCCGGGGTCACAATTTCAGTGAAAATCTGACTTTTGAAAATTCACTCAAAAATGGTGCCAAACGGTTGCAAATGCTCCCCTTAATGCTCTGGCGGTGGAAACAGAATGCTTTTTATCACAGGACAAGAAATTAGCCCTTGACAACTTAAGCTGCAGAAAAAGATTTTTTTGAAAAAATCCATAAGCCCCGGGGTCACAATTTCAGCAAAAATCTGACTTTTGGCTATTCACTCAAAATGGTTTCCAACCGGTTGCAAATGCTCCCCTGAAAGGTTTGGCGGTGGAAACAGAAGGCTTTTTATCATAGGACAAGAAATCAGCCCTCGACAACTTAACCGGCGGAAAAAGATTGTTTTGAAAAAATTCCTAAGCCCCGGGGTCACAATTTCAGAAAAAATCTGACTTTAGGCAATTCACTCAAAACTGGTGCCAAACGGTTGCAAATGCTCCCCTGAAAGGTTTGGCGGTGGAAACAGAAGGCTTTTTATCACAGGACAAGAAATCAGCCCTCAACAACTTAACTGGTGAAAATAGATTTTTTTGAACAAATCCCTAAGCCCCGGGGTCACAATTTCAGCAAAAATCTGACTTTTGGCAGATCACTCAAATATGGTGCCAAAAGGTTGCAAATGCTCCCCTGAAAGGTTTGGCGGTCGAAGCAGAAGGCTTTTTATCACAGGACAAGAAATCAGCCCTCAAGGATTTAACCGGCAGAAATTTTTTTTTTGAAAATTTCCATAAGCCCCGGGTTCACAGTTTCAGGAAAAATCTGACGTTTGGCAGATCAGTCAAAAATGGTGCCAAAAGGTTGCAAATGCTCCCCTGAAAGGTTTGGCCGACTAAACAGAAGTCTTTTTATCACAGGACAAGAAATCAGCCCCCCACAACTTAACCGGCAGAAAAAGATTTTTTTGAAAAAATGCCTGAGCCCCGGGGTCACAATTTCAGTGAAAATCCGACTTTTGGCAATTCACTCAAAAATGGTGCCAAAAGGTTGCAAATGCTTCCCTGGAAGGTTTGGCGGTCGAAACAGAAGGCGTTTTATCAAAGGACAAGAAATCAGCCCCCCACAACTTAACCAGCAGAATTTTTTTTTTTGAAAAAATCCCTAAGCCCCGGGGTCACAATTTCAGTCAAAATCTGACTTTTGGCAGATCAATCAAAAATGGTGCCAAAAGGTTGCAAATGGTCCCCTGAAAGGTTTGGCGGTCTAAACAGAATTCTTTTTATTACAGGAGAAGAAATCAGCCCTCAAGGACTTAACGGGCAGAAATTTTTTTTTTAAAAAATCCCTAAGCCCCGGGGTCACAATTTCAGGAAAAATCTGACTTTTGGCAGATCACTCAAAAATGGTGAAAAAGGTTGCAAATGCTCCCCTGAAAGGTTTGGCGGTCTAAACAGAAGTCTTTTTATCACAGGACAAGAAATCAGCCCTCAAGGACTTAACCGGCAGAAATATTTTTTTTGAAAAATTCCCTAAGCCCCGGGGTCACAATTCCAGCAAAAATCTGACTTTTGGCAGAACACTCAAAAATGGTGCCAAAAAGTTGCAAATGCTCCCCTGAAAGGTTTGGCGGTCAAAACAGAAGGCTTTTTATCACAGGACAAGAAATCAGCCTTCAAAAACTTAACCGGCAGAAAATGTTTTTTTTGAAAAAATCCCTAAGCCCCGGGGTCACAATTTCAGAAAAAATCTGACGTTTGGCAATTCAATCAAAAATGGTGCCAAAAGGTTGCAAATGCTCCCCTGAAAGGCTTGGCGGTCAAAACAGAAGTCTTTTTATCACAGGACAAGAAATCAGCCCTCAACAACTTAACCAGCAGAATTATTTTTTTTAAAAAAATCGATAATCCCCGAGGTCACAATTTCAGGAAAAATCTGACTTTTGGCAGTTCACTCAAAAATGGTGCCAAACGGTTGCAAAAGCTCCCGTGAAAGGTTTGGCGGTCTAAGCAGAAGTCTTTTTATCACAGGATAAGAAATCAGCCCACCACAACTTAACCAGCAGAATATTTTTTTTTTGAAAAAATCCCTAAGCCCCGGGGTCACAATTTCAGAAAAAATCTGACTTTTGGCAGTTCACTCAATAATGGTGCCAAAAGATTGCAAAAGCTCCCGTGAAAGTTTGGGTGGTCGAAACAGAAGGTGTTTTATCACAGGACAAGAAATCAGCCCTCAAGGATTTAACCGGCAGAATTTTTTTTTTTGAAAATTTCCATAAGCCCCGGGTTCACAGTTTCAGGAAAAATCTGACGTTTGGCAGATCAGTCAAAAATGGTGCCAAAAGGTTGCAAATGCTCCCCTGAAAGGTTTGGCCGACTAAACAGAAGTCTTTTTATCACAGGACAAGAAATCAGCCCCCCACAACTTAAACGGCAGAAAAAGATTTTTTTGAAAAAATGCCTGAGCCCCGGGGTCACAATTTCAGTGAAAATCCGACTTTTGGCAATTCACTCAAAAATGGTGCCAAAAGGTTGCAAATGCTTCCCTGGAAGGTTTGGCGGTCGAAACAGAAGGCGTTTTATCAAAGGACAAGAAATCAGCCCCCCACAACTTAACCAGCAGAATTTTTTTTTTTGAAAAAATCCCTAAGCCCCGGGGTCACAATTTCAGTCAAAATCTGACTTTTGGCAGATCAGTCAAAAATGGTGCCAAAAGGTTGCAAAAGCTCCCCTGAAAGGTTTGGCCGACTAAACAGAAGTCTTTTTATCACAGGACAAGAAATCAGCCCCCCAAAACTTAACCGGCAGAAAAAGATTTTTTTGAAAAAATCCCTAAGCCCCGGGGTCACAATTTCAGAAAAAATCTGACTTTTGGCAATGCACTCAAAAATGGTGCCAAAAGGTTGCAAATGCTCCCCTGAAAGGTTTGGAAGTCTAAACAGAAGTCTTTTTATCACAGGACAAGAAATCAGCCCTCAAGGACTTAACCGGGAGAAAAATTTTTTTTGAAAAATTCCCTAAGCCCCGGCGTCACAATTTCCGTAAAAATCTGACTTTTGGCAGTTCACTCAAAAATGGTGCCAAAAGGTTGCATATGGTCCCCTGAAAGGTTTGGCGGTCGAAACAGAAGGCTTTTTATCACAGGACAAAAAATCAGCCCCCCACAACTTAACAGGCAGAAAAAGATTTTTTTTGAAAAAATGCCTAAGCCCCGAGGTCACAATTTTAGAAAAAATCTGACTTTTGGCAGTTCACTCAAAAATGGTGCCAAACGGTTGCAAAAGCTCCCGTGAAAGGTTTGGCGGTCTAAACAGAAGTCTTTTTATCACAGGACAAGAAATCAGCCCACCACAACTTAACCAGCAGAATTTTTTTTTTGGAAAAAATCCCTAAGCCCCGAGGTCACAATTTCAGAAAAAATCTGACTTTTGGCAGTTCACTCAAAAATGGTGCCAAACGGTTGCAAAAGCTCCCCTGAAAGGTTTGGCGGTCAAAACAGAAGGCTTTTTATCACAGGACAAGAAATCAGCCCCCCACAACTTAACCGTCAGAAAAAGGTTTTTTTGAAAAAATCCCTAAGCCCCGGGGTCACAATTTCAGCAAAAATCTGACTTTTGGCAGTTCACTCAATAATGGTGCCAAAAGATTGCAAAAGCTCCCGTGAAAGGTTTGGCGGTCTAAACAGAAGGTGTTTTATCACAGGCAAGAAATCAGCCCCCCACAACTTAACCAGCAGAAATTTTTTTTTTGAAAAAATCCCTAAGCCCCGGGGTCACAATTTCAGAAACAATCTGACTTTGGGCAGATCACTCAAAAATGGTGCCAAAAGGTTGCAAAAGCTCCCGTGAAAGGTTTGGCGGTCGAAACAGAAGTCTTTTTATCACAGGACAAGAAATCAGCCCACCACAACTTAACCAGCAGAATTTTTTTTTTGGAAAAAATCCCTAAGCCCCGAGGTCACAATTTCAGGAAAAATCTGACTTTTGGCAGTTCACTCAAAAATGGTGCCAAACGGTTGCAAAAGCTCCCCTGAAAGGTTTGGCGGTCTAAGCAGAAGTCTTTTTATCACTGGACAAGAAATCAGCCCACCACAACTTAACCAGCAGAATTTTTTTTTTAAAAAAAAAATCCCTAAGCCCCGGGGTCACAATTTCAGGAAAAATCTTACTTTTGGCAGATCACTCAAAAATGGTGCCAAAAGGTTGCAAATGCTCCGCTGAAAGGTTTGGCGGTCGAAGCAGAATGCTTTTTATCACAGGACAAGAAATCAGCCATCAAAAACTTAACCGGCAGAAAAAGATTTTTTTCAAAAAATCCCTAAGGCCCGGCGTCACAATTTCCGTAAAAATCTGACTTTTGGCAGTTCACTAAAAAATGGTGCCAAAAGGTTGCAAATGGTCCCCTGAAATGTTTGGCGGTAGAAAAAGAAGGCTTTTTATCACAGGACAAAAAATCAGCCCCCCACAACTTAACCGGCAGAAAAAGATTTTTTTTGAAAAAATGCCTAAGCCCCGAGGTCACAATTTCAGGAAAAATCTGACTTTTGGCAGTTCACTCAAAAATGGTGCCAAACGGTTGCAAAAGCTCCCGTGAAAGGTTTGGCGGTCTAAACAGAAGTCTTTTTATCACAGGACAAGAAATCAGCCCACCACAACTTAACCAGCAGAATTTTTTTTTTAAAAAAAAATCCCTAAGCCCCGGGGTCACAATTTCAGAAAAAATCTGACTTTTGGCAATTCACTCAAAAATGGTGCCAAACGGTTGCAAAAGCTCCCGTGAAAGGTTTGGCGGTCAAAACAGAAGGCTTTTTATCACAGGACAAGAAATCAGCCCTCAACAACTTAACCGGCAGAAAAAGATTTTTTTGAAAAAATCCCTAAGCCCCGAGGTCACAATTTCAGGAAAAATCTGACTTTTGGCAATTCACTCAAAAATGGTGCCAAAAGGTTGCAAATGCTCCCCTTAAAGGTTTGGCGGTCGAAACAGAAGTCTTTTTATCACAGGACAAGAAATCAGCCCCCCACAACTTAACCAGCAGAAATTTTTTTTTTTTGAAAAAATCCCTAACCCCGGGGTCACAATTTCAGGAAAAATCAGACTTTTGGCAGATCACTCAAAAATGGTGCCAAAAGGTTGCAAATGCTCCCCTGAAAGGTTTGGCGGTCTAAACAGAAGTCTTTTTATCACAGGAAAAGAAATCAGCCCTCAAGGACTTAACCGGCAGAAATATTTTTTTTGAAAAATTCCCTAAGCCCCGGGGTCACAATTTCAGCAAAAATCTGACTTTTGGCAGATTACTCAAAAATGGTGCCAAAAGTTTGCAAATGCTCCCCTGAAAGGTTTGGCGGTCTAAACAGAAGTCTTTTTATCACAGGACAAGAAATCAGCCCTCAAGGACTTAACCGGCAGAAATTTTTTTTTTGAAAAATTCCCTAAGCCCCGTGGTCACAATTTCAGTAAAAATCTGACTTTTGGCAGATCCCTCAAAAATGGTGCCAAAAGGTTGCAAACGCTCCCCTGAAAGGTTTGGCGGTCGAAACAGAAGTCTTTTTATCACAGGACAACAAATCAGCCTTCAAAAACTTCACCGGCAGAAAAAGTTTTTTTTTAAAAAATCCCTAAGCCCCGAGGTCACAATTTCAGGAAAAATCTGACTTTTGGCAGTTCACTCAAAAATGGTGCCAAAGGGTTGCAAAAGCTCCCGTGAAAGGTTTGGCGGTCTAAACAGAAGTCTTTTTATCACAGGACAAGAAATCAGCCCACCACAACTTAACCAGCAGAATTTTTTTTTAAAAAAAAATCCCTAAGCCCCGGGGTCACAATTTCAGAAAAAATCTGACTTTTGGCAATTCACTCAAAAATGGTGCCAAACGGTTGCAAAAGCTCCCCTGAAAGGTTTGGCGGTCAAAACAGAAGGGTTTTTATCACAGGACAAGAAATCAGCCCCCCACAACTTAACCGTCAGAAAAAGGTTTTTTTGAAAAAATCCCTAAGCCCCGGGGTCACAATTTCAGCAAAAATCTGACTTTTGGCAATTCACTCAAAAATGGTGCCAAACGGTTGCAAATGCTCCCCTGAAAGGTTTGGCTGTGGAAACAGATGGCTTATTATCACAGGACAAGAAATACAGCCCTCGACAACTTAACGCATGGAGAAAGATTTTTTTGAAAAAATCCCTAAGCCCCGGGGTCACAATTTCAGCAAAAATCTGACTTTTGGCAATTCACAGAAAATTGGTGCCAAGCGGTTGCAAATGATCCCCTGAATGCTCTGGCGGTCGAAACAGAATACTTTTTATCATAGGACAAGAAATCAGCCCTCGACAACTTAACCGGCGGAAAAAGAATTTTTTGAAAAAATCCCTAAGCCCCGGGGTCACAATTTCAGAAAAAATCTGACTTTTGAAAATTCACTCAAAAATGGTGCCAAACGGTTGCAAATGCTCCCCTTAATGCTCTGGCGGTGGAAACAGAATGCTTTTTATCACAGGACAAGAAATTAGCCCTTGACAACTTAAGCTGCAGAAAAAGATTTTTTTGAAAAAATCCATAAGCCCCGGGGTCACAATTTCAGCAAAAATCTGACTTTTGGCTATTCACTCAAAATGGTTTCCAACCGGTTGCAAATGCTCCCCTGAAAGGTTTGGCGGTGGAAACAGAAGGCTTTTTATCAAAGGACAAGAAATCAGCCCTCGACAACTTAACCGGCGGAAAAAGATTGTTTTGAAAAAATTCCTAAGCCCCGGGGTCACAATTTCAGAAAAAATCTGACTTTAGGCAATTCACTCAAAATGGTTTCCAACCGGTTGCAAATGCTCCCCTGAAAGGTTTGGCGGTGGAAACAGAAGGCTTTTTATCACAGGACAAGAAATCAGCCCTCAACAACTTAACTGGTGAAAATAGATTTTTTTGAACAAATCCCTAAGCCCCGGGGTCACAATTTCAGCAAAAATCTGACTTTTGGCAGATCACTCAAATATGGTGCCACAAGGTTGCAAATGCTCCCCTGAAAGGTTTGGCGGTCGAAGCAGAAGGCTTTTTATCACAGGACAAGAAATCAGCCATCAAAAATTTAACCGGCAGAAAAAGATTTTTTTGAAAAAATCCCTAAGGCCCGGGGTCACAATTTCCGTAAAAATCTGACTTTTGGAAGTTCACTAAAAAATCGTGCCAAAAGGTTGCAAATGGTCCCCTGAAAGGTTTGGCGGTCGAAACAGAAGGCTTTTTATCACAGGACAAAAAATCAGCCCCCCACAACTTAACCGGCAGAAAAAGATTTTTTTTGAAAAAATGCCTAAGCCCCGAGGTCACAATTTCAGGAAAAATCTGACTTTTGGCAGTTCACTAAAAAATGGTGCCAAACGGTTGCAAAAGCTCCCGTGAAAGGTTTGGCGGTCTAAACAGAAGTCTTTTTATCACAGGACAAGAAATCAGCCCACCACAACTTAACCAGCAGAATTTTTTTTTTAAAAAAAATCGATAATCCCCGAGGTCACAATTTCAGGAAAAATCTGACTTTTGGCAGTTCACTCAAAAATGGTGCCAAACGGTTGCAAAAGCTCCCGTGAAAGGTTTGGCGGTCTAAGCAGAAGTCTTTTTATCACAGGATAAGAAATCAGCCCACCACAACTTAACCAGCAGAATATTTTTTTTTTGAAAAAAATCCCTAAGCCCCGGGGTCACAATTTCAGAAAAAATCTGACTTATGGCAGTTCACTCAATAATGGTGCCAAAAGATTGCAAAAGCTCCCGTGAAAGTTTGGGTGGTCGAAACAGAAGGTGTTTTATCACAGGACAAGCAATCAGCCCTCAAGGATTTAACCGGCAGAAATTTTTTTTTTGAAAATTTCCATAAGCCCCGGGTTCACAATTTCAGGAAAAATCTGACGTTTGGCAGATCAGTCAAAAATGGTGCCAAAAGGTTGCAAATGCTCCCCTGAAAGGTTTGGCCGACTAAACAGAAGTCTTTTTATCACAGGACAAGAAATCAGCCCCCCACAACTTAACCGGCAGAAAAAGATTTTTTTGAAAAAATGCCTGAGCCCCGGGGTCACAATTTCAGTGAAAATCCGACTTTTGAAAATTCACTCAAAAATGGTGCCAAACGGTTGCAAATGCTCCCCTTAATGCTCTGGCGGTGGAAACAGAATGCTTTTTATCACAGGACAAGAAATTAGCCCTTGACAACTTAAGCTGCAGAAAAAGATTTTTTTGAAAAAATCCATAAGCCCCGGGGTCACAATTTCAGCAAAAATCTGACTTTTGGCTATTCACTCAAAATGGTTTCCAACCGGTTGCAAATGCTCCCCTGAAAGGTTTGGCGGTGGAAACAGAAGGCTTTTTATCATAGGACAAGAAATCAGCCCTCGACAACTTAACCGGCGGAAAAAGATTGTTTTGAAAAAATTCCTAAGCCCCGGGGTCACAATTTCAGAAAAAATCTGACTTTAGGCAATTCACTCAAAACTGGTGCCAAACGGTTGCAAATGCTCCCCTGAAAGGTTTGGCGGTGGAAACAGAAGGCGTTTTATCACAGGACAAGAAATCAGCCCTCAACAACTTAACTGGTGAAAATAGATTTTTTTGAACAAATCCCTAAGCCCCGGGGTCACAATTTCAGCAAAAATCTGACTTTTGGCAGATCACTCAAATATGGTGCCAAAAGGTTGCAAATGCTCCCCTGAAAGGTTTGGCGGTCGAAGCAGAAGGCTTTTTATCACAGGACAAGAAATCAGCCATCAAAAATTTAACCGGCAGAAAAAGATTTTTTTGAAAAAATCCCTAAGGCCCGGGGTCACAATTTCCGTAAAAATCTGACTTTTGGAAGTTCACTAAAAAATCGTGCCAAAAGGTTGCAAATGGTCCCCTGAAAGGTTTGGCGGTCGAAACAGAAGGCTTTTTATCACAGGACAAAAAATCAGCCCCCCACAACTTAACCGGCAGAAAAAGATTTTTTTTGAAAAAATGCCTAAGCCCCGAGGTCACAATTTCAGGAAAAATCTGACTTTTGGCAGTTCACTAAAAAATGGTGCCAAACGGTTGCAAAAGCTCCCGTGAAAGGTTTGGCGGTCTAAACAGAAGTCTTTTTATCACAGGACAAGAAATCAGCCCACCACAACTTAACCAGCAGAATTATTTTTTTTAAAAAAATCGATAATCCCCGAGGTCACAATTTCAGGAAAAATCTGACTTTTGGCAGTTCACTCAAAAATGGTGCCAAACGGTTGCAAAAGCTCCCGTGAAAGGTTTGGCGGTCTAAGCAGAAGTCTTTTTATCACAGGATAAGAAATCAGCCCACCACAACTTAACCAGCAGAATATTTCTTTTTTGAAAAAATCCCTAAGCCCCGGGGTCACAATTTCAGAAAAAATCTGACTTTTGGCAGTTCACTCAATAATGGTGCCAAAAGATTGCAAAAGCTCCCGTGAAAGTTTGGGTGGTCGAAACAGAAGGTGTTTTATCACAGGACAAGAAATCAGCCCTCAAGGATTTAACCGGCAGAAATTTTTTTTTTGAAAATTTCCATAAGCCCCGGGTTCACAGTTTCAGGAAAAATCTGACGTTTGGCAGATCAGTCAAAAATGGTGCCAAAAGGTTGCAAATGCTTCCCTGGAAGGTTTGGCGGTCGAAACAGAAGGCGTTTTATCAAAGGACAAGAAATCAGCCCCCCACAACTTAACCAGCAGAATTTTTTTTTTTGAAAAAATCCCTAAGCCCCGGGGTCACAATTTCAGTCAAAATCTGACTTTTGGCAGATCAATCAAAAATGGTGCCAAAAGGTTGCAAATGGTCCCCTGAAAGGTTTGGCGGTCTAAACAGAATTCTTTTTATTACAGGAGAAGAAATCAGCCCTCAAGGACTTAACGGGCAGAAATTTTTTTTTTAAAAAATCCCTAAGCCCCGGGGTCACAATTTCAGGAAAAATCTGACTTTTGGCAGATCACTCAAAAATGGTGAAAAAGGTTGCAAATGCTCCCCTGAAAGGTTTGGCGGTCTAAACAGAAGTCTTTTTATCACAGGACAAGAAATCAGCCCTCAAGGACTTAACCGGCAGAAATATTTTTTTTGAAAAATTCCCTAAGCCCCGGGGTCACAATTCCAGCAAAAATCTGACTTTTGGCAGAACACTCAAAAATGGTGCCAAAAAGTTGCAAATGCTCCCCTGAAAGGTTTGGCGGTCAAAACAGAAGGCTTTTTATCACAGGACAAGAAATCAGCCTTCAAAAACTTAACCGGCAGAAAATGTTTTTTTTGAAAAAATCCCTAAGCCCCGGGGTCACAATTTCAGAAAAAATCTGACGTTTGGCAATTCAATCAAAAATGGTGCCAAAAGGTTGCAAATGCTCCCCTGAAAGGTTTGGCGGTCAAAACAGAAGGCTTTTTATCACAGGACAAGAAATCAGCCCTCAACAACTTAACCGGCAGAAAAAGATTTTTTTGAAAAAATCCCTAAGCCCCGGGGTCACAATTTCAGGAAAAATCTGACTTTTGGCAGTTTACTCAAAAATGGTGCCAAACGGTTGCAAAAGCTCCCGTGAAAGGTTTGGTGGTCTAAACAGAAGTCTTTTTATCACACGACAAGAAATCAGCCCACCAGAACTTAACCAGCAGAATTTAAAAAAAAATAAAAAAAAAATCCCTAAGCCCCGGGGTCACAATTTCAGAAAAAATCTGACGTTTGGCAGATCAGTCAAAAATGGTGCCAAAAGGTTGCAAAAGCTCCCCTGAAAGGTTTGGCCGACTAAACAGAAGTCTTTTTATCACAGGACAAGAAATCAGCCCCCCAAAACTTAACCGGCAGAAAAAGATTTTTTTGAAAAAATCCCTAAGCCCCGGGGTCACAATTTCAGAAAAAATCTGACTTTTGGCAATGCACTCAAAAATGGTGCCAAAAGGTTGCAAATGCTCCCCTGAAAGGTTTGGAAGTCTAAACAGAAGTCTTTTTATCACAGGACAAGAAATCAGCCCTCAAGGACTTAACCGGGAGAAAAAAATTTTTTGAAAAATTCCCTAAGCCCCGGCGTCACAATTTCCGTAAAAATCTGACTTTTGGCAGTTCACTCAAAAATGGTGCCAAAAGGTTGCATATGGTCCCCTGAAAGGTTTGGCGGTCGAAACAGAAGGCTTTTTATCACAGGACAAAAAATCAGCCCCCCACAACTTAACAGGCAGAAAAAGATTTTTTTTGAAAAAATGCCTAAGCCCCGAGGTCACAATTTTAGAAAAAATCTGACTTTTGGCAGTTCACTCAAAAATGGTGCCAAACGGTTGCAAAAGCTCCCGTGAAAGGTTTGGCGGTCTAAACAGAAGTCTTTTTATCACAGGACAAGAAATCAGCCCACCACAACTTAACCAGCAGAATTTTTTTTTTGGAAAAAATCCCTAAGCCCCGAGGTCACAATTTCAGAAAAAATCTGACTTTTGGCAGTTCACTCAAAAATGGTGCCAAACGGTTGCAAAAGCTCCCCTGAAAGGTTTGGCGGTCAAAACAGAAGGCTTTTTATCACAGGACAAGAAATCAGCCCCCCACAACTTAACCGTCAGAAAAAGGTTTTTTTGAAAAAATCCCTAAGCCCCGGGGTCACAATTTCAGCAAAAATCTGACTTTTGGCAGTTCACTCAATAATGGTGCCAAAAGATTGCAAAAGCTCCCGTGAAAGGTTTGGCGGTCTAAACAGAAGGTGTTTTATCACAGGCAAGAAATCAGCCCCCCACAACTTAACCAGCAGAAATTTTTTTTTTGAAAAAATCCCTAAGCCCCGGGGTCACAATTTCAGAAACAATCTGACTTTTGGCAGATCACTCAAAAATGGTGCCAAAAGGTTGCAAAAGCTCCCGTGAAAGGTTTGGCGGTCGAAACAGAAGTCTTTTTATCACAGGACAAGAAATCAGCCCACCACAACTTAACCAGCAGAATTTTTTTTTTGGAAAAAATCCCTAAGCCCCGAGGTCACAATTTCAGGAAAAATCTGACTTTTGGCAGTTCACTCAAAAATGGTGCCAAACGGTTGCAAAAGCTCCCCTGAAAGGTTTGGCGGTCTAAGCAGAAGTCTTTTTATCACTGGACAAGAAATCAGCCCACCACAACTTAACCAGCAGAATTTTTTTTTTTTAAAAAAAATCCCTAAGCCCCGGGGTCACAATTTCAGGAAAAATCTTACTTTTGGCAGATCACTCAAAAATGGTGCCAAAAGGTTGCAAATGCTCCGCTGAAAGGTTTGGCGGTCGAAGCAGAATGCTTTTTATCACAGGACAAGAAATCAGCCATCAAAAACTTAACCGGCAGAAAAAGATTTTTTTCAAAAAATCCCTAAGGCCCGGCGTCACAATTTCCGTAAAAATCTGACTTTTGGCAGTTCACTAAAAAATGGTGCCAAAAGGTTGCAAATGGTCCCCTGAAAGGTTTGGCGGTCTAAACAGAAGTCTTTTTATCACAGGACAAGAAATCAGCCCACCACAACTTAACCAGCAGAATTTTTTTTTTTTGAAAAAATCGATAAGCCCCGAGGTCACAATTTCAGGAAAAATCTGACTTTTGGCAGTTCACTCAAAAATGGTGCCAAACGGTTGCAAAAGCTCCCGTGAAAGGTTTGGCGGTCAAAACAGAAGGCTTTTTATCACAGGACAAGAAATCAGCCCTCAACAACTTAACCGGCAGAAAAAGATTTTTTTGAAAAAATCCCTAAGCCCCGAGGTCACAATTTCAGGAAAAATCTGACTTTTGGCAATTCACTCAAAAATGGTGCCAAAAGGTTGCAAATGCTCCCCTGAAAGGTTTGGCGGTCGAAACAGAAGTCTTTTTATCACAGGACAAGAAATCAGCCCCCCACAACTTAACCAGCAGAAATTTTTTTTTTTTGAAAAAATCCCTAACCCCGGGGTCACAATTTCAGGAAAAATCAGACTTTTGGCAGATCACTCAAAAATGGTGCCAAAAGGTTGCAAATGCTCCCCTGAAAGGTTTGGCGGTCTAAACAGAAGTCTTTTTATCACAGGAAAAGAAATCAGCCCTCAAGGACTTAACCGGCAGAAATATTTTTTTTGAAAAATTCCCTAAGCCCCGGGGTCACAATTTCAGCAAAAATCTGACTTTTGGCAGATTACTCAAAAATGGTGCCAAAAGTTTGCAAATGCTCCCCTGAAAGGTTTGGCGGTCTAAACAGAAGTCTTTTTATCACAGGACAAGAAATCAGCCCTCAAGGACTTAACCGGCAGAAATTTTTTTTTTGAAAAATTCCCTAAGCCCCGTGGTCACAATTTCAGTAAAAATCTGACTTTTGGCAGATCCCTCAAAAATGGTGCCAAAAGGTTGCAAACGCTCCCCTGAAAGGTTTGGCGGTCGAAACAGAAGTCTTTTTATCACAGGACAACAAATCAGCCTTCAAAAACTTCACCGGCAGAAAAAGTTTTTTTTAAAAAAATCCCTAAGCCCCGAGGTCACAATTTCAGGAAAAATCTGACTTTTGGCAGTTCACTCAAAAATGGTGCCAAAGGGTTGCAAAAGCTCCCGTGAAAGGTTTGGCGGTCTAAACAGAAGTCTTTTTATCACAGGACAAGAAATCAGCCCACCACAACTTAACCAGCAGAATTTTTTTTTTTGAAAAAATCCCTAAGCCCCGGGGTCACAATTTCAGAAAAAATCTGACTTTTGGCAATTCACTCAAAAATGGTGCCAAACGGTTGCAAAAGCTCCCCTGAAAGGTTTGGCGGTCAAAACAGAAGGGTTTTTATCACAGGACAAGAAATCAGCCCCCCACAACTTAACCGTCAGAAAAAGGTTTTTTTGAAAAAATCCCTAAGCCCCGGGGTCACAATTTCAGCAAAAATCTAACTTTTGGCAGTTCACTCAATAATGGTGCCAAAAGATTGCAAAAGCTCCCGTGAAAGGTTTGGCGGTCTAAACAGAAGGTGTTTTATCACAGGCAAGAAATCAGCCCCCCACAACTTAACCAGCAGAAATTTTTTTTTTGAAAAAATCCCTAAGCCCCGGGGTCACAATTTCAGAAACAATCTGACTTTTGGCAGATCACTCAAAAATGGTGCCAAAAGGTTGCAAAAGCTCCCGTGAAAGGTTTGGCGGTCGAAACAGAAGTCTTTTTATCACAGGACAAGAAATCAGCCCACCACAACTTAACCAGCAGAATTTTTTTTTTGGAAAAAATCCCTAAGCCCCGAGGTCACAATTTCAGGAAAAATCTGACTTTTGGCAGTTCACTCAAAAATGGTGCCAAACGGTTGCAAAAGCTCCCCTGAAAGGTTTGGCGGTCTAAGCAGAAGTCTTTTTATCACTGGACAAGAAATCAGCCCACCACAACTTAACCAGCAGAATTTTTTTTTTTTTAAAAAATCCCTAAGCCCCGGGGTCACAATTTCAGAAACAATCTGACTTTTGGCAGATCACTCAAAAATGGTGCCAAAAGGTTGCAAATGCTCCCCTGAAAGGTTTGGCGGTCGAAACAGAAGTCTTTTTATGACAGGACAAGAAATCAGACCTCAAAAACTTAACTGGCAGAAAAAGATTTTTTTGAAAAAATCCCTAAGGCCCGGGGTCACAATTTCAGAAACAATCTGACTTTTGGCAGTTCACTCAAAAATGGTGCCAAACGGTGGCAAAAGCTCCGTGAAAGGTTTGGCTTTCTAAACAGAAGTCTTTTTATCACAGTACAAGAAATCAGCCCTCAACGACTTAACCAGCAGAATTTTTTTTTTTTGAAAAAATCCCGAAGCCCCGGGGTCACAGTTTCAGGAAAAATCTGACTTTTGGCAGATCACTCAAAAATGGTGCCAAAAGGTTGCAAATGCTCCCCTGAAAGGTTTGGCGGTCGAAGCAGAATGCTTTTTATCTCAGGACAAGAAATCAGCCATCAAAATCTTAACCGGCAGAAAAATATTTTTTTCAAAAAATCCCTAAGGCCCGGCGTCACAATTTCCGTAAAAATCTGACTTTTGGCAGTTCACTAAAAAATGGTGCCAAAAGGTTGCAAATGGTCCCCTGAAAGGTTTGGCGGTAGAAACAGAAGGCTTTTTATCACAGGACAAAAAATCAGCCCCCCACAACTTAACCGGCAGAAAAAGATTTTTTTTGAAAAAATGCCTAAGCCCCGAGGTCACAATTTCAGGAAAAATCTGACTTTTGGCAGTTCACTCAAAAATGGTGCCAAACGGTTGCAAAAGCTCCCGTGAAAGGTTTGGCGGTCAAAACAGAAGGCTTTTTATCACAAGACAAGAAATCAGCCCCCCACAACTTAACCAGCAGAATTTTTTTTTTTTTGAAAAAAACCCTAAGCCCCGGGGTCACAATTTCAAAAAAAATCTGACTTTTGGCAATTCACTCAAAAATGGTGCCAAAGGTTGCAAATGCTCCCCTGAAAGGTTTGGCGGTCAAAACAGAAGGCTTTTTATCACAGGACAAGAAATCAGCCCTCAACAACTTAACCGGCAGAAAAAGATTTTTTTGAAAAAATCCCTAAGCCCCGAGGTCACAATTGCAGGAAAAATCTGACTTTTGGCAGTTCACTCAAAAATGGTGCCAAACGGTTGCAAAAGCTCCCGTGAAAGGTTTGGCGGCCTAAGCAGAAGTCTTTTTATCACAGGACAAGAAATCAGCCCACCACAACTTAAACAGCGGAATTTTTTTTTTGAAAAAATCCCTAAGCCCCGGGGTCACAATTTCAGGAAAAATCTGACGTTTGGCAGATCAGTCAAAAATGGTGCCAAAAGGTTGCAAATGCTACCCTGAAAGGTTTGGCCGACTAAACAGAAGTCTCTTTATCACAGGACAAGAAATCAGCCCCCCACAACTTAACCGGCAGAAAAAGATTTTTTTGAAAAAATGCCTGAGCCCCGCGGGGGGTCACAATTTCAGTGAAAATCCGACTTTTGGCAATTCACTCAAAAATGGTGCCAAAAGGTTGCAAATGCTCCCCTGAAAGGTTTGGCGGTCGAAACAGAAGTCTTTTTATCACAGGACAAGAAATCAGCCCCCCACAACTTAACCAGCAGAAATTTTTTTTTTTTTGAAAAAATCCCTAACCCCGGGGTCACAATTTCAGGAAAAATCAGACTTTTGGCAGATCACTCAAAAATGGTGCCAAAAGTTTGCAAATGCTCCCCTGAAAGGTTTGGCGGTCTAAACAGAAGTCTTTTTATCACAGGACAAGAAATCAGCCCTCAAGGACTTAACCGGCAGAAATTTTTTTTTTGAAAAATTCCCTAAGCCCCGTGGTCACAATTTCAGTAAAAATCTGACTTTTGGCAGATCACTCAAAAATGGTGGCAAAAGGTTGCAAACGCTCCCCTGAAAGGTTTGGCGGTCGAAACAGAAGTCTTTTTATCACAGGACAACAAATCAGCCTTCAAAAACTTCACCGGCAGAAAAAGTTTTTTTTGAAAAAATCCCTAAGCCCCGGGGTCACAATTTCAGGAAAAATCTGACTTTTGGCAGTTCACTCAAAAATGGTGCCAAAGGGTTGCAAAAGCTCCCGTGAAAGGTTTGGCGGTCTAAACAGAAGTCTTTTTATCACAGGACAAGAAATCAGCCCACCACAACTTAACCAGCAGAATTTTTTTAAAAAAAAAAAATCCCTAAGCCCCGGGGTCACAATTTCAGAAAAAATCTGACTTTTGGCAGATCACTCAAAAATGTTGCCAAAAGGTTGCAAATGCTCCCCTGAAAGGTTTGGCGGTCGAAACAGAAGTCTTTTTATCACAGGACAAGAAATCAGCCTTCAAAAACTTAACCGGCAGAAAAAGCTTTTTTTTAAAAAAATCCCTAAGCCCCGGGGTCACAATTTCAGCAAAAATCTGACTTTTGGCAGTTCACTCAATAATGGTGCCAAAAGATTGCAAAAGCTCCCGTAAAAGGTTTGGCGGTCTAAACAGAAGGTGTTTTATCACAGGACAGAAAATCAGCCCCCCACAACATAACCAGCAGAAATTTTTTTTTTCAAAAAATCCCTAAGCCACGGGGTCACAATTTCAGGAGAAATCTGACTTTTGGCAGTTCACTCAAAAATGGTGCCAAAAGGTTGCAAATGATCCCCTGAAAGCTTTGGCGGTCGAATCAGAAGGCTTTTTATCACAGGACAAGAAAACAGCCCTCAATGACTTAACCGGCAGAAAAAAAATTTTTGACCCCTAAACCCCGTGGCCACAATTTCAGGAAAACTCTGACTTTTGGCAGTTCACTCAAAAATGGAGCCAAAAGGTTGCAAATGCTCCCCTGAAAGGGTTGGCGGTCTAAACAGAAGTCTTTTTATCACAGCAGAAGAAATCAGCCCTCAACAACTTAACCGGCAGAAAAAGATTTTTTTGAAAAAATGCCTAAACCCCGAGGTCACAATTTCAGGAAAAATCTGACTTTTGGCAGATCACTCAAAAATGGTGCCAAAAGCTTGCAAATGCTCCCCTGAAAGGTTTCGCGGTCTAAACAGAAGTCTTTTTATCACAGGACAAGAAATCAGCCCACCACAACTTAACCAGAAGAATTTTTTATTTTGAAAAAATCCCTAAGCCCCGGGGTCACAATTTCAGAAAAAATCTGACTTTTGGCAGATCACTCAAAAATGGTGCCAAAAGGTTGCAAATGCTCCCCTGAAAGGTTTGGCGGTCGAAACAGAAGTCTTTTTATCACAGGACAAGAAATCAGACCTCAAAAACTTAACTGGCAGAAAAAGATTTTTTTGAAAAAATCCCTAAGGCCCGGGGTCACAATTTCAGAAAAAATCTGACTTTTGGCAGTTCACTCAAAAATGGTGCCAAACGGTTGCAAAAGCTCCGTGAAAGGTTTGGCTTTCTAAACAGAAGTCTTTTTATGAAAGTACAAGAAATCAGCCCTCAACGACTTAACCAGCAGAATTTTTTTTTTTGAAAAAATCCCTAAGCCCCGGGGTCATAATTTCAGAAAAAATCTGAATTTTGGCAGATTACTCAGAAATGGTGCCAAATGGTTGCAAATGCTCCCCTGACAGGTTTGGCGGTCTAAACAGAAGGCGTTTTATCACAGGACAAGAAATCAGCCCCCCACAACTTAACCGGCAGAAAAACATTTTTTAAAAAAATCCCTAAGCCCCGGGGTCACAATTTCAGGAAAAATCTGACTTTTGGCAGATCACTCAAAACTGGTGCCAAAAGGTTGCAAATGCTCGGCTGAAAGGTTTGGCGGTCGAAGCAGAATGCTTTTAATCACAGGACAAGAAATCAGCCTTCAGAAACTTAACCGGCAGAAAAAGTTTTTTTTGAAAAAATCCCTAAGCCCCGGCGTAAAAATTTCCGTAAAAATCTGACTTTTGGCAGTTCACTAAAAAATGGTGCCAAAAGGTTGCAAATGGTCCCCTGAAAGGTTTGGCGGTCGAAACAGAAGGCTTTTTATCACAGGACAAGAAATCAGCCCACCACAACTTAACCAGCAGATTTTTTTTTTTTTGAAAAAATCGATAAGCCCCGAGGTCACAATTTCAGTAAAAATCTGACTTTTGGCAGATAACTCAAAAATGGTGTCAAAAGGTTGCAAATGCTCCCCTGAAAGGTTTGGCGGTCGAATAGAAGTCTTTTAATCATAGGAGAAGAAATCAGCCTTCAGAAACTTAACCTGCAGAAAAAGTTTTTTTTTGAAAAAATCCCTAAGCCCCGGGGTCACAATTTCAGAAAAAATCTGACTTTTGGCAATTCACTCAAAAATGGTGCCAAAAGGTTGCAAATGCTCCCTATGAAAGGTTTGGCGGTCAAAACAGAAGGCTTTTTATCGCAGGACAAGAAATCACCCCCCAACAACTTAACCGGCAGAAAAAGATTTTTTTGAAAAAATCCCTAAGCCCCGAGGTCACAATTTCAGGAAAAATCTGACTTTTGGCAGTTCACTCAAAAATGGTGCCAAACGGTTGCAAAAGCTCCCGTGAAAGGTTTGGCGGCCTAAACAGAAGTCTTTTTATCACAGGACAAGAAATCAGCCCCCCACAATTTAACCAGCAGAATTTTTTTTTTTAAAAATATCCCTAAGCCCCGGGGTCACAATTTCAGGAAAAATCTGACTTTTGGCAGATCACTCAAAAATGGTGCCAAAAGGTTGCAAATGCCCCCCTGAAAGGTTTGGCGGTCTAAACAGAAGTCTTTTTATCACAGAACAAGAAATCAGCCCCCCACAATTTAACCGGCAGAAATATTTTTTTGGAAAAATTCCCTAAGCCCCGAGGTCACAATTCCAGCAAAAATCTGACTTTTGGCAATTCACTCAAAAATGGTGCCAAAAGGTTGCAAATGCTCCCCTGAAAGGTTTGGCGGTCAAAACAGAAGGCTTTTTATCACAGGACAAGAAATCAGCCCTCAACAACTTAACCGGCAGAAAAAGATTTTTTTGAAAAAAATCCCTAAGCCCCGGGGTCACAATTTCAGCAAAAATCTGACTTTTGGCAGTTCACTCAAAAATGGTGCCAAACGGTTGCAAAAGCTCCCGTGAAAGGTTTGGCGGTCTAAACAGAAGGCTTTTTATCACAGGACAAGAAATCAGCCCACCACAACTTAACCAGCAGAATTTTTTTTTTTGAAAGAATCCCTAAGCCCCGAGGTCAGAATTTCAGGAAAAATCTGACTTTTGGCAGTTCACTCAAAAATGGTGCCAAACGGTTGCAAAAGCTCCCCTGAAAGGTTTGGCGGTCTAAGCAGAAGTCTTTTTATCACAGGACAAGAAATCAGCCCACCACAACTTAACCAGTAGAATTTTTTTTTTTTGAAAAAATCCCTAAGCCCCGGGGTCACAATTTCAGAAAAAATCTGACTTTTGGCAATTCACTCAAAAATGGTGACAAACGGTTGCAAAAGCTCCCCTGAAAGGTTTGGCGGTCTAAACAGAATTCTTTTTATCACAGGAGAAGAAATCAGCCCTCAAGGACTTAACGGGCAGAAAATTTTTTTTTGAAAAATTCCCTAAGCCCCGGGGTAACAATTTCAGCAAACAACTGACTTTTGGCAGATTACTCAGAAATGGTGCCAAATGGTTGCAAATGCTCCCCTGAAAGGTTTGGTGGTCTAAACAGAAGGCGTTTTATCACAGGACAAGAAATCAGCCCCCCACAACTTAACCGGCAGAAAAACATTTTTTTAAAAAATCCCTAAGCCCCGGGGTCACAATTTCCGTAAAAATCTGACTTTTGGCAGTTCACTAAAAAATGGTGCCAAAAGGTTGCAAATGGTCCCCTGAAAGGTTTGGCGGTCGAAACAGAAGTCTTTTTATCACAGGACAAAAAATCAGCCCCCCACAACTTAACCGGCAGAAAAAGATTTTTTTTGAAAAAATGCCTAAGCCCCGAGGTCACAATTTCAGTAAAAATCTGACTTTTGGCAATTCACTCAAAAATGGTGCCAAAAGGTTGCAAATGCTCCCCTGAAAGGTTTGGCGGTCAAAACAGAAGGCTTTTTATCACAGGACAAGAAATCAGCCCTCAACAACTTAACCGGCAGAAAAAGATTTTTTTGAAAAAATCCCTAAGCCCCGAGGTCACAATTTCAGGAAAAATCTGACTTTTGGCAGTTCACTCAAAAATGGTGCCAAACGGTTGCAAAAGCTCCCGTGAAAGGTTTGGCGGTCTAAACAGAAGTCTTTTTATCACAGGACAAGAAATCAGCCCACCACAACTTAACCAGCAGAATTTTTTTATTAAAAAAAATCCCTAAGCCCCGGGGTCACAATTTCAGAAAAAATCTGACTTTTGGCAGTTCACTCAATAATGGTGCCAAAAAATTGAAAAAGCTCCCGTGAAAGTTTTGGTGGTCGAAACAGAAGGTGTTTTATCACAGGACAAGAAATCAGCCCTCAAGGATTTAACCGGCAGAATTTTTTTTTTTTGAAAAATTCCTTAAGCCCCGGGGTCACAATTTCAGGAAAAATCTGACGTTTGGCAGATCAGTCAAAAATGGTGCCAAAAGGTTGCAAATGCTCCCCTGAAAGGTTTGGCGGTCGAAACAGAAGGCTTTTTATCACAGGACAAAAAATCAGCCCCCCACAACTTAACAGGTAGAAAAAGATTTTTTTTGAAAAAATGCCTAAGCCCCGAGGTCACAATTTCCGTAAAAATCTGACTTTTGGCAGTTCACTCAAAAATGGTGCCAAACGGTTGCAAAAGCTCCCGTGAAAGGTTTGGCGGTCTAAACAGAAGTCTTTTTATCACAGGACAAGAAATCAGCCCACCACAACTTAACCAGCAGAATTTTTTTTTTTTGAAAAAATCCCTAAGCCCCGAGGTCACAATTTCAGGAAAAATCTGACGTTTGGCAGATCACTCAAAAATGGTGCCAAACGGTTGCAAAAGCTCCCCTGAAAGGATTGGCGGTCGAAACAGAAGGCTTTTTATCACAGGACAAAAAATCAGACCCCCACAACTTAACCAGCAGAATTTTTTTTTTTTTGAAAAAATCCCTAAGCCCCGGGGTCACAATTTCAGGAAAAATCTGACTTTTGGCAGATCACTCAAAAATGGTGCCAAAAGGTTGCAAATGCCCTCTGAAAGGTTTGGCGGTCTAAACAGAAGTCTTTTTATCACAGAACAAGAAATCAGCCCCCCACAACTTAACCGGCAGTAATATTTTTTTTGAAAAATTCCCTAAGCCCCGGGGTCACAATTCCAGCAAAAATCTGACTTTTGGCAATGCACTCAAAAATGGTGCCAAAAGGTTGCAAATGCTCCCCTGAAAGGTTTGGCGTTCAAAACAGAAGGCTTTTTATCACAGGACAAGAAATCAGCCCTCAACAACTTAACCGGCAGAAAAAGATTTTTTTGAAAAAATCCCTAAGCCCCGGGGTCACAATTTCAGGAAAAATCTGACTTTTGGCAGTTCACTCAAAAATGGTGCCAAACGGTTGCAAAAGCTCCGTGAAAGGTTTGGCTTTCTAAACAGAAGTCTTTTTATGAAAGTACAAGAAATCAGCCCTCAACGACTTAACCAGCAGAATTTTTTTTTTTGAAAAAATCCCTAAGCCCCGGGGTCATAATTTCAGAAAAAATCTGAATTTTGGCAGATTACTCAGAAATGGTGCCAAATGGTTGCAAATGCTCCCCTGACAGGTTTGGCGGTCTAAACAGAAGGCGTTTTATCACAGGACAAGAAATCAGCCCCCCACAACTTAACCGGCAGAAAAACATTTTTTAAAAAAATCCCTAAGCCCCGGGGTCACAATTTCAGGAAAAATCTGACTTTTGGCAGATCACTCAAAAATGGTGCCAAAAGGTTGCAAATGCTCGGCTGAAAGGTTTGGCGGTCGAAGCAGAATGCTTTTAATCACAGGACAAGAAATCAGCCTTCAGAAACTTAACCGGCAGAAAAAGTTTTTTTTGAAAAAATCCCTAAGCCCCGGCGTAAAAATTTCCGTAAAAATCTGACTTTTGGCAGTTCACTAAAAAATGGTGCCAAAAGGTTGCAAATGGTCCCCTGAAAGGTTTGGCGGTCGAAACAGAAGGCTTTTTATCACAGGACAAGAAATCAGCCCACCACAACTTAACCAGCAGATTTTTTTTTTTTTGAAAAAATCGATAAGCCCCGAGGTCACAATTTCAGTAAAAATCTGACTTTTGGCAGATAACTCAAAAATGGTGTCAAAAGGTTGCAAATGCTCCCCTGAAAGGTTTGGCGGTCGAATAGAAGTCTTTTAATCATAGGAGAAGAAATCAGCCTTCAGAAACTTAACCTGCAGAAAAAGTTTTTTTTTGAAAAAATCCCTAAGCCCCGGGGTCACAATTTCAGAAAAAATCTGACTTTTGGCAATTCACTCAAAAATGGTGCCAAAAGGTTGCAAATGCTCCCTATGAAAGGTTTGGCGGTCAAAACAGAAGGCTTTTTATCGCAGGACAAGAAATCACCCCCCAACAACTTAACCGGCAGAAAAAGATTTTTTTGAAAAAATCCCTAAGCCCCGAGGTCACAATTTCAGGAAAAATCTGACTTTTGGCAGTTCACTCAAAAATGGTGCCAAACGGTTGCAAAAGCTCCCGTGAAAGGTTTGGCGGCCTAAACAGAAGTCTTTTTATCACAGGACAAGAAATCAGCCCACCACAACTTAACCAGCAGAATTTTTTTTTTTGAAAAAATCCCTAAGCCCCGGGGTCACAATTTCAGAAAAAATCAGACTTTTGGCAGTTCACTCAATAATGGTGCCAAAAAATTGCAAAAGCTCCCGTGAAAGGTTTGGCGGCCTAAACAGAAGTCTTTTTATCACAGGACAAGAAATCAGCCCCCCACAATTTAACCAGCAGAATTTTTTTTTTAAAAAATATCCCTAAGCCCCGGGGTCACAATTTCAGGAAAAATCTGACTTTTGGCAGATCACTCAAAAATGGTGCCAAAAGGTTGCAAATGCCCCCCTGAAAGGTTTGGCGGTCTAAACAGAAGTCTTTTTATCACAGAACAAGAAATCAGCCCCCCACAACTTAACCGGCAGAAATATTTTTTTTGAAAAATTCCCTAAGCCCCGAGGTCACAATTCCAGCAAAAATCTGACTTTTGGCAATTCACTCAAAAATGGTGCCAAAAGGTTGCAAATGCTCCCCTGAAAGGTTTGGCGGTCAAAACAGAAGGCTTTTTATCACAGGACAAGAAATCAGCCCTCAACAACTTAACCGGCAGAAAAAGATTTTTTTGAAAAAATCCCTAAGCCCCGGGGTCACAATTTCAGCAAAAATCTGACTTTTGGCAGTTCACTCAAAAATGGTGCCAAACGGTTGCAAAAGCTCCCGTGAAAGGTTTGGCGGTCTAAACAGAAGGCTTTTTATCACAGGACAAAAAATCAGCCCACCACAACTTAACCAGCAGAATTTTTTTTTTTGAAAGAATCCCTAAGCCCCGAGGTCAGAATTTCAGGAAAAATCTGACTTTTGGCAGTTCACTCAAAAATGGTGCCAAACGGTTGCAAAAGCTCCCCTGAAAGGTTTGGCGGTCTAAGCAGAAGTCTTTTTATCACAGGACAAGAAATCAGCCCACCACAACTTAACCAGTAGAATTTTTTTTTTTTGAAAAAATCCCTAAGCCCCGGGGTCACAATTTCAGAAAAAATCTGACTTTTGGCAATTCACTCAAAAATGGTGACAAACGGTTGCAAAAGCTCCCCTGAAAGGTTTGGCGGTCTAAACAGAATTCTTTTTATCACAGGAGAAGAAATCAGCCCTCAAGGACTTAACGGGCAGAAAATTTTTTTTTGAAAAATTCCCTAAGCCCCGGGGTAACAATTTCAGCAAACAACTGACTTTTGGCAGATTACTCAGAAATGGTGCCAAATGGTTGCAAATGCTCCCCTGAAAGGTTTGGTGGTCTAAACAGAAGGCGTTTTATCACAGGACAAGAAATCAGCCCCCCACAACTTAACCGGCAGAAAAACATTTTTTTAAAAAATCCCTAAGTCCCGGGGTCACAATTTCCGTAAAAATCTGACTTTTGGCAGTTCACTAAAAAATGGTGCCAAAAGGTTGCAAATGGTCCCCTGAAAGGTTTGGCGGTCGAAACAGAAGTCTTTTTATCACAGGACAAAAAATCAGCCCCCCACAACTTAACCGGCAGAAAAAGATTTTTTTTGAAAAAATGCCTAAGCCCCGAGGTCACAATTTCAGTAAAAATCTGACTTTTGGCAATTCACTCAAAAATGGTGCCAAAAGGTTGCAAATGCTCCCCTGAAAGGTTTGGCGGTCAAAACAGAAGGCTTTTTATCACAGGACAAGAAATCAGCCCTCAACAACTTAACCGGCAGAAAAAGATTTTTTTGAAAAAATCCCTAAGCCCCGAGGTCACAATTTCAGGAAAAATCTGACTTTTGGCAGTTCACTCAAAAATGGTGCCAAACGGTTGCAAAAGCTCCCGTGAAAGGTTTGGCGGTCTAAACAGAAGTCTTTTTATCACAGGACAAGAAATCAGCCCACCACAACTTAACCAGCAGAATTTTTTTATTAAAAAAAATCCCTAAGCCCCGGGGTCACAATTTCAGAAAAAATCTGACTTTTGGCAGTTCACTCAATAATGGTGCCAAAAAATTGAAAAAGCTCCCGTGAAAGTTTTGGTGGTCGAAACAGAAGGTGTTTTATCACAGGACAAGAAATCAGCCCTCAAGGATTTAACCGGCAGAATTTTTTTTTTTTGAAAAATTCCTTAAGCCCCGGGGTCACAATTTCAGGAAAAATCTGACGTTTGGCAGATCAGTCAAAAATGGTGCCAAAAGGTTGCAAATGCTCCCCTGAAAGGTTTGGCGGTCGAAACAGAAGGCTTTTTATCACAGGACAAAAAATCAGCCCCCCACAACTTAACAGGTAGAAAAAGATTTTTTTTGAAAAAATGCCTAAGCCCCGAGGTCACAATTTCCGTAAAAATCTGACTTTTGGCAGTTCACTCAAAAATGGTGCCAAACGGTTGCAAAAGCTCCCGTGAAAGGTTTGGCGGTCTAAACAGAAGTCTTTTTATCACAGGACAAGAAATCAGCCCACCACAACTTAACCAGCAGAATTTTTTTTTTTTGAAAAAATCCCTAAGCCCCGAGGTCACAATTTCAGGAAAAATCTGACGTTTGGCAGATCACTCAAAAATGGTGCCAAACGGTTGCAAAAGCTCCCCTGAAAGGATTGGCGGTCGAAACAGAAGGCTTTTTATCACAGGACAAAAAATCAGACCCCCACAACTTAACCAGCAGAATTTTTTTTTTTTTGAAAAAATCCCTAAGCCCCGGGGTCACAATTTCAGGAAAAATCTGACTTTTGGCAGATCACTCAAAAATGGTGCCAAAAGGTTGCAAATGCCCTCTGAAAGGTTTGGCGGTCTAAACAGAAGTCTTTTTATCACAGAACAAGAAATCAGCCCCCCACAACGTAACCGGCAGTAATATTTTTTTTGAAAAATTCCCTAAGCCCCGGGGTCACAATTCCAGCAAAAATCTGACTTTTGGCAATGCACTCAAAAATGGTGCCAAAAGGTTGCAAATGCTCCCCTGAAAGGTTTGGCGTTCAAAACAGAAGGCTTTTTATCACAGGACAAGAAATCAGCCCACCACAACTTAACCAGCAGAATTTTTTTTTTTTGAAAAAATCCCTAAGCCCCGAGGTCACAATTTCAGGAAAAATCTGACTTTTGGCACTTCACTCAAAAATGGTGCCAAACGGTTGCAAAAGCTCCCCTGAAAGGTTTGGCGGTCTAAGCAGAAGTCTTTTTATCACAGGACAAGAAATCAGCCCACCACAACTTAACCAGTAGAATTTTTTTTTTTTGAAAAAATCCCTAAGCCCCGGGGTCACAATTTCAGAAAAAATCTGACTTTTGGCAATTCACTCAAAAATGGTGCCAAACGGTTGCAAAAGCTCCCCTGAAAGGTTTGGCGGTCTAAACAGAATTCTTTTTATCACAGGAGAAGAAATCAGCCCTCAACGACTTAACGGGCAGAAAATTTTTTTTTGAAAAATTCCCTAAGCCCCGGGGTAACAATTTCAGCAAACAACTGACTTTTGGCAGATTACTCAGAAATGGTGCCAAATGGTTGCAAATGCTCCCCTGAAAGGTTTGATGGTCTAAACAGAAGGCGTTTTATCACAGGACAAGAAATCAGCCCCCCACAACTTAACCGGCAGAAAAACATTTTTTTAAAAAATCCCTAAGCCCCGGGGTCACAATTTCCGTAAAAATCTGACTTTTGGCAGTTCACTGAAAAATGGTGCCAAACGGTTGCAAAAGCTCCCGTGAAAGGTTTGGCGGTCTAAACAGAATTCTTTTTATCACAGGAGAAGAAATCAGTCCTCAAGGACTTAACGGGTAGAAAATTTTTTTTTGAAAAATTCCCTAAGCCCCGGGGTCACAATTTCAGCAAACAACTGACTTTTCGCAGATCACTCAAAAATGGTGCCAAAAGGTTGCAAATGCTCCCCTGAAACGTTTGGCGGTCGAAACAGAAGTCTTTTTATCACAGGACAAGAAATCAGCCCTCAAGGACTTAACCGGCAGAAATATTTTTTTTGAAAAATTCCCTAAGCCCCGGGGTCACAATTTCAGCAAAAATCTGACTTTTGGCAGATTACTCAAAAATGGTGCCAAAAGTTTGCAAATGCTCCCCTGAAAGGTTTGGCTGTCAAAACAGAAGGCTTTTTATCACAGGACAAAAAATCAGCCCCCCACAACTTAACCAGCAGAATTTTTTTTAAAAAAAGAAATCCCTTAGCCCCGGGGTCACAATTTCAGTAAAAATCTGACTTTTGGCAGATCACTCAAAAATGGTGCCAAAAGGTGGCAATTGCTCCCCTGAAAGGTTTGGCGGTCGAAACAGAAGTCTTTTTATCACAGGACAAGAAATCAGCCCCCCACAACTTAACCAGCAGAATTTTTTTTTTTGAAAAAATCCCTAAGCCCCGGGGTCACAATTTCCGTAAAAATCTGACTTTTGGCAGTTCACTAAAAAATGGTGCCAAAAGGTTGCAAATGCTCCCCTGAAAGGTTTGGCGGTCAAAACAGAAGGCTTTTTATCACAGGACAAGAAATCAGCCCTCAACAACTTAACCGGCAGAAAAAGATTTTTTTGAAAAAATCCCTAAGCCCCGGGGTCACAATTTCAGGAAAAATCTGACTTTTGGCAGATCACTCAAAAATAGTGCCAAACGGTTGCAAAAGCTCCCGTGAAAGGTTTGGCGGTCTAAACAGAAGTCTTTTTATCACAGAACAAGAAATCAGCCCCCCACAACGTAACCGGCAGTAATATTTTTTTTGAAAAATTCCCTAAGCCCCGGGGTCACAATTCCAGCAAAAATCTGACTTTTGGCAATGCACTCAAAAATGGTGCCAAAAGGTTGCAAATGCTCCCCTGAAAGGTTTGGCGTTCAAAACAGAAGGCTTTTTATCACAGGACAAGAAATCAGCCCTCAACAACTTAACCGGGAGAAAAAGATTTTTTTGAAAAAATCCCTAAGCCCCGAGGTCACAATTTCAGGAAAAATCTGACTTTTGGCAGTTCACTCAAAAATGGTGCCAAACGGTTGCAAAAGCTCCGTGAAAGGTTTGGCGGTCTAAACAGAATTCTTTTTATCACAGGAGAAGAAATCAGTCCTCAAGGACTTAACGGGCAGAAAATTTTTTTTTGAAACATTCCCTAAGCCCCGGGGTCACAATTTCAGCAAACAACTGACTTTTGGCAGATCACTCAAAAATGGTGCCAAAAGGTTGCAAATGCTCCCCTGAAAGGTTTGGCGGTCGAAACAGAAGTCTTTTTATCACAGGACAAGAAATCAGCCCCCCACAACTCAACAGGCAGAAATTTTTTTTTTTGAAAAAATCCCTAAGCCCCGGGGTCACAATTTCAGGAAAAATCTGACTTTTGGCAGATCACTCAAAAATGGTGCCAAAAGATTGCAAATGCTCCCCTGAAAGGTTTGGCGGTCTAAACAGAAGTCTTTTTATCACACGACAAGAAATCAGCCCTCAACGACTTAACAAGCAGAATTTTTTTTTAAAAAAAAAAATACCTAAGCCCCGGGGTCACAATTTCAGGAAAAATCTGACTTTTGGCAGATCACTCAAGAATGGTGCCAAAAGGTTGCAAATGCTCGCCTGAAAGGTTTGGCGGTCTAAACAGAAGTCTTTTTATCACAGGACAAGAAATCAGCCCTCAAGGACTTAACCGGCAGAAATATTTTTTTTGAAAAATTCCCTAAGCCCCGGGGTCACAATTTCAGCAAAAATCTGACTTTTGGCAGATCACTCAAAAATGGTGCGAAAAGTTTGCAAATGCTCCCCTGAAAGGTTTGGCTGTCAAAACAGAAGGCTTTTTATCACAGGACAAAAAATCAGCCCCCCACAACTTAACCAGCAGAATTTTTTTTAAAAAAAGAAATCCCTAAGCCCCGGGGTCACAATTTCAGTAAAAATCTGACTTTTGGCAGATCACTCAAAAATGGTGCCAAAAGGTGGCAATTGCTCCCCTGAAAGGTTTGGCGGTCGAAACAGAAGTCTTTTTATCACAGGACAAGAAATCAGCCTTCAAACACTTAACCGGCAGAAAAACTTTTTTTTGAAAAAATCCCTAAGCCCCGGGTTCACAATTTTAGGAAAAATCTGACTTTTGGCAGTTCACTCAAAAATGGTGCCAAAAGGTTGCAAATGCTCCCCTGAAAGGTTTGGAGGTCGAAACAGAAGTCTTTTTATCACAGGACAAGAAATCAGCCCACCCCAACTTAACCAGCAGAATTTTTTTAAAAAAAAACAACCCCTAAGCCCCGGGGTCACAATTTCAGGAAAAATCTGACTTTTGGCAGATCACTCAAAAATGGTGCCAAAAGGTTGCAAATGCTCCCCTGAAAGGTTTGGTGGTCAAAACAGAAGGCTTTTTATCACAGGACAAGAAATCAGCCCTCAACAACTTAACCGGCAGAAAAAGATTTTTTTGAAAAAATCCCTAAGGCCCGGGGTCACAATTTCAGTAAAAATCTGACTTTTGGCAATCCACTCAGAAATGGTGCCAAACAGTTGCAAAAGCTCCCCTGAAAGGTTTGGCGGTCTAAACAGAATTCTTTTTATCACAGGAGAAGAAATCAGCCCTCAAGGACTTAACGGGGAGAAAATTTTTTTTTGAAAAATTCCCTAAGCCCCGGGGTCACAATTTCAGCAAACAACTGACTTTGGGCATATCACTCAAAAATGGTGCCAAAAGGTTGCAAATGCTCCCCTGAAAGGTTTGGCAGTCAAAACAGAAGGCTTTTTATCACAGGACAAGAAATCAGACCTCAAAAACTTAACTGGCAGAAAAAGATTTTTTTGAAAAATTCCCTAAGGCCCGGGGTCAGAATTTCAGGAAAAATCTGACTTTTGGCAGTTCACTCAAAAATGGTGCCAAACGGTTGCAAAAGCTCCCGTGAAAGGTTTGGCGGTCTAAACAGAAGTCTTTTTATCACAGGACAAGAAATCAGCCCACCACAACTTAACCAGCAGAAATTTTTTTTTTAAAAAAATCCCTAAGCCCCGGGGTCACAATTTCAGGAAAAATCTGACTTTTGGCAATTAACTCAAGAATGGTGCCAAAAGGTTGCAAATGCTCCACTGAACGGTTTGGCGGTCTAAACAGAAGTCTTTTTATTACAGGACAAGAAATCAGCCCTCAAGGACTTAACCGGCAGAAATATTTTCTTTGAAAAATTCCCTAAGCCCCGGGGTCACAATTTCAGCAAAAATCTGACTTTTGGCAGATTACTCAAAAATGGTGCCAAAAGTTTGCAAATGCTCCCCTGAAAGGTTTGGCGGTCAAAACAGAAGGCTTTTTATCACAGGACAAAAAATCAGCCCTCCACAACTTAACCAGCAGAATTTTTTAAAAAAAAAAAAATCCCTAAGCCCCGGGGTCACAATTTCAGTAAAAATCTGACTTTTGGCAGATCACTCAAAAATGGTGCCAAAAGGTTGCAAATGCTCCCCTGAAAGGTTTGGCGGTCGAAATAGAAGTCTTTTAATCATAGGACAAGAAATCAGCCTTCAGAAACTTAACCGGCAGAAAAAGTTTTTTTTGAAAAAATCCCTAAGCCCCGGGGTCACAATTTCAGAAAAAATCTGACTTTTGGCAATTCACTCAAAAACGGTGCCAAAAGGTTGCAAATGCTCCCCTGAAAGGTTTGGCGGTCAAAACAGAAGGCTTTTTATCACAGGACTAGAAATCAGCCTTCAACAACTTAACCGGCAGAAAAAGATTTTTTTGAAAAAATCCCTAAGCCCCGAGGTCACAATTTCAGGAAAAATCTGACTTTTGGCAGTTCACTCAAAAATGGTGCCAAACGGTTGCAAAAGGTCCCGTGAAAGGTTTGGCGGTCTAAAAAGAAGTCTTTTTATCACAGGACAAGAAATCAGCCCACCACAACTTAACCAGCAGAATTTTTTTTTTTTGAAAAATTCCCTAAGCCCCAGGGTCACAATTTCAGAAAAAATCTGACTTTTGGCAGTTCACTCAAAAATGGTGCCAAACGGTTGCAAAAGCTCCCGTGAAAGTTTTTGTGGTCGAAACAGAAGGTGTTTTATCACAGGACAAGAAATCAGCCCTCAAGGATTTAACCGGCAGAATTTTTTTTTTTGAAAAATTCCTTAAGCCCCGGGTTCACAATTTCAGGAAAAATCTGACGTTTGGCAGATCAGTCAAAAATGGTGCCAAATGGTTGCAAATGCTCCCCTGAAAGGTTTGGCCGACTAAACAGAAGTCTTTTTATCACAGGACAAGAAATCAGTCCCCCACAACTTAACCAGCAGAAATTTTTTATTTTGAAAAAATCCCTAAGCCCCGGGGTCACAATTTCAGGAAAAATCTGACTTTTGGCAGATCACTCAAAAATGGTGCCAAAAGGTTGCAAATGCTCCCCTGAAAGGTTTGGCGGTCAAAACAGAAGGCTTTTTATCACAGGACAAAAAATCAGCCCTCCACAACTTAACCAGCAGAATTTTTTTAAAAAAAAAAAATCCCTAAGCCCCGGGGTCACAATTTCAGTAAAAATCTGACTTTTGGCAGATCACTCAAAAATGGTGCCAAAAGGTTGCAAATGCTCCCCTGAAAGGTTTGGCGGTCGAAATAGAAGTCTTTTAATCATAGGACAAGAAATCAGCCTTCAGAAACTTAACCGGCAGAAAAAGTTTTTTTTGAAAAAATCCCTAAGCCCCGGGGTCACAATTTCAGAAAAAATCTGACTTTTGGCAATTCACTCAAAAACGGTGCCAAAAGGTTGCAAATGCTCCCCTGAAAGGTTTGGCGGTCAAAACAGAAGGCTTTTTATCACAGGACTAGAAATCAGCCTTCAACAACTTAACCGGCAGAAAAAGATTTTTTTGAAAAAATCCCTAAGCCCCGAGGTCACAATTTCAGGAAAAATCTGACTTTTGGCAGTTCACTCAAAAATGGTGCCAAACGGTTGCAAAAGGTCCCGTGAAAGGTTTGGCGGTCTAAAAAGAAGTCTTTTTATCACAGGACAAGAAATCAGCCCACCACAACTTAACCAGCAGAATTTTTTTTTTTTGAAAAATTCCCTAAGCCCCAGGGTCACAATTTCAGAAAAAATCTGACTTTTGGCAGTTCACTCAAAAATGGTGCCAAACGGTTGCAAAAGCTCCCGTGAAAGTTTTTGTGGTCGAAACAGAATGTGTTTTATCACAGGACAAGAAATCAGCCCTCAAGGATTTAACCGGCAGAATTTTTTTTTTTGAAAAATTCCTTAAGCCCCGGGTTCACAATTTCAGGAAAAATCTGACGTTTGGCAGATCAGTCAAAAATGGTGCCAAATGGTTGCAAATGCTCCCCTGAAAGGTTTGGCCGACTAAACAGAAGTCTTTTTATCACAGGACAAGAAATCAGTCCCCCACAACTTAACCAGCAGAAATTTTTTATTTTGAAAAAATCCCTAAGCCCCGGGGTCACAATTTCAGGAAAAATCTGACTTTTGGCAGATCACTCAAAAATGGTGCCAAAAGGTTGCAAATGCTCCCCTGAAAGGTTTGGCGGTCGAAACAGAAGTCTTTTTATCACACGACAAGAAATCAGCCCTCAACGACTTAACAAGCAGAATTTTTTTTTAAAAAAAAAAATACCTAAGCCCCGGGGTCACAATTTCAGGAAAAATCTGACTTTTGGCAGATCACTCAAGAATGGTGCCAAAAGGTTGCAAATGCTCGCCTGAAAGGTTTGGCGGTCTAAACAGA
This sequence comes from Podarcis pityusensis, assembly GCF_964106645.2. Taxonomy (NCBI): domain Eukaryota; kingdom Metazoa; phylum Chordata; class Lepidosauria; order Squamata; family Lacertidae; genus Podarcis; species Podarcis pityusensis. Next base: position 51,099,043 of record NC_138036.1, on the reverse strand, counting down.
AGTCTTTTTATCACAGGACAAGAAATCAGCCCTCAAGGACTTAACCGGCAGAAATATTTTTTTTGAAAAATTCCCTAAGCCCCGGGGTCACAATTTCAGCAAAAATCTGACTTTTGGCAGATCACTCAAAAATGGTGCGAAAAGTTTGCAAATGCTCCCCTGAAAGGTTTGGCTGTCAAAACAGAAGGCTTTTTATCACAGGACAAAAAATCAGCCCCCCACAACTTAACCAGCAGAATTTTTTTTAAAAAAAGAAATCCCTAAGCCCCGGGGTCACAATTTCAGTAAAAATCTGACTTTTGGCAGATCACTCAAAAATGGTGCCAAAAGGTGGCAATTGCTCCCCTGAAAGGTTTGGCGGTCGAAACAGAAGTCTTTTTATCACAGGACAAGAAATCAGCCTTCAAACACTTAACCGGCAGAAAAACTTTTTTTTGAAAAAATCCCTAAGCCCCGGGTTCACAATTTTAGGAAAAATCTGACTTTTGGCAGTTCACTCAAAAATGGTGCCAAAAGGTTGCAAATGCTCCCCTGAAAGGTTTGGAGGTCGAAACAGAAGTCTTTTTATCACAGGACAAGAAATCAGCCCACCCCAACTTAACCAGCAGAATTTTTTTAAAAAAAAACAACCCCTAAGCCCCGGGGTCACAATTTCAGGAAAAATCTGACTTTTGGCAGATCACTCAAAAATGGTGCCAAAAGGTTGCAAATGCTCCCCTGAAAGGTTTGGTGGTCAAAACAGAAGGCTTTTTATCACAGGACAAGAAATCAGCCCTCAACAACTTAACCGGCAGAAAAAGATTTTTTTGAAAAAATCCCTAAGGCCCGGGGTCACAATTTCAGTAAAAATCTGACTTTTGGCAATCCACTCAGAAATGGTGCCAAACAGTTGCAAAAGCTCCCCTGAAAGGTTTGGCGGTCTAAACAGAATTCTTTTTATCACAGGAGAAGAAATCAGCCCTCAAGGACTTAACGGGGAGAAAATTTTTTTTTGAAAAATTCCCTAAGCCCCGGGGTCACAATTTCAGCAAACAACTGACTTTGGGCATATCACTCAAAAATGGTGCCAAAAGGTTGCAAATGCTCCCCTGAAAGGTTTGGCAGTCAAAACAGAAGGCTTTTTATCACAGGACAAGAAATCAGACCTCAAAAACTTAACTGGCAGAAAAAGATTTTTTTGAAAAATTCCCTAAGGCCCGGGGTCAGAATTTCAGGAAAAATCTGACTTTTGGCAGTTCACTCAAAAATGGTGCCAAACGGTTGCAAAAGCTCCCGTGAAAGGTTTGGCGGTCTAAACAGAAGTCTTTTTATCACAGGACAAGAAATCAGCCCACCACAACTTAACCAGCAGAAATTTTTTTTTAAAAAAAATCCCTAAGCCCCGGGGTCACAATTTCAGGAAAAATCTGACTTTTGGCAATTAACTCAAGAATGGTGCCAAAAGGTTGCAAATGCTCCACTGAACGGTTTGGCGGTCTAAACAGAAGTCTTTTTATTACAGGACAAGAAATCAGCCCTCAAGGACTTAACCGGCAGAAATATTTTCTTTGAAAAATTCCCTAAGCCCCGGGGTCACAATTTCAGCAAAAATCTGACTTTTGGCAGATTACTCAAAAATGGTGCCAAAAGTTTGCAAATGCTCCCCTGAAAGGTTTGGCGGTCAAAACAGAAGGCTTTTTATCACAGGACAAAAAATCAGCCCTCCACAACTTAACCAGCAGAATTTTTTAAAAAAAAAAAAATCCCTAAGCCCCGGGGTCACAATTTCAGTAAAAATCTGACTTTTGGCAGATCACTCAAAAATGGTGCCAAAAGGTTGCAAATGCTCCCCTGAAAGGTTTGGCGGTCGAAATAGAAGTCTTTTAATCATAGGACAAGAAATCAGCCTTCAGAAACTTAACCGGCAGAAAAAGTTTTTTTTTGAAAAAATCCCTAAGCCCCGGGTCACAATTTCAGAAAAAATCTGACTTTTGGCAATTCACTCAAAAACGGTGCCAAAAGGTTGCAAATGCTCCCCTGAAAGGTTTGGCGGTCAAAACAGAAGGCTTTTTATCACAGACTAGAAATCAGCCTTCAACAACTTAACCGGCAGAAAAAGATTTTTTGAAAAATCCCTAAGCCCCGAGGTCACAATTTCAGGAAAAATCTGACTTTTGGCAGTTCACTCAAAAATGGTGCCAAACGGTTGCAAAAGGTCCCGTGAAAGGTTTGGCGGTCTAAAAAGAAGTCTTTTTATCACAGGACAAGAAATCAGCCCACCACAACTTAACCAGCAGAATTTTTTTTTTTTGAAAAATTCCCTAAGCCCCAGGGTCACAATTTCAGAAAAAATCTGACTTTTGGCAGTTCACTCAAAAATGGTGCCAAACGGTTGCAAAAGCTCCCGTGAAAGTTTTTGTGGTCGAAACAGAAGGTGTTTTATCACAGGACAAGAAATCAGCCCTCAAGGATTTAACCGGCAGAATTTTTTTTTTTGAAAAATTCCTTAAGCCCCGGGTTCACAATTTCAGGAAAAATCTGACGTTTGGCAGATCAGTCAAAAATGGTGCCAAATGGTTGCAAATGCTCCCCTGAAAGGTTTGGCCGACTAAACAGAAGTCTTTTTATCACAGGACAAGAAATCAGTCCCCACAACTTAACCAGCAGAAATTTTTATTTTGAAAAAATCCTAAGCCCCGGGTCACAATTTCAGGAAAAATCTGACTTTTGGCAGATCACTCAAAAATGGTGCCAAAAGGTTGCAAATGCTCCCCTGAAAGGTTTGGCGGTCAAAACAGAAGGCTTTTTATCACAGGACAAAAAATCAGCCCTCCACAACTTAACCAGCAGAATTTTTTAAAAAAAAAAAAATCCCTAAGCCCCGGGGTCACAATTTCAGTAAAAATCTGACTTTTGGCAGATCACTCAAAAATGGTGCCAAAAGGTTGCAAATGCTCCCCTGAAAGGTTTGGCGGTCGAAATAGAAGTCTTTTAATCATAGGACAAGAAATCAGCCTTCAGAAACTTAACCGGCAGAAAAAGTTTTTTTTGAAAAAATCCCTAAGCCCCGGGGTCACAATTTCAGAAAAAATCTGACTTTTGGCAATTCACTCAAAAACGGTGCCAAAAGGTTGCAAATGCTCCCCTGAAAGGTTTGGCGGTCAAAACAGAAGGCTTTTTATCACAGGACTAGAAATCAGCCTTCAACAACTTAACCGGCAGAAAAAGATTTTTTTGAAAAAATCCCTAAGCCCCGAGGTCACAATTTCAGGAAAAATCTGACTTTTGGCAGTTCACTCAAAAATGGTGCCAAACGGTTGCAAAAGGTCCCGTGAAAGGTTTGGCGGTCTAAAAAGAAGTCTTTTTATCACAGGACAAGAAATCAGCCCACCACAACTTAACCAGCAGAATTTTTTTTTTTTGAAAAATTCCCTAAGCCCCAGGGTCACAATTTCAGAAAAAATCTGACTTTTGGCAGTTCACTCAAAAATGGTGCCAAACGGTTGCAAAAGCTCCCGTGAAAGTTTTTGTGGTCGAAACAGAATGTGTTTTATCACAGGACAAGAAATCAGCCCTCAAGGATTTAACCGGCAGAATTTTTTTTTTTGAAAAATTCCTTAAGCCCCGGGTTCACAATTTCAGGAAAAATCTGACGTTTGGCAGATCAGTCAAAAATGGTGCCAAATGGTTGCAAATGCTCCCCTGAAAGGTTTGGCCGACTAAACAGAAGTCTTTTTATCACAGGACAAGAAATCAGTCCCCCACAACTTAACCAGCAGAAATTTTTTATTTTGAAAAAATCCCTAAGCCCCGGGGTCACAATTTCAGGAAAAATCTGACTTTTGGCAGATCACTCAAAAATGGTGCCAAAAGGTTGCAAATGCTCCCCTGAAAGGTTTGGCGGTCGAAACAGAAGTCTTTTTATCACAGGACAAGAAATCAGCCCCCCACAACTTAACCAGCAGAATTTTTTTTTAAAAAAAGAAATCCCTAAGCCCCGGGGTCACAATTTCAGGAAAAATCTGACTTTTGGCAGATCACTCAAGAATGGTGCCAAAAGGTTGCAAATGCTCCCCTGAAAGGTTTGGCGGTCTAAACAGAAGTCTTTTTATCACAGGACAAGAAATCAGCCCTCAAGGACTTAACCGGCAGAAATATTTTTTTTGAAAAATTCCCTAAGCCCCGGGGTCACAATTTCAGCAAAAATCTGACTTTTGGCAGATTACTCAAAAATGGTGCCAAAAGTTTGCAAATGCTCCCGTGAAAGGTTTGGCTGTCAAAACAGAAGGCTTTTTATCACAGGACAAAAAATCAGCCCCCCACAACTTAACCAGCAGAATTTTTTTTAAAAAAAGAAATCCCTAAGCCCCGGGGTCACAATTTCAGTAAAAATCTGACTTTTGGCAGATCACTCAAAAATGGTGCCAAAAGGTGGCAATTGCTCCCCTGAAAGGTTTGGCGGTCGAAACAGAACTCTTTTTATCACAGGACAAGAAATCAGCCTTCAAACACTTAACCGGCAGAAAAAGTTTTTTTTTAAAAAATCCCTAAGCCCCGGGTTCACAATTTCAGCAAAAATCTGACTTTTGGCAGTTCACTCAAAAATGGTGCCAAAAGGTTACAAATGCTCCCCTGAAAGGTTTGGAGGTCGAAACAGAAGTCTTTTTATCACAGGACAAGAAATCAGCCCACCACAACTTAACCAGCAGAATTTTTTTTAAAAAAAGAAATCCCTAAGCCCTGGGGTCACAATTTCAGTAAAAATCTGACTTTTGGCAGATCACTCAAAAATGGTGCCAAAAGGTGGCAATTGCTCCCCTGAAAGGTTTGGCGGTCGAAACAGAAGTCTTTTTATCACAGGACAAGAAATCAGCCTTCAAACACTTAACCGGCAGAAAAAGTTTTTTTTGAAAAAATCCCTAAGCCCCGGGTTCACAATTTTAGGAAAAATCTGACTTTTGGCAGTTCACTCAAAAATGGTGCCAAAAGGTTGCAAATGCTCCCCTGAAAGGTTTGGAGGTCGAAACAGAAGTCTTTTTATCACAGGACAAGAAATCAGCCCACCCCAACTTAACCAGCAGAATTTTTTTTTAAAAAAAAAATCCCTAAGCCCCGGGGTCACAATTTCAGGAAAAATCTGACTTTTGGCAGATCACTCAAAAATGTTGCCAAAAGGTTGCAAATGCTCCCCTGAAAGGTTTGGTGGTCAAAACAGAAGGCTTTTTATCACAGGACAAGAAATCAGCCCTCAACAACTTAACCGGCAGAAAAAGATTTTTTTGAAAAAATCCCTAAGGCCCGGGGTCACAATTTCCGTAAAAATCTGACTTTTGGCAATCCACTCAGAAATGGTGCCAAACAGTTGCAAAAGCTCCCCTGAAAGGTTTGGCGGTCTAAACAGAATTCTTTTTATCACAGGAGAAGAAATCAGCCCTCAAGGACTTAACGGGCAGAAATTTTTTTTTTGAAAAATTCCCTAAGCCCCGGGGTCACAATTTCAGCAAACAACTGACTTTGGGCATATCACTCAAAAATGGTGCCAAAAGGTTGCAAATGCTCCCCTGAAAGGTTTGGCAGTCAAAACAGAAGTCTTTTTATCACAGGACAAGAAATCAGCCCCCCAAAACTTAACCGTCAGAAAAAGATTTTTTTGAAAAAATCCCTAAGCCCCGGGGTCACAATTTCAGCAAAAATCTGACTTTTGGCAGTTCACTCAATAATGGTGCCAAAAGATTGCAAAAGCTCTCGTAAAAGGTTTGGCGGTCTAAACAGAAGATGTTTTATCACAGGACAAAAAAATCAGCCCCCCCCAACTTAACCAGCAGAAATTTTTTTTTTGAAAAAATCCCTAAGCCCCGGGGTCACAATTTCAGAAACAATCTGACTTTTGGCAGATCACTCAAAAATGGTGCCAAAAGGTTGCAAATGCTCCCCTAAAAGGTTTGGCGGTCGAAACAGAAGTCTTTTTATCACAGGACAAGAAATCAGACCTCAAAAACTTAACTGGCAGAAAAAGATTTTTTTGAAAAAATCCCTAAGGCCCGGGGTCACAATTTCAGAAAAAATCTGACTTTTGGCAGTTCACTCAAAAATGGTGCCAAACGGTTGCAAAAGCTCCGTGAAAGGTTTGGCTTTCTGAACAGAAGTCTTTTTATCACAGGACAAAAAATCAGCCCCCCACAACTTAACCGGCAGAAAAAGATTTTTTTTGAAAAAATGCCTAAGCCCCGAGGTCACAATTTCAGGAAAAATCTGACTTCTGGCAGTTCACTCAAAAATGGTGCCAAACGCTTGCAAAAGCTCCCGTGAAAGGTTTGGCGGTCTAAACAGAAGTCTTTTTATCACAGGACAAGAAATCAGCCCCCCACAACTTAACCAGCAGAATTTTTTTTTTTTTGAAAAAATCCCTAAGCCCCGGGGTCACAATTTCAGTAAAAATCTGACTTTTGGCAGATCACTCAAAAATGGTGCCAAAAGATTGCAAATGCTCCCCTGAAAGGTTTGGCGGTCGAAATAGAAGTCTTTTAATCATAGGACAAGAAATCAGCCTTCTGAAACTTAACCGGCAGAAAAAGTTTTTTTTGAAAAAATCCCTAAGCCCCGGGGTCACAATTTCAGAAAAAATCTGACTTTTGGCAATTCACTCAAGAACGGTGCCAAAAGGTTGCAAATGCTCCCCTGAAAGGTTTGGCGGTCAAAACAGAAGGCTTTTTATCACAGGACAAGAAATCAGCCTTCGACAACTTAACCGGCAGAAAAAGTTTTTTTTGAAAAAATCCCTAAGCCCCGAGGTGACAATTTCAGGAAAAATCTGACTTTTGGCAGTTCACTCAAAAATGGTGCCAAAAGATTGCAAATGCTCCCCTGAAAGGTTTGGCGGTCTAAACAGAAGTCTTTTTATCACAGGACAAGAAATCAGCCCTAAACGACTTAACAAGCAGAATTTTTTTTTTAAAAAAAATACCTAAGCCCCGGGGTCACAATTTCAGGAAAAATCTGACTTTTGGCAGATCACTCAAGAATGGTGCCAAAAGGTTGCAAATGCTCCCCTGAAAGGTTTGGCTGTCAAAACAGAAGGCTTTTTATCACAGGACAAAAAATCAGCCCCCCACAACTTAACCAGCAGAATTTTTTTTAAAAAAAGAAATCCCTAAGCCCCGGGGTCACAATTTCAGTAAAAATCTGACTTTTGGCAGATCACTCAAAAATGGTGCCAAAAGGTGGCAATTGCTCCCCTGAAAGGTTTGGCGGTCGAAACAGAAGTCTTTTTATCACAGGACAAGAAATCAGCCTTCAAACACTTAACCGGCAGAAAAAGTTTTTTTTGAAAAAATCCCTAAGCCCCGGGTTCACAATTTTAGGAAAAATCTGACTTTTGGCAGTTCACTCAAAAATGGTGCCAAAAGGTTGCAAATGCTCCCCTGAAAGGTTTGGCGGTCTAAACAGAAGTCGTTTTTTCACAGGACAAGAAATCAGCCCTCAACAACTTAACCGGCAGAAAAAGATTTTTTTGAAAAAATCCCTAAGGCCCGGGGTCACAATTTCCGTAAAAATCTGACTTTTGGCAATCCACTCAGAAATGGTGCCAAACAGTTGCAAAAGCTCCCCTGAAAGGTTTGGCGGTCTAAACAGAAGTCTTTTTATCACAGGACAAGAAATCAGCCCTCAACGACTTAACAAGCAGAATTTTTTAAAAAAAAAAAATACCTAAGCCCCGGGGTCACAATTTCAGGAAAAATCTGACTTTTGGCAGATCACTCAAGAATGGTGCCAAAAGGTTGCAAATGCTCCCCTGAAAGGTTTGGCTGTCAAAACAGAAGGCTTTTTATCACAGGACAAAAAATCAGCCCCCCACAACTTAACCAGCAGAATTTTTTTTAAAAAAAGAAATCCCTAAGCCCCGGGGTCACAATTTCAGTAAAAATCTGACTTTTGGCAGATCACTCAAAAATGGTGCCAAAAGGTGGCAATTGCTCCCCTGAAAGGTTTGGCGGTCGAAACAGAAGTCTTTTTATCACAGGACAAGAAATCAGCCTTCAAACACTTAACCGGCAGAAAAAGTTTTTTTTGAAAAAATCCCTAAGCCCCGGGTTCACAATTTTAGGAAAAATCTGACTTTTGGCAGTTCACTCAAAAATGGTGCCAAAAGGTTGCAAATGCTCCCCTGAAAGGTTTGGCGGTCTAAACAGAAGTCGTTTTTTCACAGGACAAGAAATCAGCCCTCAACAACTTAACCGGCAGAAAAAGATTTTTTTGAAAAAATCCCTAAGGCCCGGGGTCACAATTTCCGTAAAAATCTGACTTTTGGCAATCCACTCAGAAATGGTGCCAAACAGTTGCAAAAGCTCCCCTGAAAGGTTTGGCGGTCTAAACAGAATTCTTTTTATCACAGGAGAAGAAATCAGCCCTCAAGGACTTAACGGGCAGAATTTTTTTTTTTGAAAAAATCCCTAAGCCCCGGGGTCACAATTTCAGAAAAAATCTGACTTTTGGCAGATCACTCAAAAATGGTGCCAAAAGGTTGCAAATGCTCCCCTAAAAGGTTTGGCGGTCGAAACAGAAGTCTTTTTATCACAGGACAAGAAATCAGACCTCAAAAACTTAACTGGCAGAAAAAGATTTTTTTGAAAAAATCCCTAAGGCCCGGGGTCACAATTTCAGAAAAAATCTGACTTTTGGCAGTTCACTCAAAAATGGTGCCAAACGGTTGCAAAAGCTCCGTGAAAGGTTTGGCCTTCTAAACAGAAGTCTTTTTATCACAGGACAAAAAATCAGCCCCCCACAACTTAACCGGCAGAAAAAGATTTTTTTTGAAAAAATGCCTAAGCCCCGAGGTCACAATTTCAGGAAAAATCTGACTTTTGGCAGTTCACTCAAAAATGGTGCCAAACGGTTGCAAAAGCTCCCGTGAAAGGTTTGGCGGTCTAAACAGAAGTCTTTTTATCACAGGACAAGAAATCAGCCCCCCACAACTTAACCAGCAGAAATTTTTTTTTTGAAAAAATCCCTAAGCCCCGGGGTCACAATTTCAGGAAAAATCTGACTTTTGGCAGATCACTCAAAAATGGTGCCAAAAGGTTACAAAAGCGCCCGTGAAAGGTTTGGCGGTCAAAACAGAAGGCTTTTTATCACAGGACAAGAAATCAGCCACGCACAACTTAACCAGCAGAATTTTTTTTTTTTTGAAAAAATCCCTAAGCCCCGGGGTCACAATTTCAGAAAAAATCTGACTTTTGGCAATTCACTCAAGAATGGTGCCAAAAGGTTGCAAATGCTCGCCTGAAAGGTTTGGCGGTCAAAACAGAAGGCTTTTTATCACAGGACAAGAAATCAGCCTTCAACAACTTAACCGGCAGAAAAAGTTTTTTTTGAAAAAATCCCTAAGCCCCGAGGTCACAATTTCAGGAAAAATCTGACTTTTGGCAATTCACTCAAAAATGGTGCCAAAAGATTGCAAATGCTCCCCTGAAAGGTTTGGCGGTCTAAACAGAAGTCTTTTTATCACAGGACAAGAAATCAGCCCTCAACGACTTAACAAGCAGAATTTTTTTTTAAAAAAAAAAATACCTAAGCCCCGGGGTCACAATTTCAGGAAAAATCTGACTTTTGGCAGATCACTCAAGAATGGTGCCAAAAGGTTGCAAATGCTCCCCTGAAAGGTTTGGCGGTCTAAACAGAAGTCTTTTTATCACAGGACAAGAAATCAGCCCCTCAAGGACTTAACCGGCAGAAATATTTTTTTTGAAAAATTCCCTAAGCCCCGGGGTCACAATTTCAGCAAAAATCTGACTTTTGGCAGATTACTCAAAAATGGTGCCAAAAGTTTGCAAATGCTCCCCTGAAAGGTTTGGCTGTCAAAACAGAAGGCTTTTTATCACAGGACAAAAAATCAGCCCCCCCACAACTTAACCAGCAGAATTTTTTTTATAAAAAGAAATCCCTAAGCCCCGGGGTCACAATTTCAGTAAAAATCTGACTTTTGGCAGATCACTCAAAAATGGTGCCAAAAGGTGGCAATTGCTCCCCTGAAAGGTTTGGCGGTCGAAACAGAAGTCTTTTTATCACAGGACAAGAAATCAGCCTTCAACAACTTAACCGGCAGAAAAAGTTTTTTTTGAAAAAATCTCTAAGCCCCGGGTTCACAATTTTAGGAAAAATCTGACTTTTGGCAGTTCACTCAAAAATGGTGCCAAAAGGTTGCAAATGCTCCCCTGAAAGGTTTGGCGCTCTAAACAGAAGTCTTTTTATCACAGGACAAGAAATCAGCCCACCACAACTTAACCAGCAGAATTTTTTTTTTAAAAAAAAATCCCTAAGCCCCGGGGTCACAATTTCAGAAAAAATCTGACTTTTGGCAGATCACTCAAAAATGGTGCCAAAAGGTTGCAAATGCTCCCCTGAAAGGTTTGGTGGTCAAAACAGAAGGTGTTTTATCACAGGACAAGAAATCAGCCCTCAAGGATTTAACCGGCAGAATTTTTTTTTTTGAAAAATTCCTTAAGCCCCGGGTTCACAATTTCAGGAAAAATCTGACGTTTGGCAGATCACTCAAAAATGGTGCCAAAAGGTTGCAAATGCTCCCCTGAAAGGTTTGGCCGACTAAACAGAAGTCTTTTTATCACAGGACAAGAAATCAGTCCCCCACAACTTAACCAGCAGAAATTTTTTTTTGAAAAAAACCCTAAGCCCCGGGGTCACAATTTCAGGAAAAATCTGACTTTTGGCAGATCACTCAAAAATGGTGCCAAAAGGTTGCAAATGCTCCCCTGAAAGGTTTGGCGGTCTAAACAGAAGTCTTTTTATCACAGGTCAAGAAATCAGCCCTCAACGACTTAACAAGCAGAATTTTTTTTTTTAAAAAAATACCTAAGCCCCGGGGTCACAATTTCAGGAAAAATCTGACTTTTGGCAGAACACTCAAGAATGGTGCCAAAAGGTTGCAAATGCTCCCCTGAACGGTTTGGCGGTCTAAACAGAAGTCTTTTTATTACAGGACAAGAAATCAGCCCTCAAGGACTTAACCGGCAGAAATATTTTTTTTGAAAAATTCCCTAAGCCCCGGGGTCACAATTTCAGCAAAAATCTGACTTTTGGCAGATTACTCAAAAATGGTGCCAAAAGTTTGCAAATGCTCCCCTGAAAGGTTTGGCGGTCTAAACAGAAGGCTTTTTATCACATGACAAAAAATCAGCCCCCCACAACTTAACCAGCAGATTTTTTTTTTTAAAAAAAAATCCCTAAGTCCTGGGGTCACAATTTCAGTAAAAATCTGACTTTTGGCAGATCACTCAAAAATGGTGCCAAAAGGTTGCAAATGCTCCCCTTAAAGGTTTGGCGGTCGAAACAGAAGTTTTTTTATCACAGGACAAGAAATCAGCCTTCAAAAACTTAACCGGCAGAAAAAGATTTTTTTTGAAAAAATGCCTAAGCCCCGAGGTCACAATTTCAGGAAAAATCTGACTTTTGGCAGATCACTCAGAAATGGTGCCAAAAGGTTTCAAAAGCTCCCGTGAAATGTTTGGCGGTTGAAACAGAAGGCGTTTTATCAAAGGACAAGAAATCAGCCCCCCACAACTGAACCAGCAGAAATTTTTTTTTTTGGAAAAAATCCCTAATCCCCGGGGTCACAATTTCAGTAAAAATCTGACTTTTGGCAGATCACTCAAAAATGGTGCCAAAAGGTTGCAAATGCTCCCCTGAAAGGTTTGGCGGTCGAAACAGAAGTCTTTTTATCACAGGACAAGAAATCAGCCTTCAACAACTTAACCGGCAGAAAAAGATTTTTTTGAAAAAATCCCTAAGCCCCGGGGTCACAATTTCAGCAAAAATCTGACTTTTGGCAGTTCACTCAAAAATGGTGCCAACGGTTGCAAATGCTCCTCTGAGTGCTCTGGCGGTGGAAACATAAGATTTTCAAAAAAAAAATAATTGAAAAATTCCCTAAGCCCCGGGGTCACAATTTCAGCAAAAATCTGACTTTTGGCAGATCACTCAAAAATGGTTCCAAAAGGTTGCAAATGCTCCCCTGAAAGGTTTGGCGGTCTAAACAGAAGGCTTATTATCACAGGACAAGAAATCAGCCCCCCACAACAGAACCAGCGGAAAAAGATTTTTTTGAAAAAATCCCTAAGCCCCGGGGTCACAATTTCAGCAAAAATCTGACTTTTGGTAATTTACTCAAAAATGGTGCCAAACGGTTGCAAAAGCTCCCCTGAAAGGTTTGGCGGTCTAAACAGAAGTCTTTTTATCACAGGACAAAAAATCAGCCCTCAACGACTAAACCAGCAGAAATTTTTTTTTAAAAAAATTATCTAAGCCCCGGGGTCACAATTTCAGAAAAAGTCTGACTTTTGGCAGATCACTCAAAAATGGTGCCAAACCGTTGCAAATGCTCCCCTGAAAGGTTTGGCGGTCGAAACAGAAGGCTTTTTATCACAGGACAAGAAATCAGCCCACAAGGACTTAACCGACAGACATTTTTTTTTTGAAAAATTCCCTAAGCCCCGGTCACAATTTCAGCAAAAATCTGACTTTTTTCAATTCACTCAAAAATGGTGCCTAACGGTTGCAAAAGCTGCCGTGAAAGGTTTGGCGGTCGAAGCAGAACGCATTTTATCACAGGACAAGAAATCAGCCCTCAACAATTTAACCGGCAGAAAAAGATTTTTTTGAAAAAATCCCTAAGACCCAGGGTCACAATTTCAGCAATAATCTGACTTTTGGAAGTTCACTCAAAAATGGTGCCAAAAGGTTGCAAATGCTCCCCTGAAAGGTTTGGCGGTTTAAAAAAGAAGTCTTTTTATCACAGGACAAGAAATCAGCCCACCACAACTTAACCGGCAGAAAAAGATTTTTTTGAAAAAATCCCTAAGCCCCAGGGTCACAATTTCAGCAAAAATCTGACTTTTGGCAGTTCACTCAAAAATGGTGCCAAACCGTTGCAAAAGCTCCCCTGAAAGGTTTGGCGATCTAAACAGAAGTCTTTTTATCACAGGACAAGAAATCAGCCCTCAACAACTTAACCGGCAGAAAAAGATTTTTTTGAAAAAATCCCTAAGCCCCGGGGTCACAATTTCAGCAAAAATCTGACTTTTGGCAGTTCACTCAAAAATGGTGCCAACGGTTGCAAATGCTCCTCTGAGTGCTCTGGCGGTGGGTACATAAGATTTTCAAAAAAAAAATTCGAAAAATTCCCTAAGCCCCGGGGTCACAATTTCAGCAAAAATCTGACTTTTGGCAGATCACTCAAAAATGGTGCCAAAAGGTTGCAAATGCTCCCCTGAAAGGTTTGGCGGTCTAAACAGAAGGCTTATTATCACAGGACAAGAAATCAGCCCCCCACAACAGAACCAGCGGAAAAAGATTTTTTTGAAAAAATCCCTAAGCCCCGGGGTCACAATTTCAGCAAAAATCTGACTTTTGGTAATTTACTCAAAAATGGTGCCAAACGGTTGCAAAAGCTCCCCTGAAAGGTTTGGCGGTCTAAACAGAAGGTGTTTTATCACAGGACAAGAAATCAGCCCCCCACAACTTAACCAGCAGAAATTTTTTTTTTGAAAAAATCCCTAAGTCCCGGGGTCACAATTTCAGAAACCATCTGACTTTTGGCAGATCACTCAAAAATGGTGCCAAAAGGTTGCAAATGCTCCCCTGAAAGGTTTGGCGGTCGAAACAGAAGTCTTTTTATCACAGGACAAGAAATCAGACCTCAAAAACTTAACTGGCAGAAAAAGATTTTTTTGAAAAAATCCCTAAGGCCCGGGGTCACAATTTCAGAAAAAATCTGACTTTTGGCAGTTCACTCAAAAATGGTGCCAAACGGTTGCAAAAGCTCCGTGAAAGGTTTGGCTTTCTAAACAGAAGTCTTTTTATCACAGTACAAGAAATCAGCCCTCAACGACTTAACCAGCTGTTATGGGACGATGAGCTGCTTGTGTGTAAAATCCAAGTCCCTCAGAGTTTGGTCAAGTTTGCAAACCTCTGTCTGTAACGGAGCCCCTTAAACATGGCTCCGTCAGTCGCTGGCAGATTCCGACAGTGGTTGCTTTCGGAATCGCTTCCAACATAAAAGCTCCTTAACGGAAACACGTCTTCTGGACTCTCTGCGTGACAGTTTCCGGCGAGGAGTGGGTGTCCCTACAGGAGGTCCTGAAACCTCCCCACTGTTTTCGCTGGAAGTGTCTCGGAGCCATCCCTCCTGCTCACTTTCCCTCAGCTCAGCTCTTCTCCCCCTACTGGTTCCCTCTTCAGCTGCTGAGTCTCTCCCAAGCTGTGTGAGCCCTTCCACCTCCCTTCCTTCCGATGGCAGTTCCCTGACATCCACCTCCCCTCCAGGGCCCCCTTCACCCCCTCCCGCCCCCTCCTCTATGGGCGGTGAGGAGGCAAAACCCCGGAAGGAACTTCCTTCACCTTCCGATGTCTCGAACACTTCTCTGCACCTGTTGCGGTTCCTGGTCTCAAAGTACTCCTCCTCCTCAGAGTCCATCTCCCCTTCCCCTTCCGAATCCGTGAATCCTTCCAACTCCTCCTCCTCATCGGTGGTCCCAAAGTATTCCCTCCGGAACCTCTCCACAGGCTGAGGTTTCCTTGGGAACCTTTGATGGAACGTTTCTATCAATACCTCGTCATTGATATCTTCTGCCATTACCCAAGTGTTTTCTGACTCCGGTTCTCCTTCCCACGCTACCAAATACTCCACCTGATCCCCCTTCCACCTGGCGTCGAGGATTTCTGCCACATGGCTGCTGCATTCCCTTTCTTCTATGATCGGTCCCCGAGTGGACATCCCTTCTCGTCCCCCCTCATACGGTGACAGTTTAGTAAAAATCTTTCCCTTCCTGACCCTTGTCAAAATGTCATCAATTCTGGGCATCGGGAAAGTCACTGGTTCTGACACTGCATTTAAGGCCCTGAAGTCCACTACAAGCCTGGGTTTGTCAGTGTTTTTTTTGTCCACAAAAAACACTGGGCTGCCCCCCACCGCCCTGGACTCTCTGATGAACCCTCTCTTCAGGTTCTTGTCAATGAACTCCCTTAGCTCCTGCATCTCTCTGTCTGACATGGCGTACAGCTTGCCTACAGGGAGCTGTGCCCCAGGGAGTAAATTGATTTGACAGTCAAAGGGCCTATGTGGGGGTAGTTTGTCTGCCTCCCTCTCGCTGAAGACGTTGCTCAGGTCGGCGTATTGTTGGGGAACCTTCCCCTTCTCCGTTACTTCCGTCCCTGCTAGAGTGGCTCTGGCCCCTCCTTGAGCCTCCCGCTCTTTGCAGTGTTCTAGACAATGTGCTGACCCAAAGGAGACCACTCTCTGATGCCAGCCCACTAGCGGATCATGTAACGCTAGCCAGCTCATCCCCAAAATAATGGGAGCTCCTCCCAAGGTAGCCACATTAAACGCTATTAGCTCAGTGTGTCTTGCTACCCTCATTATCATTGGGACGGTCTGCTGGCTGACTTCTCCTCCCAGCAGCTCCCTTCCATCGATCGTGGTCACCTGCAAAGGGTTACTTAAAGGGATAGTCTGTATCTGGTGCTCAGCAGCAAACTCCTTACTCATGAAATTGCAGAAACTGCCTGAGTCCAATAGCGCCCTTATCTTTAGTGGGTGTCCGTTAGGCAGCTCTAGTAACACCTCTATCACTAGGGCGGGTTTAGGAGGTTCCGGCGTGGGCACTTTCACTGCTCTTTGGCCTGGCTGCTGTGCCCCGACGGTGGCAGCCAGGCGTTGGCTTTTACTTGCTCCGGTACATTTTCCTCCCTCTCCCCAACAGCTCCCGCCATTCCTTGCCATTCCTTTCTTTGGGGGCAGACTCTGGCAAAATGACCTGGCTGTTGGCAGTGATAACATTTCTTGGCGCCCTTTCCCTCCTTCTTCCGCTCTTCACTGGGCTTTGAAACTGCGCGCGCGCGCGCTGTTCCAATTTCCATCGGCTCTCCCGGCGGGAACGGTGGCTCTGGAATCTCTGGAATGCGAAGCTCCCTCCAACGTTCCCCCTTCCCTTCCCGCCTCTCCAAGGCTCTCGCCTCTTGGCGCGCTCCTATGGTCAGCGCTGATTTGGTCAGCTGGTCCATAGACTCCGCCCTGGGCGCCCGGGAAAGTTCATCCTTTACCGCCGAAGCAAGCCCTTCTTCAAAGAGCATTTGAATGGGTTCCGCCGATAGATCCCACCCCAATTTATGGATCAACATGGTAAACTCAGTCCAGTACTCACGCACAGATCGGCTCCCCTGTTTGCACGCCATTAACTGTCTGCGTACCACTCCCTGCTCAATATCGCTGGAAAACATCAAATCCATTGCACGAAAAAACTTCCTCGTATCCTTCAGGATGTCATTGTTTGTTGCCATCAGGGGCCTCACCCAGTCTTTCGCCCCCTTTTCGAGATGCCCAATCACAAAAGCCACCCGCGATTCCTCGTCGGGAAAGTCATCAAACTGCAGATTAAGGGCATATTGCATCTCTGTCCTAAAGGCATGATAGTCCTTGGCCTCCCCCCCAAACTTCTGCACCAATCCTGGCAACTTTCTGGCGAGCGGGGTGGTTTTCCCCTTCTCTGCATCTTGAGCCCTCCTCTCCTCGAGCCTCGCCGTCTGCAGCGCTAGCTGGACCTCCAACGCCCGGTACCTTTCCTCCAGGCTTGGACCCGCTCCAGCTCCTGCTTCTCCGGTTCCGGCTGGGTTGCTCATGATGCCTTCTCCTGCACAAACTGCTCACAGAGACTGTCGGAATGCTGTGATGGGACGATGAGCTGCTTGTGCGTAAAATCCAAGTCCCTCAGAGTTTGGTCAAGTTTGCAAACCTCCGTCTGTAACGGAGCCCCTTAAACATGGCTCTGTCAGTCGCTTGCAGATTCCGACAGTGGTTGCTTTCGGAATCGCTTCCAACATAAAAGCTCCTTAATGGAAACACGTCTTCTGGACTCTCTGCATGACAGTTTCCGGGGAGGAGTGGGTGTCCCTACAGGAGGTCCTGAAACCTCCCCACTGTTTTCGCTGGAAGTGTCTCGGAGCCATCCCTCCTGCTCACTTTCCCTCAGCTCAGCTCTTCTCCCCCTACTGGTTCCCTCTTCAGCTGCTGAGTCTCTCCCAACCTGTGTGAGCCCTTCCACCTCCCTTCCTTCCGATGGCAGTTCCCTGACACCAGCAGAATTTTTTTTTTGAAAAAATCCCTAAGCCCCGGGGTCACAATTTCAGAAAAAATCTGACTTTTGGCAGATTACTCAGAAATGGTGCCAAATGGTTGCAAATGCTCCCCTGACTGGTTTGGCGGTCTAAACAGAAGGCGTTTTATCACAGGAGAAGAAATCAGCCCCCCACAACTTAACCGGCAGAAAAACATTTTTTTAAAAAATCCCTAAGCCCCGGGGTCACAATTTCAGGAAAAATCTGACTTTTGGCAGATCACTCAAAAATGGTGCCAAAAGGTTGCAAATGCTCCCCTGAAAGGTTTGGCGGTCGAAGCAGAAGTCTTTTTATCACAGGACAAGAAATCAGCCTTCAAAAACTTAACCGGCAGAAAAAGTTTTTTTTGAAAAAATCCCTAAGCCCCGGGGTCACAATTTCAGAAAAAAATCTGACTTTTGGCTATTCACTCAAAAATGGTGCCAAAAGGTTGCAAATGCTCCCCTGAAAGGTTTGGCGGTCAAAACAGAAGGCTTTTTATCACAGGACAAGAAATCAGCCCTCAACAACTTAACCGGCAGAAAAAGATTTTTTTGAAAAAATCCCTAAGCCCGGGGGTCACAATTTCAGCAAAAATCTGACTTTTGGAAGTTTACTCAAAAATGGTGCCAAAAGGTTGCAAATGCTCCCTTGAAAGTTTTGGCGGTCGAAACTGAAGGCTTTTTATCACAGGACAATAAATCAGCCCTCAAAAACTAAACCGCCAGAAAAAGATTTTTTTGAAAAAATGCCTAAGCCCCGGGGTCACAATTTCAGGAAAAATCTGACTTTTGGCAGATCACTCAAAAATGGGGACAAAAGGTTGCAAATGATAACCTGAAAGGTTTGGAAGTCTAAACAGAAATCTTTTTCTCACAGGACAAGAAATCAGCCCTCAAGGACTTAACCGGCAGAAATTTTTTTTTTGAAAAATCCCCTAAGCCCCGAAGTCACCATTTCAGCAAAAATCTGACTTTTGGCAATTAACTAAAAAATGGTGCGATAAGGTTGCAAAAGCTCCCGTGAAGGGTTTGGCGGTCTAGGAAGCAGGCTTTTTATCTCAGGACAAGAAATCAGCCCACCACAACTTAACCGGCAGAAAAAGATTTTTTTGAAAAAATACCTAAGCCCCGGGGTCACAATTTCAGAAAAAATCTGACTTTTGGCAGATCACTCAAAAATGGTGCCAAAAGGTTGCAAATGCTCCCCTGAAAGTTTTGGCGGTCGAAACAGAAGGCCTTTTATCACAGGACAAGAAATCAGCCCCGCACAACTTAACCGGCAGAAAAAGATTTTTTTGAAAAAATCCCTAAGCCCCGGGGGTCACAATTTCAGTAAAAATCTGACTTTTGGCATTTCACTCAAAAATGGTGCCAAAAGATTGCAAAAGCTTCCGTGAAAGGTTTGGCGGTCTATAGAGAAGTCTTTTTATCACATGACAAGAAATCAGCCCACCACAACTTAACAGGGGGGGGGGGATTTTTTTTTTTGAAAAATTACCTAAGCCCCGGGGTCACAATTTCAGGAAAAATCTGAGTTTTGGCAGATCACTCAGAAATTTTGCCAAACGGTTGCAAAAGCTCCCGTGAAAGGTTTGGCGGTCTAAACAGAAGTCTTTTTATCACAGGACAAGAAATCAGCCCTCAAAAACTTAACCGGCAGAAAATTATTTTTTTTGAAAAAATCCCTAAGCCGCGGGGTCACAATTTCAGGAAAAATCTGACTTTTCGCAGATCACTCAAAAATGGTGCCAAAAGTTCGCAAATGCTCCCCTGAAAGGTTTGGCAATCGAAACAGAAGGCGTTTTATCACAGGACAAGAAATCAGCCCACCACAACTTTACCGGCAGAATTTTTTTTTAAAAAAAAATCCCTAAGCCGTGGGGTCACAATTTCAGAAAAAATCTGACTTATGGCAGATCACTCAAAAATGGTGCCAAAAGGTGGCAAATGCTCCCCTGAAAAGTTTGGCGGTTGAAACAGAAGGCTTTTTATCACAGGACAAGAAATCAGTCCCTCACAACTAAACCGGCAGAAAAAGATTTTTTTGAAAAAATGCCTAAGCCCCGAGGTCACAATTTCAGGAAAAATCTGACTTTTGGCAGTTCACTCAAAAATGTTGCCAAAAGGTTGCAAAAGCTCCCCTGAAAGGTTTGGCGGTCGAAACAGAAGGCTTTTTATCACAGGACAAGAAATCAGCTCTCAACGACTTAACCAGCAGAAATTATTTTTGAAAAATTACCTAAGCCCCGGGTTCACAATTTCAGTAAAAATCTGACATTTGGCAAGTCACTCAAATATGGTTCCAAAAGGTGGCAAAAGCTCCCCTGAAAGGTTTGGCGGTCAAAACAGAAGTCTTTTTATCACAGGACAAGAAATCAGCCCCCCACAACTTAACCGGCAAAAAATTTTTTTTTGAAAAATACCCTAAGCCCCGGGGTCACAATTTCAGGAAAAATCTGACTTTTGGCAGATCACTCGGAAATGGTGCCAAAAGGTTGCAAATGCTCCCCTGAAAGGTTTGGCGGTTGAAACAGAAGGCTTTTTATCACAGGACAAGAAATCAGCCCCCCCACAACGTAAACGGCAGAAAAAGATTTTTTTGAAAAAATCCCTAAGCCCCGGGGTCACAATTTCAGGAAAAATCTGACTTTTGGCAGTTCACTCAAAAATGGTGCCAAAACGTTGCAAATGCTCCCCTGAAAGTTTTGGCGGTCGAAACAGAAGGCGTTTTATCACAGGACAAGAAATCAGCCCCCCACAACTTAACCGGCAGAAAAAGATTTTTTTGTAAAAATGCTTAAGCCCCGGGGTCACAATTTCCGTAAAAATCTGACTTTTGGCAGTTCACTCAAAAATGGTGCCAAAACGTTGCAAATGCTCCCCTGAAAGTTTTGGCGGTTGAAACAGAAGGCGTTTTATCACAGGACAAGAAATCACCCCCCCACAACTTAAACGGCAGAAAAAGATTTTTTTGAAAAAATCCCTAAGCCCCGGAGTCACAATTTCAGTAAAAATCTGACTTTTGGCAATTCACTCAAAAATGGTGCGAAAAGGTTACAAATGCTTCCCTGAAAGGTTTGGCGGTCGAAACAGAAGGCTTTTTATCACAGGACAAGAAATCAGCCCTCAACAACTTAACCGGCAGAAAAAGATTTTTTTGAAAAAATCCCTAAGCCCCGGGGTCACAATTTCAGGAAAAATCTGACTTTTGGCAGATCACTCAAAAATGGTGCCAAAAGGTTGCAAATGCTCCCCGGAAAGATTTGGCGGTCGAAACAGAAGGCTTTTTATCACAGGACAAGAAATCACCCCTCAAAAACTAAACCGGCAGAAAAAGATTTTTTTGAAAAAATCCCTAAGCCCCGGGGTCACAATTTCAGCAAAAATCTGACTTTTGGCAGTTCACTCAAAAATGGTTCCAAAAGGTTCAAAATGCTACCCTGAAAGGTTTGGCGGTCGAAACAGAAGGCGTTTTATCACAGGAGAAGAAATCAGCCCCCACAACTTAACCGGCAGAAAAAGATTTTTTTGAAAACATCCCTGAGCCCCGGGGTCACAATTTCAGCAAAAATGTGACTTTTGGCAGTTCACTCAAAAATGTTGCCAAAAGGTTGCAAAAGCTCCCGTGAAAGGTTTGGCGGTCGAAACAGAAGTCTTTTTATCACAGGACAAGAAATCAGCCCTCAACGACTTAACCGGTAGAATTTTTTTTTTTGAAAAAATCCCTAAGCCCCGGGGTCACAATTTCAGGAAAAATCTGACTTTTGGCAGATCACTGAGAAATGGTGCCAAAAGGTTGCAAATGCTCCCCTGAAAGGTTTGGCGGTCGAAACAGAAGGCTTTTTATCACAGGACAAGAAATCAGCCCTCAAAAACTTAACCGGCAGAAAAAGATTTTTTTGAAAAAATCCCTAAGCCCCGGAGTCACAATTTCAGAAAAAATAAGACTTTTGGCAATTCACTCAAAAATGGTGCCAAAATGTTGCAAATGCTCCCTTGAAAGTTTTGGCGGTCGAAACAGAAGGCGTTTTATCACAGGACAAGAAATCAGCCCTCAACAACTTAACCGGCAGAAAAAGATTTTTTTGAAAAAATCCATAAGCCCCGGGGTCACAATTTCCGTAAAAATCTGACTTTTGGCAGTTCACTCAAACATGGTGCCAAAAGGTTGCAAATGCTCCCCTGAAAGGTTTGGCGGTCTAAACAGTAGGCGTTTTATCACAGGACAAGAAATCAGCCCTCCAGGACTTAACCGGCAGAATTTTTTTTTTTGAAAATACCCTAAGCCCCGGGGTCACAATTTCAGGAAAAATCTGACTTTTGGCAGAGCACTCAGAAATGGTGCCAAAAGGTTCCAAATGCTCCCCTGAAAGGTTTGGTGGTCGAAACAGTAGGCTTCTTATCACAGGAAAAGAAATCAGCCCTCAAAAACTTAACCGGCAGAAAAAGATTTTTTTGAAAAAATCCGTAAGCCCTGGGGTCATAATTTGAGAAAAAATCTGACTTTTGGCAATTCACTCAAAAATGGATCCAAAAGGTTGCAAATGCTCCCCTGAAAGGTTTGGTGGTCGAAACAGAAGGCTTTTTATCACAGGACAAGAAATCAGCCCTCAAAGACTTAACCGGCACAAATTATTTTTTTGGAAATTCCCTAAGGGTCACAATTTCAGGAAAAATCTGATTTTGGCAGAACACTCAAAAATAGTGCGAAAAGGTTGCAAATTCTCCCCTGAAAGGTTTGGCGGTCGAAACAGAAGTCGTTTTTTCCCAGGACAAGAAATCAGCCCTCAACAACTTAACCAGCAGAAAAAGATTTTTTTGAAAAAATCCCTAAGCCCCGGGGTCACAATTTCCGTAAAAAGCTGACTTTTGGCAGTTTACTCAAACATGGTGCCAAAAGGTTGCAAATGCTCCCCTGAAAGGTTTCACGGTCTAAACAGTAGGTGTTTTATCAGAGGACAATAAATCAGCCCACCACAACTTAACCGGGGGAAAAAGATTTTTTTGAAAAAATCCCTAAGCCCCGGGGTCACAATTTCTGTAAAAATATGACTTTTGGCAGTTCACTCAAACATGGTGCCAAAAGGTTGCAAATGCTCTCCTGAAAGGTTTGGCGGTCGAAACAGAAGGCTTTTTATCACAGGACAAGAAATCAGCCCCCCACAACTTAACCGGCAGAAAAAGATTTTTTTGAAAAAATGCCTAAGCCCCGGGGTCACAATTTCAGCAAAAATATGACTTTTGGCAATTAATTCAAAAATGGTGCCAAAATGTTGCAAATGCTACCCTGAAAGGTTTGGCGGTCTAAACAGAAGTCGTATTTTCACAGGACAAGAAATCAGCCCTCAACAACTTAACCGGCAGAAAAAGATTTCTTTGAAAAAATCCCTAAGCCCCAGGGTCACAATTTCTGTAAAAATCTGACTTTCGGCAGTTCACTCAAACATGGTGCCAAAAGTTGCAAATGCTCCCATGAAAGTTTTGGCGGTCTAAACAGTAGGCGTTTTATCAGAGGACAAGAAATCAGATCCCCACATCTAAACTGGCAGAAAACGATTTTTTTGAAAAAATGCCTAAGCCCCGAGGTCACAATTTCAGGAAAAATCTGACTTTTGGCAATTCACTCAAAAATGGTGCCAAACGCTTGCAAAAGCTCCCGTGAAAGGTTTGGCAGTCTAAACAGAATTCTTTTTATTACAGGACAAGAAATCAGCCCTCAACGACTTAACCGGCAGAATTTTTTTTTTTGAAAAATTCCCTAAGCCCCAGGGTCACAATTTCAGTAAAAATGTGACTTTTGGCAGATTACTCAAAAATAGTGCGAAAAGGTTGCAAATGCTCACCTGAAAGGTTTGGCGGTCTAAACAGAAGGCGTTTTTTCACAGGACAAGAAATCAGCCCTCAACAACTTAACCGGCAGAAAAAGATTTTTTTGAAAAAATCCCTAAGCCCCGGGGTCACAATTTCCGTAAAAATCTGACTTTTGGCAGTTCACTCAAACATGGTGCCAAAAGGTTGCAAATGCTCCCCTGAAAGGTTTGGCAATCGAAACAGAAGGCGTTTTATCACAGGACAAGAAATCAGCCCACCACAACTTTACCGGCAGAATTTTTTTTAAAAAAAAAATCCCTAAGCCGCGGGGTCACAATTTCAGAAAAAATCTGACTTATGGCAGATCACTCAAAAATGGTGCCAAAAGGTGGCAAATGCTCCCCTGAAAAGTTTGGCGGTTGAAACAGAAGGCTTTTTATCACAGGACAAGAAATCAGTCCCTCACAACTAAACCGGCAGAAAAAGATTTTTTTGAAAAAATGCCTAAGCCCCGAGGTCACAATTTCAGGAAAAATCTGACTTTTGGCAGTTCACTCAAAAATGTTGCCAAAAGGTTGCAAAAGCTCCCCTGAAAGGTTTGGCGGTCGAAACAGAAGGCTTTTTATCACAGGACAAGAAATCAGCTCTCAACGACTTAACCGGCAGAAATTATTTTTGAAAAATTACCTAAGCCCCGGGTTCACAATTTCAGTAAAAATCTGACATTTGGCAAGTCACTCAAATATGGTTCCAAAAGGTGGCAAAAGCTCCCCTGAAAGGTTTGGCGGTCAAAACAGAAGTCTTTTTATCACAGGACAAGAAATCAGCCCCCCACAACTTAACCGGCAAAAAATTTTTTTTTGAAAAAATCCCTAAGCCGTGGGGTCACAATTTCAGAAAAAATCTGACTTTTCGCAGATCACTCAAAAATGGTGCCAAAAGGTTGCAAATGCTCCCCTGAAAGGTTTGGCGATCTAAACAGAAGTCTTTTTATCACAGGACAAGAAATCAGCCCCCCACAACTTAACCGGCAAAAAATTTTTTTTTGAAAAAATCCCTAAGCCGTGGGGTCACAATTTCAGAAAAAATCTGACTTTTCGCAGATCACTCAAAAATGGTGCCAAAAGGTTGCAAATGCTCCCCTGAAAGGTTTGGCGATCTAAACAGAAGTCTTTTTATCACAGGAGAAGAAATAGGCCCTCAACGACTTAACCGGCAGAAATTTTTTTTTAAAAAAAATCGCTAAGCGCCGTGTTCACAATTTCAGGAAAAAATCTGACTTTTTGTCAGATCACTCAAAAATGGTGCCAAAAGGTTCCTAATGCTCCCCTGAAAGGTTTGGCAGTCTAAACAGAAGGCGTTTTATCACAGGACAAGAAATCAACCCCCCACAACTTAAACGGCAGAAAAAGATTTTTTTGAAAAAATCCCTAAGCCCCGGAGTCACAATTTCAGAACAAATCTGACTTTTGGCAATTCACTCAAAAATGGTGCGAAAAGGTTACAAATGCTCCCCTGAAAGGTTTGGCGGTCTAAACAGAAGTCTTTTTATCACAGGACAAGAAATCAGCCCTCAACGACTTAACCGGCAGTAATTTTTTTTAAAAAAAAATCCCTAAGACCCGGGGTCACAATTTCAGCAAAAATCTGACTTTTGGCAGTTCACTCAAAAATGGTGCCAAAAGGTTGCAAATGCTCCCCTGAAAGGTTTGGCGGTTGAAACAGAAGGCTTTTTATCACAGGACAAGAAATCAGCCCTCAATGAATTAACCGGCAGAAAAATTTTTTTTTGAAAAATACCCTAAGCCCCGGGGTCACAATTTCAGGAAAAATCTGACTTTTGGCAGATCACTCGGAAATGGTGCCAAAAGGTTGCAAATGCTCCCCTGAAAGGTTTGGCGGTTGAAACAGAAGGCTTTTTATCACAGGACAAGAAATCAGCCCTCAACAACTTAACAGGCAGAAAAAGATTTTTTTGAAAAAATGCCTAAGCCCCGGGGGCCCAAATTCGTAAAAATCTGACTTTTGGCAGTTCACACAAAAATGGTGCCAAACGTTGCAAATGCTCCCCTGAAAGTTTTGGCGGTCGAAACAGAAGGCGTTTTATCACAGGACAAGAAATCACCCCCCCACAACGTAAACGGCAGAAAAAGATTTTTTTGAAAAAATCCCTAAGCCCCAGAGTCACAATTTCAGTAAAAATCTGACTTTTGGCAATTCACTCAAAAATGGTGCGAAAAGGTTACAAATGCTCCCCTGAAAGGTTTGGCGGTCGAAACAGAAGGCTTTTTATCACAGGACAAGAAATCAGCCCTCAACAACTTAACCGGCAGAAAAAGATTTTTTTTGAAAAAATCCCTAAGCCCCGGGGTCACAATTTCAGGAAAAATCTGACTTTTGGCAGTTCACTCAAAAATGGTGCCAAAACGTTGCAAATGCTCCCCTGAAAGTTTTGGCGGTCGAAACAGAAGGCGTTTTATCACAGGACAAGAAATCAGCCCCCCACAACTTAACCGGCAGAAAAAGATTTTTTTGTAAAAATGCTTAAGCCCCGGGGTCACAATTTCCGTAAAAATCTGACTTTTGGCAGTTCACTCAAAAATGGTGCCAAAACGTTGCAAATGCTCCCCTGAAAGTTTTGGCGGTCGAAACAGAAGGCGTTTTATCACAGGACAAGAAATCACCCCCCCACAACTTAAACGGCTGAAAAAGATTTTTTTGAAAAAATCCCTAAGCCCCGGAGTCACAATTTCAGTAAAAATCTGACTTTTGGCAGATCACTCAAAAATGGTGCCAAAAGGTTGCAAATGCTCCCCGGAAAGATTTGGCGGTCGAAACAGAAGGCTTTTTATCACAGGACAAGAAATCACCCCTCAAAAACTAAACCGGCAGAAAAAGATTTTTTTGAAAAAATCCCTAAGCCCCGGGGTCACAATTTCAGCAAAAATCTGACTTTTGGCAGTTCACTCAAAAATGGTTCCAAAAGGTTCAAAATGCTACCCTGAAAGGTTTGGCGGTCGAAACAGAAGGCGTTTTATCACAGGAGAAGAAATCAGCCCCCACAACTTAACCAGCAGAAAAAGATTTTTTTGAAAACATCCCTGAGCCCCGGGGTCACAATTTCAGCAAAAATGTGACTTTTGGCAGTTCACTCAAAAATGTTGCCAAAAGGTTGCAAAAGCTCCCGTGAAAGGTTTGGCGGTCGAAACAGAAGTCTTTTTATCACAGGACAAGAAATCAGCCCTCAACGACTTAACCGGTAGAATTTTTTTTTTTGAAAAAATCCCTAAGCCCCGGGGTCACAATTTCCGTAAAAATCTGACTTTTGGCAGTTCACTCAAACATGGTGCCAAAAGGTTGCAAATGCTCCCCTGAAAGGTTTGGTGGTCGAAACAGAAGGCTTTTTATCACAGGACAAGAAATCAGCCCTCAAAAACTTAACCGGCAGAAAAAGATTTTTTTGAAAAAATCCCTAAGCCCCGGAGTCACAATTTCAGAAAAAATAAGACTTTTGGCAATTCACTCAAAAATGGTGCCAAAATGTTGCAAATGCTCCCTTGAAAGTTTTGGCGGTCGAAACAGAAGGCGTTTTATCACAGGACAAGAAATCAGCCCCCCACAACTTAACCGGCAGAAAAAGATTTTTTTGAAAAAATCCCTAAGCCCCGGGGTCACAATTTCAGGAAAAATCTGACTTTTGGCAATTAACTCAAAAATGGTGCCAAAATGTTGCAAATGCTCCCCTGAAAGGTTTGGCGGTCTAAACAGAAGTCGTTTTTTCACAGGACAAGAAATCAGCCCTCAACAACTTAACCGGCAGAAAAAGATTTTTTTGAAAAAATCCCTAAGCCCCGGGGTCACAATTTCCGTAAAAATCTGACTTTTGGCAGTTCACTCAAACATGGTGCCAAAAGGTTGCAAATGCTCCCCTGAAAGGTTTGGCGGTCTAAACAGTAGGCGTTTTATCACAGGACAAGAAATCAGCCCTCCAGGACTTAACCGGCAGAATTTTTTTTTTTGAAAATACCCTAAGCCCCGGGGTCAGAATTTCAGGAAAAATCTGACTTTTGGCAGAGCACTCAGAAATGGTGCCAAAAGGTTCCAAATGCTCCCCTGAAAGGTTTGGTGGTCGAAACAGTAGGCTTCTTATCACAGGACAAGAAATCAGCCCTCAAAAACTTAACCGGCAGAAAAAGATTTTTTTGAAAAAATCCGTAAGCCCTGGGGTCATAATTTGAGAAAAAATCTGACTTTTGGCAATTCACT
The DNA here is from genome assembly GCF_964106645.2 of Podarcis pityusensis. Classification (NCBI taxonomy): domain Eukaryota; kingdom Metazoa; phylum Chordata; class Lepidosauria; order Squamata; family Lacertidae; genus Podarcis; species Podarcis pityusensis. Next base: position 51,071,825 of record NC_138036.1, on the reverse strand, counting down.
CAAAAATGGATCCAAAAGGTTGCAAATGCTCCCCTGAAAGGTTTGGTGGTCGAAACAGAAGGCTTTTTATCACAGGACAAGAAAATAGCCCTCAAAGACTTAACCGGCACAAATTATTTTTTTGGAAATTCCCTAAGGGTCACAATTTCAGGAAAAATCTGATTTTGGCAGAACACTCAAAAATAGTGCGAAAAGGTTGCAAATTCTCCCCTGAAAGGTTTGGCGGTCGAAACAGAAGTCGTTTTTTCCCAGGACAAGAAATCAGCCCTCAACAACTTAACCAGCAGAAAAAGATTTTTTTGAAAAAATCCCTAAGCCCCGGGGTCACAATTTCCGTAAAAAGCTGACTTTTGGCAGTTTACTCAAACATGGTGCCAAAAGGTTGCAAATGCTCCCCTGAAAGGTTTCACGGTCTAAACAGTAGGTGTTTTATCAGAGGACAATAAATCAGCCCACCACAACTTAACCGGGGGAAAAAGATTTTTTTGAAAAAATCCCTAAGCCCCGGGGTCACAATTTCCGTAAAAATATGACTTTTGGCAGTTCACTCAAACATGGTGCCAAAAGGTTGCAAATGCTCTCCTGAAAGGTTTGGCGGTCGAAACAGAAGGCTTTTTATCACAGGACAAGAAATCAGCCCCCCACAACTTAACCGGCAGAAAAAGATTTTTTTGAAAAAATGCCTAAGCCCCGGGGTCACAATTTCAGCAAAAATATGACTTTTGGCAATTAATTCAAAAATGGTGCCAAAATGTTGCAAATGCTACCCTGAAAGGTTTGGCGGTCTAAACAGAAGTCGTATTTTCACAGGACAAGAAATCAGCCCTCAACAACTTAACCGGCAGAAAAAGATTTCTTTGAAAAAATCCCTAAGCCCCAGGGTCACAATTTCTGTAAAAATCTGACTTTCGGCAGTTCATTCAAACATGGTGCCAAAAGTTGCAAATGCTCCCATGAAAGTTTTGGCGGTCTAAACAGTAGGCGTTTTATCAGAGGACAAGAAATCAGATCCCCACATCTAAACTGGCAGAAAACGATTTTTTTGAAAAAATGCCTAAGCCCCGAGGTCACAATTTCAGGAAAAATCTGACTTTTGGCAATTCACTCAAAAATGGTGCCAAACGCTTGCAAAAGCTCCCGTGAAAGGTTTGGCAGTCTAAACAGAATTCTTTTTATTACAGGACAAGAAATCAGCCCTCAACGACTTAACCGGCAGAATTTTTTTTTTTGAAAAATTCCCTAAGCCCCAGGGTCACAATTTCAGTAAAAATGTGACTTTTGACAGATTACTCAAAAATAGTGCGAAAAGGTTGCAAATGCTCACCTGAAAGGTTTGGCGGTCTAAACAGAAGGCGTTTTTTCACAGGACAAGAAATCAGCCCTCAACAACTTAACCGGCAGAAAAAGATTTTTTTGAAAAAATCCCTAAGCCCCGGGGTCACAATTTCCGTAAAAATCTGACTTTTGGCAGTTCACTCAAACATGGTGCCAAAAGGTTGCAAATGCTCCCCTGAAAGGTTTGGCGGTCTAAACAGTAGGCGTTTTATCACAGGACAAGAAATTAGCCCTCCAGGACTTAACCGGCAGAATATTCTTTATTGAAAATACCCTAAGCCCCGGGGTCACAATTTCAGGAAAAATCTGACTTTTGGCAGAGCACTCAGAAATGGTGCCAAAAGGTTCCAAATGCTCCCCTGAAAGGTTTGGTGGTCGAAACAGAAGGCTTCTTAGCACAGGACAAGAAATCAGCCCTCAAAAACTTAACCGGCAGAAAAAGATTTTTTTGAAAAAATCCCTAAGCCCCGGGGTCACAATTTCAGCAAAAATCTGACTTTTGGCAGTTCACTCAAAAATGGTTCCAAAAGGTTCAAAATGCTACCCTGAAAGGTTTGGCGGTCGAAACAGAAGGCGTTTTATCACAGGAGAAGAAATCAGCCCCCACAACTTAACCAGCAGAAAAAGATTTTTTTGAAAACATCCCTGAGCCCCGGGGTCACAATTTCAGCAAAAATGTGACTTTTGGCAGTTCACTCAAAAATGTTGCCAAAAGGTTGCAAAAGCTCCCGTGAAAGGTTTGGCGGTCGAAACAGAAGTCTTTTTATCACAGGACAAGAAATCAGCCCTCAACGACTTAACCGGTAGAATTTTTTTTTTTGAAAAAATCCCTAAGCCCCGGGGTCACAATTTCCGTAAAAATCTGACTTTTGGCAGTTCACTCAAACATGGTGCCAAAAGGTTGCAAATGCTCCCCTGAAAGGTTTGGTGGTCGAAACAGAAGGCTTTTTATCACAGGACAAGAAATCAGCCCTCAAAAACTTAACCGGCAGAAAAAGATTTTTTTGAAAAAATCCCTAAGCCCCGGAGTCACAATTTCAGAAAAAATAAGACTTTTGGCAATTCACTCAAAAATGGTGCCAAAATGTTGCAAATGCTCCCTTGAAAGTTTTGGCGGTCGAAACAGAAGGCGTTTTATCACAGGACAAGAAATCAGCCCCCCACAACTTAACCGGCAGAAAAAGATTTTTTTGAAAAAATCCCTAAGCCCCGGGGTCACAATTTCAGGAAAAATCTGACTTTTGGCAATTAACTCAAAAATGGTGCCAAAATGTTGCAAATGCTCCCCTGAAAGGTTTGGCGGTCTAAACAGAAGTCGTTTTTTCACAGGACAAGAAATCAGCCCTCAACAACTTAACCGGCAGAAAAAGATTTTTTTGAAAAAATCCCTAAGCCCCGGGGTCACAATTTCCGTAAAAATCTGACTTTTGGCAGTTCACTCAAACATGGTGCCAAAAGGTTGCAAATGCTCCCCTGAAAGGTTTGGCGGTCTAAACAGTAGGCGTTTTATCACAGGACAAGAAATCAGCCCTCCAGGACTTAACCGGCAGAATTTTTTTTTTTGAAAATACCCTAAGCCCCGGGGTCAGAATTTCAGGAAAAATCTGACTTTTGGCAGAGCACTCAGAAATGGTGCCAAAAGGTTCCAAATGCTCCCCTGAAAGGTTTGGTGGTCGAAACAGTAGGCTTCTTATCACAGGACAAGAAATCAGCCCTCAAAAACTTAACCGGCAGAAAAAGATTTTTTTGAAAAAATCCGTAAGCCCTGGGGTCATAATTTGAGAAAAAATCTGACTTTTGGCAATTCACTCAAAAATGGATCCAAAAGGTTGCAAATGCTCCCCTGAAAGGTTTGGTGGTCGAAACAGAAGGCTTTTTATCACAGGACAAGAAATCAGCCCTCAAAGACTTAACCGGCACAAATTATTTTTTTGGAAATTCCCTAAGGGTCACAATTTCAGGAAAAATCTGATTTTGGCAGAACACTCAAAAATAGTGCGAAAAGGTTGCAAATTCTCCCCTGAAAGGTTTGGCGGTCGAAACAGAAGTCGTTTTTTCCCAGGACAAGAAATCAGCCCTCAACAACTTAACCAGCAGAAAAAGATTTTTTTGAAAAAATCCCTAAGCCCCGGGGTCACAATTTCCGTAAAAAGCTGACTTTTGGCAGTTTACTCAAACATGGTGCCAAAAGGTTGCAAATGCTCCCCTGAAAGGTTTCACGGTCTAAACAGTAGGTGTTTTATCAGAGGACAATAAATCAGCCCACCACAACTTAACCGGGGGAAAAAGATTTTTTTGAAAAAATCCCTAAGCCCCGGGGTCACAATTTCCGTAAAAATATGACTTTTGGCAGTTCACTCAAACATGGTGCCAAAAGGTTGCAAATGCTCTCCTGAAAGGTTTGGCGGTCGAAACAGAAGGCTTTTTATCACAGGACAAGAAATCAGCCCCCCACAACTTAACCGGCAGAAAAAGATTTTTTTGAAAAAATGCCTAAGCCCCGGGGTCACAATTTCAGCAAAAATATGACTTTTGGCAATTAATTCAAAAATGGTGCCAAAATGTTGCAAATGCTACCCTGAAAGGTTTGGCGGTCTAAACAGAAGTCGTATTTTCACAGGACAAGAAATCAGCCCTCAACAACTTAACCGGCAGAAAAAGATTTCTTTGAAAAAATCCCTAAGCCCCAGGGTCACAATTTCAGCAAAAATCTGACTTTCGGCAGTTCATTCAAACATGGTGCCAAAAGTTGCAAATGCTCCCATGAAAGTTTTGGCGGTCTAAACAGTAGGCGTTTTATCAGAGGACAAGAAATCAGATCCCCACATCTAAACTGGCAGAAAACGATTTTTTTGAAAAAATGCCTAAGCCCCGAGGTCACAATTTCAGGAAAAATCTGACTTTTGGCAATTCACTCAAAAATGGTGCCAAACGCTTGCAAAAGCTCCCGTGAAAGGTTTGGCAGTCTAAACAGAATTCTTTTTATTACAGGACAAGAAATCAGCCCTCAACGACTTAACCGGCAGAATTTTTTTTTTTGAAAAATTCCCTAAGCCCCAGGGTCACAATTTCAGTAAAAATGTGACTTTTGGCAGATTACTCAAAAATAGTGCGAAAAGGTTGCAAATGCTCACCTGAAAGGTTTGGCGGTCTAAACAGAAGGCGTTTTTTCACAGGACAAGAAATCAGCCCTCAACAACTTAACCGGCAGAAAAAGATTTTTTTGAAAAAATCCCTAAGCCCCGGGGTCACAATTTCCGTAAAAATCTGACTTTTGGCAGTTCACTCAAACATGGTGCCAAAAGGTTGTAAATGCTCCCCTGAAAGGTTTGGCGGTCTAAACAGTAGGCGTTTTATCACAGGACAAGAAATCAGCCCTCCAGGACTTAACCGGCAGAATATTCTTTATTGAAAATACCCTAAGCCCCGGGGTCACAATTTCCGTAAAAATATGACTTTTGGCAGTTCACTCAAACATGGTGCCAAAAGGTTGCAAATGCTCTCCTGAAAGGTTTGGCGGTCGAAACAGAAGGCTTTTTATCACAGGACAAGAAATCAGCCCCCCACAACTTAACCGGCAGAAAAAGATTTTTTTGAAAAAATGCCTAAGCCCCGGGGTCACAATTTCAGCAAAAATATGACTTTTGGCAATTAATTCAAAAATGGTGCCAAAATGTTGCAAATGCTACCCTGAAAGGTTTGGCGGTCTAAACAGAAGTCGTATTTTCACAGGACAAGAAATCAGCCCTCAACAACTTAACCGGCAGAAAAAGATTTCTTTGAAAAAATCCCTAAGCCCCAGGGTCACAATTTCTGTAAAAATCTGACTTTCGGCAGTTCACTCAAACATGGTGCCAAAAGTTGCAAATGCTCCCATGAAAGTTTTGGCGGTCTAAACAGTAGGCGTTTTATCAGAGGACAAGAAATCAGATCCCCACATCTAAACTGGCAGAAAACGATTTTTTTGAAAAAATGCCTAAGCCCCGAGGTCACAATTTCAGGAAAAATCTGACTTTTGGCAATTCACTCAAAAATGGTGCCAAACGCTTGCAAAAGCTCCCGTGAAAGGTTTGGCAGTCTAAACAGAATTCTTTTTATTACAGGACAAGAAATCAGCCCTCAACGACTTAACCGGCAGAATTTTTTTTTTTGAAAAATTCCCTAAGCCCCAGGGTCACAATTTCAGTAAAAATGTGACTTTTGACAGATTACTCAAAAATAGTGCGAAAAGGTTGCAAATGCTCACCTGAAAGGTTTGGCGGTCTAAACAGAAGGCGTTTTTTCACAGGACAAGAAATCAGCCCTCAACAACTTAACCGGCAGAAAAAGATTTTTTTGAAAAAATCCCTAAGCCCCGGGGTCACAATTTCCGTAAAAATCTGACTTTTGGCAGTTCACTCAAACATGGTGCCAAAAGGTTGCAAATGCTCCCCTGAAAGGTTTGGCGGTCTAAACAGTAGGCGTTTTATCACAGGACAAGAAATCAGCCCTCCAGGACTTAACCGGCAGAATATTCTTTATTGAAAATACCCTAAGCCCCGGGGTCACAATTTCAGGAAAAATCTGACTTTTGGCAGAGCACTCAGAAATGGTGCCAAAAGGTTCCAAATGCTCCCCTGAAAGGTTTGGTGGTCGAAACAGAAGGCTTCTTAGCACAGGACAAGAAATCAGCCCTCAAAAACTTAACCGGCAGAAAAAGATTTTTTTGAAAAAATCCCTAAGCCCTGGGGTCATAATTTTAGAAAAAATCTGACTTTTGGCAATTAATTCAAAAATGGTTCCAAAAGGTTGCAAATGCTCCCCTGAAAGGTTTGGTGGTCGAAACAGAAGGCTTTTTATCACAGGACAAGAAATCAGCCCTCAAAGACTTAACCGGCACAAATTATTTTTTTGGAAATTCCCTAAGGGTCACAATTTCAGGAAAAATCTGACTTTTGGCAGAACACTCAAAAATAGTGCGAAAAGGTTGCAAATTCTCCCCTGAAAGGTTTGGCGGTCTAAACAGAAGTCGTTTTTTCACAGGACAAGAAATCAGCCCTCAACAACTTAACCGGCAGAAAAAGATTTTTTTGAAAAAATCCCTAAGCTCCGGGGTCACAATTTCAGTAAAAATCTGACTTTTGGCAGATTACTCAAAAATAGTGCGAAAAGGTTGCAAATGCTCCCCTGAAAGGTTTGGCGGTCGAACCAAAAGGCGTTTTATCACAGGACAAGAAATCAGCCCCCCACAACTTAACCGGCAGAATTTTTTTTTTTTTGAAAAATTCCCTAAGCCCCGGGGTCACAATTTCAGCAAAAATCTGACTTTTGGCAATGCACTCAAAAATGGTGCCAAAAGGTTGCAAATGCTCCCCTGAAAGTTTTGGCGGTCTAAACAGTAGGCGTTTTATCAGAGGACAAATAATCAGACCCCCACAACTAAATTGGCAGAAAAAGATTTTTTTAAAAAATTCCCTAAGCCCCGGGGTCACAATTTCAGCAAAAATGTGACTTTTGGCAATTAACTCAAAAATGGTGCCAAAATTTTGCAAATGCTCCCCTGAAAGGTTTGGCGGTCTAAACAGAAGTCGTTTTTTCACAGGACAAGAAATCAGCCCTCAACAACTTAACCGGCAGAAAAAGATTTTTTTGAAAAAATCCCTAAGCCCCGGGGTCACAATTTCCGTAAAAATCTGACTTTTGGCAGTTCATTCAAACATGGTGCCAAAAGGTTGCAAATGCTCCCCTGAAAGGTTTGGAGGTCTAAACAGTAGGCGTTTTATCACAGGACAAGAAATCAGCCCTCCAGGAGTTAACCGGCAGAATTTTTTTTTTTGAAAATACCCTAAGCCCCGGGGTCACAATTTCAGGAAAAATCTGACTTTTGGCAGAGCACTCAGAAATGGTGCCAAAAGGTTCCAAATGCTCCCCTGAAAGGTTTGGTGGTCGAAACAGAAGGCTTCTTATCACAGGACAAGAAATCAGCCCTCAACAACTTAACCGGCAGAAAAAGATTTTTTTGAAAAAATCCCAAAGCCCCGGGGTCCCAATTTCAGCAAAAATCTGACTTTTGGCAGTTCACTCAAAAATGGTTCCAAAAGGTTGCAAATGCTCCCCTGAAAGGTTTGGCGGTCGAAACAGAAGGCTTTTTATCACAGGACAAAAAATCAGCCCTCAACAACTTAACCGGCAGAAAAAGATTTTTTTGAAAAAATGCCTAAGCCCCGGGGTCAGAATTTCAGGAAAAATCTGACTTTTGGGAGTTCACTCAAAATTGGTGCCAAATGGTTGCAAATGCTCCCCTGAAAGGTTTGGCGGTCGAAACAGAAGGCGTTTTATCACAGGACAAGAAATCAGCCCTCAAAGACTTAACCGGCAAAAATTATTTTTTTGGAAATTCCCTAAGGGTCACAATTTCAGGAAAAATCTGACTTTTGGCAGAACACTCAAAAATAGTGCGAAAAGGTTGCAAATTCTCCCCTGAAAGGTTTGACGGTCGAAACAGAAGTCGTTTTTTCACAGGACAAGAAATCAGCCCTCAACAACTTAACCGGCAGAAAAAGATTTTTTTGAAAAAATCCCTACGCCCCGGGGTCACAATTTCCGTAAAAATCTGACTTTTGGCAGTTCACTCAAACATGGTGCCAAAAGGTTGCAAATACTCCCCTGAAAGGTTTGGCGGTCTAAACAGTAGGCGTTTTATCAGAGGACAAGAAATCAGCCCTCAACGACTTAACCGGCAGAATTTTTTTTTTCCGAAAAAATCCCTAAGCCCCAGGGTCACAATTTCAGAAAAAATCTGACTTTTGGCAATTCACTCAAAAATGGTGCCAAAAGGTTGCAAATGCTCCCTTGAAAGTTTTGGCGGTCGAAAAAGAAGGCGTTTTATCACAGGACAAGAAATCAGCCCCCCACAACTTAACCGGCAGAAAAAGATTTTTTTGACAAAATCCCAAAGCCCCGGGGTCACAATTTCAGCAATAATCTGACTTTTGGCAGTTCACTCAAAAATGGTTCCAAAACGTTGCAACTGCTCCCCTGAAAGGTTTGGCGGTCGAAACAGAAGGCTTTTTATCACAGGACAAGAAATCAGCCCTCAACAACTTAACCGGCAGAAAAAGATTTTTTTTGAAAAAATGCCAAAGGCCCGGGGTCAGAATTTTAGGAAAAATCTGACTTTTGGGAGTTCACTCAAAATTGGTGCCAAAAGGTTGCAAATGCTCCCCGGAAAGATTTGGCGGTCGAAACAGAAGGCTTTTTATCACAGGACAAGAAATCAGCCCTCAAAAACTAAACCGGCAGAAAAAGATTTTTTTGAAAAATTCCCTAAGCCCCGGCGTCACAATTTCAATAAAAATCTGACTTTTGGCAGATTACTCAAAAATAGTGCGAAAAGGTTGCAAATGCTCCCCTGAAAGGTTTGGCGGTCTAAACAGAAGTCGTTTTTTCACAGGACAAGAAATCAGCCCCCCACAACTTGACCGGCAGAAATTTTTTTTTTGAAAAAATCCCTAAGGCCCGGGGTCACAATTTCAGCAAAAATCTGACTTTTGGCAATTCACTCAGAAATGGTGCCAAACGGTTGCAAAAGCTCCCGTGAAAGGTTTGGCAGTCTAAACAGTAGGCGTTTTATCAGAGGACAAGAAATCAGCCCTCAACGACTTAACCGGCAGAATTTTTTTTTTTGAAAAAATCCCTAAGGCCCGGGGTCACAATTTCAGAAAAAATCTGACTTTTGGCAATTCACTCAAAAATGGTGCCAAAAGGTTGCAAATGCTCCCTTGAAAGTTTTGGCGGTCGAAACAGAAGGCGTTTTATCACAGGACAAGAAATCAGCCCCCCACAACTTAGCCGGCAGAAAAAGATTTTTTTGAAAAAATCCGAAAGCCCCGGGGTCACAATTTCAGCAAAAATCTGACTTTTGGCAGTTCACTCAAAATTGGTGCCAAAAGGTTGCAAATGCTCCCCGGAAAGATTTGGCGGTCGAAACAGAAGGCGTTTTATCACAGGACAAGAAATCAGCCCTCAACAACTTAACCGGCAGAAAAAGATTTTTTTGAAAAAATCCCTAAGCCCAAGGGTCACAATTTCAGTAAAAATCTGACTTTTGGCAGATCACTCAAAATTGGTGCCAAAAGGTTGCAAATGCTCCCCGGAAAGATTTGGCGGTCGAAACAGAAGGCTTTTTATCACAGGACAAGAAATCAGCCCTCAAAAACTAAACCGGCAGAAAAAGATTTTTTTGAAAAATTCCCTAAGCCCCGGGGTCACAATTTCAGTAAAAATCTGACTTTTGGCAGATTACTCAAAAATAGTGCGAAAAGCTTGCAAATGCTCCCCTGAAAGGTTTGGCAGTCGAAACAGAAGGCGTTTTATCACAGGACAAGAAATCACCCCTCAACAACTTAACTGGCAGAAAATTTTTTTTTGAAAAATTCCCTAAGCCCCGAAGTCACAATTTCAGCAAAAATCTGACTTTTGGCAGTTCACTCAAAAATGGTGCCAAACGGTTGCAAAAGCTCCCGTAAAAGGTTTGGCAGTCTAAACACAAGTCTTTTTATCACAGGACAAGAAATCAGCCCTCAACGACTTAACCGGAAGAAATTTTTTTTTTGAAAAATACCCTAAGGCCCGGGGTCACAATTTCAGGAAAAATCTGACTTTTGGCAGATCGCTCAGAAATGGTGCCAAAAGGTTGCAAATGCTCCCCTGAAAGGTTTGGTGGTCGAAACAGAAGGCTTTTTATCACAGGACAAGAAATCAGCCCTCAACAACTTAACCGGCAGAAAAAGATTTTTTTGAAAAATTCCGTAAACTCCGGGGTCACGATTTCAGCAAAAATCTGACTTTTGGCAATTAATTCAAAAATGGTTCCAAAAGGTTGCAAATGCTCCCCTGAAAGGTTTGGTGGTCGAAACAGAAGTCTTTTTCTCACAGGACAAGAAATCAGCCCTCAACAACTTAACCGGCAGAAAAAGATTTTTTTGAAAAAATCCCTAAGCCCCGGGGTCACAATTTCAGCAAAAATCTGACATTTGGCAGTTCACTCAAAAATGGTTCCAAAAGGTTGCAAATGCTCCCCTGAAAGGTTTGGCGGTCTAGACAGAAGTCTTTTTATCACAGGACAAGAAATCAGCCCTCAACAACTTAACCGGCAGAAAAAGATTTTTTTGAAAAAATCCCTAAGCCCCGGGGTCACAATTTCAGTAAAAATCTGACTTTTGGCAGATCACTCAAAATTGGTGCCAAAAGGTTGCAAATGCTCCCCGGAAAGATTTGGCGGTCGAAACAGAAGGCTTTTTATCACAGGACAAGAAATCAGCCCTCAAAAACTAAACCGACAGAAAAAGATTTTTTTGAAAAATTCCCTAAGCCCCGGGGTCACAATTTCAGTAAAAATCTGACTTTTGGCAGATTACTCAAAAATAGTGCGAAAAGGTTGCAAATGCTCCCCTGAAAGGTTTGGCAGTCGAAACAGAAGGCGTTTTATCACAGGACAAGAAATCAGCCCTCAACAACTTAACCGGCAGAAATTTTTTTTTTGAAAAATTCCCTAAGCCCCGAGGTCACAATTTCAGCAAAAATCTGACTTTTGGCAATTCACTCAAAAATGGTGCCAAACGGTTGCAAAAGCTCCCGTAAAAGGTTTGGCAGTCGAAACAGAAGGCTTTTTATCACAGGACAAGAAATCAGCCCTCAACGACTTAACCGGAAGAAATTTTTTTTAAAAAAAAATCGCTAAGCCCCGGGGTCACAATTTCAGAAAAAATCTGATTTTTGGCAGATCACTCAAAAATGGTGCCAAAAGGTTGCAAATGCTCCCCTGAAAGGTTTGGTGGTCTAAACAGAAGTCTTTTTATCAGAGGAGAAGAAATCAGCCCTCCAGGACTTAACCGGCAGAAATTTTTTTTTTTGAAAAATACCCTAAGGCCCGGGGTCACAATTTCAGGAAAAATCTGACTTTTGGCAGATCGCTCAGAAATGGTGCCAAAAGGTTGCAAATGCTCCCCTGAAAGGTTTGGTGGTCGAAACAGAAGGCTTTTTATCACAGGACAAGAAATCAGCCCTCAACAACTTAACCGGCAGAAAAAGATTTTTTTGAAAAATTCCCTAAACCCCGGGGTCACAATTTCAGGAAAAATCTGACTTTTGGCAGATCGCTCAGAAATGGTGCCAAAAGGTTGCAAATGCTCCCCTGAAAAGTTTGGCGGTCGAAACAGAAGGCGTTTTATCACAGGACAAGAAATCAGCCCTCAACAACTTAACCAGCAGAAAAATTTTTTTTGAAAAATTCCCTAAGCCCCGAGGTCACAATTTCAGCAAAAATCTGACTTTTGGCAATTTACTCAAAAATGGTGCCAAACGGTTGCAAAAGCTCCCGTAAAAGGTTTGGTGGTCGAAACAGAAGTCTTTTTCTCACAGGAGAAGAAATCAGCCCTCAACGACTTAACCGGGAGACAATTTTTTTTTGAAAAATTCCCTAAGCCCCGGGGTCACAATTTCAGTAAAAATCTGACTTTTGGCAATTCACTCAAAAATGGTGCCAAACGGTTGCAAATGCTCCCGTAAAAGGTTTGGCAGTCTAAACAGAAGTCTTTTTATCGCAGGACAAGAATTCAGCCCTCAACGACTTAACCGGAAGAAATTTTTTTTTTGAAAAATACCCTAAGGCCCGGGGTCACAATTTCCGTAAAAATCTGACTTTTGGCAGATCGCTCAGAAATGGTGCCAAAAGGTTGCAAATGCTCCCCTGAAAGGTTTGGTGGTCGAAACAGAAGGCTTTTTATCACAGGACAAGAAATCAGCCCTCAACAACTTAACCGGCAGAAAAAGATTTTTTTGAAAAATTCCGTAAACTCCGGGGTCACGATTTCAGCAAAAATCTGACTTTTGGCAATTAATTCAAAAATGGTTCCAAAAGGTTGCAAATGCTCCCCTGAAAGGTTTGGCGGTATAAACAGAAGTCGTTTTTTCACAGGACAAGAAATCAGCCCTCAACAACTTAACCGGCAGAAAAAGATTTTTTTGAAAAAATCCCTAAGCCCCGGGGTCACAATTTCAGCAAAAATCTGACATTTGGCAGTTCACTCAAAAATGGTTCCAAAAGGTTGAAAATGCTCCCCTGAAAGGTTTGGCGGTCTAGACAGAAGTCTTTTTATCACAGGACAAGAAATCAGCCCTCAACAACTTAACCGGCAGAAAAAGATTTTTTTGAAAAAATCCCTAAGCCCCGGGGTCACAATTTCAGTAAAAATCTGACTTTTGGCAGATCACTCAAAATTGGTGCCAAAAGGTTGCAAATGCTCCCCGGAAAGATTTGGCGGTCGAAACAGAAGGCTTTTTATCACAGGACAAGAAATCAGCCCTCAAAAACTAAACCGGCAGAAAAAGATTTTTTTGAAAAATTCCCTAAGCCCCGGGGTCACAATTTCAGTAAAAATCTGACTTTTGGCAGATTACTCAAAAATAGTGCGAAAAGGTTGCAAATGCTCCCCTGAAAGGTTTGGCAGTCGAAGCAGAAGGCGTTTTATCACAGGACAAGAAATCAGCCCTCAACAACTTAACCGGCAGAATTTTTTTTTTTGAAAAATTCCCTAAGCCCCGAGGTCACAATTTCAGCAAAAATCTGACTTTTGGCAATTTAATCAAAAATGGTGCCAAACGGTTGCAAAAGTTCCCATAAAAGGTTTGGTGTTCGAAACAGAAGTCTTTTTCTCACAGGACAAGAAATCAGCCCTCAAAGACTTAACCGGGAGACAATTTTTTTTTGAAAAATTCCCTAAGCCCCGGGGTCACAATTTCAGAAAAAATCTGACTTTTGGCAATTCACTCAAAAATGGTGCCAAATGGTTGCAAAAGCTCCCGTGAAAGGTTTGGCGGTCTAAACAGACGTCTTTTTATTACAGGACAAGAAATCAGCCCTCAACGACTTAACCGGCAGAATTTTTTTTTTTGAAAAATTCCCTAAGCCCCGGGGTCACAATTTCAGTAAAAATCTGACTTTTGGCAGATTACTCAAAAATAGTGCGAAAAGGTTGCAAATGCTCCCCTGAAAGGTTTGGCGGTCGAAACAAAAGGCGTTTTATCACAGGACAAGAAATCAGCCCCCCACAACTTAACCGGCAGAAATTTTTTTTTTGAAAAATTCCCTAAGCCCCGGGGTCACAATTTCCGTAAAAATCTGACTTTTGGCAGTTCACTCACAAATGGTTCCAAAAGGTTGAAAATGCTACCCTGAAAGGTTTGGCGGTGTAAACAGTAGGCGTTTTATCAGAGGACAAGAAATCAGCCCTCAAGAACTTAACCGGCAGAAAAAGATTTTTTTGAAAAAATCCCTAAGCCCCGCGGTCAAAATTTCAGCAAAAATCTGACATTTCGCAGTTCACTCAAAAATGGTGCCAAAAGGTTGCAAATGATCCCCTGAAAGGTTTGGCGGTCGAAACAGAAGGCTTTTTATCACAGGACAAGAAATCAGCCCTCAACAACTTAACCGGCAGAAAAAGATTTTTTTGAAAAAATCCCTAAGCCCCGGGGTCACAATTTCAGTAAAAATCTGACTTTTGGCAGATCACTCAAAAATGGTGCCAAAAGGTTGCAAATGCTCCCCGGAAAGATTTGGCGGTCGAAACAGAAGGCTTTTTATCACAGGACAAGAAATCAGCCCTCAAAAACTAAACCGGCAGAAAAAGATTTTTTTGAAAAATTCCCTAAGCCCCGGGGTCACAATTTCAGAAAAAATCTGACTTTTGGCAGATCACTCAAAAATGGTCCCAAAAGGTTGCAAATGCTCCCCTGAAAGGTTTGGTGGTCGAAACAGAAGGCTTTTTATCACAGGACAAGAAATCAGCCCTCAACAACTTAACCGGCAGAAAAAGATTTTTTTGAAAAATTCCCTAAACCCCGGGGTCAGGATTTCAGCAAAAATCTGACTTTTGGCAATTAATTCAAAAATGGTGCCAAAATGTTGCAAATGCTCCCCTGAAAGGTTTGGCGGTCTAAACAGAAGTCGTTTTTTCACAGGACAAGAAATCAGCCCTCAACAACTTAACCGGCAGAAAAAGATTTTTTTGAAAAAATCCCTAAGCCCCGGGGTCACAATTTCAGCAAAAATCTGACATTTGGCAGTTCACTCAAAAATGCTTCCAAAAGGTTGCAAATGCTCCCCTGAAAGGTTTGGCGGTCGAAACAGAAGGCTTTTTTTCACAGGACAAGAAATCAGCCCTCAACAACTTAACCGGCAGAAAAAGATTTTTTTGAAAAAATGCCTAAGCCCCGGGGTGACAATTTCAGAAAAAATCTGACTTTTGGCAATTCACTCAAAAATGGTGCCAAATGGTTGCAAAAGCTCCCGTGAAAGGTTTGGCGGTCTAAACAGAAGTCCTTTTATTACAAGACAAGAAATCAGCCCTCAACGACTTAACCGGCAGAATTTTTTTTTTTGAAAAATTCCCTAAGCCCCGGGGTCACAATTTCAGTAAAAATCTGACTTTTGGCAGATTACTCAAAAATAGTGCGAAAAGGTTGCAAATGCTCCCCTGAAAGGTTTGGCGGTCGAAACAAAAGGCGTTTTATCACAGGACAAGAAATCAGCCCCCCACAACTTAACCGGCAGAAATTTTTTTTTTGAAAAATTCCCTAAGCCCCGGGGTCACAATTTCCGTAAAAATCTGACTTTTGGCAGTTCACTCACAAATGGTTCCAAAAGGTTGAAAATGCTACCCTGAAAGGTTTGGCGGTGTAAACAGTAGGCGTTTTATCAGAGGACAAGAAATCAGCCCTCAACAACTTAACCGGCAGAAAAAGATTTTTTTGAAAAAATCCCTAAGCCCCGCGGTCACAATTTCAGCAAAAATCTGACATTTCGCAGTTCACTCAAAAATGGTGCCAAAAGGTTGCAAATGATCCCCTGAAAGGTTTGGCGGTCGAAACAGAAGGCTTTTTATCACAGGACAAGAAATCAGCCCTCAACAACTTAACCGGCAGAAAAAGATTTTTTTGATAAAATCCCTAAGCCCCGGGGTCACAATTTCAGTAAAAATCTGACTTTTGGCAGATCGCTCAAAAATGGTGCCAAAAGGTTGCAAATGCTCCCCGGAAAGATTTGGCGGTCGAAACAGAAGGCTTTTTATCACAGGACAAGAAATCAGCCCTCAAAAACTAAACCGGCAGAAAAAGATTTTTTTGAAAAATTCCCTAAGCCCCAGGGTCACAATTTCAGAAAAAATCTGACTTTTGGCAGATCACTCAAAAATGGTCCCAAAAGGTTGCAAATGCTCCCCTGAAAGGTTTGGTGGTCGAAACAGAAGGCTTTTTATCACAGGACAAGAAATCAGCCCTCAACAACTTAACCGGCAGAAAAAGATTTTTTTGAAAAATTCCCTAAACCCCGGGGTCACGATTTCAGCAAAAATCTGATTTTTGGCAATTAATTCAAAAATGGTGCCAAAATGTTGCAAATGCTCCCCTGAAAGGTTTGGCGGTCTAAACAGAAGTCGTTTTTTTCACAGGGCAAGAAATCAGCCCTCAACAACTTAACCGGCAGAAAAAGATTTTTTTGAAAAAATCCCTAAGCCCCGGGGTCACAATTTCAGCAAAAATCTGACATTTGGCAGTTCACTCAAAAATGCTTCCAAAAGGTTGCAAATGCTCCCCTGAAAGGTTTGGCGGTCGAAACAAAAGGCGTTTTATCACAGGACAAGAAATCAGCCCCCCACAACTTAACCGGCAGAAATTTTTTTTTTGAAAAATTCCCTAAGCCCCGGGGTCACAATTTCCGTAAAAATCTGACTTTTGGCAGTTCACTCACAAATGGTTCCAAAAGGTTGAAAATGCTACCCTTAAAGGTTTGGCGGTATAAACAGTAGGCGTTTTATCAGAGGACAAGAAATCAGCCCTCAACAACTTAACCGGCAGAAAAAGATTTTTTTGAAAAAATCCCTAAGCCCCGCGGTCACAATTTCAGAAAATCTGACATTTCGCAGTTCACTCAAAAATGGTGCCAAAAGGTTGCAAATGCTCCCCTGAAAGGTTTGGCGGTCGAAACAGAAGGCTTTTTATCACAGGACAAGAAATCAGCCCTCAACAACTTAACCGGCAGAAAAAGATTTTTTTGAAAAAATCCCTAAGCCCCGGGGTCACAATTTCAGTAAAAATCTGACTTTTGGCAGATCACTCAAAAATGGTGCCAAAAGGTTGCAAATGCTCCCCTGAAAGGTTTGGTGGTCTAAACAGAAGTCTTTTTACCAGAGGACAAGAAATCAGCCCTCCAGGACTTAACCGGGAGAAATTTTTTTTTTGAAAAAATCGCTAAGCCCCGGGGTCACAATTTCAGGAAAAATCTGACTTTTGGCAGATCGCTCAGAAATGGTGCCAAAAGGTTGCAAATGCTCCCCTGAAAGGTTTGGTGGTCGAAACAGAAGGCTTTTTATCACTGGACAAGAAATCAGCCCTCAACAACTTAACCGGCAGAAAAAGATTTTTTTGAAAAAATCCCTAAGCCCCGGGGTCACAATTTCAGTAAAAATCTGACTTTTGGCAGATCACTCAAAAATGGTGCCAAAAGGTTGCAAATGCTCCCCTGAAAGGTTTGGTGGTCTAAACAGAAGTCTTTTTACCAGAGGACAAGAAATCAGCCCTCCAGGACTTAACCGGGAGAAATTTTTTTTTTGAAAAAATCGCTAAGCCCCGGGGTCACAATTTCAGGAAAAATCTGACTTTTGGCAGATCGCTCAGAAATGGTGCCAAAAGGTTGCAAATGCTCCCCTGAAAGGTTTGGTGGTCGAAACAGAAGGCTTTTTATCACAGGACAAGAAATCAGCCCTCAAC
This sequence comes from Podarcis pityusensis, assembly GCF_964106645.2. Taxonomy (NCBI): domain Eukaryota; kingdom Metazoa; phylum Chordata; class Lepidosauria; order Squamata; family Lacertidae; genus Podarcis; species Podarcis pityusensis. The sequence goes on along the minus strand of NC_138036.1, from coordinate 51,054,686 downwards.
AACTTAACCGGCAGAAAAAGATTTTTTTGAAAAATTCCCTAAACCCCGGGGTCACGATTTCAGCAAAAATCTGACTTTTGGCAATTAATTCAAAAATGGTGCCAAAATGTTGCAAATGCTCCCCTGAAAGGTTTGGCGGTCGAAACAGAAGGCTTTTTTTCACAGGACAAGAAATCAGCCCTCAACAACTTAACCGGCAGAAAAAGATTTTTTTGAAAAAATGCCTAAGCCCCGGGGTGACAATTTCAGAAAAAATCTGACTTTTGGCAATTCACTCAAAAATGCTGCCAAATGGTTGCAAAAGCTCCCGTGAAAGGTTTGGCGGTCTAAACAGACGTCTTTTTTTTCACAGGACAAGAAATCAGCCCTCAACAACTTAACCGGCAGAAAAAGATTTTTTTGAAAAAATGCCTAAGCCCCGGGGTCACAATTTCAGAAAAAATCTGACTTTTGGCAATTCACTCAAAAATGGTGCCAAATGGTTGCAAAAGCTCCCGTGAAAGGTTTGGCGGTCTAAACAGACGTCTTTTTATTACAGGACAAGAAATCAGCCCTCAACGACTTAACCGGCAGAATTTTTTTTTTTTTAAATTCCCTAAGCCCCGGGGTCACAATTTCAGTAAAAATCTGACTTTTGGCAGATTACTCAAAAATAGTGCGAAAAGGTTGCAAATGCTCCCCTGAAAGGTTTGGCGGTCGAAACAAAAGGCGTTTTATCACAGGACAAGAAATCAGCCCCCCACAACTTAACCGGCAGAAATTTTTTTTTTGAAAAATTCCCTAAGCCCCGGGGTCACAATTTCCGTAAAAATCTGACTTTTGGCAGTTCACTCACAAATGGTTCCAAAAGGTTGAAAATGCTACCCTGAAAGGTTTGGCGGTGTAAACAGTAGGCGTTTTATCAGAGGACAAGAAATCAGCCCTCAACAACTTAACCGGCAGAAAAAGATTTTTTTGAAAAAATCCCTAAGCCCCGCGGTCAAAATTTCAGCAAAAATCTGACATTTCGCAGTTCACTCAAAAATGGTGCCAAAAGGTTGCAAATGATCCCCTGAAAGGTTTGGCGGTCGAAACAGAAGGCTTTTTATCACAGGACAAGAAATCAGCCCTCAACAACTTAACCGGCAGAAAAAGATTTTTTTGAAAAAATCCCTAAGCCCCGGGGTCACGATTTCAGCAAAAATCTGACTTTTGGCAATTAATTCAAAAATGGTGCCAAAATGTTGCAAATGCTCCCCTGAAAGGTTTGGCGGTCTAAACAGAAGTCGTTTTTTCACAGGACAAGAAATCAGCCCTCAACAACTTAACCGGCAGAAAAAGATTTTTTTGAAAAAATCCCTAAGCCCCGGGGTCACAATTTCAGCAAAAAATCTGACATTTGGCAGTTCACTCAAAAATGCTTCCAAAAGGTTGCAAATGCTCCCCTGAAAGGTTTGGCGGTCGAAACAGAAGGCTTTTTTTCACAGGACAAGAAATCAGCCCTCAACAACTTAACCGGCAGAAAAAGATTTTTTTGAAAAAATGCCTAAGCCCCGGGGTGACAATTTCAGAAAAAATCTGACTTTTGGCAATTCACTCAAAAATGGTGCCAAATGGTTGCAAAAGCTCCCGTGAAAGGTTTGGCGGTCTAAACAGAAGTCTTTTTATTACAAGACAAGAAATCAGCCCTCAACGACTTAACCGGCAGAATTTTTTTTTTTGAAAAATTCCCTAAGCCCCGGGGTCACAATTTCAGTAAAAATCTGACTTTTGGCAGATTACTCAAAAATAGTGCGAAAAGGTTGCAAATGCTCCCCTGAAAGGTTTGGCGGTCGAAACAAAAGGCGTTTTATCACAGGACAAGAAATCAGCCCCCCACAACTTAACCGGCAGAAATTTTTTTTTTGAAAAATTCCCTAAGCCCCGGGGTCACAATTTCCGTAAAAATCTGACTTTTGGCAGTTCACTCACAAATGGTTCCAAAAGGTTGAAAATGCTACCCTGAAAGGTTTGGCGGTGTAAACAGTAGGCGTTTTATCAGAGGACAAGAAATCAGCCCTCAACAACTTAACCGGCAGAAAAAGATTTTTTTGAAAAAATCCCTAAGCCCCGCGGTCACAATTTCAGCAAAAATCTGACATTTCGCAGTTCACTCAAAAATGGTGCCAAAAGGTTGCAAATGATCCCCTGAAAGGTTTGGCGGTCGAAACAGAAGGCTTTTTATCACAGGACAAGAAATCAGCCCTCAACAACTTAACCGGCAGAAAAAGATTTTTTTGAAAAAATCCCTAAGCCCCGGGGTCACAATTTCAGTAAAAATCTGACTTTTGGCAGATCACTCAAAAATGGTGCCAAAAGGTTGCAAATGCTCCCCGGAAAGATTTGGCGGTCGAAACAGAAGGCTTTTTATCACAGGACAAGAAATCAGCCCTCAAAAACTAAACCGGCAGAAAAAGATTTTTTTGAAAAATTCCCTAAGCCCCAGGGTCACAATTTCAGAAAAAATCTGACTTTTGGCAGATCACTCAAAAATGGTCCCAAAAGGTTGCAAATGCTCCCCTGAAAGGTTTGGTGGTCGAAACAGAAGGCTTTTTATCACAGGACAAGAAATCAGCCCTCAACAACTTAACCGGCAGAAAAAGATTTTTTTGAAAAATTCCCTAAACCCCGGGGTCACGATTTCAGCAAAAATCTGATTTTTGGCAATTAATTCAAAAATGGTGCCAAAATGTTGCAAATGCTCCCCTGAAAGGTTTGGCGGTCTAAACAGAAGTCGTTTTTTCACAGGACAAGAAATCAGCCCTCAACAACTTAACCGGCAGAAAAAGATTTTTTTGAAAAAATCCCTAAGCCCCGGGGTCACAATTTCAGCAAAAATCTGACATTTGGCAGTTCACTCAAAAATGCTTCCAAAAGGTTGCAAATGCTCCGCTGAAAGGTTTGGCGGTCGAAACAGAAGGCTTTTTTTCACAGGACAAGAAATCAGCCCTCAACAACTTAACCGGCAGAAAAAGATTTTTTTGAAAAAATCCCTAAGCCCCGGGGTCACAATTTCAGCAAAAATCTGACATTTGGCAGTTCACTCAAAAATGGTGCCAAATGGTTGCAAAAGCTCCCGTGAAAGGTTTGGCGGTCTAAACAGATGTCTTTTTATTACAGGACAAGAAATCAGCCCTCAACGACTTAACCGGCAGAATATTTTTTTTTGAAAAATTCCCTAAGCCCCGGGGTCACAATTTCAGTAAAAATCTGACTTTTGGCAGATCACTCAAAATTGGTGCCAAAAGGTTGCAAATGCTCCCCGGAAAGATTTGGCGGTCGAAACAGAAGGCTTTTTATCACAGGACAAGAAATCAGCCCTCAAAAACTAAACCGGCAGAAAAAGATTTTTTTGAAAAATTCCCTAAGCCCCGGGGTCACAATTTCAGTAAAAATCTGACTTTTGGCAGATTACTCAAAAATAGTGCGAAAAGGTTGCAAATGCTCCCCTGAAAGGTTTGGCGGTCTAAACAGAAGTCGTTTTTTCACAGGACAAGAAATCAGTCCTCAACAACTTAACTGGCAGAAAAAGATTTTTTTGAAAAAATCCCTAAGCCCCGGGGTCACAATTTCAGCAAAAATCTGACATTTGGCAGTTCACTCAAAAATGCTTCCAAAAGGTTGCAAATGCTCCCCTGAAAGGTTTGGCGGTCGAAACAGAAGGCTTTTTTTCACAGGACAAGAAATCAGCCCTCAACAACTTAACCGGCAGAAAAAGATTTTTTTGAAAAAATGCCTAAGCCCCGGGGTGACAATTTCAGAAAAAATCTGACTTTTGGCAATTCACTCAAAAATGGTGCCAAATGGTTGCAAAAGCTCCCGTGAAAGGTTTGGCGGTCTAAACAGACGTCTTTTTTTCACAGGACAAGAAATCAGCCCTCAACAACTTAACCGGCAGAAAAAGATTTTTTTGAAAAAAATCCCTAAGCCCCGGGGTCACAATTTCAGAAAAAATCTGACTTTTGGCAATTCACTCAAAAATGGTGCCAAATGGTTGCAAAAGCTCCCGTGAAAGGTTTGGCGGTCTAAACAGACGTCTTTTTATTACAGGACAAGAAATCAGCCCTCAATGACTTAACTGGCAGAAATTTTTTTTTTGAAAAATTCCCTAAGCCCCGGGGTCACAATTTCAGTAAAAATCTGACTTTTGGCAGATTACTCAAAAATAGTGCGAAAAGGTTGCAAATGCTCCCCTGAAAGGTTTGGCGGTCGAAACAAAAGGCGTTTTATCACAGGACAAGAAATCAGCCCCCCACAACTTAACCGGCAGAATTTTTTTTTTTGAAAAATTCCCTAAGCCCCGGGGTCACAATTTCCGTAAAAATCTGACTTTTGGCAGTTCACTCACAAATGGTTCCAAAAGGTTGAATATGCTCCCCTGAAAGGTTTGGCGGTCGAAACAGAAGGCTTTTTATCACAGGACAAGAAATCAGCCCTCAACAACTTAACCGGCAGAAAAAGATTTTTTTGAAAAAATCCCTAAGCCCCGGGGTCACAATTTCAGTAAAAATCTGACTTTTGGCAGATCACTCAAAATTGGTGGCAAAAGGTTGCAAATGCTCCCCGGAAAGATTTGGCGGTCGAAACAGAAGGCTTTTTATCACAGGACAAGAAATCAGCCCTCAAAAACTAAACCGGCAGAAAAAGATTTTTTTGAAAAATTCCCTAAGCCCCGGGGTCACAATTTCAGTAAAAATCTGACTTTTGGCAGATTACTCAAAAATAGTGCGAAAAGGTTGCAAATGCTCCCCTGAAAGGTTTGGCGGTCGAAACAGAAGGCGTTTTATCACAGGACAAGAAATCAGCCCTCAACAACTTAACCGGCAGAAATTTTTTTTTTGAAAAATTCCCTAAGCCCCGAGGTCACAATTTCAGCAAAAATCTGACTTTTGGCAATTCACTCAAAAATGGTGCCAAACGGTTGCAAAAGCTCCCGTAAAAGGTTTGGCAGTCTAAACAGAAGTCTTTTTCTCACAGGACAAGAAATCAGCCCTCCATGACTTAACCGGAAGAAATTTTTTTTTTGAAAAAATCTCTAAGCCCCGGGGTCACAATTTCAGAAAAAATCTGACTTTTGGCAGATCACTCAAAAATGGTGCCAAAAGGTTGCAAATGCTCCCCTGAAAGGTTTGGTGGTCTAAACAGAAGTCTTTTTATCAGAGGACAAGAAATCAGCCCTCCAGGACTTAACCGGCAGAATTTTTTTTTTTGAAAAATACCCTAAGGCCCGGGGTCACAATTTCAGGAAAAATCTGACTTTTGGCAGATCGCTCAGAAATAGTGCCAAAAGGTTACAAATGCTCCCCTGAAAGGTTTGGTGGTCGAAACAGAAGGCTTTTTATCACAGGACAAGAAATCAGCCCTCAACAACTTAACCGGCAGAAAAAGATTTTTTTGAAAAATTCCCTAAACCCCGGGGTCACGATTTCAACAAAAATCTGACTTTTGGCAATTAATTCAAAAATGGTGCCAAAATGTTGCAAATGCTCCCCTGAAAGGTGTGGCGGTCTAAACAGAAGTCGTTTTTTCACAGGACAAGAAATCAGCCCTCAACAACTTAACCGGCAGAAAAAGATTTTTTTGAAAAAATCCCTAAGCCCCGGGGTCACAATTTCAGCAAAAATCTGACATTTGGAAGTTCACTCAAAAATGCTTCCAAAAGGTTGCAAATGCTCCCCTGAAAGGTTTGGCGGTCGAAACAGAAGGCGTTTTATCACAGGACAAGAAATCAGCCCTCAACGACTTAACCGGCAGAAATTTTTTTTTTGAAAAATTCCCTAAGCCCCGGGGTCACAATTTCAGTAAAAATCTGACTTTTGGCAGATTACTCAAAAATAGTGCGAAAAGGTTGCAAATGCTCCCCTGAAAGGTTTGGCGGTCGAAATAAAAGGCGTTTTATCACAGGACAAGAAATCAGCCCCCCACAACTTAACCGGCAGAAAAAATTTTTTTGAAAAATTCCCTAAGCCCCGGGGTCACAATTTCCGTAAAAATCTGACTTTTGGCAGTTCACTCATAAATGGTTCCAAAAGGTTGAGAATGCTACCCTGAAAGGTTTGGCGGTATAAACAGTAGGCGTTTTATCAGAGGACAAGAAATCAGCCCCCCACAACTTCACCGGGGGGAAATTATTTTTTTTGAAAAAATCCCTAAGCCCCGCGGTCACAATTTCAGCAAAAATCTGACATTTGGCAATTAATTCAAAAATGGTGCCAAAATGTTGCAAATGCTACCCTGAAAGGTTTGGCGGTCTAAACAGAAGTCGTTTTTTCACAGGACAAGAAATCAGTCCTCAACAACTTAACCGGCAGAAAAAGATTTTTTTGAAAAAATCCCTAAGCCCCGGCGTCACAATTTCAGCAAAAATCTGACATTTGGCAGTTCACTCAAAAATGGTGCCAAAAGGTTGCAAATGCTCCCCTGAAAGGTTTGGCGGTTGAAACAGAAGGCTTTTTATCACAGGACAAGAAATCAGCCCTCAACAACTTAACCGGCAGAAAAAGATTTTTTTGAAAAAATCCCTAAGCCCCGGGGTCACAATTTCAGTAAAAATCTGACTTTTGGCAGATCACTCAAAATTGGTGCCAAAAGGTTGCAAATGCTCCCCGGAAAGATTTGGCGGTCGAAACAGAAGGCTTTTTATCACAGGACAAGAAATCAGCCCTCAAAAACTAAACCGGCAGAAAAAGATTTTTTTGAAAAATTCCCTAAGCCCCGGGGTCACAATTTCAGTAAAAATCTGACTTTTGGCAGATTACTCAAAAATAGTGCGAAAAGGTTGCAAATGCTCCGTTGAAAGTTTTGGCGGTCAAAACAGAAGGCGTTTTATCACAGGACAAGAAATCAGCCCTCAACAACTTAACCGGCAGAAATTATTTTTTTGAAAAATTCCCTAAGCCCCGAGGTCACAATTTCAGCAAAAATCTGACTTTTCGCAATTCAGTCAAAAATGGTGCCAAACGGTTGCACAAGCTCCCGTAAAAGGTTTGGCAGTCTAAACAGAAGAATTTTTATCACAGGACAAGAAATCAGCCCTCAACGACTTAACCGGAAGAAATTTTTTTTTTGAAAAAATCGCTAAGCCCCGGGGTCACAATTTCAGCAAAAATCTGACTTTTGGCAATTAATTCAAAAATGGTGCCAAAAGGTTGCAAATGCTCCCCTGAAAGGTTTGGTGGTCTAAACAGAAGTCTTTTTATCAGAGGAGAAGAAATCAGCCCTCCAGGACTTAACTGGCAGAAATTTTTTTTTTGAAAAATACCCTAGGGCCCGGGGTCACAATTTCAGGAAAAATCTGACTTTTGGCAGATCGCTCAGAAATGGTGCCAAAAGGTTGCAAATGTTCCCCTGAAAGGTTTGGTGGTCGAAACAGAAGGCTTTTTATCACAGGACAAGAAATCAGCCCTCAACAACCTAACCGGCAGAAAAAGATTTTTTTGAAAAAATGCCTAAGCCCCGGGGTCACAATTTCAGAAAAAATCTGACTTTTGGCAATTCACTCAAAAATGTTGCCAAATGGTTGCAAAAGCTCCCGTGAAAGGTTTGGCGGTCTAAACAGACGTCTTTTTATTACAGGACAAGAAATCAGCCCTCAACGACTTAACCGGCAGAAATTTTTTTTTTGAAAAATTCCCTAAGCCCGGGGGTCGCAATTTCAGTAAAAATCTGACTTTTGGCAGATTACTCAAAAATAGTGCGAAAAGGTTGCAAATGCTCCCCTGAAAGGTTTGGCGGTCGAAACAAAAGGCGTTTTATCACAGGACAAGAAATCAGCCCCCCACAACTTAACCGGCAGAAATTTTTTTTTTGAAAAATTCCCTAAGCCCCGGGGTCACAATTTCCGTAAAAATCTGACTTTTGGCAGTTCACTCACAAATGGTTCCAAAAGGTTGAAAATGCTACCCTGAAAGGTGTGGCGGTATAAACAGTAGGCGTTTTATCAGAGGACAAGAAATCAGCCCTCAACAACTTAACCGGCAGAAAAAGATTTTTTTGAAAAAATCCCTAAGCCCCGGGGTCACAATTTCAGTAAAAATCTGACTTTTGGCAATTAATTCAAAAATGGTGCCAAAATGTTGCAAATGCTCCCCTGAAAGGTTTGGCGGTCTAAACAGAAGGCTTTTTATCAGAGGACAAGAAATCAGCCCTCAACGACTTAACCGGCAGAATTTTTTTTTTAAAAAAAATCCCTAAGCCCCGGGGTCACAATTTCAGCAAAAATCTGACTTTTGGCAGTTCACTAAAAAATGGTGCCAAAAGGTTGCAAATGCTTCCCTGAAAGGTTTGGCGGTCGAAACAGAAGGCTTTTTATCACAGGACCAGAAATCAGCCCTCAACAACTTAACCGGCAGAAAAAGATTTTTTTGAAAAAATGCCTAAGCCCCGGGGTCAGAATTTCAGGAAAAATCTGACTTTTGGGAGTTCACTCAAAATTGGTGCCAAAAGGTTGCAAATGCTCCCCGGAAAGATTTGGCGGTCGAAACAGAAGGCTTTCTATCACAGGACAAGAAATCAGCCCTCAAAAACTAAACCGGCAGAAAAAGATTTCTTTGAAAAATTCCCTAAGCCCCGGGGTCACAATTTCAGTAAAAATCTGACTTTTGGCAGATTACTCAAAAATAGTGCGAAAAGGTTGCAAATGCTCCCCTGAAAGGTTTGGCGGTCTAAACAGAAGTCGTTTTTTCACAGGACAAGAAATCAGCCCTCAACAACTTAAGCGGCAGAAAAAGATTTTTTTGAAAAAATCCCTAAGCCCCGGGGTCACAATTTTCGCAAAAATCTGAAATTTGGCAGTTCACTCAAAAATGCTTCCAAAAGGTTGCAAATGCTCCCCTGAAAGGTTTGGCGGTTGAAACAGAAGGCTTTTTATCACAGGACAAGAAATCAGCCCTCAACAACTTAACCGGCAGAAAAAGATTTTTTTGAAAAAATCCCTAAGCCCCGGGGTCACAATTTCAGTAAAAATCTGACTTTTGGCAGATCACTCAAAATTGGTGCCAAAAGGTTGCAAATGCTCCCCGGAAAGATTTGGCGGTCGAAACAGAAGGCTTTTTATCACAGGACAAGAAATCAGCCCTCAAAAACTAAACCGGCAGAAAAAGATTTTTTTGAAAAATTCCCTAAGCCCCGGGGTCACAATTTCAGCAAAAAATCTGACTTTTGGCAGATTACTCAAAAATAGTGCGAAAAGGTTGCAAATGCTCCGTTGAAAGTTTTGGCGGTCAAAACAGAAGGCTTTTTATCACAGGACAAGAAATCAGCCCTCAACAACTTAACCGGCAGAAATTATTTTTTTGAAAAATTCCCTAAGCCCCGAGGTCACAATTTCAGCAAAAATCTGACTTTTCGCAATTCACTCAAAAATGGTGCCAAACGGTTGCACAAGCTCCCGTAAAAGGTTTGGCAGTCTAAACAGAAGAATTTTTATCACCGGACAAGAAATCAGCCCTCAACGACTTAACCGGAAGAAATTTTTTTTTTGAAAAAATCGCTAAGCCCCGGGGTCACAATTTCAGCAAAAATCTGACTTTTGGCAATTAATTCAAAAATGGTGCCAAAAGGTTGCAAATGCTCCCCTGAAAGGTTTGGTGGTCTAAACAGAAGTCTTTTTATCAGAGGAGAAGAAATCAGCCCTCCAGGACTTAACTGGCAGAAATTTTTTTTTTGAAAAATACCCTAGGGCCCGGGGTCACAATTTCAGGAAAAATCTGACTTTTGGCAGATCGCTCAGAAATAGTGCCAAAAGGTTACAAATGCTCCCCTGAAAGGTTTGGTGGTCGAAACAGAAGGCTTTTTATCACAGGACAAGAAATCAGCCCTCAACAACTTAACCGGCAGAAAAAGATTTTTTTGAAAAATTCCCTAAACCCCGGGGTCACGATTTCAACAAAAATCTGACTTTTGGCAATTAATTCAAAAATGGTGCCAAAATGTTGGAAATGCTCCCCTGAAAGGTGTGGCGGTCTAAACAGAAGTCGTTTTTTCACAGGACAAGAAATCAGCCCTCAACAACTTAACCGGCAGAAAAAGATTTTTTTGAAAAAATGCCAAAGCCCCGGGGTCACAATTTCAGCAAAAATCTGACATTTGGAAGTTCACTCAAAAATGCTTCCAAAAGGTTGCAAATGCTCCCCTGAAAGGTTTGGCGGTCGAAATAGAAGGCGTTTTATCACAGGACAAGAAATCAGCCCTCAACGACTTAACCGGCAGAAATTTTTTTTTTGAAAAATTCCCTAAGCCCCGGGGTCACAATTTCAGTAAAAATCTGACTTTTGGCAGATTACTCAAAAATAGTGCGAAAAGGTTGCAAATGCTCCCCTGAAAGGTTTGGCGGTCGAAATAAAAGGCGTTTTAGCACAGGACAAGAAATCAGCCCCCCACAACTTAACCGGCAGAAAAATTTTTTTTGAAAAATTCCCTAAGCCCCGGGGTCACAATTTCCGTAAAAATCTGACTTTTGGCAGTTCACTCATAAATGGTTCCAAAAGGTTGAGAATGCTACCCTGAAAGGTTTGGCGGTATAAACAGTAGGCGTTTTATCAGAGGACAAGAAATCAGCCCCCCACAACTTAACCGGGGGGAAATTATTTTTTTTGAAAAAATCCCTAAGCCCCGCGGTCACAATTTCAGCAAAAATCTGACATTTGGCAATTAATTCAAAAATGGTGCCAACATGTTGCAAATGCTACCCTGAAAGGTTTGGCGGTCTAAACAGAAGTCGTTTTTTCACAGGACAAGAAATCAGTCCTCAACAACTTAACCGGCAGAAAAAGATTTTTTTGAAAAAATCCCTAAGCCCCGGCGTCACAATTTCAGCAAAAATCTGACATTTGGCAGTTCACTCAAAAATGGTGCCAAAAGGTTGCAAATGCTCCCCTGAAAGGTTTGGCGGTTGAAACAGAAGGCTTTTTATCACAGGACAAGAAATCAGCCCTCAACAACTTAACCGGCAGAAAAAGATTTTTTTGAAAAAATCCCTAAGCCCCGGGGTCACAATTTCAGTAAAAATCTGACTTTTGGCAGATCACTCAAAATTGGTGCCAAAAGGTTGCAAATGCTCCCCGGAAAGATTTGGCGGTCGAAACAGAAGGCTTTTTATCACAGGACAAGAAATCAGCCCTCAAAAACTAAACCGGCAGAAAAAGATTTTTTTGAAAAATTCCCTAAGCCCCGGGGTCACAATTTCAGTAAAAATCTGACTTTTGGCAGATTACTCAAAAATAGTGCGAAAAGGTTGCAAATGCTCCGTTGAAAGTTTTGGCGGTCAAAACAGAAGGCGTTTTATCACAGGACAAGAAATCAGCCCTCAACAACTTAACCGGCAGAAATTATTTTTTTGAAAAATTCCCTAAGCCCCGAGGTCACAATTTCAGCAAAAATCTGACTTTTCGCAATTCACTCAAAAATGGTGCCAAACGGTTGCACAAGCTCCCGTAAAAGGTTTGGCAGTCTAAACAGAAGAATTTTTATCACAGGACAAGAAATCAGCCCTCAAAGACTTAACCGGAAGAAATTTTTTTTTTGAAAAAATCGCTAAGCCCCGGGGTCACAATTTCAGCAAAAATCTGACATTTGGAAGTTCACTCAAAAATGCTTCCAAAAGGTTGCAAATACTCCCCTGAAAGGTTTGGCGGTCGAAACAGAAGGCGTTTTATCACAGGACAAGAAATCAGCCCTCAACGACTTAACCGGCAGAAATTTTTTTTTTGAAAAATTCCCTAAGCCCCGGGGTCACAATTTCAGTAAAAATCTGACTTTTGGCAGATTACTCAAAAATAGTGCGAAAAGGTTGCAAATGCTCCCCTGAAAGGTTTGGCGGTCGAAATAAAAGGCGTTTTATCACAGGACAAGAAATCAGCCCCCCACAACTTAACCGGCAGAAAAAATTTTTTTGAAAAATTCCCTAAGCCCCGGGGTCACAATTTCCGTAAAAATCTGACTTTTGGCAGTTCACTCATAAATGGTTCCAAAAGGTTGAGAATGCTACCCTGAAAGGTTTGGCGGTATAAACAGTAGGCGTTTTATCAGAGGACAAGAAATCAGCCCCCCACAACTTAACCGGGGGGAAATTATTTTTTTTGAAAAAATCCCTAAGCCCCGCGGTCACAATTTCAGCAAAAATCTGACATTTGGCAATTAATTCAAAAATGGTGCCAAAATGTTGCAAATGCTACCCTGAAAGGTTTGGCGGTCTAAACAGAAGTCGTTTTTTCACAGGACAAGAAATCAGTCCTCAACAACTTAACCGGCAGAAAAAGATTTTTTTGAAAAAATCCCTAAGCCCCGGCGTCACAATTTCAGCAAAAATCTGACATTTGGCAGTTCACTCAAAAATGGTGCCAAAAGGTTGCAAATGCTCCCCTGAAAGGTTTGGCGGTTGAAACAGAAGGCTTTTTATCACAGGACAAGAAATCAGCCCTCAACAACTAAACCGGCAGAAAAAGATTTTTTTGAAAAATTCCCTAAGCCCCGGGGTCACAATTTCAGTAAAAATCTGACTTTTGGCAGATTACTCAAAAATAGTGCGAAAAGGTTGCAAATGCTCCGTTGAAAGTTTTGGCGGTCAAAACAGAAGGCGTTTTATCACAGGACAAGAAATCAGCCCTCAACAACTTAACCGGCAGAAATTATTTTTTTGAAAAATTCCCTAAGCCCCGAGGTCACAATTTCAGCAAAAATCTGACTTTTCGCAATTCACTCAAAAATGATGCCAAACGGTTGCACAAGCTCCCGTAAAAGGTTTGGCAGTCTAAACAGAAGAATTTTTATCACAGGACAAGAAATCAGCCCTCAACGACTTAACCGGAAGAAATTTTTTTTTTGAAAAAATCGCTAAGCCCCGGGGTCACAATTTCAGCAAAAATCTGACTTTTGGCAATTAATTCAAAAATGGTGCCAAAAGGTTGCAAATGCTCCCCTGAAAGGTTTGGTGGTCTAAACAGAAGTCTTTTTATCAGAGGAGAAGAAATCAGCCCTCCAGGACTTAACTGGCAGAAATTTTTTTTTTGAAAAATACCCTAGGGCCCGGGGTCACAATTTCAGGAAAAATCTGACTTTTGGCAGATCGCTCAGAAATGGTGCCAAAAGGTTGCAAATGTTCCCCTGAAAGGTTTGGTGGTCGAAACAGAAGGCTTTTTATCACAGGACAAGAAATCAGCCCTCAACAACCTAACCGGCAGAAAAAGATTTTTTTGAAAAAATGCCTAAGCCCCGGGGTCACAATTTCAGAAAAAATCTGACTTTTGGCAATTCACTCAAAAATGTTGCCAAATGGTTGCAAAAGCTCCCGTGAAAGGTTTGGCGGTCTAAACAGACGTCTTTTTATTACAGGACAAGAAATCAGCCCTCAACGACTTAACCGGCAGAAATTTTTTTTTTGAAAAATTCCCTAAGCCCGGGGGTCGCAATTTCAGTAAAAATCTGACTTTTGGCAGATTACTCAAAAATAGTGCGAAAAGGTTGCAAATGCTCCCCTGAAAGGTTTGGCGGTCGAAACAAAAGGCGTTTTATCACAGGACAAGAAATCAGCCCCCCACAACTTAACCGGCAGAAATTTTTTTTTTGAAAAATTCCCTAAGCCCCGGGGTCACAATTTCCGTAAAAATCTGACTTTTGGCAGTTCACTCACAAATGGTTCCAAAAGGTTGAAAATGCTACCCTGAAAGGTGTGGCGGTATAAACAGTAGGCGTTTTATCAGAGGACAAGAAATCAGCCCTCAACAACTTAACCGGCAGAAAAAGATTTTTTTGAAAAAATCCCTAAGCCCCGGGGTCACAATTTCAGTAAAAATCTGACTTTTGGCAATTAATTCAAAAATGGTGCCAAAATGTTGCAAATGCTCCCCTGAAAGGTTTGGCGGTCTAAACAGAAGGCTTTTTATCAGAGGACAAGAAATCAGCCCTCAACGACTTAACCGGCAGAATTTTTTTTTTAAAAAAAATCCCTAAGCCCCGGGGTCACAATTTCAGCAAAAATCTGACTTTTGGCAGTTCACTAAAAAATGGTGCCAAAAGGTTGCAAATGCTTCCCTGAAAGGTTTGGCGGTCGAAACAGAAGGCTTTTTATCACAGGACCAGAAATCAGCCCTCAACAACTTAACCGGCAGAAAAAGATTTTTTTGAAAAAATGCCTAAGCCCCGGGGTCAGAATTTCAGGAAAAATCTGACTTTTGGGAGTTCACTCAAAATTGGTGCCAAAAGGTTGCAAATGCTCCCCGGAAAGATTTGGCGGTCGAAACAGAAGGCTTTCTATCACAGGACAAGAAATCAGCCCTCAAAAACTAAACCGGCAGAAAAAGATTTCTTTGAAAAATTCCCTAAGCCCCGGGGTCACAATTTCAGTAAAAATCTGACTTTTGGCAGATTACTCAAAAATAGTGCGAAAAGGTTGCAAATGCTCCCCTGAAAGGTTTGGCGGTCTAAACAGAAGTCGTTTTTTCACAGGACAAGAAATCAGCCCTCAACAACTTAAGCGGCAGAAAAAGATTTTTTTGAAAAAATCCCTAAGCCCCGGGGTCACAATTTTCGCAAAAATCTGAAATTTGGCAGTTCACTCAAAAATGCTTCCAAAAGGTTGCAAATGCTCCCCTGAAAGGTTTGGCGGTTGAAACAGAAGGCTTTTTATCACAGGACAAGAAATCAGCCCTCAACAACTTAACCGGCAGAAAAAGATTTTTTTGAAAAAATCCCTAAGCCCCGGGGTCACAATTTCAGTAAAAATCTGACTTTTGGCAGATCACTCAAAATTGGTGCCAAAAGGTTGCAAATGCTCCCCGGAAAGATTTGGCGGTCGAAACAGAAGGCTTTTTATCACAGGACAAGAAATCAGCCCTCAAAAACTAAACCGGCAGAAAAAGATTTTTTTGAAAAATTCCCTAAGCCCCGGGGTCACAATTTCAGTAAAAATCTGACTTTTGGCAGATTACTCAAAAATAGTGCGAAAAGGTTGCAAATGCTCCGTTGAAAGTTTTGGCGGTCAAAACAGAAGGCGTTTTATCACAGGACAAGAAATCAGCCCTCAACAACTTAACCGGCAGAAATTATTTTTTTGAAAAATTCCCTAAGCCCCGAGGTCACAATTTCAGCAAAAATCTGACTTTTCGCAATTCAGTCAAAAATGGTGCCAAACGGTTGCACAAGCTCCCGTAAAAGGTTTGGCAGTCTAAACAGAAGAATTTTTATCACAGGACAAGAAATCAGCCCTCAACGACTTAACCGGAAGAAATTTTTTTTTTGAAAAAATCGCTAAGCCCCGGGGTCACAATTTCAGCAAAAATCTGACTTTTGGCAATTAATTCAAAAATGGTGCCAAAAGGTTGCAAATGCTCCCCTGAAAGGTTTGGTGGTCTAAACAGAAGTCTTTTTATCAGAGGAGAAGAAATCAGCCCTCCAGGACTTAACTGGCAGAAATTTTTTTTTTGAAAAATACCCTAGGGCCCGGGGTCACAATTTCAGGAAAAATCTGACTTTTGGCAGATCGCTCAGAAATGGTGCCAAAAGGTTGCAAATGTTCCCCTGAAAGGTTTGGTGGTCGAAACAGAAGGCTTTTTATCACAGGACAAGAAATCAGCCCTCAACAACCTAACCGGCAGAAAAAGATTTTTTTGAAAAAATGCCTAAGCCCCGGGGTCACAATTTCAGAAAAAATCTGACTTTTGGCAATTCACTCAAAAATGTTGCCAAATGGTTGCAAAAGCTCCCGTGAAAGGTTTGGCGGTCTAAACAGACGTCTTTTTATTACAGGACAAGAAATCAGCCCTCAACGACTTAACCGGCAGAAATTTTTTTTTTGAAAAATTCCCTAAGCCCGGGGGTCGCAATTTCAGTAAAAATCTGACTTTTGGCAGATTACTCAAAAATAGTGCGAAAAGGTTGCAAATGCTCCCCTGAAAGGTTTGGCGGTCGAAACAAAAGGCGTTTTATCACAGGACAAGAAATCAGCCCCCCACAACTTAACCGGCAGAAATTTTTTTTTTGAAAAATTCCCTAAGCCCCGGGGTCACAATTTCTGTAAAAATCTGACTTTTGGCAGTTCACTCACAAATGGTTCCAAAAGGTTGAAAATGCTACCCTGAAAGGTGTGGCGGTATAAACAGTAGGCGTTTTATCAGAGGACAAGAAATCAGCCCTCAACAACTTAACCGGCAGAAAAAGATTTTTTTGAAAAAATCCCTAAGCCCCGGGGTCACAATTTCAGTAAAAATCTGACTTTTGGCAATTAATTCAAAAATGGTGCCAAAATGTTGCAAATGCTCCCCTGAAAGGTTTGGCGGTCTAAACAGAAGGCTTTTTATCAGAGGACAAGAAATCAGCCCTCAACGACTTAACCGGCAGAATTTTTTTTTTAAAAAAAATCCCTAAGCCCCGGGGTCACAATTTCAGCAAAAATCTGCCTTTTGGCAGTTCACTAAAAAATGGTGCCAAAAGGTTGCAAATGCTTCCCTGAAAGGTTTGGCGGTCGAAACAGAAGGCTTTTTATCACAGGACCAGAAATCAGCCCTCAACAACTTAACCGGCAGAAAAAGATTTTTTTGAAAAAATGCCTAAGCCCCGGGGTCAGAATTTCAGGAAAAATCTGACTTTTGGGAGTTCACTCAAAATTGGTGCCAAAAGGTTGCAAATGCTCCCCGGAAAGATTTGGCGGTCGAAACAGAAGGCTTTCTATCACAGGACAAGAAATCAGCCCTCAAAAACTAAACCGGCAGAAAAAGATTTCTTTGAAAAATTCCCTAAGCCCCGGGGTCACAATTTCAGTAAAAATCTGACTTTTGGCAGATTACTCAAAAATAGTGCGAAAAGGTTGCAAATGCTCCCCTGAAAGGTTTGGCGGTCTAAACAGAAGTCGTTTTTTCACAGGACAAGAAATCAGCCCTCAACAACTTAAGCGGCAGAAAAAGATTTTTTTGAAAAAATCCCTAAGCCCCGGGGTCACAATTTTCGCAAAAATCTGAAATTTGGCAGTTCACTCAAAAATGCTTCCAAAAGGTTGCAAATGCTCCCCTGAAAGGTTTGGCGGTCGAAACAGAAGGCTTTTTATCACAGGAAAATAAATCAGCCCTCAACAACTTAACCGGCAGAAAAAGATTTTTTTGAAAAAATCGCTAAGCCCCGGGGTCACAATTTCAGGAAAAATCTGACATTTGGCAGTTCACTCCAAAATGGTTCCAATAGGTTGAAAATGCTCCCCTGAAAGGTTTGGCGGTCGAAACAGAAGTCGTTTTTTCACAGGACAAGAAATCAGTCCTCAACAACTTAACCGGCAGAAAAAGATTTTTTTGAAAAAATCCCTAAGCCCCGGAGTCACAATTTCAGAAAAAAATTGACTTTTGGCAATTCACTCAAAAAGGGAGCCAAACGGTTGCAAATGCTCCCCTGAAAGGTTTGGCGGTCGAAACAGAAGGCTTATTATCACAGGACAAGAAATCAGCCCCCCACAACTTAACTGGCAGAAAAAGATTTTTTTGAAAAAATGACTAAGCCCCGGGGTCACAATTTCCGTAAAAATCTGACTTTTGGGAGTTAACTCAAAAATGGTGCCAAAAGGTTGCAAATGCGCCCCTGAAAGGTTTGGCGGTCGAAACAGAAGGCTTTTTATCACAGGACAAGAAATCAGCCCTCAACAACTTAACCGACAGAAAAAGATTTTTTTGAAATAATCCCTAAGCCCCGGGGTCACAATTTCAGCAAAAGTCTGACTTTTGGCAGTTCACTCAAAAATGGTGCCAAAAGGTTGCAAATCGTCCCCCGATAGGTTTAGCGGTCGAAACAGAAGTCTTTTTATCACAGGACAAGAAATCAGCCCTCAACGACTTAACTGGCAGAATTTTTTTTTTTTGAAAAAATCCGTAAGCCCCGGGGTCACAATTTCAGAAAAAATCTGACTTTTGGCAGATCGCTCAAAAATGATGCCAAAAGGTTGCAAATGCTCCCCTGAAAGGTTTGGCGGACGAAACAGAAGGCTTTTTATCACAGGAGAAGAAATCAGCCCTCAAAAACTAAACCGGAAGAAAAAGATTTTTTTGAAAAAATGCCAAAGCCCCGGGGTCACAATTTCACGGAAAATCTGACTTTGCGGAGTTCACTCACAAATGGTTCCAAAAGGTTGAAAATGCTCCCCTGAAAGGTTTGGCGGTCTAAACAGAAGTCGTTTTTTCACAGGACAAGAAATCAGCCCCCCACAACTTAACCGGCAGAAAAAGATTTTTTTGAAAAAATCGCTAAGCCCCGGGGTCACAATTTCAGAAAAAATCTGACTTTTGGCAGATCACTCAAACATGGTGCCAAAAGGTTGCAAATGCTCCCCTGAAAGGTTTGGCGATCTAAACAGTAGGCGTTTTATCAGAGGACAAGAAATCAGCCCTCAACGACTTAACCGGCAGAATTTTTTTTTTTGAAAAAATCCCTAAGCCCCGGGGTCAAAATTTCAGAAAAAATCTGACTTTTGGCAATTCACTCAAAAATGGTGCCAAAAGGTTGCAAATGCTCCCTTGAAAGTTTTGGCGGTCGAAACAGAAGGCGTTTTATCACAGGACAAGAAATCAGCCCCCCACAACTTAACCGGCAGAAAAAGATTTTTTTGAAAAAATGCCTAAGCCCCGGGGTCACAATTTCAGCAAAAATCTGACTTTTGGGAGTTCACTCAAAATTGGTGTCAAAAGGTTGCAAATGCTCCCCGGAAAGATTTGGCGGTCGAAACAGAAGGCTTTTTATCACAGGACAAGAAATCAGCCCTCAAAAACTAAACCAGCAGAAAAAGAGTTTTTTGAAAAATTCCCTAAGCCCCGGGGTCACAATTTCAGTAAAAATCTGACTTTTGGCAGATTACTCAAAAATAGTGCAAAAAGGTTGCAAATGCTCCCCTGAAAGGTTTGGTGGTCTAAACAGAAGTCTTTTTATCACAGGACAAGAAATCAGCCCTCAACGACTTAACCGGCGGACAATTTTTTTTTGAAAAATTCCCTAAGCCCCGGGGTCACAATTTCAGTAAAAATCTGACTTTTGGCAATTCACTCAAAAATGGTGCCAAACGGTTGCAAATCGTCCCCTGATAGGTTTGGCGGTCGAAACAGAAGTCTTTTTATCACAGGACAAGAAATCAGCCCTCAACGACTTAACCGGAAGAAATTTTTTTTTTTGAAAAAATCGCTAAGCCCCGGGGTCACAATTTCAGGAAAAATCTGACTTTTGGCAGTTCACTCAAAAATGGTGCCAAAAGGTTGCAAATCGTGCCCCGATAGGTTTAGCGGTCGAAACAGAAGTCTTTTTATCACAGGACAAGAAATCAGCCCTGAACGACTTAACTGGCAGAATTTTTTTTTTTGAAAAAATCCGTAAGCCCCGGGGTCACAATTTCAGCAAAAATCTGACTTTTGGAAGATCACTCAAAAATGATGCCAAAAGGTTGCAAATGCTCCCCTGAAAGGTTTGGCGGTCGAAACAGAAGGCTTTTTATCACAGGACAAGAAATCAGCCCTCAAAAACTAAACCGGAAGAAAAAGATTTTTTGAAAAAATGCCAAAGCCCCGGGGTCACAATTTCACGGAAAATCTGACTTTGGGGAGTTCACTCACAAATGGTTCCAAAAGGTTGAAAATGCTCCCCTGAAAGGTTTGGCGGTCGAAACAGAAGGCGTTTTATCACAGGACAAGAAATCAGCCCTCAAAGACTTAACCGGCAGAAAAAGATTTTTTTGAAAAAATGCCTAAGCCCCGGGGGCCCAATTTCCGTAAAAATCTGACTTTTGGCAGTTCACTCAAAAATGGTTCCAAAGGTTGAAAATGCTCCCCTGAAAGGTTTGGCGGTCGAAACAGAAGGCTTTTTATCACAGGACAAGAAATCAGCCCTCAAAGACTTACCCGGCAAAAATTATTTTTTTGGAAATTCCCTAAGGGTCACAATTTCAGGAAAAATCTGACTTTTGGCAGAACACTCAAAAATAGTGCGAAAAGGTTGCAAATTCTCCCCTGAAAGGTTTGGCGGTCGAAACAGAAGGCTTTTTATCACAGGACAAGAAATCAGCCCTCAACAACTTAACCGGCAGGAAAAGATTTTTTTGAAAAAATCCCTAAGCCCCGGAGTCACAATTTCAGAAAAAAATTGACTTTTGGCAATTCACTCAAAAATGGAGCCAAACGGTTGCAAATGCTCCCCTGAAAGGTTTGGCGGTCGAAACAGAAGGCTTATTATCACAGGACAAGAAATCAGCCCCCCACAACTTAACCGGCAGAAAAAGATTTTCTTGAAAAAAATGACTAAGCGCCGGGGTCACAATTTCCGTAAAAATCTGACTTTTGGCAGTTTACTCAAAAATGGTGCCAAAAGGTTGCAAATCGTCCCCTGATAGGTTTGGCGGTCGAAACAGAAGTCTTTTTATCAGAGGAGAAGAAATCAACCCTCAAAAGCTTAACCGGCAGAAAAAGATTTTTTGAAAAAATGCCTAAGCCCCGGGGTCACAATTTCACGGAAAATCTGACTTTTGGGAGTTAACTCAAAAATGGTGCCAAAAGGTTGCAAATGCGCCCCTGAAAGGTTTGGCGGTTGAAACAGAAGGCTTTTTATCACAGGACAAGAAATCAGCCCTCAACAACTTAACCGACAGAAAAAGATTTTTTTGAAATAATCCGTAAGCCCCGGGGTCACAATTTCAGCAAAAGTCTGACTTTTGGCAGTTCACTCAAAAATGGTGCTAAAAGGTGGCAAATGCTCCCCTGAAAGGTTTGGCGGTCGAAACAGAAGGCTTTTAATCACAGGACAAGAAATCCGCCCCCCACAATTTAACCGGCAAAAAAAGATTTTTTTGGAAAAAATCCCTAAGCCCCGGGGTCACAATTTCAGGAAAAATCTGACTTTTGGCAGTTCACTCAAAAATGGTTCCAAAAGGTTGCAAATGCTCCCCTGAAAGGTTTGGCGATCTAAACAGTAGGCGTTTTATCAGAGGACAAGAAATCAGCCCTCAACGACTTAACCGGCAGAATTTTTTTTTTTGAAAAAATCCCTAAGCCCCGGGGTCACAATTTCAGGAAAAATCTGACTTTTGGCAGTTCACTCAAAAATGGTTCCAAAAGGTTGCAAATGCGCCCCTGAAAGGTTTGGCGGTTGAAACAGAAGGCGTTTTATCACAGGACAAGAAATCAGCCCCCCACAACTTAACCGGCAGAAAAAGATTTTTTTGAAAAAATGCCTAAGCCCCGGGGTCACAATTTCAGCAAAAATCTGACTTTTGGGAGTTCACTCAAAATTGGTGCCAAAAGGTTGCAAATGCTCCCCGGAAAGATTTGGCGGTCGAAACAGAAGGCTTTTTATCACAGGACAAGAAATCAGCCCTCAAAAACTAAACCAGCAGAAAAAGAGTTTTTTGAAAAATTCCCTAAGCCCCGGGGTCACAATTTCAGTAAAAATCTGACTTTTGGCAGATTACTCAAAAATAGTGCAAAAAGGTTGCAAATGCTCCCCTGAAAGGTTTGGTGGACTAAACAGAAGTCTTTTTATCACAGGACAAGAAATCAGCCCTCAACGACTTAACCGGCGGACAATTTTTTTTTGAAAAATTCCCTAAGCCCCGGGGTCACAATTTCAGTAAAAATCTGACTTTTGGCAGTTCACTCAAAAATGGTCCCAAAAGGTTGCAAATGCTCCCCTGAAAGGTTTGGCGGTCTAAACAGAAGTCGTTTTTTCACAGGACAAGAAATCAGCCCCCCACAACTTAACCGGCAGAAAAAGATTTTTTTGAAAAAATCCCTAAGCCCCGGGGTCACAATTTCCGTAAAAATCTGACTTTTGGCAGTTCACTCAAACATGGTGCCAAAAGGTTGCAAATGCTCCCCTGAAAGGTTTGGCGATCTAAACAGTAGGCGTTTCATCAGAGGACAAGAAATCAGCCCTCAACGACTTAACCGGCAGAATTTTTTTTTTTGAAAAAATCCCTAAGCCCCGGGGTCAAAATTTCAGAAAAAATCTGACTTTTGGCAATTCACTCAAAAATGGTGCCAAAAGGTTGCAAATGCTCCCTTGAAAGTTTTGGCGGTCGAAACAGAAGTCTTTTTATCACAGGACAAGAAATCAACCCTCAAAAGCTTAACCGGCAGAAAAAGATTTTTTTGAAAAAATGCCTAAGCCCCGGGGTCACAATTTCACGGAAAATCTGACTTTTGGGAGTTAACTCAAAAATGGTGCCAAAAGGTTGCAAATGCGCCCCTGAAAGGTTTGGCGGTTGAAACAGAAGGCTTTTTATCACAGGACAAGAAATCAGCCCTCAACAACTTAACCGACAGAAAAAGATTTTTTTGAAATAATCCGTAAGCCCCGGGGTCACAATTTCAGCAAAAGTCTGACTTTTGGCAGTTCACTCAAAAATGGTGCTAAAAGGTGGCAAATGCTCCCCTGAAAGGTTTGGCGGTCGAAACAGAAGGCTTTTAATCACAGGACAAGAAATCCGCCCCCCACAATTTAACCGGCAAAAAAAGATTTTTTTGGAAAAAATCCCTAAGCCCCGGGGTCACAATTTCAGGAAAAATCTGACTTTTGGCAGTTCACTCAAAAATGGTTCCAAAAGGTTGCAAATGCTCCCCTGAAAGGTTTGGCGATCTAAACAGTAGGCGTTTTATCAGAGGACAAGAAATCAGCCCTCAACGACTTAACCGGCAGAATTTTTTTTTTTGAAAAAATCCCTAAGCCCCGGGGTCACAATTTCAGGAAAAATCTGACTTTTGGCAGTTCACTCAAAAATGGTTCCAAAAGGTTGCAAATGCGCCCCTGAAAGGTTTGGCGGTTGAAACAGAAGGCGTTTTATCACAGGACAAGAAATCAGCCCCCCACAACTTAACCGGCAGAAAAAGATTTTTTTGAAAAAATGCCTAAGCCCCGGGGTCACAATTTCAGCAAAAATCTGACTTTTGGGAGTTCACTCAAAATTGGTGCCAAAAGGTTGCAAATGCTCCCCGGAAAGATTTGGCGGTCGAAACAGAAGGCTTTTTATCACAGGACAAGAAATCAGCCCTCAAAAACTAAACCAGCAGAAAAAGAGTTTTTTGAAAAATTCCCTAAGCCCCGGGGTCACAATTTCAGTAAAAATCTGACTTTTGGCAGATTACTCAAAAATAGTGCAAAAAGGTTGCAAATGCTCCCCTGAAAGGTTTGGTGGACTAAACAGAAGTCTTTTTATCACAGGACAAGAAATCAGCCCTCAACGACTTAACCGGCGGACAATTTTTTTTTGAAAAATTCCCTAAGCCCCGGGGTCACAATTTCAGTAAAAATCTGACTTTTGGCAGTTCACTCAAAAATGGTCCCAAAAGGTTGCAAATGCTCCCCTGAAAGGTTTGGCGGTCTAAACAGAAGTCGTTTTTTCACAGGACAAGAAATCAGCCCCCCACAACTTAACCGGCAGAAAAAGATTTTTTTGAAAAAATCCCTAAGCCCCGGGGTCACAATTTCCGTAAAAATCTGACTTTTGGCAGTTCACTCAAACATGGTGCCAAAAGGTTGCAAATGCTCCCCTGAAAGGTTTGGCGATCTAAACAGTAGGCGTTTTATCAGAGGACAAGAAATCAGCCCTCAACGACTTAACCGGCAGAATTTTTTTTTTTGAAAAAATCCCTAAGCCCCGGGGTCAAAATTTCAGAAAAAATCTGACTTTTGGCAATTCACTCAAAAATGGTGCCAAAAGGTTGCAAATGCTCCCTTGAAAGTTTTGGCGGTCGAAACAGAAGGCGTTTTATCACAGGACAAGAAATCAGCCCCCCACAACTTAACCGGCAGAAAAAGATTTTTTTGAAAAAATGCCTAAGCCCCGGGGTCACAATTTCAGCAAAAATCTGACTTTTGGGAGTTCACTCAAAATTGGTGTCAAAAGGTTGCAAATGCTCCCCGGAAAGATTTGGCGGTCGAAACAGAAGGCTTTTTATCACAGGACAAGAAATCAGCCCTCAAAAACTAAACCAGCAGAAAAAGAGTTTTTTGAAAAATTCCCTAAGCCCCGGGGTCACAATTTCAGTAAAAATCTGACTTTTGGCAGATTACTCAAAAATAGTGCAAAAAGGTTGCAAATGCTCCCCTGAAAGGTTTGGTGGTCTAAACAGAAGTCTTTTTATCACAGGACAAGAAATCAGCCCTCAACGACTTAACCGGCGGACAATTTTTTTTTGAAAAATTCCCTAAGCCCCGGGGTCACAATTTCAGTAAAAATCTGACTTTTGGCAATTCACTCAAAAATGGTGCCAAACGGTTGCAAATCGTCCCCTGATAGGTTTGGCGGTCGAAACAGAAGTCTTTTTATCACAGGACAAGAAATCAGCCCTCAACGACTTAACCGGAAGAAATTTTTTTTTTGAAAAAATCGCTAAGCCCCGGGGTCACAATTTCAGGAAAAATCTGACTTTTGGCAGTTCACTCAAAAATGGTGCCAAAAGGTTGCAAATCGTGCCCCGATAGGTTTAGCGGTCGAAACAGAAGTCTTTTTATCACAGGACAAGAAATCAGCCCTGAACGACTTAACTGGCAGAATTTTTTTTTTTGAAAAAATCCGTAAGCCCCGGGGTCACAATTTCAGCAAAAATCTGACTTTTGGAAGATCACTCAAAAATGATGCCAAAAGGTTGCAAATGCTCCCCTGAAAGGTTTGGCGGTCGAAACAGAAGGCTTTTTATCACAGGACAAGAAATCAGCCCTCAAAAACTAAACCGGAAGAAAAAGATTTTTTTGAAAAAATGCCAAAGCCCCGGGGTCACAATTTCACGGAAAATCTGACTTTGGGGAGTTCACTCACAAATGGTTCCAAAAGGTTGAAAATGCTCCCCTGAAAGGTTTGGCGGTCGAAACAGAAGGCGTTTTATCACAGGACAAGAAATCAGCCCTCAAAGACTTAACCGGCAGAAAAAGATTTTTTTGAAAAAATGCCTAAGCCCCGGGGGCCCAATTTCCGTAAAAATCTGACTTTTGGCAGTTCACTCAAAAATGGTTCCAAAAGGTTGAAAATGCTCCCCTGAAAGGTTTGGCGGTCGAAACAGAAGGCTTTTTATCACAGGACAAGAAATCAGCCCTCAAAGACTTACCCGGCAAAAATTATTTTTTTGGAAATTCCCTAAGGGTCACAATTTCAGGAAAAATCTGACTTTTGGCAGAACACTCAAAAATAGTGCGAAAAGGTTGCAAATTCTCCCCTGAAAGGTTTGGCGGTCGAAACAGAAGGCTTTTTATCACAGGACAAGAAATCAGCCCTCAACAACTTAACCGGCAGGAAAAGATTTTTTTGAAAAAATCCCTAAGCCCCGGAGTCACAATTTCAGAAAAAAATTGACTTTTGGCAATTCACTCAAAAATGGAGCCAAACGGTTGCAAATGCTCCCCTGAAAGGTTTGGCGGTCGAAACAGAAGGCTTATTATCACAGGACAAGAAATCAGCCCCCCACAACTTAACCGGCAGAAAAAGATTTTCTTGAAAAAATGACTAAGCCCCGGGGTCACAATTTCCGTAAAAATCTGACTTTTGGCAGTTTACTCAAAAATGGTGCCAAAAGGTTGCAAATCGTCCCCTGATAGGTTTGGCCGTCGAAACAGAAGTCTTTTTATCACAGGACAAGAAATCAACCCTCAAAAGCTTAACCGGCAGAAAAAGATTTTTTTGAAAAAATGCCTAAGCCCCGGGGTCACAATTTCACGGAAAATCTGACTTTTGGGAGTTAACTCAAAAATGGTGCCAAAAGGTTGCAAATGCGCCCCTGAAAGGTTTGGCGGTTGAAACAGAAGGCTTTTTATCACAGGACAAGAAATCAGCCCTCAACAACTTAACCGACAGAAAAAGATTTTTTTGAAATAATCCGTAAGCCCCGGGGTCACAATTTCAGCAAAAGTCTGACTTTTGGCAGTTCACTCAAAAATGGTGCTAAAAGGTGGCAAATGCTCCCCTGAAAGGTTTGGCGGTCGAAACAGAAGGCTTTTAATCACAGGACAAGAAATCCGCCCCCCACAATTTAACCGGCAAAAAAAGATTTTTTTGGAAAAAATCCCTAAGCCCCGGGGTCACAATTTCAGGAAAAATCTGACTTTTGGCAGTTCACTCAAAAATGGTTCCAAAAGGTTGCAAATGCTCCCCTGAAAGGTTTGGCGATCTAAACAGTAGGCGTTTTATCAGAGGACAAGAAATCAGCCCTCAACGACTTAACCGGCAGAATTTTTTTTTTTGAAAAAATCCCTAAGCCCCGGGGTCAAAATTTCAGAAAAAATCTGACTTTTGGCCATTAACTCAAAAATGGTGCCAAAAGGTTGCAAATGCTCCCCTGAAAGGTTTGGCGGTCGAAACAGAAGGCGTTTTATCACAGGACAAGAAATCAGCCCCCCACAACTTAACCGGCAGAAAAAGATTTTTTTGAAAAAATGCCTAAGCCCCGGGGTCACAATTTCAGGAAAAATCTGACTTTTGGGAGTTCACTCAAAATTGGTGCCAAAAGGTTGCAAATGCTCCCCGGAAAGATTTGGCGGTCGAAACAGAAGGCTTTTTATCACAGGACAAGAAATCAGCCCTCAAAAACTAAACCAGCAGAAAAAGAGTTTTTTGAAAAATTCCCTAAGCCCCGGGGTCACAATTTCAGTAAAAATCTGACTTTTGGCAGATTACTCAAAAATAGTGCAAAAAGGTTGCAAATGCTCCCCTGAAAGGTTTGGTGGACTAAACAGAAGTCTTTTTATCACAGGACAAGAAATCAGCCCTCAACGACTTAACCGGCGGACAATTTTTTTTTGAAAAATTCCCTAAGCCCCGGGGTCACAATTTCAGTAAAAATCTGACTTTTGGCAATTCACTCAAAAATGGTGCCAAACGGTTGTAAAAGCTCCCGTGAAAGGTTTGGCAGTCTAAACAGAAGTCTTTTTATCACAGGACAAGAAATCAGCCCTCAACGACTTAACCGGAAGAAATTTTTTTTTTGAAAAAATCGCTAAGCCCCGGGGTCACAATTTCAGAAAAAATCTGATTTTTGGCAGATCACTCAAAACTGGTGCCAAAAGGTTGCAAATGCTCCCCTGAAAGGTTTGGTGGTCTAAACAGAAGTCTTTTTATCAGAGGACAAGAAATCAGCCTTCCAGGACTTAACCGGCAGAAATTTTTTTTTTGAAAAAATCCCTAAGCCCCGGGGTCACAAGTTCAGCAAAAATCTGACATTTGGCAGTTCACTCAAAAATGGTTCCAAAAGGTTGCAAATGCTCCCCTGAAAGGTTTGGTGGTCTAAACAGAAGGCTTTTTATCACAGGACAAGAAATCAGCCCTCAACAACTTAACCGGCAGAAAAACATTTTTTTGAAAAATTCCCTAAGCCCCGGGGTCACAATTTCAGTAAAAATCTGACTTTTGGCAGATCGCTCAGAAATGGTGCCAAAAGGTTGCAAATGCTCCCCTGAAAGGTTTGGTGGTCGAAACAGAAGGCTTTTTATCACAGGACAAGAAATCAGCCCTCAACAACTTAACCGGCAGAAAAAGATATTTTTGAAAAAATCCCTAAGCCCCGGGGTCACAAGTTCAGCAAAAATCTGACATTTGGCAGTTCACTCAAAAATGGTTCCCAAAGGTTGCAAATGCTCCCCTGAAAGGTTTGGCGATCTAAACAGTAGGCGTTTTATCAGAGGACAAGAAATCAGCCCTCAACGACTTAACCGGCAGAATTTTTTTTTTTGAAAAAATCCCTAAGCCCCGGGGTCAAAATTTCAGAAAAAATCTGACTTTTGGCCATTAACTCAAAAATGGTGCCAAAAGGTTGCAAATGCTCCCCTGAAAGGTTTGGCGGTCGAAACAGAAGGCGTTTTATCACAGGACAAGAAATCAGCCCCCCACAACTTAACCGGCAGAAAAAGATTTTTTTGAAAAAATGCCTAAGCCCCGGGGTCACAATTTCAGCAAAAATCTGACTTTTGGGAGTTCACTCAAAATTGGTGCCAAAAGGTTGCAAATGCTCCCCGGAAAGATTTGGCGGTCGAAACAGAAGGCTTTTTATCACAGGACAAGAAATCAGCCCTCAAAAACTAAACCAGCAGAAAAAGAGTTTTTTGAAAAATTCCCTAAGCCCCGGGGTCACAATTTCAGTAAAAATCTGACTTTTGGCAGATTACTCAAAAATAGTGCAAAAAGGTTGCAAATGCTCCCCTGAAAGGTTTGGTGGACTAAACAGAAGTCTTTTTATCACAGGACAAGAAATCAGCCCTCAACGACTTAACCGGCGGACAATTTTTTTTTGAAAAATTCCCTAAGCCCCGGGGTCACAATTTCAGTAAAAATCTGACTTTTGGCAATTCACTCAAAAATGGTGCCAAACGGTTGTAAAAGCTCCCGTGAAAGGTTTGGCAGTCTAAACAGAAGTCTTTTTATCACAGGACAAGAAATCAGCCCTCAACGACTTAACCGGAAGAAATTTTTTTTTTGAAAAAATCGCTAAGCCCCGGGGTCACAATTTCAGAAAAAATCTGATTTTTGGCAGATCACTCAAAACTGGTGCCAAAAGGTTGCAAATGCTCCCCTGAAAGGTTTGGTGGTCTAAACAGAAGTCTTTTTATCAGAGGACAAGAAATCAGCCTTCCAGGACTTAACCGGCAGAAATTTTTTTTTTGAAAAATACCCTAAGCCCCGGGGTCACAAGTTCAGCAAAAATCTGACATTTGGCAGTTCACTCAAAAATGGTTCCAAAAGGTTGCAAATGCTCCCCTGAAAGGTTTGGTGGTCTAAACAGAAGGCTTTTTATCACAGGACAAGAAATCAGCCCTCAACAACTTAACCGGCAGAAAAACATTTTTTTGAAAAATTCCCTAAGCCCCGGGGTCACAATTTCAGTAAAAATCTGACTTTTGGCAGATCGCTCAGAAATGGTGCCAAAAGGTTGCAAATGGTCCCCTGAAAGGTTTGGCGGTCGAAACAGAAGTCTTTTTATCACAGGACAAAAAATCAGCCCCCCACAACTTAACCGGCAGAAAAAGATATTTTTGAAAAAATCCCTAAGCCCCGGGGTCACAAGTTCAGCAAAAATCTGACATTTGGCAGTTCACTCAAAAATGGTTCCCAAAGGTTGCAAATGCTCCCCTGAAAGGTTTGGCGGTCGAAACAGAAGGCTTTTTATCACAGGACAAGAAATCAGCCCTCAACGACTTAACTGGCAGAAATTTTTTTTTTGAAAAAATCCGTAAGCCCCGGGGTCACAATTTCAGCAAAAATCTGACTTTTGGCAGATAACTAAAAAATGGTGCCAAAAGGTTGCAAATGCTCCCCTGAAAGGTTTGGCAGTCGAAACAGAAGGCTTTTTATCGCTGGACAAGAAATCAGCCCTCGACAATTTAAACGGCAGAAAAACATTTTGTTGAAAAAATGCCTAAGCCCCGGGGTCACAATTTCAGGAAAAATCTGACTTTTGGCAATTCACTCAAAAATGGTGCCAAAAGGTTGCAAATACTCCCCTGAAAGGTTTCGCGGTCTAAACAGTAGGCGTTTTATCAGAGGACAAGAAATCAGCCCCCCACAACTTAACCGGGGGAAAATTATTTTTTTTGAAAAAATCCCTAATCCCCGGGGTCACAATTTCAGCAAAAATCTGACTTTTGGCAATTAATTCAAAAATGCTGCCAAAATGTTGCAAATGCTACCCTGAAAGGTTTGGCGGTCTAAACAGAAGTCGTTTTTTCACAGGACAAGAAATCAGCCCTCAACAACTTAACCGGCAGAAAAAGATTTTTTTGACAAAATCCCAAAGCCCCGGGGTCACAATTTCAGCAATAATCTGACTTTTGGCAGTTCACTCAAAAATGGTTCCAAAAGGTTGCAAATGCTCCCCTGAAAGGTTTGGCGGTCGAAACAGAAGGCTTTTTATCACAGGACAAGAAATCAGCCCTCAACAACTTAACCGGCAGAAAAAGATTTTTTTTGAAAAAATGCCTAAGCCCCGGGGTCAGAATTTCAGGAAAATTCTGACTTTTGGGAGTTCACTCAAAATTGGTGCCAAAAGGTTGCAAATGCTCCCCGGAAAGATTTGGCGGTCGAAACAGAAGGCTTTTTATCACAGGACAAGAAATCAGCCCTCAAAAACTAAACCGGCAAAAAAAGATTTTTTTGAAAAATTCCCTAAGCCGCGGGGTCACAATTTCAGTAAAAATCTGACTTTTGGCAGATTACTCAAAAATAGTGCAAAAAGGTTTCAAATGCTCCCCTGAAAGGTTTGGTGGTTTAAACAGAAGTCTTTTTATCACAGGACAAGAAATCAGCCCTCAACGACTTAACCGGCGGACAATTTTTTTTTGAAAAATTCCCTAAGCCCCGGGGTCACAATTTCAGTAAAAATCTGACTTTTGGCAATTCACTCAAAAATGGTGCCAAACGGTTGCAAAAGCTCCCGTGAAAGGTTTGGCAGTCTAAACAGAAGTCTTTTTATCACAGGACAAGAAATCAGCCCTCAACGACTTAACCGGAAGAAATTTTTTTTTTGAAAAAATCGCTAAGCCCCGGGGTCACAATTTCAGAAAAAATCTGACTTTTGGCAGATCACTCAAAACTGGTGCCAAAAGGTTGCAAATGCTCCCCTGAAAGGTTTGGTGGTATAAACAGAAGTCTTTTTATCAGAGGAAAAGAAATAGGCCTTCCAGGACTTAACCGGCAGAATTTTTTTTTTGAAAAATACCCTAAGGCCCGGGGTCACAATTTCAGGAAAAATCTGACTTTTGGCAGATCGCTCAGAAATGGTGCCAAAACGTTGCAAATGCTCCCCTGAAAGGTTTGGTGGTCGAAACAGAAGGCTTTTTATCACAGGACAAGAAATCAGCCCTCAACAACCTAACCGGCAGAAAAAGATTTTTTTGAAAAATTCCCTAAACTCCGGGGTCACGATTTCAGCAAAAATCTGACTTTTGGCAATTAATTCAAAAATGGTGCCAAAATGTTGCAAATGCTCCCCTAAAAGGTTTGGCGGTCTAAACAGAAGTCGTTTTTTCACAGGACAAGAAATCAGCCCTCAACAACTTAACCGGCAGAAAAAGATTTTTTTGAAAAAATCCCTAAGCCCCGGGGTCACAATTTCAGCAAAAATCTGACTTTTGGCAATTAATTCAAAAATGGTTCCAAAAGGTTGCAAATGCTCCCCGGAAAGATTTGGCGGTCGAAACAGAAGGCTTTTTATAACAGGAACAGAAATCAGCCCTCAAAAACTAAACCGGCAGAAGGAGATTTTTTTGAAAAATTTCCTAAGCCCCGGGGTCACAATTTCAGTAAAAATCTGACTTTTGGCAATTCACTTAAAAATGGTGCCAAAAGGTTGCAAATGCTCCCTTGAAAGTTTGGGCGGTCGAAACAGAAGGCGTTTTATCACAGGACAAGTAATCAGCCCTCAACGACTTAACTGGCAGAAATTTTTTTTTTGAAAAAATCCGTAAGCCCCGGGGTCAGAATTTGAGGAAAAATCTGACTTTTGGGAGTTCACTCAAAATTGGTGCGAAAAGGTTGCAAATGCTCCCCTGAAAGGTTTGGTGGTCTAAACAGAAGTCTTTTTATCACAGGACAAGAAATCAGTCCTCAACGACTTAACCGGCGGCAAATTTTTTTTGGAAAAATTCCCTAAGCCCCGGGGTCACAATTTCAGTAAAAATCTGACTTTTGGCAATTCACTCAAAAATGGTGCCAAACAGTTGCAAGAGCTCCCGTGAAAGGTTTGGCAGTCTAAACAGAAGTCTTTTTATCACAGGACAAGAAATCAGCCCTCAACGACTTAACCGGAAGAAATTTTTTTTTAAAAAAAATCGCTAATCCCCGGGGTCACAATTTCAGAAAAAATCTGACTTTTGGCAGATCACTCAAAACTGGTGCCAAAAGGTTGCAAATGCTCCCCTGAAAGGTTTGGTGGTCTAAACAGAAGTCTTTTTATCAGAGGACAAGAAATCACCTTCCAGGACTTAACCGGCAGAATTTTTTTTTTTGAAAAATACCCTAAGGCCCGGGTTCACAATTTCAGGAAAAATCTGACTTTTGGCAGATCGCAAAGAAATGGTGCCAAAAGGTTGCAAATGCTCCCCTGAAAGGTTTTGTGGTCGAAACAGAAGGCTTTTTATCACAGGACAAGAAATCAGCCCTCAACAACTTAACCGGCAGAAAAAGATTTTTTTGAAAAATTCCCTAAACTCCGGGGTCACGATTTCAGCAAAAATCTGACTTTTGGCAATTAATTCAAAAATGGTGCCAAAATGTTGCAAATGCTCCCCTGAAAGGTTTGGCGATCTAAACAGAAGTCGTTTTTTCACAGGACAAGAAATCAGCCCTCAACAACTTAACCGGCAGAAAAAGATTTTTTCAAAAAAATCCCTAAGCCCCGGGGTCACAATTTCAGCAAAAATCTGACATTTGGCAGTTCACTCAAAAATGGTTCCAAAAGGTTGCAAATGCTCCCCTGAAAGGTTTGGCGGTCGAAACAGAAGGCTTTTTATCACAGGACAAGAAATCAGCCCTCAACAACTTAACCGGCAGAAAAAGATTTTTTTGAAAAAATCCCTAAGCCCCGGGGTCACAATTTCAGCAAAAATCTGACATTTGGCAGTTCACTCAAAAATGGTTCCAAAAGGTTGCAAATGCTCCCCTGAAAGGTTTGGCAGTCGAAACAGAAGGCTTTTTATCACAGGACAAGAAATCAGCCCTCAAAAACTAAACCGGCAGAAAAAGATTTTTTTGAAAAATTCCCTAACTCCCGGGGTCACAATTTCGGAAAAAATCTGACTTTTGGCAGATCACTCAAAATTGGTGCCAAACGGTTGCAAATGCTCCCTTGAAAGTTTTGGCTGTCGAAACAGAAGGCGTTTTATCACAGGACAAGAAATCAGCCCCCCACAACTTAACCGGCAGAAAAAGATTTTTTTGAAAAAATCCCTAAGCCCCGGGGTCACAATTTCAGCAAAAATCTGACATTTGGCAGTTCACTCAAAAATGGTTCCAAAAGGTTGCAAATGCTCCCCTGAAAGGTTTGGCGGTCGAAACAGAAGGCTTTTTATCACAGGACAAGAAATCAGCCCTCAACAACTTAACCGGCAGAAAAAGATTTTTTTGAAAAAATCGCTAAGCCCCGGGGGTCACAATTTCAGAAAAAATCTGACATTTGGCAGATCACTCAAAAATGGTGCCAAAAGGTTGCAAATGCTAAATGAAATGTTTGGTGGTCTAAACAGAAGTCTTTTTATCACAGGACAAGAAATCAGCCCTCAAAAACTAAACCGGCAGAAAAAGATTTTTTTGAAAAATTCCCTAAGCCCCGGGGTCACAATTTCAGAAAAAATCTGACTTTTGGCAGATCACTCAAAATTGGTGCCAAACGGTTGCAAATGCTCCCTTGAAAGTTTTGGCGGTCGAAACAGAAGGCGTTTTATCACAGGACAAGAAATCAGCCCCCCACAACTTAACCGGCAGAAAAAGATTTTTTTGAAAAAATCCCTAAGCCCCGGGGTCACAATTTCAGCAAAAATCTGACATTTGGCAGTTCACTCAAAAATGGTTCCAAAAGGTTGCAAATGCTCCCCTGAAAGGTTTGGCGGTCGAAACAGAAGGCTTTTTATCACAGGACAAGAAATCAGCCCTCAACAACTTAACCGGCAGAAAAAGATTTTTTTGAAAAAATCGCTAAGCCCCGGGGTCACAATTTCAGAAAAAATCTGACTTTTGGCAGATCACTCAAAAATGGTGCCAAAAGGTTGCAAATGCTAAATGAAATGTTTGGTGGTCTAAACAGAAGTCTTTTTATCACAGGACAAGAAATCAGCCCTCAAAAACTAAACCGGCAGAAAAAGATTTTTTTGAAAAATTCCCTAAGCCCCGGGGTCACAATTTCGGAAAAAATCTGACTTTTGGCAGATCACTCAAAATTGGTGCCAAACGGTTGCAAATGCTCCCTTGAAAGTTTTGGCGGTCGAAACAGAAGGCGTTTTATCACAGGACAAGAAATCAGCCCCCCACAATTTAACCGGCAGAAAAAGATTTTTTTGAAAAAATCCCTAAGCCCCGGGGTAACAATTTCAGCAAAAATCTAACTTTTGGCAGTTCACTCATAAATGGTTCCAAAAGGTTGCAAATGCTCCCCTGAAAGGTTTGGCGGTCGAAACAGAAGGCTTTTTATCACAGGACAAGAAATCAGCCCTCAACAAGTAAACCGGCAGAAAAAGATTTTTTTGAAAAATTCCCTAAGCCCTGGGGTCACAATTTCAGTAAAAATCTGACTTTTGGCAGATTACTCAAAAATAGTGCGAAAAGGTTGCAAATGCTCCCCTGAAAGGTTTGGCGGTCGAAACAGAAGGCGTTTTATCACAGGACAAGAAATCAGCCCCCCACAACTTAACCGGCAGAAATTTTTTTTTTGAAAAATTCCCTAAGCCCCGGGGTCACAATTTCAGCAAAAATCTGACTTTTGGCAGATCGCTCAGAAATGGTGCCAAACGGTTGCAAAAGCTCCCGTGAAAGGTTTGGCAATCTAAACAGAAGTCTTTTTATCACAGGACAAGAAATCAGCCCTCAACAACTTAACCGGCAGAAAAAGATTTTTTTAAAAAATTCCCTAAACTCCGGGGTCACGATTTCAGTAAAAATCTGACTTTTGGCAATTAATTCAAATATGGTGCCAAAATGTTGCAAATGCTCCCGTGAAAGGTTTGGCGATCTAAACAGAAGTCGTTTTTTCACAGGACAAGAAATCAGCCCCCCACAACTTAACCGGCAGAAAAAGATTTTTTTGAAAAATTCCCTTAGCCCCGGGGTCACAATTTCAGCAAAAATCTGACTTTTGGCAATTCACTCAAAAATGGTGCCAAACGGTTGCAAAAGCTGCCCTGAAAGGTTTGGACGTCGAAACAGAAGTCTTTATATCACAGGACAAGAAATCAGCCCTCAACGACTTAACCGGCAGACAATTTTTTAAAAAAAAATTCCCTAAGGCCCGGGGTCACAATTTCAGCAAAAATTTGACTTTTGGCAGATCGCTCAGAAATGGTGCCAAAAGGTTGCAAATGCTCCCGTGAAAGGTTTGGCGGTCGAAACAGAAGGCTTATTATCACAGGACAAGAAATCAGCCCCCCACAACTAAACCGGCAGAAAAAGATTTTTTTGAAAAAATGCCAAAGCCCCGGGGTCACAATTTCAGCAAAAATCTGACTTTTGGCAGTTCACTCAAAAATGGTTCCAAAAGGTTGAAAATGCTACCCTGAAAGGTTTGGCGGTCTAAACAGTAAGCGTTTTATAACAGGACAAGAAATCAACCCCCCACAACTTAACCGGCAGAAAAAGATTTTTTTTGAAAAATTCCCTAAACCCCGGGGTCACGATTTCAGCAAAAATCTGACTTTTGGCAATTAATTCAAAAATGGTGCCAAAATGTTGCAAATGCTCCCCTGAAAGGTTTGGCGGTTGAAACAGAAGTCGTTTTTTCACAGGATAAGAAATCAGCCCTCAACAACTTAACCCGCAGAAAAAGATGTTTTTGAAAAAATCCCTAAGCCCCGGGGTCACAATTTCAGCAAAAATCTGACATTTGGCAGTTCACTCAAAAATGCTTCCAAAAGGGTGCAAATGCTCCCCTGAAAGGTTTGGCGGTCGAAACAGAAGGCTTTTTATCACAGGACAAGAGATCAGCCCTCAACAACTTAACCGGCAGAAAAAGATTTTTTTGAAAAAATGCCTAAGCCCCGGGGTCACAATTTCAGAAAAATCTGACTTTTGGCAATTCACTCAAAAATGGTGCCAAATGGTTGCAAAAGCTCCCGTGAAAGGTTTGGCGGTCTAAACAGAAGTCTTTTTATTACAGGAGAAGAAATCAGCCCTCAACGACTTAACTGGCAGAAATATTTTTTTTGAAAAAATCCGTAAGCCCCGGGGTCACAATTTCAGAAAAAATCTGTCTTTTGGCAGATCACTCAAAAATGATGCCAAAAGGTTGCAAATGCTGCCCTGAAAGGTTTGGCGGTCGAAACAGAAGGCTTTTTATCACAGGACAAGAAATCAGCCCCCCACAACTTAACCGGCAGAAAAAGATTTTTTTTGAAAAAATGACTAAGCCCCGGGGTCACAATTTCCGTAAAAATCTGACTTTTGGAAGTTCACTCAAAAATGGTGCCAAAAGGTTGCAAATGCTCCCCTGAAAGGTTTGGCGGTCGAAACAGAAGGCTTTTTATCACAGGACAAGAAATCAGCCCTGAAAAACTTAACCGGCAGAAACAATTTTTTTGAAAAAATGCCTAAACCCCGAGGTCACAATTTCAGGAAAAATCTGACTTTTGGCAGTTCACTCAAAAATGCTGCCAAAAGGTTGCAAAAGCTGCCCTGAAAGTTTTGGACGTCGAAACAGAAGTCTTTATATCACAGGACAAGAAATCAGCCCTCAACGACTTAACCAGCAGAAAATGATTTTGAAAAAATCCCTAAGCCCTGGGGTCACAATTTCAGCAAAAATCTGACTTTTGGCAGATCACTCAAAAATTGTGCCAAAAGGTTGCAAATGCTCCCCTGAAAGGTTTGGACGTCGAAACAGAAGTCTTTTTATCACAGGAGAAGAAATCAGCCCTCAACGACTTAACCGGCAGATTTTTTTTTTTTGAAAAATACCCTAAGGCCCGGAATCACAATTTCAGGAAAAATCTGACTTTTGGCAGATCGCTCAGAAATGGTGCAAAAAGGTTGCAAATGCTCCCCTGAAAGGTTTGGTGGTCGAAACAGAAGTCTTTTTATCACAGGACAAGAAATCAGCCCTCAACAACTTAACCGGCAGAAAAAGATTTTTTTGAAAAATTCCCTAAACCCCGGGGTCACGATTTCAGCAAAAATCTGACTTTTGGCAATTCACTCAAAAATGGTGCCAAAATGTTGCAAATGCTCCCTTGAAAGGTTTGGCGGTCTAAACAGAAGTCGTTTTTTCACAGGATAAGAAATCAGCCCTCAACAACTTAACCGGCAGAAAAAGATTTTTTTGAAAAAATGCTTAAGCCCCGGGGTCTCAATTTCAGCAAAAATCTGACTTTTGGCAATTCACTCAAAAATTGTGCCAAACGGTTGCAAAAGCGACCGTAAAAGGTTTGGTCGTCTAAACAGAAGTCTTTTTATCACAGGACAAGAAATCAGCCCTTAACGACTTAACCGGCAGACAATTTTTTTTTGAAAAATTCCCTAAGCCCCGGGGTCACAATTTCAGCAAAAATCTGACTTTTGGCAATTCACTCAAAAATTGTGCCAAACGTTTGCAAAAGCGCCCGTAAAAGTTTTGGTGGTCTAAACAGAAGTCTTTTTATCACAGGACAAGAAATCAGCCCTCAACGACTTAACCGGCGGACAATTTTTTTTTGAAAAATTCCCTAAGCCCCGGGGTCACAATTTCAGTAAAAATCTGACTTTTGGCAATTCATACAAAAATGGTGCCAAACCGTTGCAAAAGCTCCCGTGAAAGGTTTCGCAGTCTAAACAGAAGTCTTTTTATCACAGGACAAGAAATCAGCCCTCAACGACTTAACCGGTAGAAATTTTCTTTTTGAAAAAATCCGTAAGCCCCGGAGTCACAATTTCAGAAAAAAATTGACTTTTGGCAATTCACTCAAAAATGGTGCAAAAAGGTTGCAAATGCTCCCCTGAAAGGTTTGGTGGTCGAAACAGAAGTCTTTTTATCACAGGACAAGAAATCAGCCCTCAACAACTTAACCGGCAGAAAAAGATTTTTTTGAAAAATTCCCTAAACCCCGGGGTCACGATTTCAGCAAAAATCTGACTTTTGGCAATTCACTCAAAAATGGTGCCAAAATGTTGCAAATGCTCCCCTGAAAGGTTTGGCGGTCTAAACAGAAGTCGTTTTTTCACAGGATAAGAAATCAGCCCTCAACAACTTAACCGGCAGAAAAAGATTTTTTTGAAAAAATGCCTAAGCCCCGGGGTCACAATTTCAGGAAAAATCTGACTTTTGGCAGTTCACTCAAAAATGCTGCCAAAAGGTTGCAAAAGCTGCCCTGAAAGTTTTGGACGTCGAAACAGAAGTCTTTATATCACAGGACAAGAAATCAGCCCTCAACGACTTAACCAGCAGAAAATGATTTTGAAAAAATCCCTAAGCCCTGGGGTCACAATTTCAGCAAAAATCTGACTTTTGGCAGATCACTCAAAAATTGTGCCAAAAGGTTGCAAATGCTCCCCTGAAAGGTTTGGACGTCGAAACAGAAGTCTTTTTATCACAGGAGAAGAAATCAGCCCTCAACGACTTAACCGGCAGATTTTTTTTTTTTGAAAAATACCCTAAGGCCCGGAATCACAATTTCAGGAAAAATCTGACTTTTGGCAGATCGCTCAGAAATGGTGCAAAAAGGTTGCAAATGCTCCCCTGAAAGGTTTGGTGGTCGAAACAGAAGTCTTTTTATCACAGGACAAGAAATCAGCCCTCAACAACTTAACCGGCAGAAAAAGATTTTTTTGAAAAATTCCCTAAACCCCGGGGTCACGATTTCAGCAAAAATCTGACTTTTGGCAATTCACTCAAAAATGGTGCCAAAATGTTGCAAATGCTCCCTTGAAAGGTTTGGCGGTCTAAACAGAAGTCGTTTTTTCACAGGATAAGAAATCAGCCCTCAACAACTTAACCGGCAGAAAAAGATTTTTTTGAAAAAATGCTTAAGCCCCGGGGTCTCAATTTCAGCAAAAATCTGACTTTTGGCAATTCACTCAAAAATTGTGCCAAACGGTTGCAAAAGCGACCGTAAAAGGTTTGGTCGTCTAAACAGAAGTCTTTTTATCACAGGACAAGAAATCAGCCCTTAACGACTTAACCGGCAGACAATTTTTTTTTGAAAAATTCCCTAAGCCCCGGGGTCACAATTTCAGCAAAAATCTGACTTTTGGCAATTCACTCAAAAATTGTGCCAAACGTTTGCAAAAGCGCCCGTAAAAGTTTTGGTGGTCTAAACAGAAGTCTTTTTATCACAGGACAAGAAATCAGCCCTCAACGACTTAACCGGCGGACAATTTTTTTTTGAAAAATTCCCTAAGCCCCGGGGTCACAATTTCAGTAAAAATCTGACTTTTGGCAATTCATACAAAAATGGTGCCAAACCGTTGCAAAAGCTCCCGTGAAAGGTTTCGCAGTCTAAACAGAAGTCTTTTTATCACAGGACAAGAAATCAGCCCTCAACGACTTAACCGGTAGAAATTTTCTTTTTGAAAAAATCCGTAAGCCCCGGAGTCACAATTTCAGAAAAAAATTGACTTTTGGCAATTCACTCAAAAATGGTGCAAATAGGTTGCAAATGCTCCCCTGAAAGGTTTGGTGGTCGAAACAGAAGTCTTTTTATCACAGGACAAGAAATCAGCCCTCAACAACTTAACCGGCAGAAAAAGATTTTTTTTGAAAAATTCCCTAAACCCCGGGGTCACGATTTCAGCAAAAATCTGACTTTTGGCAATTCACTCAAAAATGGTGCCAAAATGTTGCAAATGCTCCCCTGAAAGGTTTGGCGGTCTAAACAGAAGTCGTTTTTTCACAGGATAAGAAATCAGCCCTCAACAACTTAACCGGCAGAAAAAGATTTTTTTGAAAAAATGCCTAAGCCCCGGGGTCACAATTTCAAAAAAAATCTGACTTTTGGCA
The DNA here is from genome assembly GCF_964106645.2 of Podarcis pityusensis. Classification (NCBI taxonomy): domain Eukaryota; kingdom Metazoa; phylum Chordata; class Lepidosauria; order Squamata; family Lacertidae; genus Podarcis; species Podarcis pityusensis. Next base: position 51,015,078 of record NC_138036.1, on the reverse strand, counting down.
ATTCACTCAAAAATGGTGCCAAAAGGTTGCAAATGCTCCCATGAAAGGTTTGGCGGTCTAAACAGAAGTGTTTTTATTACAGGACAAGAAATCAGCCCTCAACGACTTAACCGGCAGAAATTTTTTTTTTTGAAAAATTCCCTAAGCCCCGGGGTCACAATTTCAGTAAAAATCTGACTTTTCGCAGATTACTCAAAATTGGGCGAAAAGGTTGCAAATGCTCCCCTGAAAGGTTTGGCGGTCTAAACAGAAGTCGTTTTTTCACAGGACAAGAAATCAGCCCTCAACAACTTAACCGGCAGAAAAAGATTTTTTTGAAAAAATGCCTAAGCCCCGGGGTCACAATTTCAGAAAAAATCTGACTTTTGGCAATTCACTCAAAAATGGTGCCAAATGGTTGCAAAAGCTCCCATGAAAGGTTTGGCGGTCTAAACAGAGGTCTTTTTATTACAGGACAAGAAATCAGCCCTCAACGACTTAACCGGCAGAATTTTTTTTTTTGAAAAATTCCCTAAGCCCCGGGGTCACAATTTCAGTAAAAATCTGACTTTTGGCAGATTACTCAAAATTGGGCGAAAAGGTTGCAAATGCTCCCCTGAAAGGTTTGGCGGTCTAAACAGAAGTCGTTTTTTCACAGGACAAGAAATCAGCCCTCAACAACTTAACCGGCAGAAAAAGATTTTTTTGAAAAATTCCCTAAGCCCCGGGGTCACAATTTCAGCAAAAATCTGACTTTTGGCAATTCACTCAAAAATTGTGCCAAACGGTTGCAAAAGCGACCGTAAAAGGTTTGGTCGTCTAAACAGAAGTCTTTTTATCACAGGACAAGAAATCAGCCCTTAACGACTTAACCGGCAGACAATTTTTTTTTGAAAAATTCCCTAAGCCCCGGGGTCACAATTTCAGCAAAAATCTGACTTTTGGCAATTCACTCAAAAATTGTGCCAAACGTTTGCAAAAGCGCCCGTAAAAGTTTTGGTGGTCTAAACAGAAGTCTTTTTATCACAGGACAAGAAATCAGCCCTCAACGACTTAACCGGCGGACAATTTTTTTTTGAAAAATTCCCTAAGCCCCGGGGTCACAATTTCAGTAAAAATCTGACTTTTGGCAATTCATACAAAAATGGTGCCAAACCGTTGCAAAAGCTCCCGTGAAAGGTTTCGCAGTCTAAACAGAAGTCTTTTTATCACAGGACAAGAAATCAGCCCTCAACGACTTAACCGGTAGAAATTTTCTTTTTGAAAAAATCCGTAAGCCCCGGAGTCACAATTTCAGAAAAAAATTGACTTTTGGCAATTGACTAAAAAATGGTCCCAAAGGGTTGCAAATGCTCCCTTGAAAGTTTTGGCGGTCGAAACAGAAGGCGTTTTATCACAGGACAAGAAATCAGCCCCCCACAACCTAACCAGCAGAAAAAGATATTTTTGAAAAAATGCCTAAGCCCCGGGGGCCCAATTTCCGCAAAAATCTGACTTTTGGCAGTTCACTCAAAAATGGTTCCAATAGGTTGAAAATGCTCCCCTGAAAGGTTTGGCGGTCGAAACAGAAGGCGTTTTATCACAGGACAAGAAATCAGCCCTCAAAGACTTAACCGGCAGAAAAAGATTTTTTTGAAAAAATGCCTAAGCCCTGGGGGCCCAATTTCCGTAAAAATCTGACTTTTGGCAGTTCACTCAAAAATGGTTCCAAAAGGTTGAAAATGCTCCCCTGAAAGGTTTGGCGGTCGAAACAGAAGGCTTTTCATCACAGGACAAGAAATCAGCCCTCAAAGACTTACCCGGCAAAAATTATTTTTTTGGAAATTCCCTAAGGGTCACAATTTCAGAAAAAAATTGACTTTTGGCAATTCACTCAAAAAGGGAGCCAAACGGTTGCAAATGCTCCCCTGAAAGGTTTGGCGGTCGAAACAGAAGGCTTATTATCACAGGACAAGAAATCAGCCCCCCACAACTTAACTGGCAGAAAAAGATTTTTTTGAAAAAATGACTAAGCCCCGGGGTCACAATTTCCGTAAAAATCTGACTTTTGGCAGTTTACTCAAAAATGGTGCCAAAAGGTTGCAAATCGTCCCCTGATAGGTTTGGCGGTCGAAACAGAAGTCTTTTTATCACAGGACAAGAAATCAGCCCTCAAAAGCTTAACCGGCAGAAAAAGATTTTTTTGAAAAAATGCCTAAGCCCCGGGGTCACAATTTCACGGAAAATCTGACTTTTGGGAGTTAACTCAAAAATGGTGCCAAAAGGTTGCAAATGCGCCCCTGAAAGGTTTGGCGGTCGAAACAGAAGGCTTTTTATCACAGGACAAGAAATCAGCCCTCAACAACTTAACCGACAGAAAAAGATTTTTTTGAAATAATCCCTAAGCCCCGGGGTCACAATTTCAGCAAAAGTCTGACTTTTGGCAGTTCACTCAAAAATGGTGCCAAAAGGTTGCAAATCGTCCCCCGATAGGTTTAGCGGTCGAAACAGAAGTCTTTTTATCACAGGACAAGAAATCAGCCCTCAACGACTTAACTGGCAGAATTTTTTTTTTTTGAAAAAATCCGTAAGCCCCGGGGTCACAATTTCAGAAAAAATCTGACTTTTGGCAGATCGCTCAAAAATGATGCAAAAGGTTGCAAATGCTCCCCTGAAAGGTTTGGCGGACGAAACAGAAGGCTTTTTATCACAGGAGAAGAAATCAGCCCTCAAAAACTAAACCGGAAGAAAAAGATTTTTTTGAAAAAATGCCAAAGCCCCGGGGTCACAATTTCACGGAAAATCTGACTTTGCGGAGTTCACTCACAAATGGTTCCAAAAGGTTGAAAATGCTACCCTGAAAGGTTTGGCGGTCTAAACAGAAGTCGTTTTTTCACAGGACAAGAAATCAGCCCCCCACAACTTAACCGGCAGAAAAAGATTTTTTTGAAAAAATCCCTAAGCCCCGGGGTCACAATTTCCGTAAAAATCTGACTTTTGGCAGTTCACTCAAACATGGTGCCAAAGGTTGCAAATGCTCCCCTGAAAGGTTTGGCGATCTAAACAGTAGGCGTTTTATCAGAGGACAAGAAATCAGCCCTCAACGACTTAACCGGCAGAATTTTTTTTTTTGAAAAATCCCTAAGCCCCGGGTCAAAATTTCAGAAAAAATCTGACTTTTGGCAATTCACTCAAAAATGGTGCCAAAAGGTTGCAAATGCTCCCTTGAAAGTTTTGGCGGTCTAAACAGAAGGCGTTTTATCACAGGACAAGAAATCAGCCCTCAAAAACTAAACCAGCAGAAAAAAGATTTTTTTGAAAAAATGCCTAAGCCCCGGGGTCACAATTTCAGCAAAAATCTGACTTTTGGGGAGTTCACTCAAAATTGGTGTCAAAAGGTTGCAAATGCTCGCCCGGAAAGATTTGGCGGTCGAAACAGAAGGCTTTTTATCACAGGACAAGAAATCAGCCTCAAAAACTAAACCAGCAGAAAAAGAGTTTTTGAAAAATTCCTAAGCCCCGGGGTCACAATTTCAGTAAAAATCTGACTTTTGGCAGATTACTCAAAAATAGTGCAAAAAGGTTGCAAATGCTCCCCTGAAAGGTTTGGTGGTCTAAACAGAAGTCTTTTTATCACAGGACAAGAAATCAGCCCTCAACGACTTAACCGGCGGACAATTTTTTTTGAAAAATTCCCTAAGCCCCGGGGTCACAATTTCAGTAAAAATCTGACTTTTGGCAATTCACTCAAAAATGGTGCCAAACGGTTGCAAATCGTCCCCTGATAGGTTTGGTGGTCGAAACAGAAGTCTTTTTATCACAGGACAAGAAATCAGCCCTCAACGACTTAACCGGAAGAAATTTTTTTTTTGAAAAATCGCTAAGCCCCGGGGTCACAATTTCAGGAAAAATCTGACTTTTGGCAGTTCACTCAAAAATGGTGCCAAAAGGTTGCAAATCGTCCCCCGATAGGTTTAGCGGTCGAAACAGAAGTCTTTTTATCACAGGACAAGAAATCAGCCCTCAACGACTTAACTGGCAGAATTTTTTTTTTTGAAAAAATCCGTAAGCCCCGGGGTCACAATTTCAGCAAAAATCTGACTTTTGGAAGATCACTCAAAAAATGATGCCAAAAGGTTGCAAATGCTCCCCTGAAAGGTTTGGCGGTCGAAACAGAAGGCTTTTTATCACAGGACAAGAAATCAGCCCTCAAAAACTAAACCGGAAGAAAAAGATTTTTTGAAAAAATGCCAAAGCCCCGGGGTCACAATTTCACAGAAAATCTGACTTTGGGGAGTTCACTCACAAATGGTTCCAAAAGGTTGAAAATGCTCCCCTGAAAGGTTTGGCGGTCGAAACAGAAGGCGTTTTATCACAGGACAAGAAATCAGCCCTCAAAGACTTAACCGGCAGAAAAAGATTTTTTTGAAAAAATGCCTAAGCCCCGGGGGCCCAATTTCCGTAAAATCTGACTTTTGGCAGTTCACTCAAAAATGGTTCCAAAAGGTTGAAAATGCTCCCCTGAAAGGTTTGGCGGTCGAAACAGAAGGCTTTTTATCACAGGACAAGAAATCAGCCCTCAAAGACTTACCCGGCAAAAATTATTTTTTTGGAAATTCCCTAAGGGTCACAATTTCAGGAAAAATCTGACTTTTGGCAGAACACTCAAAAATAGTGCGAAAAGGTTGCAAATTCTCCCCTGAAAGGTTTGGCGGTCGAAACAGAAGGCTTTTTATCACAGGACAAGAAATCAGCCCTCAACAACTTAACCGGCAGGAAAAGATTTTTTTGAAAAAATCCCTAAGCCCCGGAGTCACAATTTCAGAAAAAAATTGACTTTTGGCAATTCACTCAAAAATGGAGCCAAACGGTTGCAAATGCTCCCCTGAAAGGTTTGGCGGTCGAAACAGAAGGCTTATTATCACAGGACAAGAAATCAGCCCCCCACAACTTAACCGGCAGAAAAAGATTTTCTTGAAAAAATGACTAAGCCCCGGGGTCACAATTTCCGTAAAAATCTGACTTTTGGCAGTTTACTCAAAAATGGTGCCAAAAGGTTGCAAATCGTCCCCTGATAGGTTTGGCGGTCGAAACAGAAGTCTTTTTATCACAGGACAAGAAATCAACCCTCAAAAGCTTAACCGGCAGAAAAAGATTTTTTTGAAAAAATGCCTAAGCCCCGGGGTCACAATTTCACGGAAAATCTGACTTTTGGGAGTTAACTCAAAAATGGTGCCAAAAGGTTGCAAATGCGCCCCTGAAAGGTTTGGCGGTTGAAACAGAAGGCTTTTTATCACAGGACAAGAAATCAGCCCTCAACAACTTAACCGACAGAAAAAGATTTTTTTGAAATAATCCGTAAGCCCCGGGGTCACAATTTCAGCAAAAGTCTGACTTTTGGCAGTTCACTCAAAAATGGTGCTAAAAGGTGGCAAATGCTCCCCTGAAAGGTTTGGCGGTCGAAACAGAAGGCTTTTAATCACAGGACAAGAAATCCGCCCCCCACAATTTAACCGGCAAAAAAAGATTTTTTTGGAAAAAATCCCTAAGCCCCGGGGTCACAATTTCAGGAAAAATCTGACTTTTGGCAGTTCACTCAAAAATGGTTCCAAAAGGTTGCAAATGCTCCCCTGAAAGGTTTGGCGATCTAAACAGTAGGCGTTTTATCAGAGGACAAGAAATCAGCCCTCAACGACTTAACCGGCAGAATTTTTTTTTTTGAAAAAATCCCTAAGCCCCGGGGTCAAAATTTCAGAAAAAATCTGACTTTTGGCCATTAACTCAAAAATGGTGCCAAAAGGTTGCAAATGCTCCCCTGAAAGGTTTGGCGGTCGAAACAGAAGGCGTTTTATCACAGGACAAGAAATCAGCCCCCCACAACTTAACCGGCAGAAAAAGATTTTTTTGAAAAAATGCCTAAGCCCCGGGGTCACAATTTCAGGAAAAATCTGACTTTTGGGAGTTCACTCAAAATTGGTGCCAAAAGGTTGCAAATGCTCCCCGGAAAGATTTGGCGGTCGAAACAGAAGGCTTTTTATCACAGGACAAGAAATCAGCCCTCAAAAACTAAACCAGCAGAAAAAGAGTTTTTTGAAAAATTCCCTAAGCCCCGGGGTCACAATTTCAGTAAAAATCTGACTTTTGGCAGATTACTCAAAAATAGTGCAAAAAGGTTGCAAATGCTCCCCTGAAAGGTTTGGTGGACTAAACAGAAGTCTTTTTATCACAGGACAAGAAATCAGCCCTCAACGACTTAACCGGCGGACAATTTTTTTTTGAAAAATTCCCTAAGCCCCGGGGTCACAATTTCAGTAAAAATCTGACTTTTGGCAATTCACTCAAAAATGGTGCCAAACGGTTGTAAAAGCTCCCGTGAAAGGTTTGGCAGTCTAAACAGAAGTCTTTTTATCACAGGACAAGAAATCAGCCCTCAACGACTTAACCGGAAGAAATTTTTTTTTTGAAAAAATCGCTAAGCCCCGGGGTCACAATTTCAGAAAAAATCTGATTTTTGGCAGATCACTCAAAACTGGTGCCAAAAGGTTGCAAATGCTCCCCTGAAAGGTTTGGTGGTCTAAACAGAAGTCTTTTTATCAGAGGACAAGAAATCAGCCTTCCAGGACTTAACCGGCAGAAATTTTTTTTTTGAAAAAATCCCTAAGCCCCGGGGTCACAAGTTCAGCAAAAATCTGACATTTGGCAGTTCACTCAAAAATGGTTCCAAAAGGTTGCAAATGCTCCCCTGAAAGGTTTGGTGGTCTAAACAGAAGGCTTTTTATCACAGGACAAGAAATCAGCCCTCAACAACTTAACCGGCAGAAAAACATTTTTTTGAAAAATTCCCTAAGCCCCGGGGTCACAATTTCAGTAAAAATCTGACTTTTGGCAGATCGCTCAGAAATGGTGCCAAAAGGTTGCAAATGCTCCCCTGAAAGGTTTGGTGGTCGAAACAGAAGGCTTTTTATCACAGGACAAGAAATCAGCCCTCAACAACTTAACCGGCAGAAAAAGATATTTTTGAAAAAATCCCTAAGCCCCGGGGTCACAAGTTCAGCAAAAATCTGACATTTGGCAGTTCACTCAAAAATGGTTCCCAAAGGTTGCAAATGCTCCCCTGAAAGGTTTGGCGGTCGAAACAGAAGGCTTTTTATCACAGGACAAGAAATCAGCCCTCAACGACTTAACTGGCAGAAATTTTTTTTTTGAAAAAATCCGTAAGCCCCGGGGTCACAATTTCAGCAAAAATCTGACTTTTGGCAGATAACTAAAAAATGGTGCCAAAAGGTTGCAAATGCTCCCCTGAAAGGTTTCGCGGTCTAAACAGTAGGCGTTTTATCAGAGGACAAGAAATCAGCCCCCCACAACTTAACCGGGGGAAAATTATTTTTTTTGAAAAAATCCCTAATCCCCGGGGTCACAATTTGAGCAAAAATCTGACTTTTGGCAATTAATTCAAAAATGCTGCCAAAATGTTGCAAATGCTACCCTGAAAGGTTTGGCGGTCTAAACAGAAGTCGTTTTTTCACAGGACAAGAAATCAGCCCTCAACAACTTAACCGGCAGAAAAAGATTTTTTTGAAAAAATCCCTAAGCCCCGGGGTCACAATTTCCGTAAAAATCTGACTTTTGGCAGTTCACTCAAACATGGTGCCAAAAGGTTGCAAATGCTCCCCTGAAAGGTTTGGCGGCCGAAAGAGAAGGCGTTTTATCACAGGACAAGAAATCAGCCCTCAACAACTTAACCGGCAGAAAAAGATTTTTTTGAAAAAATGCCTAAGCCCCGGGGTCAGAATTTCAGGAAAATTCTGACTTTTGGGAGTTCACTCAAAATTGGTGCCAAAAGGTTGCAAATGCTCCCCGGAAAGATTTGGCGGTCGAAACAGAAGGCTTTTTATCACAGGACAAGAAATCAGCCCTCAAAAACTAAACCGGCAAAAAAAGATTTTTTTGAAAAATTCCCTAAGCCCCGGGGTCACAATTTCAGTAAAAATCTGACTTTTGGCAGATTACTCAAAAATAGTGCAAAAAGGTTTCAAATGCTCCCCTGAAAGGTTTGGTGGTTTAAACAGAAGTCTTTTTATCACAGGACAAGAAATCAGCCCTCAACGACTTAACCGGCGGACAATTTTTTTTTGAAAAATTCCCTAAGCCCCGGGGTCACAATTTCAGTAAAAATCTGACTTTTGGCAATTCACTCAAAAATGGTGCCAAACGGTTGCAAAAGCTCCCGTGAAAGGTTTGGCAGTCTAAACAGAAGTCTTTTTATCACAGGACAAGAAATCAGCCCTCAACGACTTAACCGGAAGAAATTTTTTTTTTGAAAAAATCGCTAAGCCCCGGGGTCACAATTTCAGAAAAAATCTGACTTTTGGCAGATCACTCAAAACTGGTGCCAAAAGGTTGCAAATGCTCCCCTGAAAGGTTTGGTGGTATAAACAGAAGTCTTTTTATCAGAGGAAAAGAAATAGGCCTTCCAGGACTTAACCGGCAGAATTTTTTTTTTGAAAAATACCCTAAGGCCCGGGGTCACAATTTCAGGAAAAATCTGACTTTTGGCAGATCGCTCAGAAATGGTGCCAAAACGTTGCAAATGCTCCCCTGAAAGGTTTGGTGGTCGAAACAGAAGGCTTTTTATCACAGGACAAGAAATCAGCCCTCAACAACCTAACCGGCAGAAAAAGATTTTTTTGAAAAATTCCCTAAACTCCGGGGTCACGATTTCAGCAAAAATCTGACTTTTGGCAATTAATTCAAAAATGGTGCCAAAATGTTGCAAATGCTCCCCTAAAAGGTTTGGCGGTCTAAACAGAAGTCGTTTTTTCACAGGACAAGAAATCAGCCCTCAACAACTTAACCGGCAGAAAAAGATTTTTTTGAAAAAATCCCTAAGCCCCGGGGTCACAATTTCAGCAAAAATCTGACTTTTGGCAATTAATTCAAAAATGGTTCCAAAAGGTTGCAAATGCTCCCCGGAAAGATTTGGCGGTCGAAACAGAAGGCTTTTTATAACAGGAACAGAAATCAGCCCTCAAAAACTAAACCGGCAGAAGGAGATTTTTTTGAAAAATTTCCTAAGCCCCGGGGTCACAATTTCAGTAAAAATCTGACTTTTGGCAATTCACTTAAAAATGGTGCCAAAAGGTTGCAAATGCTCCCTTGAAAGTTTGGGCGGTCGAAACAGAAGGCGTTTTATCACAGGACAAGTAATCAGCCCTCAACGACTTAACTGGCAGAAATTTTTTTTTTGAAAAAATCCGTAAGCCCCGGGGTCAGAATTTGAGGAAAAATCTGACTTTTGGGAGTTCACTCAAAATTGGTGCGAAAAGGTTGCAAATGCTCCCCTGAAAGGTTTGGTGGTCTAAACAGAAGTCTTTTTATCACAGGACAAGAAATCAGTCCTCAACGACTTAACCGGCGGCAAATTTTTTTTGGAAAAATTCCCTAAGCCCCGGGGTCACAATTTCAGTAAAAATCTGACTTTTGGCAATTCACTCAAAAATGGTGCCAAACAGTTGCAAGAGCTCCCGTGAAAGGTTTGGCAGTCTAAACAGAAGTCTTTTTATCACAGGACAAGAAATCAGCCCTCAACGACTTAACCGGAAGAAATTTTTTTTAAAAAAAAATCGCTAATCCCCGGGGTCACAATTTCAGAAAAAATCTGACTTTTGGCAGATCACTCAAAACTGGTGCCAAAAGGTTGCAAATGCTCCCCTGAAAGGTTTGGTGGTCTAAACAGAAGTCTTTTTATCAGAGGACAAGAAATCACCTTCCAGGACTTAACCGGCAGAATTTTTTTTTTTGAAAAATACCCTAAGGCCCGGGTTCACAATTTCAGGAAAAATCTGACTTTTGGCAGATCGCAAAGAAATGGTGCCAAAAGGTTGCAAATGCTCCCCTGAAAGGTTTTGTGGTCGAAACAGAAGGCTTTTTATCACAGGACAAGAAATCAGCCCTCAACAACTTAACCGGCAGAAAAAGATTTTTTTGAAAAATTCCCTAAACTCCGGGGTCACGATTTCAGCAAAAATCTGACTTTTGGCAATTAATTCAAAAATGGTGCCAAAATGTTGCAAATGCTCCCCTGAAAGGTTTGGCGATCTAAACAGAAGTCGTTTTTTCACAGGACAGGAAATCAGCCCTCAACAACTTAACCGGCAGAAAAAGATTTTTTCAAAAAAATCCCTAAGCCCCGGGGTCACAATTTCAGCAAAAATCTGACATTTGGCAGTTCACTCAAAAATGGTTCCAAAAGGTTGCAAATGCTCCCCTGAAAGGTTTGGCGGTCGAAACAGAAGGCTTTTTATCACAGGACAAGAAATCAGCCCTCAACAACTTAACCGGCAGAAAAAGATTTTTTTGAAAAAATCCCTAAGCCCCGGGGTCACAATTTCAGCAAAAATCTGACATTTGGCAGTTCACTCAAAAATGGTTCCAAAAGGTTGCAAATGCTCCCCTGAAAGGTTTGGCAGTCGAAACAGAAGGCTTTTTATCACAGGACAAGAAATCAGCCCTCAACAACTTAACCGGCAGAAAAAGATTTTTTTGAAAAAATCCCTAAGCCCCGGGGTCACAATTTCAGCAAAAATCTGACACTTGGCAGTTCACTCAAAAATGGTTCCAAAAGGTTGCAAATGCTCCCCTGAAAGGTTTGGCGGTCGAAACAGAAGGCTTTTTATCACAGGACAAGAAATCAGCCCTCAACAACTTAACCGGCAGAAAAAGATTTTTTTGAAAAAATCGCTAAGCCCCGGGGTCACAATTTCAGAAAAAATCTGACATTTGGCAGATCACTCAAAAATGGTGCCAAAAGGTTGCAAATGCTAAATGAAATGTTTGGTGGTCTAAACAGAAGTCTTTTTATCACAGGACAAGAAATCAGCCCTCAAAAACTAAACCGGCAGAAAAAGATTTTTTTGAAAAATTCCCTAACTCCCGGGGTCACAATTTCGGAAAAAATCTGACTTTTGGCAGATCACTCAAAATTGGTGCCAAACGGTTGCAAATGCTCCCTTGAAAGTTTTGGCGGTCGAAACAGAAGGCGTTTTATCACAGGACAAGAAATCAGCCCCCCACAACTTAACCGGCAGAAAAAGATTTTTTTGAAAAAATCCCTAAGCCCCGGGGTCACAATTTCAGCAAAAATCTGACATTTGGCAGTTCACTCAAAAATGGTTCCAAAAGGTTGCAAATGCTCCCCTGAAAGGTTTGGCGGTCGAAACAGAAGGCTTTTTATCACAGGACAAGAAATCAGCCCTCAACAACTTAACCGGCAGAAAAAGATTTTTTTGAAAAAATCGCTAAGCCCCGGGGGTCACAATTTCAGAAAAAATCTGACATTTGGCAGATCACTCAAAAATGGTGCCAAAAGGTTGCAAATGCTAAATGAAATGTTTGGTGGTCTAAACAGAAGTCTTTTTATCACAGGACAAGAAATCAGCCCTCAAAAACTAAACCGGCAGAAAAAGATTTTTTTGAAAAATTCCCTAAGCCCCGGGGTCACAATTTCAGAAAAAATCTGACTTTTGGCAGATCACTCAAAATTGGTGCCAAACGGTTGCAAATGCTCCCTTGAAAGTTTTGGCGGTCGAAACAGAAGGCGTTTTATCACAGGACAAGAAATCAGCCCCCCACAACTTAACCGGCAGAAAAAGATTTTTTTGAAAAAATCCCTAAGCCCCGGGGTCACAATTTCAGCAAAAATCTGACATTTGGCAGTTCACTCAAAAATGGTTCCAAAAGGTTGCAAATGCTCCCCTGAAAGGTTTGGCGGTCGAAACAGAAGGCTTTTTATCACAGGACAAGAAATCAGCCCTCAACAACTTAACCGGCAGAAAAAGATTTTTTTGAAAAAATCGCTAAGCCCCGGGGTCACAATTTCAGAAAAAATCTGACTTTTGGCAGATCACTCAAAAATGGTGCCAAAAGGTTGCAAATGCTAAATGAAATGTTTGGTGGTCTAAACAGAAGTCTTTTTATCACAGGACAAGAAATCAGCCCTCAAAAACTAAACCGGCAGAAAAAGATTTTTTTGAAAAATTCCCTAAGCCCCGGGGTCACAATTTCGGAAAAAATCTGACTTTTGGCAGATCACTCAAAATTGGTGCCAAACGGTTGCAAATGCTCCCTTGAAAGTTTTGGCGGTCGAAACAGAAGGCGTTTTATCACAGGACAAGAAATCAGCCCCCCACAATTTAACCGGCAGAAAAAGATTTTTTTGAAAAAATCCCTAAGCCCCGGGGTAACAATTTCAGCAAAAATCTAACTTTTGGCAGTTCACTCATAAATGGTTCCAAAAGGTTGCAAATGCTCCCCTGAAAGGTTTGGCGGTCGAAACAGAAGGCTTTTTATCACAGGACAAGAAATCAGCCCTCAACAAGTAAACCGGCAGAAAAAGATTTTTTTGAAAAATTCCCTAAGCCCCGGGGTCACAATTTCAGTAAAAATCTGACTTTTGGCAGATTACTCAAAAATAGTGCGAAAAGGTTGCAAATGCTCCCCTGAAAGGTTTGGCGGTCGAAACAGAAGGCGTTTTATCACAGGACAAGAAATCAGCCCCCCACAACTTAACCGGCAGAATTTTTTTTTTTGAAAAATTCCCTAAGCCCCGGGGTCACAATTTCAGCAAAAATCTGACTTTTGGCAGATCGCTCAGAAATGGTGCCAAACGGTTGCAAAAGCTCCCGTGAAAGGTTTGGCAATCTAAACAGAAGTCTTTTTATCACAGGACAAGAAATCAGCCCTCAACGACTTAACCGGAAGAAATTTTTTTTTTAAAAAAATCGCTAAGCCCCGGGGTCACAATTTCAGAAAAAATCTGACTTTTGGCAGATCACTCAAAAATGGTGCCAAAAGGTTGCAAATGCTCCCCTGAAAGGTTTGGTGGTCTAAACAGAAGTCTTTTTATCAGAGGAGAAGAAATCAGCCCTCCAGGACTTAACCGGCAGATTTTTTTTTTTTGAAAAATACCCTAAGGCCCGGGGTCACAATTTCAGGAAAAATCTGACTTTTGGCAGATCGCTCAGAAATGGTGCCAAAAGGTTGCAAATGCTCCCCTGAAAGGTTTGGTGGTCGAAACAGAAGGCTTTTTATCACAGGACAAGAAATCAGCCCTCAACAACTTAACCGGCAGAAAAAGATTTTTTTAAAAAATTCCCTAAACTCCGGGGTCACGATTTCAGTAAAAATCTGACTTTTGGCAATTAATTCAAAAATGGTGCCAAAATGTTGCAAATGCTCCCGTGAAAGGTTTGGCGATCTAAACAGAAGTCGTTTTTTCACAGGACAAGAAATCAGCCCCCCACAACTTAACCGGCAGAAAAAGATTTTTTTGAAAAATTCCCTTAGCCCCGGGGTCACAATTTCAGCAAAAATCTGACTTTTGGCAATTCACTCAAAAATGGTGCCAAACGGTTGCAAAAGCTGCCCTGAAAGGTTTGGACGTCGAAACAGAAGTCTTTATATCACAGGACAAGAAATCAGCCCTCAACGACTTAACCGGCAGACAATTTTTTAAAAAAAAATTCCCTAAGGCCCGGGGTCACAATTTCAGCAAAAATTTGACTTTTGGCAGATCGCTCAGAAATGGTGCAAAAAGGTTGCAAATGATCCCGTGAAAGGTTTGGCGGTCGAAACAGAAGGCTTATTATCACAGGACAAGAAATCAGCCCCCCACAACTAAACCGGCAGAAAAAGATTTTTTTGAAAAAATGCCAAAGCCCCGGGGTCACAATTTCAGCAAAAATCTGACTTTTGGCAGTTCACTCAAAAATGGTTCCAAAAGGTTGAAAATGCTAACCTGAAAGGTTTGGCGGGCTAAACAGTAAGCGTTTTATAACAGGACAAGAAATCAACCCCCCACAACTTAACCGGCAGAAAAAGATTTTTTTGAAAAATTCCCTAAACCCCGGGGTCACGATTTCAGCAAAAATCTGACTTTTGGCAATTAATTCAAAAATGGTGCCAAAATGTTGCAAATGCTCCCCTGAAAGGTTTGGCGGTTGAAACAGAAGTCATTTTTTCACAGGATAAGAAATCAGCCCTCAACAACTTAACCCGCAGAAAAAGATGTTTTTGAAAAAATCCCTAAGCCCCGGGGTCACAATTTCAGCAAAAATCTGACATTTGGCAGTTCACTCAAAAATGCTTCCAAAAGGGTGCAAATGCTCCCCTGAAAGGTTTGGCGGTCGAAACAGAAGGCTTTTTATCACAGGACAAGAGATCAGCCCTCAACAACTTAACCGGCAGAAAAAGATTTTTTTGAAAAAATGCCTAAGCCCCGGGGTCACAATTTCAGAAAAATCTGACTTTTGGCAATTCACTCAAAAATGGTGCCAAAATGTTGCAAATGCTCCCCTGAAAGGTTTGGCGGTCTAAACAGAAGTCGTTTTTTCACAGGATAAGAAATCAGCCCTCAACAACTTAACCGGCAGAAAAAGATTTTTTTGAAAAAATGCCTAAGCCCCGGGGTCACAATTTCAAAAAAAATCTGACTTTTGGCAATTCACTCAAAAATGGTGCCAAAAGGTTGCAAATGCTCCCATGAAAGGTTTGGCGGTCTAAACAGAAGTGTTTTTATTACAGGACAAGAAATCAGCCCTCAACGACTTAACCGGCAGAAATTTTTTTTTTGAAAAATTCCCTAAGCCCCGGGGTCACAATTTCAGTAAAAATCTGACTTTTCGCAGATTACTCAAAATTGGGCGAAAAGGTTGCAAATGCTCCCCTGAAAGGTTTGGCGGTCTAAACAGAAGTCGTTTTTTCACAGGACAAGAAATCAGCCCTCAACAACTTAACCGGCAGAAAAAGATTTTTTTGAAAAAATGCCTAAGCCCCGGGGTCACAATTTCAGAAAAAATCTGACTTTTGGCAATTCACTCAAAAATGGTGCCAAATGGTTGCAAAAGCTCCCATGAAAGGTTTGGCGGTCTAAACAGACGTCTTTTTATTACAGGACAAGAAATCAGCCCTCAACGACTTAACCGGCAGAATTTTTTTTTTTGAAAAATTCCCTAAGCCCCGGTGTCACAATTTCAGTAAAAATCTGACTTTTGGCAGATTACTCAAAATTGGGCGAAAAGGTTGCAAATGCTCCCCTGAAAGGTTTGGCGGTCTAAACAGAAGTCGTTTTTTCACAGGACAAGAAATCAGCCCTCAACAACTTAACCGGCAGAAAAAGATTTTTTTGAAAAAATCCATAAGCCCCGGGGTCACAATTTCAGTAAAAATCTGACTTTTGGCAGATTACTCAAAAATAGTGCGAAAAGGTTGCAAATGCTCCCCTGAAAGGTTTGACGGTCGAAACAGAAGTCGTTTTTTCACAGGACAAGAAATCAGCCGTCAACAACTTAACCGGCAGAAAAAGATTTTTTTGAAAAATTCCCTAAGCCCCGGGGTCACAATTTCAGCAAAAATCTGACTTTTGGCAATTCACTCAAAAATTGTGCCAAACGGTTGCAAAAGCGACCGTAAAAGGTTTGGTCGTCTAAACAGAAGTCTTTTTATCACAGGACAAGAAATCAGCCCTTAACGACTTAACCGGCAGACAATTTTTTTTTGAAAAATTCCCTAAGCCCCGGGGTCACAATTTCAGCAAAAATCTGACTTTTGGCAGATTACTCAAAAATAGTGCCAAACGTTTGCAAAAGCGCCCGTAAAAGTTTTGGTGGTCTAAACAGAAGTCTTTTTATCACAGGACAAGAAATCAGCCCTCAACGACTTAACCGGCGGACAATTTTTTTTTGAAAAATTCCATAAGCCCCGGGGTCACAATTTCAGTAAAAATCTGACTTTTGGCAGATTACTCAAAAATAGTGCGAAAAGGTTGCAAATGCTCCCCTGAAAGGTTTGACGGTCGAAACAGAAGTCGTTTTTTCACAGGACAAGAAATCAGCCGTCAACAACTTAACCGGCAGAAAAAGATTTTTTTGAAAAATTCCCTAAGCCCCGGGGTCACAATTTCAGCAAAAATCTGACTTTTGGCAATTCACTCAAAAATTGTGCCAAACGGTTGCAAAAGCGACCGTAAAAGGTTTGGTCGTCTAAACAGAAGTCTTTTTATCACAGGACAAGAAATCAGCCCTTAACGACTTAACCGGCAGACAATTTTTTTTTGAAAAATTCCCTAAGCCCCGGGGTCACAATTTCAGCAAAAATCTGACTTTTGGCAATTCACTCAAAAATTGTGCCAAACGTTTGCAAAAGCGCCCGTAAAAGTTTTGGTGGTCTAAACAGAAGTCTTTTTATCACAGGACAAGAAATCAGCCCTCAACGACTTAACCGGCGGACAATTTTTTTTTGAAAAATTCCCTTAGCCCCGGGGTCACAATTTCAGTAAAAATCTGACTTTTGGCAATTCATACAAAAATGGTGCCAAACCGTTGCAAAAGCTCCCGTGAAAGGTTTCGCAGTCTAAACAGAAGTCTTTTTATCACAGGACAAGAAATCAGCCCTCAACGACTTAACCGGTAGAAATTTTCTTTTTGAAAAAATCCGTAAGCCCCGGAGTCACAATTTCAGAAAAAAATTGACTTTTGGCAATTCACTCAAAAATGGAGCCACACGGTTGCAAATGCTCCCCTGAAAGGTTTGGCGGTCTAAACAGAAGTCGTTTTTTCACAGGACAAGAAATCAGCCCTCAACAACTTAACGGGCAGAAAAAGATTTTTTTGAAAAAATCCCTAAGCCCCGGTTTCACAATAACAGGAAAAATCTGACTTAAGGCAGTTCACTCAAAAATGGTGCCAAAAGGTTCCAAATGCTCCCCTGAAAGTTTTGGCGGTCGAAACAGAAGATGTTTTATCACAGGACAAGAAATCAGCCCCCCACACCTTATCCTGCAGAAAAAGATTTTTTTGAAAAAATGCCTAACCCCCTGGGGTCACAATTTCAGTAAAAATCTGACTTTTGGCAATTCACTCAAAAATGGTGACAAACGGTTGCAAAAGTTCCCGTGAAAGGTTTGGCAGTCTAAACAGAAATCTTTTTATCACAGGACAAGAAATCAGCCCTCAACGACTTAACCGGCAGAAATTTTTTTTAAAAAAAAATCCCTAAGCCCCGGGTTCACAATTTCAGGAAAAATCTGACTTTTGGCAGTTCGCTCAAAAATGGTGCCAAAAGGTTGCAAATGCTCCCCTGAAAGGTTTGGCGGTCTAAACAGAAGTCGTTTTTTCACAGGACAAGAAATCAGCCCTCAACAACTTAACCGGCAGAAAAAGATTTTTTTGAAAAAATGCCTAAGCCCCGGGGTCACAATTTCAGAAAAAATCTGACTTTTGGCAATTCACTCAAAAATGGTGCCAAATGGTTGCAAAAGCTCCCATGAAAGGTTTGGCGGTCTAAACAGACGTCTTTTTATTACAGGACAAGAAATCAGCCCTCAACGACTTAACCGGCAGAATTTTTTTTTTTGAAAAATTCCCTAAGCCCCGGTGTCACAATTTCAGTAAAAATCTGACTTTTGGCAGATTACTCAAAATTGGGCGAAAAGGTTGCAAATGCTCCCCTGAAAGGTTTGGCGGTCTAAACAGAAGTCGTTTTTTCACAGGACAAGAAATCAGCCCTCAACAACTTAACCGGCAGAAAAAGATTTTTTTGAAAAAATCCATAAGCCCCGGGGTCACAATTTCAGTAAAAATCTGACTTTTGGCAGATTACTCAAAAATAGTGCGAAAAGGTTGCAAATGCTCCCCTGAAAGGTTTGACGGTCGAAACAGAAGTCGTTTTTTTCACAGGACAAGAAATCAGCCGTCAACAACTTAACCGGCAGAAAAAGATTTTTTTGAAAAATTCCCTAAGCCCCGGGGTCACAATTTCAGCAAAAATCTGACTTTTGGCAATTCACTCAAAAATTGTGCCAAACGGTTGCAAAAGCGACCGTAAAAGGTTTGGTCGTCTAAACAGAAGTCTTTTTATCACAGGACAAGAAATCAGCCCTTAACGACTTAACCGGCAGACAATTTTTTTTTGAAAAATTCCCTAAGCCCCGGGGTCACAATTTCAGCAAAAATCTGACTTTTGGCAATTCACTCAAAAATTGTGCCAAACGTTTGCAAAAGCGCCCGTAAAAGTTTTGGTGGTCTAAACAGAAGTCTTTTTATCACAGGACAAGAAATCAGCCCTCAACGACTTAACCGGCGGACAATTTTTTTTTGAAAAATTCCCTAAGCCCCGGGGTCACAATTTCAGTAAAAATCTGACTTTTGGCAATTCATACAAAAATGGTGCCAAACCGTTGCAAAAGCTCCCGTGAAAGGTTTCGCAGTCTAAACAGAAGTCTTTTTATCACAGGACAAGAAATCAGCCCTCAACGACTTAACCGGTAGAAATTTTCTTTTTGAAAAAATCCGTAAGCCCCGGAGTCACAATTTCAGAAAAAAATTGACTTTTGGCAATTCACTCAAAAATGGAGCCACACGGTTGCAAATGCTCCCCTGAAAGGTTTGGCGGTCTAAACAGAAGTCGTTTTTTCACAGGACAAGAAATCAGCCCTCAACAACTTAACGGGCAGAAAAAGATTTTTTTGAAAAAATCCCTAAGCCCCGGTTTCACAATAACAGGAAAAATCTGACTTAAGGCAGTTCACTCAAAAATGGTGCCAAAAGGTTCCAAATGCTCCCCTGAAAGTTTTGGCGGTCGAAACAGAAGATGTTTTATCACAGGACAAGAAATCAGCCCCCCACACCTTATCCTGCAGAAAAAGATTTTTTTGAAAAAATGCCTAACCCCCTGGGGTCACAATTTCAGTAAAAATCTGACTTTTGGCAATTCACTCAAAAATGGTGACAAACGGTTGCAAAAGTTCCCGTGAAAGGTTTGGCAGTCTAAACAGAAATCTTTTTATCACAGGACAAGAAATCAGCCCTCAACGACTTAACCGGCAGAAATTTTTTTTAAAAAAAAATCCCTAAGCCCCGGGTTCACAATTTCAGGAAAAATCTGACTTTTGGCAGTTCGCTCAAAAATGGTGCCAAAAGGTTGCAAATGCTCCCCTGAAAGGTTTGGCGGTCGAAACAGAAGGCTTTTTATCACAGGACAAGAAATCAGCCCTCAAAAACTTCACCGGCAGCAACAATTTTTTTGAAAAAATGCCTAAACCCCGAGGTCACAATTTCAGGAAAAATCTGACTTTTGGCAGTTCACCTAAAAATGGTGCCAAAAGGTTGCAAAAGCTGCCCTGAAAGGTTTGGACGTCGAAACAGAAGTCTTTATATCACAGGACAAGAAATCAGCTCTCAACGACTTAACCGGCAGAAAATGATTTTGAAAAAATCACTAAGCCCTGGGGTCACAATTTCAGCAAAAATCTGACTTTTGGCAGATCACTCAAAAATGGTGCCAAAAGGTTGCAAATGCTCCCCTGAAAGGTTTGGCGGTCGAAACAGAAGTCTTTATATCACAGGACAAGAAATCAGCCCTCAACGACTTAACCGGCAGAAAATGTTTTTTTGAAAAAATCACTAAGCCCTGGGGTCACAATTTCAGCAAAAATCTGACTTTTGGCAGATCACTCAAAAATGGTGCCAAAAGGTTGCAAATGCTCCCCTGAAAGGTTTGTACGTCGAAACAGAAGTCTTTTTATCACAGGAGAAGAAATCAGCCCTCAACAACTTAACCGGCAGAAAATGTTTTTTTGAAAAAATCCATAAGCCCTGGGGTCACAATTTCAGGAAAAATCTGACTTTTGGAAGAACACTCAAAAATGGTGCCAAAAGGTTGCAAATGCTCCCTTGAAAGTTTTGGCGGTCGAAACAAAAGGCATTTTATCACAGGACAAGATATCAGCCCCCCACAACTTAACCGGCAGAAAAAGATTTTTTTGAAAAAATCCCTAAGGCCCGGGGTCAGAATTTCAGCAAAAATCTGACTTTTGGCAATTAACTCAAAAATGGTGCCAAAAGGTTGCAAATGCTCCCCTGAAAGGTTTGGCGGTCTAAACAGAAGTCGTTTTTTCACAGCACAAGAAATCAGCCCTCAACAACTTAACCGGCAGAAAGAGATTTTTTTGAAAAAATACCTAAGCCCCGGGGTCACAATTTTCGTAAAAATCTGACTTTCGGCAGTTCACTCAAACATGGTGCCAAAAGGTTGCAAATGTTCCCTGAAAGTTTTGGCGGTCTAAACAGTAGGAGTTTTATCAGAGGACAGGAAATCAGACCCCCACAACTAAACTGGCAGAAAAAGATTTTTTTGAAAAAATGCATAAGCCCCGGGGTCACAATTTCAGAAAAAATCTGACTTTTGGCAGTTCATTCAAAATGGTGCCAAAAGGTTTCAAATGCTCCCCTGAAAGGTTTGGCGGTCTAAACAGAAGTCTTTTTATCACAGGACAAGAAATCAGCCCTCAAGGACTTAACCGGCAGAATATATTTTTTTTTGATAAATACCCTAAGCCCCGGGGTCACAATTTCAGGAAAAATCTGACTTTTGGCTGTTCACTCAAAAATGGTGCCAAAAGGTTGCAAATGCTCTCCTGAAAGGTTTGGCGGTCGAAACAGAAGGCGTTTTATCACAGGAGAAGAAATCAGCCCCCACAACTTAACCGGGAGAAAAAGATTTTTTTTGAAAAAATCCCTAAGCCCCGAGGTCACAATTTCAAGAAAACTCTGACTTTTGGCAGATCACTCAGAAATGGTGCGAAAAGGTTGCAAATGCTCCCCTGAAAGTTTTGGCGGTCTAAACAGAAGTCTTTTTATCACAGGACAAGAAATCAGCCCTCAACGACTTAACCGGCAGAAAAAGATTTTTTTGAAAAAAATGCCTAAGCCCCGGGGTCTCAATTTCAGTAAAAATCTGACTTTTGGCAGTTCACTCAAAAATGGTGCCAAAAGGTTGCAAATGCTCCCCTGAAAGGTTTGGCAGTCTAAACAGTAGGCGTTTTATCAGAGGACAAGAAATCAGCCCCCCACAAGTAAACCGGCAGAATTTTATTTTTTTTTTGAAAAAATCCCTAAGGCCCGGGGTCACAATTTCAGCAAAAAATCTGACTTTTGGCAATTAACTCAAAAATGGTGCCAAAATGTTGCGAATGCGCCCCTGAAAGGTTTGGCGATCTAAACAGAAGTCGTTTTTTCACAGGACAAGAAATTAGCCCTCAACAACTTAACCGGCAGAAAGAGATTTTTTTTGAAAAAATCCCTAAACCCCGGGGTCACAATTTTCGTAAAAATCTGACTTTCGGCAGTTCACTCAAACATGGTGCCAAAAGGTTGCAAATGCTCCCCTGAAAGTTTTGGCGGTCTAAAAAGTAGGCGTTTTATCAGAGGACAAGAAATCAGCCCCCCACAACTAAACCGGCAGAATTTTTTTTTTTTTTTTGAAAAAATCCCTGAGCCCCGGAATCACAATTTCAGAAAAAATCTGACTTTTGGCAGATCACTCAAAAATGGTGCCAAAAGGTTTCAAATGCTCCCCTGAAAGGTTTGGCGGTCTAAACAGAAGTCGTTTTATCACAGGACAAGAAATCAGCCCTCAACGACTTAACCGGCAGAAAATGTTTTTTTGAAAAAATCCATAAGCCCTGGGGTCACAATTTCAGGAAAAATCTGACTTTTGGAAGAACACTCGAAAATGGTGCCAAAAGGTTGCAAATGCTCCCTTGAAAGTTTTGGCGGTCGAAACAGAAGGCGTTTTATCACAGGACAAGAAATCAGCCCCCCACAACTTAACCGGCAGAAAAAGATTTTTTTGAAAAAATCCCTAAGGCCCGGGGTCACAATTTCAGCAAAAATCTGACTTTTGGCAATTAACTCAAAAATGGTGCCAAAATGTTGCGAATGCGCCCCTGAAAGGTTTGGCGGTCTAAACAGAAGTCATTTTTTCACAGGACAAGAAATTAGCCCTCAACACCTTAACCTGCAGAAAGAGATTTTTTTGAAAAAATGCATAAGCCCGGAGGTCACAATTTCAGGAAAAATCTGACTTTTGGCAGTTCATTCAAAAATGTTGCCAAAAGGTTGCAAAAGCTCCCGTGAAAGGTTTGGCGGTCTAAACAGAAGGCTTTTTATCACAGGACAAGAAATCAGCCCTCAAAAACTTAACCGGCAGAAAAAGATTATTTTGAAAAAATCCCTAAGCCCCGGGGCCACAATTTCAGGAAAAATCTGACTTTTGGCAATTCACTCAAAAATGGTGCCAAAAGGTTGCAAATGCTCCGTTGAAAGTTTTGGCGGTCGAAACAGAAGGCGTTTTATCACAGTACAAGAAATCAGCCCCTCACAACTTAACCGGCAGAAAAAGATTTTTTTGAAAAACACCCTAAGCCCCGGGGTCACAATTTCAGCAAAAATCTGACTTTTGGCAATTAACTCAAAAATGGTGCCAAAATGTTGCGAATGCGCCCCTGAAAGGTTTGGCGGTCTAAACAGAAGTCTTTTTATCACAGGACAAGAAATCAGCCCTCAACGACTTAACCGGCAGAAAAAGATTTTTTTGAAAAAAATGCCTAAGCCCCGGGGTCTCAATTTCAGTAAAAATCTGACTTTTGGCAGTTCACTCAAAAATGGTGCCAAAAGGTTGCAAATGCTCCCCTGAAAGGTTTGGCAGTCTAAACAGTAGGCGTTTTATCAGAGGACAAGAAATCAGCCCCCCACAAGTAAACCGGCAGAATTTTATTTTTTTTTTGAAAAAATCCCTAAGGCCCGGGGTCACAATTTCAGCAAAAAATCTGACTTTTGGCAATTAACTCAAAAATGGTGCCAAAATGTTGCGAATGCGCCCCTGAAAGGTTTGGCGATCTAAACAGAAGTCGTTTTTTCACAGGACAAGAAATTAGCCCTCAACAACTTAACCGGCAGAAAGAGATTTTTTTTGAAAAAATCCCTAAACCCCGGGGTCACAATTTTCGTAAAAATCTGACTTTCGGCAGTTCACTCAAACATGGTGCCAAAAGGTTGCAAAAGCTCCCCTGAAAGTTTTGGCGGTCTAAAAAGTAGGCGTTTTATCAGAGGACAAGAAATCAGCCCCCCACAACTAAACCGGCAGAATTTTTTTTTTTTTTTTGAAAAAATCCCTGAGCCCCGGAATCACAATTTCAGAAAAAATCTGACTTTTGGCAGATCACTCAAAAATGGTGCCAAAAGGTTTCAAATGCTCCCCTGAAAGGTTTGGCGGTCTAAACAGAAGTCGTTTTATCACAGGACAAGAAATCAGCCCTCAACGACTTAACCGGCAGAAAATGTTTTTTTGAAAAAATCCATAAGCCCTGGGGTCACAATTTCAGGAAAAATCTGACTTTTGGAAGAACACTCGAAAATGGTGCCAAAATGTTGCGAATGCGCCCCTGAAAGGTTTGGCGGTCTAAACAGAAGTCATTTTTTCACAGGACAAGAAATTAGCCCTCAACACCTTAACCTGCAGAAAGAGATTTTTTTGAAAAAATGCATAAGCCCGGAGGTCACAATTTCAGGAAAAATCTGACTTTTGGCAGTTCATTCAAAAATGTTGCCAAAAGGTTGCAAAAGCTCCCGTGAAAGGTTTGGCGGTCTAAACAGAAGGCTTTTTATCACAGGACAAGAAATCAGCCCTCAAAAACTTAACCGGCAGAAAAAGATTATTTTGAAAAAATCCCTAAGCCCCGGGGCCACAATTTCAGGAAAAATCTGACTTTTGGCAATTCACTCAAAAATGGTGCCAAAAGGTTGCAAATGCTCCGTTGAAAGTTTTGGCGGTCGAAACAGAAGGCGTTTTATCACAGTACAAGAAATCAGCCCCTCACAACTTAACCGGCAGAAAAAGATTTTTTTGAAAAACACCCTAAGCCCCGGGGTCACAATTTCAGCAAAAATCTGACTTTTGGCAATTAACTCAAAAATGGTGTCAAAAGGTTGCAAAAGCTCCCGTGAAAGGTTTGGCGGTCTACATAGAAGGCTTTTTATCATAGGACAAGAAATCAACCCCCCACAACTTAACCGGTAGAAAAAGATTTTTTTGAAAAAATCCCTAAGCCCCGGGGTCACAATTTCAGTAAAAATCTGACTTTTGGCAATTCATTCAAAAATGGTGCCAAAAGGTTGCAAATGCTCCCCTGAAAGGTTTGGCGGTTGAAACAGAAGGCTTTTTATCACAGGAGAAGAAATCAGCCCTCAACAACTTAACAGGCAGAAAAAGATTTTTTTGAAAAAATGCCTAAGCCCCGGGGGCCCAATTTCCGTAAAAATCTGACTTTTGGCAGTTCACACAAAAATGGTGCCAAAAGGTTCCAAATGCTCCCCTGAAAGGTTTGGCGGTCGAAACAGAAGTCTTTTTATCACAGGACAAGAAATCAGCCCTCAAGGACTTAACCGGCAGAAACAATTTTTTTGAAAAAATGCCTAAACCGCGAGGTCACAATTTCAGGAAAAATCTGACTTTTGGCAGTTCACTCAAAAATGGTGCCAAAAGGTTGCAAAAGCTGCCCTGAAAGGTTTGGACGTCGAAACAGAAGTCTTTATATCACAGGACAAGAAATCAGCCCTCAACGACTTAACCGGCAGAAAATGTTTTTTTGAAAAAATCACTAAGCCCTGGGGTCACAATTTCAGCAAAAATCTGACTTTTGGCAGATCACTCAAAAATGGTGCCAAAAGGTTGCAAATGCTCCCCTGAAAGGTTTGGACGTCGAAACAGAAGTCTTTTTATCACAGGAGAAGAAATCAGCCCTCAACGACTTAACCGGCAGAAAATGTTTTTTTGAAATATCCATAAGCCCTGGGGTCACAATTTCAGCAGAAATCTGACTTTTGGCAATTAACTCAAAATGGTGCCAAAATGTTGCAAATGCTCCCCTGAAAAGTTTGGCGGTCTAAACAGAAGTCGTTTTTTCAGAGGACAAGAAATCAGCCCTCAACAACTTAACCCGCAGAAGAAGATTTTTTTGAAAAAATCCCTAAGCCCCGGGGTCACAATTTTCGTAAAAATGTGACTTTCGGCAGTTCACTCAAACATGGTGCCAAAAGGTTGCAAATGCTCCCGTGAAAGTTTTGGCGGTCTAAAAAGTAGGCGTTTTATCAGAGAACAAGAAATCAGACCCCCACAACTAAACTGGCAGAAAAAGATTTTTTTGAAAAAATGCCTAAGCCCCGGGGTCACAATTTCAGAAAAAATCTGACTTTTGGCAGTTCACTCAAAAATGGTGCGAAAAGGTTGCAAATGCTCCCCTGAAAGGTTTGGCGGTCAGAACAGTAGGCGTTTTATCAGAGGACAAAAAATCAGCCCCCCACAACTAAACCGGCAGAAAAATATTTTTTTGAAAAAATGCATAAGCCCCGAGGTCACAATTTCAGAAAAAATCTGACTTTTGGCAGATCACTCAAAAATGGTGCCAAAAGGTTGCAAAAGCTCCCGTGAAAGGTTTGGCGGTCTAAACAGAAGTCTTTTTATCACAGGACAAGAAATCAGCCCTCAACGACTTAACCGGCAGAATTTTTTTTTTTTTGAAAAAAATCCCTAAGCCCCGGGGTCACAATTTCAGAAAAAGTCTGACTTTTGGCAGATCACTCAAAAATGTTGCCAAAAGGTTGCAAAAGCTGCCCTGAAAGGTTTGGACGTCGAAACAGAAGTCTTTATATCACAGGACAAGAAATCAGCCCTCAACGACTTAACCGACAGAAAATGTTTTTTTTCAAAAAATCACAAAGCCCTGGGGTCACAATTTCAGCAAAAATCTGACTTTTGGCAGATCACTCAAAAATGGTGCCAAAAGGTTGCAAATGCTCCCCTGAAAGGTTCGGACGTCGAAACAGAAGTCTTTTTATCACAGGACAAGCAATCAGCCCTCAAGGACTTAAGCGGCAGAAATTTTTTTTAAAAAAAAAATTCCCTAAGCCCCGGGGTCACAATTTCAGTAAAAATCCTACTTTTGGCAGATTACTCAAAAATAGTGCGAAAAGGTTGCAAATGCTCCCCTGAAAGGTTTGGCGGTCGAAACAGAAGTCTTTTTATCAAAGGACAAGAAATCAGCCCTCAAAAACTTAACCGGCAGAAATTTTTTTTTTTGAAAAAATCCCTAAGCCCCGGGGTCACAATTTCAGAAAGAATCTGACTTTTGGCAGTTCACTCAAAAATGTTGCCAAAAGGTTGCAAATGATAACCTGAAAGGTTTGGTGGTCTAAACAGAAGTATTTTTATCACAGGACAAGATATCAGCCCTCACAAAGTTAACCGGCATAATTTTTTTTTTTGAAAAAATCTCTAAACCCCGTGGTCACAATTTCAGAAAAAATCTGACTTTTGGCAGATCACTCAAAAATGGTGCCAAAAGGTTGCAAATGCTCCACTGAAAGGTTTGGCGGTCGAAACAGAAGGCTTTTTATCACAGGACAAGAAATCAGCCCCCCACAACTTAACCGGCAGAAAAAGATTTTTTTGAAAAAAATCCCTAAGCCCCGGGGTCACAATTTCAGAAAAAATCTGACATTTGGCAGTTCACTCAAAAATGGTGCCAAAAGGTTGCAAATGATAACCTGAAAGGTTTGGCGGTCTAAACAGAAGGCTTTTTATCACAGGACAAGAAATCAGCCCTCAAAGACTTAACCGGCACAAATTATTTTTTTGGCTATTCCCTAATCTCCGGGGTCACTATTTCAGGAAAAACCTGACTTTTGGCAGAACACTCAAAAATGGTGCCAAAAGGTTGCAAATCCTCCCTTGAAAGTTTTGGCGGTCGAAAAAGAAGGCGTTTTATCACAGGACAAGAAATCAACCCCCCACAACTTAACCAGCAGAAAAAGATTTTTTTTGAAAAAATCCCGAAGCCCCGGGGTCACAATTTCAGCAAAAATCTGACTTTTGGCAGTTCACTCAAAAATGGTGCCAAAAGGTTCAAAATGTTACGCTGAAAGGTTTGGCAGTCGAAACAGAAGGCGTTTTATCACAGGAGAAGAAATCAGCCCTCGATAACTTAACCGGCAGAAAAAGATTTTTTTGAAAATAGCCCTGATCCCCGGGGTCACAATTTCATCAAAAATGTGACTTTTGGCAGTTCACTCAAAAATGTTGCCAAAAGGTTGCAAAAGCTCCCGTGAAAGGTTTGGCGGTCGAAACAGAAGGTGTTTTATCAAAGGACAAGAAATCAGCCCTCAACGACTTAACCGGCAGAAAAAGATTTTTTTGAAAAAATCCCTAAGCTCCGGGGTCACAATTTCAGAAAAAATAAGACTTTTTGCAATTCACTAAAAATTGGTGCTAAAAGGTTGCAAATGCTCCCTTGAAAGTTTTGGCGGTCGAAACAGAAGGCGTTTTATCACAGGACAAGAAATTAGCCCCCCACAACTTAACCGGCAGAAAAAGATTTTTTTGAAAAAATGCCTAAGCCCCGGGGTCACAGTTTCAGCAAAAATCTGACTTTTGGCAGTTCACTCAAAAATGGTTCCAAAAGGTTGAAAATGCTACCCTGAAAGGTTTGGCGGTCTAAATAGTAGGCGTTTTATCAGAGGACAAAAAATCAGCCCTCCAGGACTTAACCGGCAGAATTTTTTTTTTTTGAAAATACCCTAAGCCCCGGGGTCACAATTTCAGGAAAAATCTGACTATTGGCAGATCACTCAGAAATGGTGTCAAAAGGTTGCAAAAGCTCCCGTGAAAGGTTTGGCGGTCTACATAGAAGGCTTTTTATCACAGGACAAGAAATCAACCCCCCAGAACTCAACAGGTTGAAAAAGATTTTTTTGAAAAAAATCCTTAAGCCCCGGGGTCACAATTTCAGAAAAAATCTGACTATTGGCAGATCACTCAGAAATGGTGCCAAAAGGTTCCAAATGCTCCCCTGAAAGGTTTCGCGGTGGAAAGAGAAGGCTTTTTATCACAGGACAAGAAATCAGCCCCCGATAACTTAACCGGCAGGAAAAGATTTTTTTGAAAAATACCCTAAGCCCCGGGGTCACAATTTCAGCAAAAATCTGACTTTTGGCAATTAACTCAAAAATGGTACCAAAATGTTGCAAATGCTCCCCTGAAAGGTTTGGCGGTCTAAACAGAAGTCATTTTTTCACAGGACAAGAAATCAGCCCTCAACAACTTAACCGGCAGAAAAAGATTTTTTTGAAAAAATCCCTAAGCCTCGGGGTCACAATTTCCGTAAAAATCTGACTTTTGGCAGTTCACTCAAACATGGTGCCAAAAGGTTGCAAATGCTCCCCTGAAAGTTTTGGCGGTCTAAACAGTAGGCGTTTTATCAGAGGACAGGAAATCAGATCCCCACAACTAAACTGGCAGAAAACGATTTTTTTGAAAAAATGCCTAAGCCCCGAGGTCACAATTTCAGAAAAAATCTGACTTTTGGCAGTTCACTCCAAAATGTTGCCAAAAGGTTGCAAAAGCTCCCGTGAAAGGTTTGGCGGTCTAAACAGAAGTCTTTTTATCACAGGACAAGAAGTCAGCCCTCAAAGACTTAACCGGTAGAAATTTTTTTTTTTAAAAAATCCCTAAGCCCCGAGGTCACTATTTCAGGAAAAATCTGACTTTTGGCAGTTCACTCAAAAATGTTGCCAAAAGGTTGCAAATGCTCCCCTGAAAGGTTTGGTGGTCAAAACAGAAGGCGTTTTATCATTGGACAAGAAATCAACCCCGCAGAACTCAACCGGTTGAAAAAGATTTTTTTGAAAAAATCCTTAAGCCCCGGGGTCACAATTTCAGTAAAAATCTGACTTTTGGCAATTCACTCAAAAATGGTGTCAAAAGGTTGCAAATGCTCCCCTGAAAGGTTTGGCGGTTGAAACAGAAGTCTTTTTATCACAGGACAAGAAATCAGCCCTCTACAACTTAACAGGCAGAAAAAGATTTTTTTGAAATAATGCCTAAGCCACGGGGGCCCAATTTCCGTAAAAATCAGACTTTTGGCAGTTCACTCATAAATGTTTCCAAAAGGTTGAAAATGTTACCCTGAAAGGTTTGGCGGTCTAAATAGTAGGCGTTTTATCAGAGGACAAAAAATCAGCCCTCCAGGACTTAACCGGCAGAATTTTTTTTTTTTGAAAATACCCTAAGCCCCGGGGTCACAATTTCAGGAAAAATCTGACTTTTGGCAGATCACTCAGAAATGGTGCCAAAAGGTTCCAAATGCTCCCCTGAAAGGTTTCGCGGTGGAAACAGAAGGCTTTTTATCACAGGACAAGAAATCAGCCCTCGATAACTTAACCGGCAGGAAAAGATTTTTTTGAAAAAATCACTAACCCCTGGGGTCACAATTTCAGCAAACATCTGACTTTTGGCAGATCACTCAAAAATGGTGCCAAAAGGTTGCAAATGCTCTCCTGAACGGTTTGGACGTCGAAACAGAAGTCTTTTTATCACAGGACAAGAAATCAGCCCTCAACGACTTAACCGGCAGAAAATGTTTTTTTGAAATAATGCTTAAGCCCCGGGGTCACAATTTCAGAAAAAATCTGACTTTTGGCAATTCACTCAAAAATGCTGCCAAAAGGTTGCAAATGCTCCCCTGAAAGGTTTAGCGGTCGAAACAGAAGGCTTTTTATCACAGGACAAGAAATCAGCCCTCAAAAACTTAAGCGGGAGAACAAGATTTTTTTGAAAAAATGCCTAAGCCGCGAGGTGACAATTTCAGGAAAGATCTGACTTTTGGCAGTTCACTCAAAAATGTTGCCAAAAGGTTGCAAAAGCTCCCGTGAAAGGTTTGGCGGTCTAAACAGAAGTCTTTTTATCACAGGACAAGAAATCAGCCCTCAACGACTTAATCGGCAGAATTTTTTTTTAAAAAAAATCCCTAAGCCCCGGGATCACAAATTCAGGAAAAAAATCTGACTTTTGGCAGATCACTCAAAAATGGTGCCAAAAGGTTGCAAATGCTCCCCTGAAAGTTTTGGCGGTCGAAACAGAAGGCGTTTTATCACAGGACAAGAAATCAGCCCCCCACAACTAAACTGGCAGAAAAAGATTTTTTTGAAAAAATCCCTAAGCCCCGGGGTCACAATTTCAGAAAAAATCTGACTTTTGGAAATTCACTCAAAAATGGTGCCAAAATGTTGCAAATGCTCCCCTGAAAGTTTTGGCGGTCGAAACAGAAGGCGTTTTATCACAGGACAAGAAATCAGCCCTAAACAACTTAACCGCCAAAAAAAGATTTTTTTGAAAAAATGTCTAAGGCCCGGGGTCACAATTTCAGTAAAAACCTGACTTTTGGCAATTCATTCAAAAATGGTGCCAAACGGTTGCAAATGCTCCCCTGAAAGGTTTGGTGGTCTAAACAGAAGTCTTTATATCACAGGACAAGAAATCAGCCCTCAACAACTTAATTGGCAGAAAAAGATTTTTTTGAAAAAATCCCTAAGCCCGGGGTCACAATTTCAGAAAAAATCTGACTTTTGGAAATTCACTCAAAAATGGTGCCAAAAGGTTGCAAATGCTCCCCTGAAAGTTTTGGCGGTCGAAACAGAAGGCGTTTTATCACAGGACAAGAAATCAGCCCTAAACAACTTAACCGGCAAAAAAAGATTTTTTTGAAAAAATGTCTAAGGCCCGGGGTCACAATTTCAGTAAAAACCTGACTTTTGGCAATTCATTCAAAAATGGTGCCAAACGGTTGCAAATGCTCCCCTGAAAGGTTTGGCGGTCTAAACAGAAGTCTTTTTATCACAGGACAAGAAATCAGCCCTCAACAACTTAATCGGCAGAATTTTTTTTTTTAAAAAAATCCCTAAGCCCCGGGATCACAAATTCAGGAAAAAATCTGACTTTTGGCAGATCACTCAAAAATGGTGCCAAAATGTTGCAAATGCTCCCCTGAAAGTTTTGGCGGTCGAAACAGAAGGCGTTTTATCACAGGACAAGAAATCAGCCCTAAACAACTTAACCGGGAGAATAAGATTTTTTTGAAAAAATGACTAAGTCCTGGGGTCACAATTTCAGTAAAAATCAAACTTTTGGCAATTCACTCAAAAATGCTGCCAAAAGGTTGCAAATGAACCCCTGAAAGGTTTGGCGGTCTAAACAGTAGGCGTTTTAACAGAGGACAAGAAATCAGCCCTAAACAACTTAACCGGCAGAAAAAGATTTTTTTGAAAAAATCCCTAAGCCCCGGGGTCACAATTTCAGAAAAAATCTGACCTTTGGAAATTCACTCAAAAATGGTGCCAAAAGGTTGCAAATGCTCCCCTGAAAGTTTTGGCGGTCGAAACAGAAGGTGTTTTATCACAGGACAAGAAATCAGCCCTAAACAACTTAACCGGCAGAAAAAGATTTTTTTGAAAAAATGTCTAAGCCCCGGGGTCACAATTTCAGTAAAAACCTGACTTTTGGCAATTCATTCAAAAATGGTGCCAAACGGTTGCAAATGCTCCCCTGAAAGGTTTGGTGGTCGAAACAGAAGGCGTTTCATCACAGGATAAGAAATCAGCCCTAAACAACTTAATCGGCAGAAAAAGATTTTTTTGAAAAAAACCCTAAACCCGGGGTCACAATTTCAGAAAACATCTGACTTTTGGCAATTCACTCAAAAATGGTGCCAAAAGGTTGCAAATGCTCCCCTGAAAGTTTTGGCGGTCGAAACAGAAGGCGTTTTATCAGAGGACAAGACATCAGCCCACCACAACTTAACCGGGGGGAAATTTTTTTTTTTGAAAAAATCCCTAAGCCCAGGGGTCACAATTTCAGTAAAAATCTGACTTTTGGCAATTCACTCAAAAATGGTGCCAAAAGGTTGCAAATGCTCCCTTGAAAGTTTTGGCGGTCGAAACAGTAGGCGTTTTATCAGAGGACAAGAACTCAGCCCCCCACAACTAAACCAGCAGAAAAATATTTTTTTGAAAAAATCCCTGAGCCCCGGGGTCACAATTTCAGAAAAAATCTGACTTTTGGCAGATCACTCAAAAATGCTGCCAAAAGGTTGCAAATTGTCCCCTGAAAGGTTTGGGGTTCTAAAGAAGTCTTTTTAGCACAGGACAAGAAATCAGCCCTCCAGGACTTAAACGGCAGAAAAAGCTTTTTTGGAAAAATTCCCTAAGCCCCGGGGTCACAATTTCAGGAAAAATCTGACTTTTGGCAGATCACTCAAACATTGTGCCAAATGGTTGCAAAAGCTCCCGTAATAGGTTTGGTGGTCTAAACA
Organism: Podarcis pityusensis; assembly: GCF_964106645.2. Lineage (NCBI taxonomy): Eukaryota > Metazoa > Chordata > Lepidosauria > Squamata > Lacertidae > Podarcis > Podarcis pityusensis. The sequence continues at coordinate 50,983,085 of NC_138036.1, read as the reverse complement.
GAAGTCTTTTTATCACAGGACAAGAAATCAGCCTTCAAGGACTTAACCGGCAGGATTTTTTTTTTCAAAAAATCCCTAAGCCCCGGGATCACAATTTCAGGAAAAATCTGACTTTTGGCTGATCACTAAAAAATGGTGCCAAAAGGTTGCAAATGCTCCCCGGAAAGATTTGGCGGTCGAAACAGAAGGCGTTTAATCACAGGACAAGAAATCCGCCCCCCACAACTTAACCGGCAGAAAAAGATTTTTTGGAAAAAATGACTAAGCCCTGGGGTCACAATTTCAGTAAAAATCAAACTTTTGGCAATTCACTCAAAAATGGTGCCAAAAGGTTGCAAATGCTCCCCTGAAAGGTTTGGCGGTCTGAACAGTAGGCGTTTTATCAGAGGACAAAAAATCAGCCCCGCACAACTAAACCGGCAGAAAAAGATTTTTTTGAAAAAATGCCTAAGCCCCGAGGTCACAATTTCAGGAAAAATCTGACTTTTGGGAGTTCACTCAAAAACGTTGCCAAAAGGTTGCAAAAGCTCCCGTTAAAGGTTTGGCGGTCTAAACAGAAGTCTTTTTATCACAGGACAAGAAATCAGCCCTCAACGACTTAACCGGCAGAATTTTTTTTTAAAAAAAATATCCCTAAGCCCCGGGGTCACAATTTCAGAAAAAATCTGACTTTTGGCAGATCACTCAAAAATGGTGCCAAAAGGTTGCAAATACTCCCCTGAAAGGTTTGGCGGTCTAAACAGAAGTCTTTTTATCACAGGACAAGAAATCAGCCCTCAAGGACTTAACCGGCAGATTTTTTTTTTTTGAAAAATACCCTAAGCCCCGGGGTCACAATTTCAGGAAAAATCTGACTTTTCGCAGATCACTCAGAAATGGTTCGAAAAGGTTGCAAATGCTCCCCTGAAAGGTTTGGCGGTCGAAACAGAAGGCGTTTTATCACAGGAGAAGAAATCAGCCCCCCACAACTTAACCGGCAGAAAAAGATTTTTTTGTTAAAATGCTTAAGCCCCGGGGTCACAATTTCCGTAAAAATCTGACTTTTGGCAGTTCACTCAAAAATGGTGCCAAAAGGTTGCAAATGCTCCCCTGAAAGTTTTGGCGGTCGAAACAGTAGGCGTTTTATCAGAGTACAAGAAATCAACGACTTAACCGGCAGAAATTTTTTTTTTGAAAATATCCCTAAGGCCCGGGGTCACAATTTCAGAAAAAATCTGACTTTTGGCAGATCACTCAAAAATGGTGCCAAAAGGTTGCAAATGCTCCCCTGAAAGGTTTGGTGGTCGAAACAGAAGTCTTTTTATCACAGGACAAGCAATCAGCCCTCAAGGACTTAACCGGCAGAATTTTTTTTTTAAAAAAAATACCCTAAGCGCCGGGGTCACAATTTCAGAAAAAATCTGACTTTTGGCAGATTACTCAAAAATAGTGCGAAAAGGTTGCAAATGCTGCCCTGAAAGGTTTGGTGGTCGAAACAGAACACTTTTTATCACAGGACAAGAAGTCAGCCCTCAAAGACTTAACCGGTAGAAATTTTTTTTTTTAAAAAATCCCTAAGCCCCGAGGTCACTATTTCAGGAAAAATCTGACTTTTGGCAGTTCACTCAAAAATGTTGCCAAAAGGTTGCAAATGCTCCCCTGAAAGGTTTGGTGGTCAAAACAGAAGGCGTTTTATCATTGGACAAGAAATCAACCCCGCAGAACTCAACCGGTTGAAAAAGATTTTTTTGAAAAAATCCTTAAGCCCCGGGGTCACAATTTCAGTAAAAATCTGACTTTTGGCAATTCACTCAAAAATGGTGTCAAAAGGTTGCAAATGCTCCCCTGAAAGGTTTGGCGGTTGAAACAGAAGTCTTTTTATCACAGGACAAGAAATCAGCCCTCTACAACTTAACAGGCAGAAAAAGATTTTTTTGAAATAATGCCTAAGCCACGGGGGCCCAATTTCCGTAAAAATCAGACTTTTGGCAGTTCACTCAAAAATGGTTCCAAAAGGTTGAAAATGCTACCCTGAAAGGTTTGGCGGTCTAAATAGTAGGCGTTTTATCAGAGGACAAAAAATCAGCCCTCCAGGACTTAACCGGCAGAATTTTTTTTTTTTAAAATACCCTAAGCCCCGGGGTCACAATTTCAGTAAAAATCTGACTTTTGGCAATTCACTCAAAAATGGTGTCAAAAGGTTGCAAATGCTCCCCTGAAAGGTTTGGCGGTTGAAACAGAAGTCTTTTTATCACAGGACAAGAAATCAGCCCTCTACAACTTAACAGGCAGAAAAAGATTTTTTTGAAAAAATCCCTAAGCCCCGGGGGCCCAATTTCCGTAAAAATCTGACTTTTGGCAGTTCACTCATAAATGTTTCCAAAAGGTTGAAAATGTTACCCTGAAAGGTTTGGCGGTCTAAATAGTAGGCGTTTTATCAGAGGACAAAAAATCAGCCCTCCAGGACTTAACCGGCAGAATTTTTTTTTTTTGAAAATACCCTAAGCCCCGGGGTCACAATTTCAGGAAAAATCTGACTTTTGGCAGATCACTCAGAAATGGTGCCAAAAGGTTCCAAATGCTCCCCTGAAAGGTTTCGCGGTGGAAACAGAAGGCTTTTTATCACAGGACAAGAAATCAGCCCTCAACGACTTAACCGGCAGGAAAAGATTTTTTTGAAAAAATCACTAACCCCTGGGGTCACAATTTCAGCAAACATCTGACTTTTGGCAGATCACTCAAAAATGGTGCCAAAAGGTTGCAAATGCTCTCCTGAACGGTTTGGACGTCGAAACAGAAGTCTTTTTATCACAGGACAAGAAATCAGCCCTCAACGACTTAACCGGCAGAAAATGTTTTTTTGAAATAATGCTTAAGCCCCGGGGTCACAATTTCAGAAAAAATCTGACTTTTGGCAATTCACTCAAAAATGCTGCCAAAAGGTTGCAAATGCTCCCCTGAAAGGTTTAGCGGTCGAAACAGAAGGCTTTTTATCACAGGACAAGAAATCAGCCCTCAAAAACTTAAGCGGGAGAACAAGATTTTTTTGAAAAAATGCCTAAGCCCCGGGTCACAATTTCAGAAAAAATCTGACTTTTGGCAATTCACTCAAAAATGCTGCCAAAAGGTTGCAAATGCTCCCCTGAAAGGTTTGTCGGTGGAAACAGAAGGCTTTTTATCACAAGACAAGAAATCAGCCCTCAACAACTTAACCGGCAGAAAAAGATTTTTTTGAAAAAATGCCTAAGCCGCGAGGTGACAATTTCAGGAAAGATCTGACTTTTGGCAGTTCACTCAAAAATGTTGCCAAAAGGTTGCAAAAGCTCCCGTGAAAGGTTTGGCGGTCTAAACAGAAGTCTTTTTATCACAGGACAAGAAATCAGCCCTCAACGACTTAATCGGCAGAATTTTTTTTAAAAAAAAATCCCTAAGCCCCGGGATCACAAATTCAGGAAAAAATCTGACTTTTGGCAGATCACTCAAAAATGGTGCCAAAAGGTTGCAAATGCTCCCCTGAAAGTTTTGGCGGTCGAAACAGAAGGCGTTTTATCACAGGACAAGAAATCAGCCCCCCACAACTAAACTGGCAGAAAAAGATTTTTTTGAAAAAATCCCTAAGCCCCGGGGTCACAATTTCAGAAAAAATCTGACTTTTGGAAATTCACTCAAAAATGGTGCCAAAATGTTGCAAATGCTCCCCTGAAAGTTTTGGCGGTCGAAACAGAAGGCGTTTTATCACAGGACAAGAAATCAGCCCTAAACAACTTAACCGCCAAAAAAAGATTTTTTTGAAAAAATGTCTAAGGCCCGGGGTCACAATTTCAGTAAAAACCTGACTTTTGGCAATTCATTCAAAAATGGTGCCAAACGGTTGCAAATGCTCCCCTGAAAGGTTTGGTGGTCTAAACAGAAGTCTTTATATCACAGGACAAGAAATCAGCCCTCAACAACTTAATTGGCAGAAAAAGATTTTTTTGAAAAAATCCCTAAGCCCGGGGTCACAATTTCAGTAAAAACCTGACTTTTGGCAATTCATTCAAAAATGGTGCCAAACGGTTGCAAATGCTCCCCTGAAAGGTTTGGCGGTCTAAACAGAAGTCTTTTTATCACAGGACAAGAAATCAGCCCTCAACAACTTAATCGGCAGAATTTTTTTTTTAAAAAAAATCCCTAAGCCCCGGGATCACAAATTCAGGAAAAAATCTGACTTTTGGCAGATCACTCAAAAATGGTGCCAAAATGTTGCAAATGCTCCCCTGAAAGTTTTGGCGGTCGAAACAGAAGGCGTTTTATCACAGGACAAGAAATCAGCCCTAAACAACTTAACCGGGAGAATAAGATTTTTTTGAAAAAATGACTAAGTCCTGGGGTCACAATTTCAGTAAAAATCAAACTTTTGGCAATTCACTCAAAAATGCTGCCAAAAGGTTGCAAATGAACCCCTGAAAGGTTTGGCGGTCTAAACAGTAGGCGTTTTAACAGAGGACAAGAAATCAGCCCTAAACAACTTAACCGGCAGAAAAAGATTTTTTTGAAAAAATCCCTAAGCCCCGGGGTCACAATTTCAGAAAAAATCTGACTTTTGGAAATTCACTCAAAAATGGTGCCAAAAGGTTGCAAATGCTCCCCTGAAAGTTTTGGCGGTCGAAACAGAAGGTGTTTTATCACAGGACAAGAAATCAGCCCTAAACAACTTAACCGGCAGAAAAAGATTTTTTTGAAAAAATGTCTAAGCCCCGGGGTCACAATTTCAGTAAAAACCTGACTTTTGGCAATTCATTCAAAAATGGTGCCAAACGGTTGCAAATGCTCCCCTGAAAGGTTTGGTGGTCGAAACAGAAGGCGTTTCATCACAGGATAAGAAATCAGCCCTAAACAACTTAATCGGCAGAAAAAGATTTTTTTGAAAAAAACCCTAAACCCGGGGTCACAATTTCAGAAAACATCTGACTTTTGGCAATTCACTCAAAAATGGTGCCAAAAGGTTGCAAATGCTCCCCTGAAAGTTTTGGCGGTCGAAACAGAAGGCGTTTTATCAGAGGACAAGACATCAGCCCACCACAACTTAACCGGGGGGAAATTTTTTTTTTTGAAAAAATCCCTAAGCCCAGGGGTCACAATTTCAGTAAAAATCTGACTTTTGGCAATTCACTCAAAAATGGTGCCAAAAGGTTGCAAATGCTCCCTTGAAAGTTTTGGCGGTCGAAACAGTAGGCGTTTTATCAGAGGACAAGAACTCAGCCCCCCACAACTAAACCAGCAGAAAAATATTTTTTTGAAAAAATACCTGAGCCCCGGGGTCACAATTTCAGAAAAAATCTGACTTTTGGCAGATCACTCAAAAATGCTGCCAAAAGGTTGCAAATTGTCCCCTGAAAGGTTTGGGGTTCTAAAGAAGTCTTTTTAGCACAGGACAAGAAATCAGCCCTCCAGGACTTAAACGGCAGAAAAAGCTTTTTTGGAAAAATTCCCTAAGCCCCGGGGTCACAATTTCAGGAAAAATCTGACTTTTGGCAGATCACTCAAACATTGTGCCAAATGGTTGCAAAAGCTCCCGTAATAGGTTTGGTGGTCTAAACAGAAGTCTTTTTATCACAGGACAAGAAATCAGCCTTCAAGGACTTAACCGGCAGGATTTTTTTTTTCAAAAAATCCCTAAGCCCCGGGGTCACAATTTCAGGAAAAATCTGACTTTTGGCTGATCACTAAAAAATGGTGCCAAAAGGTTGCAAATGCTCCCCGGAAAGATTTGGCGGTCGAAACAGAAGGCGTTTAATCACAGGACAAGAAATCCGCCCCCCACAACTTAACCGGCAGAAAAAGATTTTTTGGAAAAAATGACTAAGCCCTGGGGTCACAATTTCAGTAAAAATCAAACTTTTGGCAATTCACTCAAAAATGGTGCCAAAAGGTTGCAAATGCTCCCCTGAAAGGTTTGGCGGTCTGAACAGTAGGCGTTTTATCAGAGGACAAAAAATCAGCCCCGCACAACTAAACCGGCAGAAAAAGATTTTTTTGAAAAAATGCCTAAGCCCCGAGGTCACAATTTCAGGAAAAATCTGACTTTTGGGAGTTCACTCAAAAACGTTGCCAAAAGGTTGCAAAAGCTCCCGTTAAAGGTTTGGCGGTCTAAACAGAAGTCTTTTTATCACAGGACAAGAAATCAGCCCTCAACGACTTAACCGGCAGAATTTTTTTTTAAAAAAAATATCCCTAAGCCCCGGGGTCACAATTTCAGAAAAAATCTGACTTTTGGCAGATCACTCAAAAATGGTGCCAAAAGGTTGCAAATACTCCCCTGAAAGGTTTGGCGGTCTAAACAGAAGTCTTTTTATCACAGGACAAGAAATCAGCCCTCAAGGACTTAACCGGCAGATTTTTTTTTTTTGAAAAATACCCTAAGCCCCGGGGTCACAATTTCAGGAAAAATCTGACTTTTGGCAGATCACTCAGAAATGGTGCCAAAAGGTTGCAAATGCTCCCCTGAAAGGTATGGTGGTCGAAACAGAAGGCGTTTTATCAGAGGACAAGAAATCAGCCCCCTACAACTTAACCGGGAGGAAATTTTTTTTTTTTGAAAAAATCCCTAAGCCCCGGGGTCATAATTTCAGGAAAAATCTGACTTTTCGCAGATCACTCAGAAATGGTTCGAAAAGGTTGCAAATGCTCCCCTGAAAGGTTTGGCGGTCGAAACAGAAGGCGTTTTATCACAGGAGAAGAAATCAGCCCCCCACAACTTAACCGGCAGAAAAAGATTTTTTTGTTAAAATGCTTAAGCCCCGGGGTCACAATTTCCGTAAAAATCTGACTTTTGGCAGTTCACTCAAAAATGGTGCCAAAAGGTTGCAAATGCTCCCCTGAAAGTTTTGGCGGTCGAAACAGTAGGCGTTTTATCAGAGTACAAGAAATCAACGACTTAACCGGCAGAAATTTTTTTTTTGAAAATATCCCTAAGGCCCGGGGTCACAATTTCAGAAAAAATCTGACTTTTGGCAGATCACTCAAAAATGGTGCCAAAAGGTTGCAAATGCTCCCCTGAAAGGTTTGGTGGTCGAAACAGAAGTCTTTTTATCACAGGACAAGCAATCAGCCCTCAAGGACTTAACCGGCAGAATTTTTTTTTTAAAAAAAATACCCTAAGCGCCGGGGTCACAATTTCAGAAAAAATCTGACTTTTGGCAGATTACTCAAAAATAGTGCGAAAAGGTTGCAAATGCTGCCCTGAAAGGTTTGGTGGTCGAAACAGAACACTTTTTATCACAGGACAAGAAATCAGCCATCAAAAACTTAACCGGCAGAAAAAGATTTTTTTGAAAAAATGCCAAAGCCCCGGGGTCACAATTTCATTAAAATCTGCCTTTTCGCAATTCCCTCAAAAATGGTGCCAAAATGTTGCAAATGCTCCCCTGAAAGGTTTGGCGGTCTATACAGAAGTCTTTTTATCACAGGACAAGAAATCAGCCCTCAGAACTTAACCGGCAGAATTTTTTTTTTTTTAAAAAAAACGCTAAACCCCGGGGTCACAATTTCAGGAAAAATCTGACTTTTGGCAGATCACTCAAAAATGGTGCCAAAAGGTTGCAAATGCTCCACTGAAAGGTTTGGCGGTCGAAACAGAAGGCTTTTTTATCACAGGACAAGAAATCAGCCCTCAAAGACTTAACCGGCACAAATTATTTTTTTGGAAATTCCCTAATCTCCGGGGTCACAATTTCAGGAAAAATCTGACTTTTGGCAGAACACTCAAAAATAGTGCCAAAAGGTTGCAAATGCTCCCCTGAAAGTTTTGGCGGTCGAAACAGAAGGCGTTTTATCATAGGACAAGAAATCAACCCCCCACAACTTAACTGGTAGAAAAAGATTTTTTTGAAAAAATTCCTAAGCCCCGGGGTAACAATTTCCGTAAAAATCTGACTTTTGGCAGTTCACGCAAAAATGGTTCCAAAAGGTTGAAAATGCTACCCTGAAAGGTTTGGCGGTCTAAATAGTAGGTTTTTTATCAGAGGACAAAAAATCAGCCCCCCACAACTTAACCGGGGGAAATTTTTTTTTTTTGAAGAAATCCTTAAGCCCCGGGGTCACAATTTCAGGAAAAATCTGACTTTTGGCAGTTCACTCAAAAATGGTGCCAAAAGGTTGCAAATGCTCTCCTGAAAGGTTTGGCGGTCGAAACAGAAGGCGTTTTATCGCAGGACAAGAAATCAGCCCCCCACAACTTAACCGGCAGAAAAAGATTTTTTTGAAAAAATCCCTAAGCCCCGGGGTCACAATTTCAGCAAAAATCTGACTTTTGGCAGTTCACTCAAAAATCGTTCCAAAAGGTTCAAAATGCTACCCTGAAAGGTTTGGCGGTCTAAACAGAAGTCGTTTTTTCACAGGACAAGAAATCAGCCCTCAACAACTTAACCGGCAGAAAAAGATTTTTTTGAAAAAATTCCTAAGCCCTGGGGTCACAATTTCCGTAAAAATCTGACTTTTGGCAGTTCACTCAAACATGGTGCCAAAAGGTTGCAAATGCTCCCCTGAATGGTTTGGCGGTCTAAACAGTAGGCGTTTTATCAGAGGACAAGAAATCAGCCCCCCACAATTAAACCGGCAGAAAAAGAGTTTTTTGAAAAAATGCCTAAGCCCCGAGGTCACAATTTCAGGAAAAATCTGACTTTTGGCAGTTCACTCAAAAATGTTGCCAAAAGGTTGCAAAAGCTCCCCTGATAGGTTTCGCGGTGGAAACAGAAGGCTTTTTATCACTGGACAAGAAATCAGCCCTCGACAACTTAACCAGCAGAAAAACATTTTTTTGAAAAAAACTCTAAGCCCCGGGGTCACAATTTCAGAAAAAATATGACTTTTGGCAATTCACTCAAAAATGATGTCAAACGGTTGCAAATGCTCCCCTGAAAGGTTTGGCGGTCAAAACAGAAGGCTTTTTGTCACAGGATAAGTAATCAGCAATCGACAACTTAAGCGGCAGAAAAAGATTTTTTTGAAAAAATCCCTAAGCCCCGGGGTCACAATTTCAGAAAAAATCTGACTTTGGGAATTCACTTAAAAATGTTGCCAAAAGGTTGCAAATGCTCCCCGGAATGCTCTGGCGGTGCAAACAGAAGTCTTTTTATCACAGGACAAGAAATCTCCTCTCGAGAACTTAACCAGCAGAAAAACATTTTTTTAAAAAAATCCCTATGCCTCGGGGTCACAATTTCAGCAAAAATCTGACTTTCGGCAATTCACTCAAAACAAGGTGCCAAACGGTTGCAAATGCTCCACTGAAATGTTTGGCGGTTGAAACAGAAGGCTTTTTATCACAGGACAAGAAATCAGCCCTCGACAACTTAACCAGCAAAAAAACATTTTTTTGAAAAAAACTCTAAGCCCCGGGGTCACAATTTCAGAAAAAATATGACTTTTGGCAATTCAATCAAAAATGATGTCAAACGGTTGCAAATGCTCCCCTGAAAGGTTTGGCGGTCAAAACAGAAGGCTTTTTATCACAGGACAAGAAATCAGCCCTCGACAACTTAACCGGCAGAAAAACATTTTTTTGAAAAAATCCCTAAGCCCCAGGGTCACATTTTCAGAAAAAATCTGACTTTTGGCAATTCACTCAAAAATGTTGCCAAAAGGTAGCAAATGCTCCCCTGAATTATCTGGCGGTGGAAACAGAAGGCTTTTTATCAGAGGACAAGAAATCACCTCTCGACAACTTAACCAGCAGAGAAACATTTTTTTAAAAAAATCCCTAGGCCCTGGGGTCACAATTTCAGAAAAAATCTGACTTTTGGCAATTCACTCAAAACTGGTGCCAAACAGTTGCAAATGCTCCCCTGAAAGGTTTCGCGGTGGACACAAAAGGCTTTTTATCACTGGACAAGAAATCAGCCCTCGACAACTTAACCGGCAGAAAAACATTTTTTTGAAAAAATCCCTAAGTCCCGGGGTCACAATTTCAGAAAAAATCTGACCTTTGGCAGTTCACTCAAAAATAATGCCAAACGGTTGCAAATGCTCCCCTGAAATGTTTGGCGGTGGAAACAGAAGGCTTTTTATCACAAGACAAGAAATCAGCCCTTGACAACTTGGCGCCGGAAAAAGATTTTTTTTAAAAAAAATCCCTAAGCCCCGGGGTCACAATTTCAGGAAAAATTTCACTTTTGGTAATTCACTCAAAACTGGTGACAAACGGTTGCAAATGCTCCCCTGAATGCTCTGGCGGTAGAATCAGGAAGCTTTTTATCACTGGACAAGAAATCAGCCCTCGACAACTTCACCCGCGGAGAAAGATTTTTTTTTGAAAAAAATCCCTAAGCCCCGGGGTCACAATTTCAGAAAAAATCTGACTTTTGGCAATTCACTCAAAAAGGGTGCCAAACGCTTGCACATGTTCCCCTGAAAGGTTTCGCCGTGGACACAGAAGGGTTTTTATCACTGGACAAGAAATCAGCCCTCGACAACTTAACCGGAAGAAAAACATTTTTTTGAAAAAATCCTAAGCCCCGGGGTCACAATTTCAGAAAAAATCTGACTTTTGGCAATTCACTCAAAAATGATGCCAAACGGTTGCAAATGCTCCTCTGAAATGTTTGGCGGTCGAAACAGAAGGCTTTTTATCACAGGACAAGAAATCAGCCCTCGAAAACTTAACCAGTAGAAAAACATTTTTATGAAAAAATCCCTAAGCCCCGGGGTCACAATTTCAGAAAAAATCTGACTTTTGGCAATTCACTCAAAAATGTTGCCAAACGGTTGCAAATGCTCCTCTGAAATGTTTGGCGGTCGAAACAGAAGGCTTTTTATCACAGGACAAGAAATCAGCCCTCGAAAACTTAACCAGTAGAAAAACATTTTTATGAAAAAATCCCTAAGCCCCGGGGTCACAATTTCAGAAAAAATCTGACTTTTGGCAATTCACTCAAAAATGTTGCCAAACGGTTGCAAATGCTCCCCTGAAAGGTTTCGCGGTGGATACAGAAGGCTTTTTATCACAAGACAAGAAATCAGCCCTCGACAACTTGGCACCGGAAAAAGATTTTTTTTAAAACATCCCTAAGCTCCGGGGTCACAATTTCAGCAAAAATTTCACTTTCGGCAATTCACTCAAAACTGGTGCCAAACGGTTGTAAATGCTCCCTTAAATGTTTGGTGGTCCAAACAGAAGGCTTTTTGTCACATGACAAGAAATCAGCCCTCGACAACTTAACCCGCGGAGAAAGATTTTTTTGAAAAAATCCCTAAGCCCCAGGGTCACAATTTCAGAAGAAATCTGACTTTTGGCAATTCACTCAAAAATGGTGCCAAAAGGTTGCAAATGCTCCCCTGAAATGTTTGGCGGTGGAAACAGAAGGCTTTTTATCACAGGACAAGAAATCAGCCCTTGACAAATTAACCCGCTGAGAAAGATTTTTTTGAAAATATCCCGAAGCCCCGGGTCACAATTTCAGAAAAAATCTGACTTTTGGCAATTCCCTCAAAAATGGTGCCAAACGGTTGCAAATGCTCCCCTGAATGCTCTGGCGGTGCAAACAGAAGAATTTTTATCACCGGACAAGAAATCTGGCCTCAACAACTTAACCAGCAGAAATTTTTTTTTTTTGAAAAAATCCCTAAGCCCCGGGGTCACAATTTCAGAAAAAATATGACTTTTGGCAATTCACTCAAAAATGATGTCAAACGGTTGCAAATGCTCCCCTGAATACTCTGGCGGTGGAAACAGAAGGCTTTTTATCAGAGGACAAGAAATCACCTCTCGACAACTTAACCAGCAGAGAAACATTTTTTTTAAAAAATCCCTATGCCCTGGGGTCACAATTTCAGAAAAAATCTGACTTCTGGCTATTAACTCAAAAATGTTGCCAAAAGGTTGCAAATGCTCCCCTGAAAGGTTTGGCGGTCAAAACAGAAGGCTTTTTATGAGAGGAAAAGAAATCAGCCCTCGACAATTTAACCGGCGGAAAAAGATTTTCTTGAAAAAATCCGTAAGACCCGGGGTCACAATTTCAGAAAAAAATCTGACTTTTGGCAATTCACTCAAAAATTGTGCTAAACGGTTGCAAATGCTCACCTGAATACTGTGGCGGTGGAAACAGAAGGCATTTTATCACTGGACAATAAATCAGCCCTCGACAACTTAACCGGCAGAAAAACATTTTTTTGAAAAAAATCCCTATGCCCTGGGGTCACAATTTCAGAAAAAATCTGAGTTTTGGCAATTCACTCAAAAATGTTGCCAAAAGGTAGCAAATGCTCCCCTGAATTATCTGGCGGTGGAAACAGAAGGCTTTTTATCAGAGGACAAGAAATCACCTCTCGACAACTTAACCAGCAGAGAAACATTTTTTTAAAAAAATCCCTATGCCCTGGAGTCACAATTTCAGAAAAAATCTGACTTCTGGCTATTAACTCAAAAATGTTGCCAAAAGGTTGCAAATGCTCCCCTGAATGCTCTGGCGGTTGAAAAAGAAGGCTTTTTATCACAGGAAAAGAAATCACCTCTCGACAACTTAACCAGCAGAAAAACATTTTTTTCAAAAAAACCCTATGCCCCGGGGTCACAATTTCAGAAGAAATCTGACTTTTGGCAATTCACTCAAAACTGGTGCCAAACGGTTGCAAATGCTCCCCTTAAAGGTTTCGCGGTGGATACAGAAGGCTTTTTATCACAAGACAAGAAATCAGCCCTTGACAACTTGGCGCCGGAAAAAGATTTTTTTAAAAAAAATCCCTAAGCCCCGGGGTCACAATTTCAGCAAAAATCTGACTTTTGGCAATTCACTCAAAAATGATGCCAAACGGTTGCAAATGCTCCCCTGAATGCTCTGGCGGTTGGAACAGAAGGCTTTTTATGACAGGAGAAGAAATCACCTCTCGACAACTTAACCAGCAGAAAAACATTTTTTAAAAAACATCCCTATGCCCCGGGGTCACAATTTCAGAAAAAATCTGACTTTTGGCAAGTCACTCAAAACTGGTGCCAAACGGTTGCAAATGCTCCTCTGAAATGTTTGGCGGTCGAAACAGAAGGCTTTTTATCACAGGACAAGAAATCAGCCCTCGACAACTTAACCAGTAGAAAAACATTTTTTTGAAAAAAATCCCTAAGCCCCGGGGTCACAATTTCAGCAAAAATCTGACTTTCGGCAATTCACTCAAAACTGGTGCCAAACGGTTGCAAATGCTCCCTTAAATGTTTGGCGGTCCAAACAGAAGGCTTTTTATCACAGGACAAGAAATCAGCCCTCGACAACTTAACCCGCGGAGAAAGATTTTTTTGAAAAAATCCCTAAGCCCCGGGGTCACAATTTCAGAAAAAATCTGACTTTTGGCTATTCACTCAAAACTGGTGCCAAAAGGTTGAAAATGCTCCCCTGAATGGTTTCGCAGTGGATACAGAAGGCTTTTTATCTGAGGAGAAGAAATCAGCCCTTGACAACTTAACCCGCGGAGAAAGATTTGTTTGAAAAAATCCCTAAGGCCCGGGGTCACAATTTCAAAAAAAATCTGAGTTTTGGCAATTCACTCAAAAATAGTGCCAAAAGCTTGCAAATGCTTCCCTGAAAGGTTGGGCGGTCGAAACAGAAGGCTTTTTATCACAGGACAAGAAATCAGCCCTTGACAATTTAACCGGTGGAAAAACATTTTTTTGAAAAAATCCCTAAGCCCCGGGGTCACAATTTCAGAAAAAAATCTGACTTTTGGCAATTCACTCTAAAATGGTGCCAAACGGTTGCAAATGCTCCCCTGAATACTCTGGCGGTGGAAACAGAAGGCGTTTTATCACAGGACAAGAAATCAGCCCTCGACAACTTAAAAGGCAGAAAAGCATTTTTTTGAAAACATCGCTAAGCCCCGGGGTCACAATTTCAGAAAAAATCTGACTTTTGGCAATGCACTCAAAAATGGTGAGAAACCCTAGCAAATGCAACCCTGAATACTCTGGCGGTGGATACAGAAGGCTTTTTATCACAGGACAAGAAATGACCTCTCGACAACTTAACGAGCAGAAAAACATTTTTTTGAAAAGATCCCTAAGCCCCGGGGTCACAATTTCAGAAAAAAATCTGACATATGGCAATTGACTCAAAAATGGTGTCAAATGGTTGCAAATGCTCCCCTGAATGCTCTTGCGTTCGAAACAGGAGGCTTTTTATCACTGGACAAGAAATCAGCCCTCGACAACATAACCGGTGGAAAAAGATTTTTTTGAAAAAATCCCTAAGCCCCGGGGTCACAATTTCAGCAAAAATCTCACTTTTGGCAATTCACTCAAAATTGGTGCCAACCGGTTGCAAATGCACCCCTGAAAGGTTTCGCGGTCGAAACAGAAGGCTTTTTATCACAGGACAAGAAATCAGCCCTCGACAACTTAACCGGCAGCAAAAGATTTTTTTGAAAAAATCCCTAACTCCAGGGGCACAATTTCAGCAAAAATATGGCTTTTGGCAGTTCACTCAAAAATGGTGCCAAACGGTTGCAAATGCTCCCCTGAAAGGTTTGGCGGTGGAAACAGAAGGCTTTTTATCAGAAGACAAGAAATCAGTCCTCGACAACTTACCGGCGGAACAAGATTTTTTCGAAAAAATCCCTAAGTCAGATTTTTGCTGAAATTGTGAACCTGGTGCTTAGGTATTTTTTCAAAAAAGTCTTTCGCCGCCGGTTAAGTTGTCGAGGGCACATTCCTTTTCCTTTCAGGGAAGTATTCGCAGGCGATTGGCACCATTTTGGAGTGAATTGCCAAGTGAGATTTTTTCTGAAATCGTAACCCCGGGGCTTAGGGATTTTTTCAAAAAATTCTTTGTCCACCGGTTTAGTTGTCGAGGGCTGATTTCTTGTCCTGTGATAAAAAGCCTTCTGTTTCGACTGCCAAACCTTTCGGGGGAGCATTTGCAACCGTTTGGCACCATTTTTGAGTAAATTGCCAAAAGTGAGATTTTTGCTGAAATTGTGGCCCCGAGGCTTAGGGAATTTTTCAAAAAAATCTTTTTCCGCCGGTTAACGTCTCAATGGCCGATTTCTTGCCCTGTGATAAATAGCCTTCTGGTTCGACCGCCAAACCTCTCAGGGGAGCATTTGCAACCGTTTGGCACCATTTTGGAGTGAATTGCCGAAAGTCAGATTTTTGCTGAAATTGTGACCCCAGGGTTTAGGGATTTTTTCAAAAAATCTTTTTCTGCCAGTTAAGTTGTCGAGGGCTGATTTCTTGCCCTGTGATAAAAAGCCTTGTTTTTCGACCGCGAAACCTTTCAGGGGAGCTTTTGCAACCGATTGGCACCATTTTTGATTGAATTGGAGAGCGTCAGATTTTTTATGACATTGTTTCCCCGGGGCTTAGGGATTTTTTTCAAAAAAATCCTTTTCCGCCAGTTAAGTTGTCAGGGCTGATTTCTTATCCTGTGATAAAAAGCCTTCTCTTTCGATCGCTAAACCTCTCAGGGGAGCATTTGCAACCTTTTGGCATCATTTTGGAGTGAATTGCCAAAAGTCAGATTTTTTCTGAAATTGTGACCCCGGGGTTTAGGGATTTTTTCAAAAAAATCTTTGTCCTCTGGTTAAGTTGTCGAGGGCTGATTTCTTGTCCTGTGATAAAAGCCTTCTGTATTGACCGCCAAACCTCTCCGGGGTGAATTTGCAACTCTTTGGCACCATTTTGGAGTGAATTGTCAAAAGTTAGATTTTTGTCGAAATTGTGACCCCGGGGCTTAGGGATTTTTTTCAAAAAAACCTTTTTCCACCAGTTAAGTTGTCGAGGGCTGCTTTCTTGTCTTGTAATAAAAAGCCTTCTGTATCAACCTACAAACCTTTCAAGGGAGCATTTGCAACCGTTTGGCACCATTTTTAATTGATTGCCGAAAGTCAGATTTTTTCAGAAATTGTGACCCCGGGGCTTAGGGATTTTTTCAAAAAAATCTTTGTGCTCCGGTTAAGTTGTCGAGGGCTGATTTCTTGTCCTGTGATAAAAAGCCTTCTGTTTCGACCACCAAACCTCTCAGGGGAGCATTTGCAACTGGTTGGCACCATCTTGGAGTGCATTGCCGAAAGTCAGATTTTTTCAGAAACTGTGATCCCGGGGCTAAGGGATTTATTTCAAAAAAATCTTTTCCCGCCGGTTAACTTGTCGAGGGTTGATTTCTTGCCCTGTGATAAAAAGCCTTCTGTTTTGACCGCCAAACCTCTCAGGGGAGCCCTGTCGATATAAACCAACTCAAGCTCCCCCTGGTGTTTCCGTCGTTGTCTTGTCGGAATACCCTTAACGGGATACCCTTAAGCATGGAGGGGCAGGTGATGACCACACCTCCCCTCCCCCCCACACGGTCAAACAATGCTTAACCGCAACCCTAATAAAGTTGTGACGATTGCTATGAGGTAGGCGAAAACCAAGTGGCCAGTGGCAATTTGCCAAGTGGAAAAATTCCTACCAGGCCCCTCAGACAACCAAGGCGACCAACCAAAGTCCATAGCAAGGCCAGTGCCTAACCTGCAAAATAGAGAGGAGGGGGCTGATTGAGGAAGCGAGTCAAAGAGGAAGTCCTCTGGCTCACTCCTCAGTTTAAACGGCTCCGGCTATGCCCCCCCTGGAAAGTGTATTGGCTGGCCGGGCTCTGACGTGGCTGGGATTTCCCAGGCAATGAGGGACAAGGTCCCCACCCTTGGTGTGGAGTGGGTGGTCACGCGGTCCATCGCAACTCCTCCCCACTGGGAAGTGGAGCAGATTTACAGGAAAGACATGCTTGATAGGAAGGACCATAGTTCCATACAACAAAGGTGGAGATGACTTGAGTCATCCCAACACGTCCATCAAATAACAGGATCACTTTACGCATATTTCGTATCTTTCATTCAGAGGGACCAATATAGTAGCCACTCTTCATACCAAACTACTGATGAATGGGAAACAAGGAAGATACACTCCAACCTTACTTAGGTTTTCCCGTAAAGTAACCTTAAGGTGTCTACGCTTGGTTTGAAGTCCAGATTCCTTTTCAGAATCACAGGGACAAGGCAGTTAATATCAGAATTGAGTTTTGCCTGTTTTGTTTTTGGCACGTCATGGCACTTTTAGGTTTTGGATCCGGTAGATTCAGAGAGCTGAGAGTGATGGGACAACAGTGTTAGAGCTGGTGTATTATCCCTGCTGCCCCTTGGACTTGGAGTCAACTGTACTTTCATCTCATCTTGATTTGCCCTTCATGCAAACCAACTTCGGAGAACAGCTTGGAACCTCTATGACCTTCCTAGAATCTGATAGAAAGGAGAAGTCGAGTTCTGTGTCATCGACGTTTGGATGGCAACACATCCTGAATCTCTAGGTGACCTTCCTCCATGGCTTCATGTTGATGTTAAGCTGCACACTAGATAAAAAAGGAGTCTTGCAGAACCCTGAATGGCAAAGGCCCCAAGGAACAGCAATGGTTTTCCTTCTGGAATCTACCTCCCAGGAAGGAGTGGAAGGAGTGGAACGACGGCAAAACTGTGCCCATAGCTGCTCCCATTCCAGCAGGATGGCCCCCCACAGCTAAAACCATGGATAGTGCTATTGAAAGTCATCTTCTCAACAATTCAGTGAGGTGCGTCAGGCTGAGAGAAAGTGACTGGCCAGAGATCACCCAGTGAGCTCCATGGCTGAGTAGGGATTTGAACTGTGGTCTCCCAGGTCTAATCACTACAGCACCTTGATTGATATGTTATGAACACTTTCATTTGGAAAAAAACCAGAATCCTAGGTATCATGTCAGAGGAAATAAAAAGAATGGTCAGACCAATATTTATGTATGCAACTATGGCGGCAAGGTTATTGATTGCCAAAAACTGGAAAAGCAGCGGCGTCCCAACTAAAACAGACTCGTTATCTAAAATGATGGAATACTTCCATATTGTCGAACTAACAGGGAGGATAAGAGGAGATATGGTACAAAAAGTGAATAAGGAGTGGGCTATCTTTAAGGAATACATCCAAATTTATGTGGAAAAAGTAGAATTTCTGACAGATACTGAGTGAATCCAGAAAATGATTAGAGTGAAAGGAGAGTAAAGTCAAGATAGAAGAAGAGATGAAAGAAATAATGAAATGCGTTTAAGCTAGTTGGAAAAATAAAGTAGTGTAACAAGAATGGCTGGAAGTCTAGTCACTTGGTGGGTGTCCGTGTGATGGTAGGTGTGTAGGTATGTTGATATGTATAGTATAAGGTAAAGGGACCCCTGACCATTAGGTCCAGGCGTGGCCGACTCTGGAGTTGCGGCGTTCATCTCTCTTTATTGGCCGAGGGAGCCGGCGTACAGCTTCCGGGTCATGTGGCCAGCATGACTAAGCAGCTTCTGGCGAACCAGAGCAGCGAAAGGAAACGCCGTTTACCTTCCCGCCGGAGTGGTACCTATTTATCTACTTGCACTTTGATGTGCTTTCGAACTGCTAGGTTGGCAGGAGCTGGGACCGAACGACGGGAGCTCACCCTGCTGCGGGGATTCGAACTGCCGACCATGCGATCGGCAAGTCCTAGGCGCTGAAGTTTTACCCACAGCGCCACCCACGTCCCTTGCATGTATAGTATAGGTAGGTATTATATATAGTAATGTAGGTATGTTTTATGTTATGAAAATAAGGTAGTGTGTTGTGTATGTGTATTGTGTAAATGTATATGTATGTGTTTTATATGTTAATAAAATTTAAATAAATAATAATAAAAAGATATGTCATGAACGCTGGACGGAGTCCACTTCTGATAGCTGCCCCAGCTACTGGCTGCAACGCGATTCATTTTGAGCAGCGGTCCTCCAGTGGAATTTCCATCCATTGTCAGGAATTTCTGCTAATGGCACATGACAGAGGACATCCCTGATGGTGAACTGGGCCACCAATTGTGACCGGTGCCAAGAACAGTACAGGCTAACTCTGAGTCAGCCATCTGCAAAGTGATCGTTGTAACGAGCAATGATATTTCACTCCCAGACAGTCTTGTCATGGGCGTGAAAAAGATTTAGCGCTGCTGTTTAGTGGCACTCAGTTACGCATGCCAAAGCAAATGGACTTCAATGGGGCCAAGCATATATCTGCAAAGCTCCGTTCTGGGTTCAGTTTCTTAGTGAGAAGAAACAGAGTCTGCAGGACTGTTTGGAACTGTGAGATAGCTGCCTATATTTATTATATAAAGATCCCCTTTGATCTTTCTCTTGGGCCCCATCATATGATCCAAACCAAAACCAGGTGGATTAATTTTTCAGTGTTTTCAGTCAAAACTTCAAGCACCTACACATATTTCACGCCCCTCCCCCTCCAAGCCTGCAGAAATATAAAATAAAGCATGTTGAATGCAGCAATATAGTACTGGAATGATGGTTCATGTAGGATTCTTCTGTTGCTGGCACATAAAAAGAGGCTGTAATCCCTTTGATGAACTTGACCTATTTGGCTGAACTGGTGAAGAACAAGGTAGTGTGCTCATGTGCTATTTTCAACTGTTATATTTCATTCCTTTCCTTGCATTCTTCACGGCTAAGCTCATTTGCATGAAAAATAAAAGGATTCTGGATTTTTTAAGTTCATTAGTCCCCACTGCTTATTCCGTCTAATCCCTTGTGAATATGATGCTGATGCCATTCAGCTTGAAAGGATTAGAATAACAGTAGCAATGAATTTCTAAGGAGACCCTTCCCTCTCCCCCCTTGATTTCCATTCCGAAATCTCCCACAAAGGATGTACACACACACACACACACACCCTGAGGGCCTAGAAATTGATAATATAGTATGTCAGCAGAAATTACTGGTGGAGAGAGAGAGAGAGAGAGAGAGAGAGAGAGAGAGAGAGAGAGAGAGATGTTTAAAGTTTCCCACTTGTACTAAAGCAGGAAAACAGCAGCTGTGAAATGCAAATTCACAGGAATGAATCAACACTTTTATAAAACATCTGATTTTATTTTGCAGCTTTCCGCTCCCAGCTCTTTCCTGGCCAAAAAAAAAAAAGAGGAAAAGTGTAGAAGCTTGTCCTTGTTTTCCCCACGCCTCTGTATCCTCGCTTGCTAACCTCGCTGATAAAATCATGTTCCATTATGAAGACTGCTCATACGAAAGCTCAGGTTCCACTGTTTGCTAATATCTATCCTTTCTGTACCTTCCTCAGAATTGGGGACGTTGGGAATACAAAATGCACCAGATGGAAGGAGGCAGAAAGCAGTCAGGTGACTGTTAAGATGAGACGAAAGATAATCGGGGATTACCAATATTTCTCATAAATATTCTTAAATGTTTCTTATACATCAAGGCTGCAGATACCTTCAGAACTAACATCTGGGCAGAATCGGGATATTGTTTAGGACCAGTTCCCGCTTGCTTGAAATCTTACAACCGGGAAAACTCATGGTCATTATGGTAGATGAAAAAGGTGCTGCCACAATTGTAGAAATTATGTGAAGGGGCCAAAGCCCATGTTTGGGGAAAGAGATAGTTATTATGATTCTTTATTCCTTGTACCCTGCCCATCTGACTGGGTTAGGATCCTGAGCTTATTTTAGGCAGTCTGAAAATGGCCTTCACAGACTGTGTTCCTTGCAATAATCTGCGACGTGTAAAGAATTCTGCATCATAGTTGACACCTGTCTGATCTGAAGTTTAAGTCTTAACCAAGCCAGAAGACTTTCAGTCAGATCAAGGGCAAGAGCGATGGTGTTCCCAGAACATGTGCAGACCAGCTCTTTGAAGTTTTAAAAGTTATCTTAACAGCAGTGTATGGGAATGTTGGAAAAGAAGCGTTGAAGGTCTCTCAACACCTGCCCCCCCCCCCAATTTGTATTCATGGCAGACTTCTGGATCAGAGGTCTTGCCACTGAAACAGCAGCTCTGGCTCAGCTAACTGCCTGGTCTCAGCTATCAACTGCTCAATGACAGAACCCATTAAGCTTTTGCACACACAGATTCAAATAAAGGCAGCTATATTGATATCCTGTTTGTATCACAAATTTGGAGAAGTGCTCCTCCTGCCCCACTTTGCAGCATCTGGGTGGAAAATACATTATTAATAATAATAATAATAATAATAATACCCCACCCATCTGGCTGGGTTTCCCCAGCCACTCTGGGCAGCTCCCAACAGAATAATAATAATAATAAAGTGATAAAACATCAAACATTAAAAACTTCCCTAAACATCGTTGCCCTCCAATGTCTTCTAAAAGTCAGTCTATTTCCTTGACATCTGATGGGAGGGTGTTCCACAGGGCGGGCGCCACCACCGAGAAGGCCCTACAGCAATGCATCATATTTGAGGCTGTCTTGATCCAATGGCCAAGGAATTGCAACAGGTGGTTCGCAAGTAATCTTGTGGACGGATTATTAACTGCTACCCACCATGTTGATTCTGTTTCACGGGTATTGAAAGATAGCCATTGGCTTCCAGTTTGTATGTGGGTGCCATTCAAAGGGCTTATTTGGACTTATAACACCCTAATATCTCAAGAATTTAACATCACTACTTCAGATGTCTTCTAAAAGTCAGATAGTTGTTTATTTCCTTGACATCTGATGGGAGGGCATTCCACGGAGAGGGCGCCACTGCTGAGAAGGCCCTCTGCCTGGTTTCCTGTAACCTCACTTCTCGCAGTGAGGGAACTGCCAGAAGGTCCTTGGAGCTGGACCTCAGTGTCTGGGCTGAACGGTGGGGGTGGAGACACTCCTTCAGGTATACTGAGATGAAGCCATTTAGGGCTTTAAAGGTCAGCACCAACACTTTTAATTGTGCTTGGAAACGTACTGGGAGCCAATGTAGGTCTTTCAAGACCGGTGTTATGTGGTCTCAGTGGCCACTCCCAGTCACCAGTCTAGCTGCTGCATTCTGGATTAGTTGTAGTTTCAAGGTCACCTTCAAAGGTAGCCCCACACAGAGCGCATTGCAGTAGTCCAAGCGAGAGATAGCCAGAGCATGCACCACTCAGTCCCTACTAATCTTCCCCAAATCATGTGGTTTTATCTGCCTAACCAAAACATTCCATTCTATTTCTTAGCATTATTCCCTAACATTGCTAGCCTAACATTATCAGTTCAAAAGTAAACCTCACTGAGTTTAATGGGACTTACTCCCAGATAAGCTTGCAACCTCAGGCTTTCTGCACAATTCCCAGTGTTATGCATGGAATGACACCTTGAGCTGTCTAAAACACATAAGCTTGCACAGGGACAAATGTCCCTATTAGGACGAAATGATGTTTCTAATTTCACACAATAATCTAGATGAGGTTTATGTGGCTTCCAGTAATCAGGTGATTCAACTCAGTGCTTTCCAAGTATTACATCCCCTTTGGTCAACCCAGTTCTTTCATATAAAAATGAGGGTAGGCATTATTACAGCAAAGGATGAAATTTAAGTAGATAGACAATGTGCAAAATATTCCAATTTTTAGACTTTCCCTGCAACAGAAATGTGCTCTTTTTGATATATATACCCACTTAAAATCAGTTACCACAGAACAATTACATAAGGTAACAGGAGACAGACTAGACTAGACCATTAAAATATACTACTGAAATATGCTTCATTTTAATTCAAGTAGTGTTGCTCGAGGCAATCAATTTTGGATGCGAACTGATATGGTGACAACACATTCTTACTGCAGATTAAAAATGAAATAACAGAGTTGGAATTGTGGTGTGGTTTTTTTTGGGGGGGAGGGTAGATGCAAGTGCCTTAAGTAGCTTCTCTGCGTATTCTAGAAATGGTAGCAATAGTCAAAGGAAAGGGACGCAGGTGGCGCTGTGGTCTAAACCACAGAGCCTAGGGCTTGCTGATCAGAAGGTCGGTGGTTTGAATCCCCGCGACGGGGTGAGCTCCCATTGTTCGGTCCCAGCTCCTGCCCACCTAGCAGTTCGAAAGCACGTCAAGTGCAAGTAGATAAATAGGTACCGCTCTGGCGGGAAGGTAAACGGCATTTCTGTGCACTACTCTGGTTCACCAGAAGCGGCTTAGTCATGCTGGCCACATGATCCAGAAGCTGTCTGCGGACAAACGCTGGCTCCCTTGGCCTATAGAGCGAGATGAGTGCACAACCTCAGAATCGTCCATGACTGGACCTAATGGTCAGGCAGTACCTTTGCCTTTACCTTTAGTCAAAGGAAAAGTTCAGAATTAACACCAGCCACTGTCTCTTTGAGCCAGTGTGGTGTAGTGGTTAAGAGTGGTAGATTCGTAATCTGGTGAACTGGGTCCGTGTCTCCGCTCCTCCACATGCAGCTGCTGGGTGACCTTGGGCTAGTCACACTTCTCTGAAGTATCTCAGCCCCACTCACCTCACAGAGTGTTTGTTGTGGGGGAGGAAAGGAAAGGAGAACGTTAGCTGCTTTGAGACTCCTTCGGGTAGTAATAAAGCGGTATATCAAATCCAAACTCTTCTTCCCAACATAAGAACCTCCCCCAGTTTGCACAACCATTGTTTCTATAGTTTTAGGTCCCCTGGGCCATATATGCAAAAGCACTGCTTTTTTTTCTTTAAAAATGTTTAGGGGTACTCTCATTTTGACTAAAGAAAATCACCATTTTATGGTTCAAATCGGGAAAAAGAAATACAGTAAATGGACAAAAGTACAAAGATTCACAAAATGTTTAGAGGTATGCATACCCCCGCGTCCCCCCAGAAAAAGCACTGTGCAAAAGTAACTGAAAAAAACCTGAGCCTTCTTAATATTACAACTCGAACACTGTGACACACAGCTATGCATAATTTTTGAAAAACAAGACCACCTGGGTTGAGCTAAATTGAGAAAATGGGATAGTTTGAAATTACATGGGGAGATGGGGAGTTCTGTAACAAAGTGTGAGTGTAGACTGGTGTATATATATATTCAATGGCAATTTCTTCACCTGGATTTCTCAGCAGTTTTAAATCTACCACAGCAGAGCAACTCAAAGTACCTCCTTCAGGCTGCCCAGACAAACTAGGTTTTGTCTCTCCAGTGATACCTGATAGAGGTTGTCAGAAGTAGGCCAAGATTCACGAAAAGTAGGGCAGACTTTTGCAAGAGCCACAGACGCTTGCTGTGAACTCAGCCAGGCAGACGATGCTCAAATCGTTACAGCGGAAGTGACAGAACTGTTTTTCAGCTTCTCATGAGATGGCTTTTATCAGAGCACTTGAATGATGAGCTGGACAGACAGACAGATAGCTGTCACTCCACTGGTATGCCCATGTTCAGGGCCAGATTTAGGTTTGATGAGGCCCTAAGCTACTGAAGGTAATGGGGCCCTTTATATGTCCAGCTGTCCTTTGTCAACAACAAATTGTCGCTGTTTTTTGTGTTGAATATATGCTATATGGTAACTTATGGACCTGATAGGTATCTAACCAGTGATATTTTAGGGAGCAGGCTAACAGGCGGGGCCCATGACTTACATCATAGGAGCCTACAAAACACTGTTGCTGTTTGTAGGTTTTATTTTATTTGTTTTTTATCTCTCCCCCCCCCCCTTTAATTTTTTTGGGGGCCTCCAAGAGAGTGGGGCCCTAAGCTATAGCTTGTTTAGCTTATACATGTATCCGGCACTGCTCATGTTAATGCATGCACCCTTCATTCCAAATGATCATTCCAATTGCTAGACAACACAGAATAACTTTATTGATTTCATTCATCACTTCTGGTTACTGAACATCATTCCATGTGGTGTAATCATTGCTCATATAACCTGGAAGCTTTCTCAACCTGTCTCTCTCTGTGTTTTAAATCAGATATAAAGTAACCTCTTATGTGGAGGCTGAACTCCTATATTCACCTACCTGGGAATAAACCCCATTGAATGCAATGGAATTTACTTCTGCAGCTACATATATAGGTAAGGTAAAGGTAAAGGGACCCCTGACCATTAGGTCCAGTCGTGGCTGACTCTGGGGTTGCGGCGCTCATCTCGCTTTATTGGCCGAGGGAGCCGGCGTTCGTTTGTCCGCAGACAGCTTCCGGGTCATGTGGCCAGCATGACTAAGCCGCTTCTGGCAAACGAGAGCAGCACACAGAAACGCCGTTTACCTTTCCGCTGGAGCGGTACCTATTTATCTACTTGCACTGGCGTGCTTTCGAACTGCTAGGTTGGCAGGAGCAGGGACTGAGCAACGGGAGCTCACCCCGTCGCAGGGATTCGAACCACCGACCTTCTGATCGGCAAGTCCTAGGCTCTGTTGTTTAACCCACAGCGCCACCCACGTCCCTACATATATAAGACTGCACTGTTAATGATGCATTGGTACAAATGATGCATTGGTACAAATGTCCACTATAAATTCAGGACGATAAGCCAGTTGGTTTGTCAGTTTTGTGTCAGTTTTGCTGTAACATTTATAATCTGTGGGGAGTGGGTGGGTGGAGTTCCTGCCAGTTCTTCCTCCAGGGAATAGCAACACTAGAATTCAAAATCCTTTTTGTTTATACAGCATTCCGTTATTAGATTTGACAGAACATGGAAGCCTTGCAGAAGAACATCACAGAAGCTTCATGCTGATTGTTGACAACAGGAGTATATGGCAAGAATTATTCCTCAATACACCTTTGTAAGTTTTGCTTTAAATTCCAGCTGAAAAGGAAGAGTAGCATTGTTGGAATAATAGAATATGCTACTGTCAGAGCTGCTTCCAGATCCTAGCTCACAGAGGATCACGCTAGCCAGCGATCATTAAATAAAAGTCTTTATTGAGTTACAGTTTCCATTCTCAAGCTGCTGCGTGCAACTCTACGTCTCATGGTTAGATCGGCGAAGCTCCATCTGAGTCTCCGCCCCTTGTACACCAACTTAATATCCTAGCCTTGCTCCACCTTTTCCGCCTGACTGTTCTTCTCTGGGTCCCTCTGCCCCCCGGGGTCTCTTCCTTCCGGGATTCCTCTGACGCTGACGCTGACCCCCCTGACTCTTCTCCCTCCTTTCGGCGGGCTTTAGGACCTGGCTCCCTTTCCGGGCTGCCTACTGCGCCACCTTCCTGTGCATTTGAACTTGGCACGCGCGCCCAACCTTCCACCTTCCGTCTGACCGTTTCTTCGCTCCCCGATGGAGGTGTGGCCACTCCTGACTCGTGCCCTCCCCCCTGTTGTGAGCTGCCAGCGCTTGATCCCTGGCGCCCTTCCTCTTCCCTGCTCTCTGGCGGTGACGCTGGTCCTGATTTCCAACTGCTCATCTTTTCATCTGCCTCCTCTCCCTCGCTCTCTGTTTCCTCCCTTGCCCTTGCCTCTGCTCCTGAACCCCTGACATCCATCCCCCCCTCGAAGCCCCCTCTTCCCCCCTCCCCTCCTTTCGGTGCGGGATCTGGGTGCTGCCGTGTCAGGGGGACGAATGTCGGATACAGTTCGCTTCCCGTGGCGGGCCGCCATCCGAAGTCTTCCGGTTCTTCCTCCCTGCTCTCGTTGACGACGGTCACCTCCGCTTCCATCTCTGTGCCGCCGTGCTCGAAACCCGGGTCGTCCCCGAAAACGTCCATGTCCGTCTCTCCCTCGTTGCCTTCTGGAGACGTTGCTCGTCCTGGACCCTCCAGCCACCTTCTGCGGAACTGCTCCTCTGGTCGATCATCCCACCAATACGAGGGTTCTGAAGCAGATCCCGAGGGTGACCCCTCTGGGGAACGGGCGTCTCGTGTCGGTTCCTCGTCCGAGTCGAACCCCCGGAACGTGCTGGCTGAAAGCGTGGGCGTGAAAAGCCAGTCGTCGAAAAAGTCTGCTGGCATTGGCCTATGTGGGAAGAGGGCATGAAACTCTTCTTTGAGCAGAGGTTCGTCTAAAGCGTAGCCCGGCACCCAGCTGTTGGCACTGGCCGGGGTGCCCTCCTTGGCGAGAAGGTATTCTACCCCCTCTTCCCCCCATCTGGAGTCCAAAATCTCCGTGACTTCGTTGATGCGCTCCTCCTGTGCCACTCCCCCTTGCCCGGTTCTCTCTCGGAGCGGACCCGGTGCCGTTCCTGGTTCCTGAAACCTGTGAGGTGCCTTGTAGGGAGTGAGCACCGATCTGTGGAACACCGGATGCATTCTGGAACCCTCCGGAAGAGCCAGCCTGAAAGCCACCGGGTTGACCTGTTCGTCGACTTGGTAGGGCCCCAGTTGTTTATGCCCTAGTTTCTTCTTCGCCAACGACCTGGCCGGCACTGCGTGGGCTGCTAACCAGACCCAGTCTCCCACATGGATCTCTTCGCCAACCCTTCTGTGTTTGTCCGCTTGTACCTTGTATGCGTGTTTAGCCAGCTCCAGGTGCCGCCGCAGCTGATCGTGGACCTCCTGCAACTCCGACGCGAACGCATCTGCTGTCTGCGGCTCCCCCTC
Organism: Podarcis pityusensis; assembly: GCF_964106645.2. NCBI lineage: Eukaryota > Metazoa > Chordata > Lepidosauria > Squamata > Lacertidae > Podarcis > Podarcis pityusensis. The sequence goes on along the minus strand of NC_138036.1, from coordinate 50,955,849 downwards.
CCCCATTCTTTCCAGTCCCGGGAAGGTTCTAGGGTGCCTCCCGTTGTTGGCGAAGAACGGCGTGACCCCCGTGGACACGTGCTTCGTGTTGTTGTAGGCGAACTCAGCGAGAGGCAGGTAATCCACCCACGTCGCAGGCTGTTGATTCGCATAACATCTCAGGTACTGCTGCATGATGGCATTGACCCGCTCCGCTTGCCCGTTGGTCTGCGGGTGTCTAGCCGACGCCAGGTTGATCTTGACGTTCAGGAAGCCCATCAGCCTCTGCCAGAAGTTTGAGATGAACTGTCGCCCTCGGTCGGACAGAATAGACCGCGGCAGACCGTGAACCTTGAACACGTGGTCTATGAACAGTTTGGCGGTTTGTTCCGCCGTGGCCACCTTCGCACACGGAATGAAATGTGCCATCTTGGAGAACAAATCCACCACCACCAGCACAGCCGTCTTGCCCCTCGAGCTGGGCAGATCCGTGACAAAGTCCAGGGCCACTCTCTCCCATGGCTCGAACGGAGTTTGCAGCGGTTCCAGCAGTCCGGCCGGCGGTCTGTGCACTGGTTTGGCCCTCTGGCAGGTGTCACACCTCGCCACGTAGTCCGCGACTTCCCCTCTCATTCCGGGCCACCAGAAGTCTCTGGCTACTAATTCCACCGTCTTCTCCTTGCCAAAGTGCCCGGCAGTGGGCGCGTCGTGCAGCTGCTGCAGTACCTTGGCGCGAAGTTCGTCTCCCGGCACATAGATGGCCCCTTTACGGATGAGCAAACCATCTCGCAGCTGGAACTCGTCGGTCGCTGCCGTGCCCCTGTGCACCTCTGCCATCTTTGCTTGCGCGAAGGAGTCATCCTGCAACGCTCGTCGCACCGCATCCAGGTCAACTGTTGCCGCCGCGCACGCCCACACTGTCGGTGCGAAGATGTGCATGGCGGCCGCTGGCGTTGCCTCCTCCAGATACTGTGGCTTACGGGAGAGAGCATCCGCCATGATGTTGGTGTCCCCCGGGACATACTCTATTCGGAAGTCGAAATTCGCAAAGAACTCAGCCCAACGTATCTGCCTCTGGTTCAGGAACTGTGCCGTGCGCCAGTGCTCTAGATTCTTGTGGTCCGTGCAGACCTGCACCGTGTGCTTGGCGCCGATCAGGAAGTGCCTCCACGCTTTGAACGCTGCATGAATGGCCAGCAACTCCCTGTCCCAGATGGTGTAGTTCTGTTCGGACTTGCTGAGCTTCCTTGAGTAAAACGCTCCCGGCCTCCAAACCCCCTGCGGGTCTTTCTGCAGCAGGACTGCTCCCACGGCTCTGTCCGAAGCGTCTGTCTCCACCCTCATCGGCCTGCTGGGGTTGACATGAAGCAGCTGCTCTTCCGACGCGAAGAGACGCTTGAGTGCCTGAAAGGACTGCTCCGCCTGCTCTGTCCAGATGAACTTCTTTTTCTTGGAGCTGAGCGTGTCCGTGATGGCCGCTGTCTGCATCGCAAAGCCTTTGATAAACTTGCGATAGAAGTTCGCGAAGCCGACAAACCGTTGGACCTCCTTCCGGTTGCGTGGGCTTTTCCAATCCAACACTGCTCGGACCTTGGCGCTGTCCATGGCGAGCCCTTTATCAGACAACTTGTAGCCCAGGAAATCCACCTCGGTCACGTCGAATTGGCACTTCTCCAGCTTGGCGTAAAGCCTATGTTGCTGTAGCCTGCTCAGCACTTCCTTGACGTGTCTGTCATGCTCCTGCTGCGATTCCGAAAAGATCAGGATGTCATCCAAGAAACAGACGCACGTCTTGTAGAGGAGCCCCGCCAACACGTGATGCATGAAAGCTTGAAAAACGTGGGAGCCATTTTGCAATCCAAAAGGCATAACTCTATATTCGTAGGTGCCCAGGGGCGTGAACATTGCTGTCTTCCACTCATCTCCCTCCCGCATGCGAATGAGGTTGTATGCCCCTCGCAGGTCCAACTTGGTGAACACTCTGCCCTTCCGTACCTTTGCGAGGAGGTCGTCGATTCGGGGCATGGGGAAGTCCGATGGCTTGGTCACACTGTTCAAGATGCGAAAGTCCACTACAAGTCTTTTTTGGGGCGTGTCCCGCTTCTTAACAAAGAATACCGGACTGCCCCCCGCTGCCTTGGACTCTCGGATGAAACCGCGCTCCAAATTATGATCTATGAACTCTTTGAGTTCCTGCAGTTCGTCCTCAGACATGGAATACAGCTTCCCTTTGGGCAGCGCCACCCCCGGCAGCAGGTCAATTTTGCAGTCATATGGTCTGTGGGGGGGTAGCCTGTCTGCCTCTTTCTCGCAGAAAACCTCCAAAAATTCTGCGTACTTGTGGGGAACCGCTTGCAGCGTGCCTAGCTGCAGCTGTGACTCCTCTTCCCCTCCTTCCTGCCTGGGCACGATGCAGTGTTCAGCACAAAAGGAAGAGCCGAAGGTCAGCTGCCTCTGGTACCAAGCCAGCGTCGGGCTGTGCTTGTCCAGCCAACTCATGCCCAATACAATGGGCGTGTCCGACAGTTGAGTGACATTGAAGCTGATGATTTCCCTGTGATTCCCAAGTCGCATCACCATTGGTGGCGTCTGCTTCACCACTTGCCCCCCTAGCAGCTCCCTGCCATCCACCGTGACAACCTGCAGGGGCAGCGTGGCAGGCAGCAACTGTATAGCGTGCCGGTCGACAAAGTCCTGCCCTATAAAGTCCGCATTGCTTCCGGAGTCAATGGTGATTGGCACGTCCATGGTGATTCCATTGGGCAGCTGGAGCGACGCGGTGAGCTTCACTACCGGTTTGGGCGGGAGGGGGTCCATGGGCTGTAAAATCTCTGGGGACTGCTTCACTGACACGTCTGGCTGGGCCCCAGTGCCTCTTCCTCCAACCAGACTCCTTCGTTTCCCTGCTGTGGTTGTCCTTGCTGCGTTGCTGCAGTTACCATTGCTGAGGCTGCAGTGTGCTTGTGGAGCCTCTGGGGACACTCTTTCGCCATATGCTGTGGATCATCGCAGATGTAACACTTCCTGTTCCCTCTAGGAGGCTTCGCTTTCACTGCTGCCGGTGCTAGGGCTCTGGCTGCTGACTGAGCCCTTGCACCTCCAACCTCCATAGGTTCCGCTCCTCCTCCTGGCGGAGGCGTGGATTGCGCACGCGCTGCTTCTCTGGGAAGGAAGGAGGAGCCCCTGGCTGGTTCGCGCCCTCCACGCCCTTCGTCCCTGCTCCACGGACGTCCTTCCAGCCGCACCCCCACCGCCAGCGCCCTCTGAACGATCTCCTGCGTGGTCCGGGGTCTCTCCCCCCTCGCAATTTCATCTTTAACCGAGCCGTGCAATCCCTCCCAAAACAGGTCTCTTACAGGAGCCGAATCTCTGTCCCATTCCAGGGCACTGACCAAAGCGAAAAAGCGGGCATGGTACTGCCTTACGCTGGCCCTCCCTTGCTTCAGTCCATGTATCTCCTGCCGAGCAAGATCCACGTCAATGCTTGATAAAAGGCACCCATCCATCGCTTTAATAAAGGCATCCGCATTTTGGAGCGCCGGATCCTTATCTCTCCACAAATTGCGCAGCCATGCTTTAGCATCTCCATGCAAATGGGACATGATGAATCCCACCTTCTCTTGCTCATCTCTAAAGTCTTTGTTCAGCAGTTGCAGTGCACACATTACATCTGCTCTAAAGTTGGGGTACTGTTGCAAATTCCCATCGAAGTGAGAGACCAGACCGCCTGTTCGTCTCCCCAACCCAATCCCCTCCGGTTTGGGTGTCAGTTGCCCTTGCTTCGTAAGCACTTCCAACCTGACCTGGAGATCCCTGTAGGCGGCAGCTGCGTCCTCCTCTCTCTTCCTGGATGCAAGAGCCTCGGCATTCAGTCGTGTCACTGCTTCTCTGAGTTCCACTATCTGCTGTTCGGCCGTCATGTTGTCTGCCGTTCGTGAGCTCGCTAGTAGGCACCCGCTTTCTCTCCTCTCCGCGAGGACGTAGATGCCCACAATCTAGGGATGGAGCTTACTGTCAGAGCTGCTTCCAGATCCTAGCTCACAGAGGATCACGCTAGCCAGCGATCATTAAATAAAAGTCTTTATTGAGTTACAGTTTCCATTCTCAAGCTGCTGCGTGCAACTCTACGTCTCATGGTTAGATCGGCGAAGCTCCATCTGAGTCTCCGCCCCTTGTACACCAACTTAATATCCTAGCCTTGCTCCACCTTTTCCGCCTGACTGTTCTTCTCTGGGTCCCTCTGCCCCCCGGGGTCTCTTCCTTCCGGGATTCCTCTGACGCTGACGCTGACCCCCCTGACTCTTCTCCCTCCTTTCGGCGGGCTTTAGGACCTGGCTCCCTTTCCGGGCTGCCTACTGCGCCACCTTCCTGTGCATTTGAACTTGGCACGCGCGCCCAACCTTCCACCTTCCGTCTGACCGTTTCTTCGCTCCCCGATGGAGGTGTGGCCACTCCTGACTCGTGCCCTCCCCCCTGTTGTGAGCTGCCAGCGCTTGATCCCTGGCGCCCTTCCTCTTCCCTGCTCTCTGGCGGTGACGCTGGTCCTGATTTCCAACTGCTCCCCTCTGAGTCCCCTCTGGCTCTATCTTCCTGGGGTGTCCCCCTAGGCTCCCCCCTTGCCCTGGCCACTGGTGCTCCTTTCTGTGAATCTTCTGATTCACTGGAAAGACTCGGAGATCTCGGGTCGTCGTCATCACTCATCTTTTCTTCTGCCTCCTCTCCCTCGCTCTCTGTTTCCTCCCTTGCCCTTGCCTCTGCTCCTGAACCCCTGACAGCTACTTTAGAATAAAAATCCACAAGTAACTGCAAGTTATACAAAAAATTGGCCAGTGAATGCCAAGAGAAAAATAATGGTCATGCATCGTGATAATTTTACCCTAGCAACTAAAATACTGAGAATCACAGATTGTTTATTATTTATATTTGTATGAGGTGATGATGGCAATTTTCAACCTTGGAGTTTCAAAGATGGCAAGCGCTGGTGTGAACTGCTGTACTACGGTACAGAATGTCTGTTCCTTCATATCCTTGCCCTCCGTGAATTCCTGTAATCCTCTTTTGAAGCCATCCCAGTTGGTAGCCTGCCCATAGGATTGTCTGATCTGCTAGGGCTCTTCTCATAGCTGTCAACTTACAGATTTGAAAATAAGGGACCAGCAGCCTTGAAAATAAGGGACCAGCAGCTAAAATAAGGGACCTGCAGCCTCACTTGTTCCAGGCACTCCAGTCTTCCTGTCCTCCTGCAGTCTGGTCAAACTCATGCTGGTAGCTTCAAGAACACTGTCCAACCAACTTTGTAATCAGAGGTTCAACTGAATAGAATCTGAATCACATGCACCACAAGGCCTACGCAGCCTCAACTTAAGATGGCTCCCTGGCCTGGCTTTGCACTGCAAAGTTTGCAGCAGCACGTGCAACAAAATGGCGTCCAGCATTCAAAAAACCCCTCAGCTTGCCTTAACTAGCCGCACACAAGGCATGCAAACTCCACCCCCCCCCCAGTCGTTCTTAGACTTCTTATTGTGTGAGCAACACAGCCAAGCAACACAGTTGGAGCCTTCCTCCTCCCTGGCCGGCAGAGAGGGAGGGAGGGAGAGGAGCTGCTTCCTTTGAAATGTAAGGGACATCATTTAAGGGACACTTAAGGGACATCCATCAATAAGGGACAGCAGTGGGACATGGCGCTGGAATAAGGGACTGTCCCTTCAAATAAGGGACACTTGACAGCTATGGCTCTTCTTATTCTTTCTTGCAGAAATCCCCAAATGCCTGATATGAACTTCAGGTCTTGCGATGTGTATCTGATTGGTTGTCAGGCATGTCAGCCACTGTCAGACTCGAAACACCAGCCTTCTCAGTATTGAACTGAAGCCCTGCTCTGCTGAAAAGCAAGAGTTGCAGGTTCCCTGGAGGCCCAAACAGCTTTGCCACCACCTGCTTGTCTCGCTCCATCTCTCCTTACTGTGCTTGATTGCTATCCCCTATAGAAAAAGATCTCCCTTTTTGCTTTAGTCAATGTTGGGCTGAAATAGATGCTGCGTCAGAAACAGGCAATGTGTTTGTCTACATAGGCCGATGCCCATTCCCATAATGTATAAGTTCCCTTCCTATGAAAAGCAGACCCATTTGCATGTAAAATTAGCACGCTTCCCATTGGTGGGTGGGTGTGATAAGAAGTCATTATTTATTTAGGTTTGTTTGTGCTTTCATTTAATCTCTTCCACCAGGAAAGCGCTCTATGGACAAATGCCAGCTCCCCCGGCCTGAAAGTGGAGTGGAGTCCAGCACCCCATAGTCACATTTGACTGGACTTAACCATCCAGGGGTCCTTTAACTATTTATTTCCAGGGATGCAGGTGGTGCTGTGATCTAAACCACTGAGTCTCTTGGGGTTGCCAATCAGAAGGTCAGCAGTTTGAATTCCCGTGACGGGGTGAGCTCCCATTGCTCTGTCCCAGCTCCTGCCAACCTAGCAGTTCGTAAGCACGCCAGTGGGTCTGAGCCCCACTTTTGGCACAAGATTCCTGTATTGTAAGGGGTTGGGCTAGATGACCCTCATGGTCCCTCCCAAACTCAATTCTCTGATTCAATGAAGCAAATATCCCGCTTCCCATGGGCTCCATCTATTCATGAATATCCACCTTTCACACATCACATTCTTGCACATGCACACACCATTCTGCCTCAACCACATTTGAAACCTCCCATGTACGCACGCAAACATATACCAGCCGACATCCAAAAACATGACATCGATTCACATTTGTGCCCTGGTTTCAGTCCACAAATATCCACTGGCTTCTGTTGACTGTCTTCCAAAGGTGAACTTCCATCAGCCGACATCCAGAAACATCAGTCTACTTTAGCCTTGTAGCCTCCACCAACTTCCAAATTCAAAAGCCATTGGCTTCCATCCACCAACATCTGCCAGCTTCTCTCAGGTCCATCATGAGACGTCCACCAGCTTCCAACCACAGATATCAGCAGTCTTCAAGCAAGCAAACTTGCCTTATTATCGCTCCCTAGCATCCCACTGCCAGAGGATTGCCTCCTTCCATTCACCACTTTGCCTCCTCCAAGTGGAAGAAACCTGGGCAGTGCTGAATGTCATATCCATTGTCAGGTGTGTCCTGCTGGAAACAGAAAAGGGCTTTCCCCTTGGCCTGCCTTCATATCCACTCAGTTGCCAAGTGCTTCTGTGACATCACAAGAAACCCACAGCCAATGGCAACAGCTGGGGAGGCATCATCTTCATTGCTTTGAGCTTCACAATGGCAAGGTGACCTATCAGTGATTTTGTGCTTGTTTATTCGGGACATGGGTGGTGCTGTGGTCTAAACCACTGAGCCTCTTGGCCTTCCTGATCAGAAGGTTGGTGGTTTGAATCCCCGTGATGGGGTGAGCTCCCATTGCATTGTCCCAGCTCCTGCCAACCTAGCAGTTTGAAAGCACACCAGTGCAAGTAGATAAATAGGTACCGCTGTGGCAGGAAGGTAAATGGCATTTCCGTGTGCTCTGGTTTCCGTCAGGGTGTTCCATTGCTCCAGAAGTGGTTTAGTCCTGCTGGCCACATGACCTGGAAAGCTGTCTGTGGACCAACGGTGGCTCCCTCGGCCTGAAAACAGAGATGAGTGCCAGACCCCATAGTCGATTTTGACTGGACTTAACCATCCAGGGGTCCTTTACCTTTTACCAAAGCACAAAGAGCAGGAGAAGGAGAAGAAGCTTGGGAAGAATGTCTATTTGTGGCATCCTTGGTTCAAATAATCTGAAGGAGGTGAGCTGAGAAAGGCCTTTGCTGAAGACATTGTGATGCCGCTATCAGTCTAAGTACTGTAGAAAGTATTGAGCTAAGGCATTGCTTTTTAATGACCACTCCTAGCTGTTCCAAACTAGACTTTGACCTGACCCAACGATGCTGCAAAACAGGCTATGGGTTTATGTTATTTATTCCTTGCATTTATATTCAATCTTTCTTCCAAGGAGCTCAAGATGGCGTACAGAGTTCTCCTCCCCATTTTATCCTCAGAACAACCTTGTGAGATAGGTTAGGCAAAGAGTGAGGAGCTGGCCCAAGACCACCCATTGAGCTTTATGGTTGAATGAGGATTTGAATTCTCGTTTCCCAGGTCCAGCACACTAACCACTGCAGAAAACTGGATTTGCGCCTGCCTAGACTTTTGGAAGAAAGAACACAATTCACTGATAAATATTTTTTATCTAGGTTTGTGATGACATGGCAGCAAAAACTGAGCTTTCGTGAATATATATATATATATATATATATATATATATATAGTTTTACAATTTAGAATATTCATTTAAACAACCTTAAAATATCAATGACTTCCCTTTCTCTCCTTCCATGTTTCATTTTGCATATCATAAATCCCTGCATATTTTACATAAACTAAACCATTCAGTATTTCATTATTATATCCATCAAAACTTACCTATACTGTTGAATTTATCTTAATGCTGCCAACGTTTTCAAGTGTACACAATTTCCCCCCATATATTCAATAAATATTTTCCAATCTCCTTTAAACATATTTCTTCTTGTTCTCTTATTCTATATGCTAAGTCTGCAAGCTGCGCATATTCCATCAGTTTAAGTTGCCATTCTTTAGTTGGGACTTCTCTCATTTTCCATTTTGAGGCTAACAAAACACAGGCCTCAGTAGTGGCATACATAAATAATCTTTTTTGACACCTGGGAATTCACCATATGAATTATCCCCAACAGAAAGGACTCTCTTTTTGGGGGGAAAGTGCTTTTAAACACTTTTTTCAATTCATTATGAATTATTTCCCAATTCTCTTTTACCCTTTTACAAGTCCACCACATATGAAAGAACCTTCCCTCAACCTCATTGCATCTCCAGCACTTATCTGATTCAATCTTATACATTTTAGCAAGCCTACTCAGAGTTAAATACTATCTGTAAACTGAGCTTTCGTTTTTTCCAGCAGAGCGAGTTTCACAACTTGGCTGTTAATGTTTAACAAGTTTAAGTTCTTGGAGCACATTTTTGTTTGAATTAGGAATGCTCACCTCCCAAGTTTGACACTTGTGCAAAGTACAATAGAAGACAAATGTTTGAATGTCAGCAGATGGTGAGACAAGAGATTGAAACTGTCAGGTTAAGTCAGGAGACTTTTCAAACAAACAAAAAAATGGGAGGAAAGGGGGAGAGGGGAAAAATGCCAATAAGCTTACAGAGATACAGATGAATTACACATTGCCTTACATAAGTTGGTTCGTCCATTAAGCTGCTGCACGTCACTGGAGAGTTTCACTTTCTTGTGACGTGCAGCGGATCACCCGCCCTCCTCTCCCTGTATTTAGGGTTGTTCTCATGGCCTTGAAGGCTGATTGCCGAAGAATTGATGCTTTTGAATTATGGTGCTGGAGGAGACTCTTGAGAGTCCCATGGACTGCAAGAAGATCAAACCTCTCCATTCTGAAGGAAATCAGCCCTGAGTGCTCACTGGAAGGACAGATCGTGAAGCTGAGGCTCCAAGACTTTGGCCACTTCATGAGAAGAGAAGACTCCCTGGAAAAGACCCTGATGTTGGGAAAGATTGAGGGCGCAAGGAGAAGGGGACGACAGAGGACGAGATGGTTGGACAATGTTCTTGAAGCTACCAACATGAGTTTGACCAAACTGTGGGAGGCAGTGGAAGACAGGAGTGCCTGTCGTGCTCTGGTCCATGGGGTCACGAAGAGTCGGACATGACTAAATGACTAAACAACAACAATGTCTGTCTAGGGGTCTCTATTTTGGAGCAGGGGACCGGTAGGAATTTTGCCATTTGGCTGATTGGCTGTTGCCACTTGGTTTTTGCCTACCGTGTAGCAAATCGTCACAACTTTGTAAGGTTGGTGGTTAGGCATTTGGTTCAATGTTTTGGGGAGAGGACGTGGTTGGCTGTGCCTGCCCCTCCATTGCTGCTGCTAGGAAATTCCGTTAAAGGAATCCAGGGGCTTGCCTTGCTTTTGTCCGAACCCTGCCAAGGGGCTAGGGCCACGCCAGAGCCCCTGGGAGCATCTGGGGTGAGCTGTGAGATCGAAGGAGTTCTCGCTCCCCCAGGATGCTTGCCCAGTGGATGGTGGTGCCCAGTGTCAGTCCTGTTCCTGCCACCGTGCAGGTTCAGGTAGTCTGGAACCAATGCCTAAGCAACCACTCACATGCTGTAATCAATAAAGTTGTGCCCAAAAATTAATACCAAAAACCTTAAACTAAAATCTGTGTCTATTGTGTCTTTGTTTGGGGGTGGTTTTGGGGGTCTCCACACGCAACTAGGCCAAGAATGTGTTTTACGCAGTGTTAAATATATCAACAAGATCCTGGCATGGAATTATCAACAAGTATTCCAAATTAAATATTAATTTAAAAACTACTTCTGTTTTGGTTCTTTTTTTGGTTTATTTAAAAACTTTTTATTTATTCTAGCTGCTTAGCTGAGACATATCAAATAGAAGAGAGAAATAATAAAGACCATATAAATAATGAGTTAAGCATTAAAAGCAGTGATACTGGTTAGAAGGTTGCTTGTGATGGAGAAGTTCTCCTGGGGTTGGTCTCCCCAAGCTTTGAAGAATTATTGGAAAAAGCCAAGGAAGATGCAGCCCATATTGAATCAAAAGGGGGTGGGTTGTGCCCATCATTAATCAGCATCTTCTGCAACATTTTGAGGACCAATTTTATTTATGTATTATTTATTAGATTTATATCCTACCCATCTTCCCAACGAAGTCCATTTCTCTGAATACATGCTAATTTATTGGTAGCCCTTGGGTTGATCTGACAGCCCTGGAGAGGATTCTATTCTTACTCCCCTTGCGCAGTTTTCCTTTTTTTAAATTTTACAATAATTTTTATTAGTTTTCAATTACAACAATCCAATGGTAGCCTCATTATAACAATGCTCAATTATAATACAATTACTCATCCCAATCATTCAGATGCCAAATTGTATAATTTAGGTGGCCTCCCGCGTGCTAGAATTGATGGTTAGATGGTTTACTTTGTTTCTGCGTTCTAAAATCTTATTCAACTCAATTACATTCCAGCCAAAATAACAATCCCTTATACGACAACTGCAATATTGACGACATCCATTTGTCTTTACACCTTAAATGATTTATAAAGATATAGGTGAAGCATTCAAACTATATCCATATTCCTCCTGTGTGTGACGATTATTCTGTCCGTGGTGTTTCTTCCTGTCCTTGTAAAATGTTACGTCTCTCTTTTCCCAGTCGTTGCTGCTCTCCATCATGCCTTGGGCGGAGCTAATATCCCATTGTTGTTTCAGAAGTTCTCCATTGCTCCGCCCTGTTCATTGTTTTACAATTTCAACAGCAGCTGCGGAACCACCCAGTTTTCCATCCCTCCACCCCCAACACTCAGTCAACATCCCATGGCCACTGAGTATGCTCTGTCTGCATTGGGTTGTTTGGGGGGGGGCTCCTTCCCTCCTTAGATTTCCCTCCCCAGAGCTTGTAGATACCTCACTCTTGGGCACGCATGGAGCCATTTGTTATAAGTTAGGGTGTTATAAGTTATAAGCAATGACACTCAGAGGCTAACATAAATATATGGAACTACTCACACGCTCCCATTGGTGTATGATTCTTCCATGCCATCCTTTAGGTGTGGGTTCCCCATCCCTATACTGACCTAAACGACCTAAGCGTTTCCACCCCCATCGTTCAGCCGGGACACTGAGGTCCAGCTCTGAGGGTCTGCGAGAAGTGAGGTTACAGGGAACCAGGCAGAGGGCCTTCTCGGTAGTGGCACCAGTCCTGTGGAATGCCCTCCCATCAGATGTGAAGGAAAGAAACAACTATCTGACATTTAGAAGACATCTGAAGGCAGCCCTGTTTAGAAAAGTTTTTAATGACTGATGTTTCAATGTATTTGTAATCTTCTGTTGGAAGCCGCTCAGAGTGGCTGGGGAAACCCAGCCAGATAAAAGGGGTAAAAATAAATTTTTTATTATTATTATTATTATTATTATTATTATTATTATTATTATTATACCTGCAGAGCTAAAAAAGCAGCAGAGCCGGATCATCTGTTTAAATATAAGTAGCATAATTTCTGAATAAATGAAACACTTTTTACTGCATTTGACACTTCTCGGCACCCCTCTAGGTGTCCTTTTCATTGTACATTCTTGACGATTTGTGCTTGTGATGGTACTGGGGCAATTATACGCAATCTTTCTTTCAATACTGTTCAAACCCGCTCTTAAAAGATTCAGGGTGGACAAACGGCTTCATTTCCAACTGGTGCATGTCCAATAATTTCCTGCTGAAAAGCTGAATTTTTTCATACCATAAATGTTTGGGTTTTATTTATTTTTTGTCCAACCTTTGTTGCACCATAGAGCAAGAGGAATGCTCCAGAAGGCAGTAATGAAATTACATTGGGAAGCTTTGCAGAAGGACTAAGATGTGCAGATGGTCCAGAATGAATCTACCACTAATGCACTCTTTTGGCATCAATTACATGTTGCAGAATATACCCACAGAAAGCACCAGTGTGGAGGTGTCCTTATTCACCTGCCTTTTCTATTAGTATAAAAACTAGAAATTGTGAAGCATATTAAGGGAAATGTTGAAGGCTAAGTTTATCCAAAATCCCTAGCTGTGATTACTTGGGAATAAGAGAGATGCACTTGACCCATCCTGACTAGAGGTGGTCATATTTATGAGTTCTTCACCTGACATTTGGAAGACTGCTGCAGTTGATACCTGTGTGCAAAAATTCAAAGTGTTGGTGCTGACCTTTAAAGCCCCAAACGCCCTTGGCCTAGTATACCTGAAGGAGCATCTCCACCCCCATCGTTCAGCCCAGACACTGAGGTCCAGCTCCGAGGGCCTTATAGCAGTTCCCTCACTGCGGGAAGCGAGGTTACAGGGAACCAGACAGAGGGCCTTCTAAGTAGTGGTGCCCGCCCTGTGGAACTCCCTCCCATCAGATGTCAAGGAAATAAACAACTATCTGACTTTTAGAAGACATCTGAAGTAGTGATGCTAAATTCTCGAGATATTAGGGTGTTATAAGTCCAAATAAGCCCTTTGAATGGCACCCACATACAAACTTTCAATACTCTGAAACAGAACCAACATGGTGGGTAGCAGTTAATAATCTGTCCACAAAATTATTTGTGAACGACCTGTTGCAATTCCTTGTTGCAATTCAAATATGATGCATTGCTGTAGGGCCTTCTCGGTAGTGCAGCCTGCCCTGTGGAACGCCCTCCCATCAGATGTCAAGGAAATAAGCAACTACCTGACTTTTAGAAGACATCTGAAGGCAGCCCTGTTTAGGGAGGTTTTAGATGTTTGATGTTGCTCCTTTTTCATTATTGTTATTGGTGTTCTGTTGCAAGCCACCCAGAAACCCAGCCAGATGGGCAGGGTGTATATATAATTATTTCTACAGAATCTGATTTGAGAAAAGTGGGTGAAATCTTCCATAGCAATGCTCCAGGTTTCAACATTTTGTTAAATAGTGATCTAAAAGAGAATCTACAAAGCTGCTTCCATATGGTCCCCACCTTTACCTTCCAGTAAAGCACTAAAACTGAAAAGATGAAACAGTGTTTTGAAGGCCTGAGGGTCCGATCCCTCCAAACCAATAGGTAGTGGTTATGATAAAGAAATAGGTAAACCAGCAGCTGAAAGAAAACATTTATTGAATCAAAAGTCAATATTCTCCTTTTAATATCTACAAGACAACATTGAACTTACATTATTTAAGAATGAACATAATGTACAAAAAAAAGTATGTTTGTTATAAAAATATGTCTCTCTTTTCTGGCGACTGAGCTGAAGATTATTACTTTTCCCCCCAGACAAAACAAATGCTCCAAAAAATTTATTTTCCGTCAGCAAGGACAAAAGTGAAAATAATTCTGAAATCCTATATTTTGAAGAGCATTTTTGAGAATGTACACAATTGAACTAAGATAACTATCATTAAGTTGCCATTTATTTGACCCAAACAGTCAAAGAGAGGTGCAACCTCATAAATCAGCACCTCCAGTCAGTGAAGATTTGAGGGGACATCTAAATTGGATCTTTGCCCCACAAAATCGTATTACGGTCCCATAGCCTTGCTGTCCTCAGAAAGTCTATGCGATCAATGCAACAGGAACATCTTCTGGACTTAGCTCATTGAAATGAAGGCGGAACAATACCTTGCACAGATGTGCTCAGCCACTGCTTCTACTCATTTCAGAGATGTTTAGACATATGACTTCCTTGGTAGATTGGGACTTCAACAGTGGTCTTGGATCATTATCCAATTGATGTTGTTTTATTAGCTTTTGAAAAATATTAATACTTTCAGTAGTACCAGGAAAAAAATTTTTAAACTGTTTTTCGATTACCTTTCATTCTAGTGTCTTCCCATTACAAATTATCAATGGGAGCAGAGAGAAATATTTCGGCATTAACTACAAAGCAATGCTAGTTTCATGACGTTTCTGCATGAACCATGTGGAAATGAATGGATTTTATGCCGCAAATTCTCTTTTCTTGCTCTCTCTCTCTTTTGTGTTGTGTCTATCTGTGCTTGTCACTTTCAAGAACTTTTCCAATTAGGCTCAGTAATGCCACTTGCCAGTTAAGATGTTAAAAATGTATGAGGAGCATTCTAAATGTGGTTTTAAAAAATATTTTGCTAGTGTTTAATCAACTGACTTCAGCTTCTTATGACCAAGGGGGCATGAGGGTGGGGAAGATGAAAAAAAGAAAAGAAAAGAAAAAAGAAAAGAGGACCACTTACAGAAATATTTCAAGAACAGTGCAATATTAAAAAACACAATTTTCACACTTTGTGAAAGAGGAACATGCTTTGGAACCTGAGCAAAAGGCTTCTTGACCAATATAGCAAAAAGCCACCCTGTATGTTGTTTTCGCTGGCACCAGTTTCTGCCAGGTTACTATGTTGCTTTCAGCAACTTACATGGCCCCTAAATATTTAGTACGCAGAAACTGCCAACTACTTAAGAGAGGTCAACTAAATTCCAGCTATAATATTGCAGGCAGTTCAACATGCTGCTACTGGCAATGCCGGAATGGCCTAAAATTAAGCTTTTTTAAAAAAAAACATGGGGGGAGAGAGAAAAGAAAAAAGCAGCCAACATAACAATGCCTCTTTAACCAGACAAAGCGCAACCACAACATTTAGTATGTACGTTACTACACCGGGTTACAATCTTGAGGTCAGCTCTTTCAAATAAATATACTGAACATTTACAACAAAATGCCTTATGAATGCAAGCTCTCTTTATTATTTCAAGATCAGCTGGATCAAAACCTAAGACGATGTATTTCCAAAGCAGCTAAAAGATACAAGACCTTTTCCCCCAGAGAGATTAGCATGATCTGGTGCCATTGCAAAACTTTTTAATCAGCAATAATATCATCCATCTGCAAGAACAAGCATTAAAAAAAAATGTTTTTGGCACCCAACAGGCCACCATACCAAGCAAATTCACAAAGCATGCGCTCATATACTCTGCCGATTTCTGACTGTGTGAAATGATCATTGTGCTTGCAGGTCCCAGACCTTTTCCCTAAAAAATAATAAAATTATATTAACAATGACAGGTTCAACATATTAATAGGAACTTGCTTGCTTCTAATCACAGAAAAGGAAATAAGGATTAAAAAAAAAAAAAAAAACCAACCGATGAGAATGCCGTAAATGAGGCCTTGCAGAGGGAGCACAAATAAAGAGGTCAACCCAACAACAAACTACATGTTTAGATCGCTTTAAAATGTTGTTTTAAAATGCCGAGAATAGACTAAAAATGTCCCCCAAAGAACAACTCAACCAACCAATACATGTCCACAGATGTTTTGGTAGCAGTGAGATGTAAGCTTGCCACTTGCAAAGCATGACAAGACCAGTCTGATAAATGTCACCCTCACAGCAGAAAAGGAATGTTTCAACGGCGTAATCACAAGGGGTGGGTGATGAACCATCAACTTCTCTCATGAGCACAGGAAGCAGTCACCAAGGCATAGAGGAACACAGGAAAGAAGGTACAGATATTCACAAGGATCTGTGAAAAAAACAGAACAATGAGTAAGAAGACAAACAAGACATTCTCAGAACAAGGGCAGAAATGTAGCTTGCGGAATTATGTTCACATGTGGTGGCAGTGTAAATATGTAAAAAAAATATATAAGGAGATAACAGAAATCACTGGGTTAAAGTTGACCAAAGTTCCAGAGGCAGCATTATTATCAATCTATGATGGGGTGGAAAATTCGCAGGCTATGAAGGACTTGCTCACAAACTTATTGACAGCCGCACGAATGATGATAGCCATGAAGTGGAAGGGGCAAGCAGAATATAAAATGGAAGAATGGTATAAAGAGGTGTGGGATATAGCTATTCATGCTAAATTAACATGTGCCATTAAGGTAAGACGGGGAATATGCAGGGGAAATGATTTTGAGGAGATATTGTTTGTAGAATCTGTACTGTTAAAAGGGAAAGGGGTCAAACCATCATCGCAAGAGGTGCTGAAATTTTGGGAGGTTGGATAGTTATGATGGAATGGTCTCGGTGGTGGGGTGCACATTTTTATGCTTATTTATATATTATTATTACTTTGTAAAAAAAAAAAAGAGTGTATAAAATGTAAATAAATGTATAAAATAGAAATAAAAGAATGAATAAAAAGTGGGAAAAGAAAGAAATGTAGCTTGCAGGCAGCTACTACTGAACATGGCAGCCATAGGCTGTGTTCTCTCAAACTGTGACACATAGCGCAAATTTCATCTCACATTGAGACATCATTACATTGTGTGTTTCCTAACCTCTAGCAGCAGCAGTAAGCCATGTGTGGGAGCTGGGAACTAAGGAACTTAGGAGATTGTTTGATGAAACCACCTACTGCTATCAGAAATAAAAAAATGCTCGCATGCTCTATTTATGCAATCATACTTTAACTGTGATGTTACCCCTTCTCTGCAATTTAACTGTTCTCGTTTTGGTACCACAGAGAACTTCAGGGGCCAACATTTCCTACAAAGATGAGCGCCAAAGGGCTAAAGCTAATTCCTGACGGACGAGTGTGCGAAATCAGTCGAACAAAATCTCTTTCTTATAATTGGTACTGGAAGTACTTGATCTTATCGCTCATTGCATAAAGCGTGTTCTCCTTCATGGAGAGCACGTGTTGCGGTGGGGTCTGCTGAGCCACCCCTCTGTTACCAGGCAGGGTCTCTAAAGATGGCCTGGGGCAGTGATTGGTTCACTGGGTTGCTGGGGTAAAAGTTATGTTGCAATTTTGGTGGGAGGGGTAAAATGTTTAAATACTCTGCACGCAGCCTGGAGCTTTCTCTTTGCTGCGTGCAACAGATCACCCGCCCACCCGCCCTTGAGTAAGGGGTTGTTGCATTGACCTTGCTATGCCTGTCATGGGGTCGTCTGCCGTTGGGGCAGGGGCCTGGTAGGAATTTTGTCCATCTGGCTGATTGGCTGGGCCATTTGGTTTTTGCCTACTGCGTAGCAAATCGTCACAACTTGTAAGGTTGTGGTTAGGCATTGGTTATAAATTGGTGGAGGAGGGGTTAGGATAGGCTGGGCCTGCCCCTCCATGGTTGCTGCGGAAAGGGAATTCCGTTAAAGGAATCCTGGGGCTTGCCATCTTTTCGTCCAATCCCTGGAATGGGACTAGGGCCGGCAAGCCTTCGGGGAGCATGCGGATGAGAATTGAGGGTCTGTGACTCAGCTCCATTTCTCTCCGACTTGCTTTCCCCCGCACTGTCTTTTGGTGGTGCCTGGAAGTCAGTTCTGTCCCCAGGCGGGGGGACAGATAGTCTTAACCAATGCCTAAACAACCACTCACGGTTTTGTATTTAAATAAAGTTGTGGCCAAAATTATGCCAAAAACCTTAAACAAAAATTAAGTGTGCGTTGTGAGTTATTTGGGGGGTGGCTTGGGGACCTTGACACGCAATACCTAACACACATTTGCAGGCACATATTTCTTGCATCCGGCTCCTGGGCTAGCAGCAAATATAATGAACAAGCTACCGGTATTTACAGAGAATCGCTTAAAAGGAGCACAACAGCTACTTTTCTGTTACTAGCAGAGAAAAGTCGGCAACAGCATTTGCAAATTCTGTAATACTCACTCAAAGTATGTCCCACGGTTATCCCGCCTTTGTATCTACAAGTTGCATTTGAACATTTGCAGACATTCCTCCTCCATAGCCTCCTTTGGACTGCATTTGGTTCTGAATTGAACTCACCTAGACATACAGGAAAAGGGTAGGAAAGAAAGGGGTACGGTCAGCCATGAACTGGTGGCCTCTCAAGTTCAGACCCAGAAACCTCCCCCCTAAAATAAATTCACACTTGACACAAATTTTGGTTTTGGTTTTTGTCAGAATTGAGGCCACAACTTTATTGATTACCGAAAGTGACTGGCTGCATAGGTTCTGGTTCGACTAGCTCCCTGCGTTGCAAGTAGCTCTGACCCAGGGTACCAGCATAGGTCAGCCAAGGGTGAATGCCCAGATAAGTGGAAAGCCTGGAACGGGCTATCTCTGCCACCCAAATGTCCCCCTGGACTCAGGCACGGGCACAACCCCCTCTCAGGGGTTGACCAAACCATTGAGTCCCTGGATTCCTTCAACGGAATTCCTTAACATAGGGATGGCGGGAGCGTTCTCCCATCCCTATCACCTGAACCAGAGCCTATCCGCAACCTTACAAGTTGTGACGATTTGCTACGCGGCAGGCGAAACCCAAATGGCACCAGCCAATCAGCCAAGTGGGGAAAATTCCTGCCGTGCCCCTGTCCCAACGACAGACGACACACGACGGCATAGCAAGGTCCAGCGCAACAAATCCTAAAAGTAGGGAGAGGTGGGCGGGTGTTCCAAATGCACGCGCTGAAAGAGGAAGCTCTGGGTCACATGCATGGGCATAAATAGGTCCCTTGAACCACTTGGACTGCCATTGGCCAGATTGTACCCAGCTTCGAGGCACCTACCAATCGGGTGTTGTGGCTGACCAATCGTACCCACCCACAACACAGGGTGTCAGTTGTCCAGGTCTCACCGCAATACGTGCCCTCTTTAAGGGAGGCCCCGATTTAGCACAAGTTCATTCCTAGACGGTAGGTTTACTGGCATTTTAACACATTTGACATGGGTAGCACTTTTCCTAGTTGTTTAGTTTCCATAAGGAGAATAACATCTCTTTACTAAACCAATGCTGTCCCTAAAGGACCCCTGGACGGTCAAGTCCAGTCAAAGGCGACTATGGGGTTGGGGAGCTCATCTCACTTTCAGGCTGAGGGAGCCGCTGTTTGTCCACAAACAGTTTTCCGGGTCAAGTGACCAGCAGGACTAAACCGCTTCTGGCGCAACGGGACACTGTGACGGAAACCAGAGCGCATGAAAATGCCATTTACCTTCCCTGTTTTTCTACTTGCACTGGCATGCTTTCAAACTGCTAGGTTGGCAAGAGCTGGGACAGAGCGACAGGAGCTCACCCCGTCACGGGAGTTCTCATGCCTAATGCCTGGACATCAGGGCCAGGGGGAGCTGTGTGATCACATGATCACCACTTTGTGGGAGTAACATACGAAGGGACCTTTGGTCCTTCGTAGCTGCAGCATGGGATTAACGTTTTATACATCATTTGATGTTGCAGCTGATATACATGTGGTGATCTTGAGTTATAAACATGGCTTAGAAAGAGAAAATGTTTTTCTTTTCAGGAGAGACAAATAGAATTGTGTATATCATATAAGAGTCCAAAATTTCTTACACAGGATGTATGCATTGCAACAGATGTCTTAAAAATAGATGTCTACATAGCTATGCAAAAAAGACCCATATTTTCTTCCAACTGATTCATCTCTTACTCTCTTAACAGCAGATTTATTTAAGCAGAATGTTAACATATCAATTCTGTTAGATGAAATAAATTCTTCTAGGATGAAATAGACAGACAAAAGTGTTTTGAAACGCTTATCCATAAAAATATAAGAAAATGGCATTTATTGCTGTGATTTGTAAGCCATGAATCAAAACAACCTTTAGGGAGAACAAACTTATTTGGGAAAATTGGGAAAAAAGTTATGTGTGCAATAAATATGCAAAACAGCTGAGCATGAAGTCACTTTGCTACAACAATAATAATATTGTACATGCATAATTTATTTTAAAAAGGCAAGAATGTAAAATCAGATATTAGTATGCCCCTTGTTTTGTAAGGTGGAATTTAAAATTCTCTTTATTTTTGCTATTTTAAAAACTGAAATATGTATTCTGGGAGCCCCAAGCAGCATGAAATGAAGAGATGATAAAGAGAACACTGATTTAAAGGCATTTGGATCTGTAACTTCAACGCAGCTCATTCCCCGTGCCTTCACAGAAACTCCAAATCCATATAAGGAATGGACAGGGATTTCTCCAACCTTTAAACACTTTTAATGCATTTTAAATATAATGCTGTGCTGGCGGAACAAAAAACACAGGGAGTTTGTTCCTTTTGTGCTTGTGCAGCAAGTTAACAGCCAAACCTGCTCGGCAATATGTGCAGCCTAAACCTCAATTATTCATCTCAATTCTAGGTTTGCAAACACCACCTCTCTGCCCTCCTCAGTGAAGATGTGAGTTCTTTTGATTCTTGCTTCTAGTGAACTATGTTAACATAAGAATGTGTGACTTTTGGGATTTCTACCTAGGGCTATCCAAGTTTTCTCCAGGATATTTCAAAGGTCATGCCAATCAAAGAATTCTAGAACAGCTGATTTGTTAATTTTATCAGTGGTGTGTGTTATTTCCCTTCGTTTAGCAGCTCCTAGGTTTTTTTCTTGTACGGTTAGATAGCTAGCTGCAGGCAAACACACATTTTGGCCTTTCAAGAAACAGTTTCAGCCTTTCCTTTGAAGAAACTAGTTAGCATACATTTTTACATGGCAGATTTGAGCCTATTAAAAAAATGATAACAAGAGTTTCTTGTACAGTAAAAAGGGATATAGGAAAGAACATTTTGGGTTGCAAGAAGGAAGCTGAAGCTGTCTGTATTCTAACATGCATTTTTTATTACAGACTGACATCTTCTTGGGGAGAAAGTACAACATTTTCTGTTTACTAGACAACACTACAAATGTTTTGAAAAGAGAAGTAATATTATGTTTCCAACACTGTTTACCCCCCTTACTTTGAAACAATCTATAAAATGCCATTTAGGTTGTCCGTGTTACAGGCTTTCTGATATTATTCATTTGAGTGAATCAGCTACAATACTCTTATATTTGATATGCTGGTGTGTTAAAGGTATAAATGAATCCATAATTTTCTTAATAGGATACACCAAGGCTACAGTCCTATGTATACACTTATTCGAACACAAGCACGATTACACTGTAAATATATACAGTGGTACCTTGGTTTTCGAACGTCTCAGAAGTTGAACGTTTCGGTTTTCAAACACCAAAAACCCGGAAGTAACTGCTTTGGTTTTCAAATGTTTTGGTAGTCAAATGGTCTTCTGGAACAGATTACGTTTGAAAACTGAGGTACCACTGTATTTGTTTTCTAGCTGCCCCTGAAGAAGACTTCTTTAACTAATTAGAAATGATGGTGCTTGAATAAGTTAACCAATTCTTTGCACCTTTGAGTTTTCCTTTCTACTTCTTTTCCCAGTACTGATGCATTCCCTCCTGCCCTCCTGAATATATACTGCCTTGTAAGAGCTGCAAAATGGTGTGGCCAAAAGGCATCCAACCTATTTTTGGCATTAAAATATAAGTAATTGAGCATCTGTGTCATTTTGCAAAAAAAACTGAAGCAATATTTTACGTCACATCTCTAATCTTTAGGATAGGGTGGACTACAAATCTAAATTGTTTAATGTTTTAGAAAATATACATATTCAAGGATACAGTCTAAATGCTGCAGGGATGGGGTGCAAGGTTCACAGGCTATGAAGGACTTGCTCACAAATTTATTGACAGCTGCACACATTATTATAGCTAGGAAATGGAAGGGCCAAGCGGAATATAAAATGGAAGAATGGTATAAAGAGGTGTGGGATATAGCTATTAATGATAAATTAAAATGTGCCATTAAGGAAAGATGGGGAATATGCGGGATAAATTATTTTGAGAAGATATGGAGGGTGTTTGTAGAATTTGTACTTTTAAAAGGGAAAGGGGTCAAACCATCGCAAGTGGTGTTGAAAGTTTGGGAGGTTGGATAGTTAAAATGGAATGGTCTCAGCAGTGGGGTCACATTTTTATTCTTTATTTATTTATGATTATTACTTTGTCAAAAAAAATGTATAAAATGTAAATAAATGTATAAAATATAAAGAAAAGAAAAAAGCTGGAAAAATAAAATAAAATGTTGCAGGATTCCTGGCAAAAACTTACCGAATTCATTCCACTAAAGAGATCTCCTGAACCTACATGAGCTGTGTGAACAAAGTTTGTTGGCTCACCAATCATACTCCGATCGATTCGCCGCCGTCTTTTCTGAAAGAGGAGAAAGAAGACACCAGTTTCATTCAAGGGGAAATAAGGTTTAAATATGAAGCATGAGCCAAATAATAAATGCAACTGGAAACTTACTTTTAACCAGTGCTTTTTTTCCTTCCAAAAAAAAATGTTTAGGGGTACGCTCATTTTGACTCATGAAAACCACCATTTTAAAGTTCAAATCGGGAAAAATAAATACACAAAAAGTACAAAGATTCACAAAATGTTTAGGGATATGCGTACCCCTGCGTCCCCCCAGAAAAAAAGCACTGATTTTAACTGCTTGCAAAGAGTTTAATGTATTTTAGTTCAGAACTCATCTTCTTGCTTGAAATCACCATCCATGGTATGTTTTTAAATGGCTCACTTTGCCTCTATCAGCCATCCAGGTCAATTCATATACTTTTCCAGAGAGAAGGTACACTTCTGGTGTCCTCAATCTTCGTATCACATTTGGGTAGCTGACTTCTCCGTGGTCCATATTTCATAACTTAATTTCTTTGTAATTGTTTATAAGTGCAAGTATAAGATGCATGTGCAAGACAGGAGTCAGCAAAGGTATATCAAGGAGGAGTCAATTCTAACTCTGTTTATACAGGTAAAGGGACCCCTGACCATTAGGTCCAGTTGTGGCCGACTCTGGGGTTGCGGCGCTCATCTCGCTTTATTGGCTGAGGGAGCCAGCGTACAGCTTCCGGATCATGTGGCCGGCTTGATTAAGCTGCTTCTGGCAAACCAGAGGAGTGCACGGAAACGCCGTTTGCTTTCCCGCCGGAGCGGTTCCTATTTATCTACTTGCACTTTGATGTGCTTTCGAATTGCTAGGTTGGCAGGAGCAGGGACTGAGCAACGGGAGCTCACCCCGTTGCGGGGATTCGAACCGCCAACCTTCCGATTGGCAAGCCCTAGGCTCTGTGGTTTAACCCACAGCGCACCCGTGTCCCTCTGTACTCTGTTTATAATCTAGATCAAATGTTCCTCTTGTGCCTGACTCCTTTCCTTTCTCCTTCTATACATATTCTATACAAGTCTGTAACTTGCCAAAGGGCCGATGAAAAGAGGTCAACAGTTGAGCGCAGAGGAGAGTTTAAAAAGAAAAACAGGAATCTTATGCTTTTTAAGATTTAATGTTTTATTATGTTTTTATGTATGTTGGAAGCCACTCAGAGTGGCTGGGGCAACCCAGTCAGATGGATAGGGTACAAATAAATCATCATCACCACCACCATCATCATCATGTGTCTGGGGGAAAATCTGTTGTATGTATGAATGTGTTTAATTTGCTTTCACTTGATGCATGATAATTCCTTGTCTGAACTAGATATTTACTAGTACTTTTTGTGATTGCACTCACTGGTATGGAGTAGGGGGTTTTTTTTGGGGGGGGGGAGGTTTGCTGCCATTGGTAGTCATTTTATGTTTGCACCCATGGCACTTTTATCAAGGTAAGAAGAGTACTGGTACCTCATCATCATGTTTTAAACTAAAGGATCACAGCTAATTTCTTTGTTTAATTACCACTTAACACACCTATTTGAACAGCTTGCTCTCTTTGAGAAAGCATAGCGTATTAAACTTTAATCTCCCGTGACTTCCATTTTTTCTAAGATGGAGCCAAATATCATGTCATTCCTAATATCAAACAAATGCAACTCTCTTATGATGTGTGGTGAGGTCACCCTACAGTGTTAGCACAGAATTAAGTTGTTTTCTAACAACTTAACACTGGATTTTCCCTCTAAGTTTTGTTTTCATTTTTATTCCCTCTCTTGAAATCTGTTTATCAAGATGGAATTGAAATCTCGGTTTAGTAATCTTCATTCCAACATCTAATACAAAATATTCTCATATCTATCAGTGAAGCAGAATCAAATAGGTAATGTCTCATCTGAACAACACAATTCTAGGCTTGTATTTCTTTTTTTAAGAGCCAAAAAAATTAAACATTATGCAATTGCCCTGAAGAGTTTTCTTGAGCCCTTCACTGCTGGCCCTATAAACCTGCTCTCCATCACATATTTAAAGGGGTCAGTATCCTCCTACTCTTGGTATGTGATGAGATGGCAAGACCACCTAGAGCTCTGGGTGGGAGTTTACACGTCTCATCAGCAGGATTTTTTTGCTGTCCAAACACTGCCCCAGTTGAGTCAACTGCAAATCAAAGCCACAGCTGAGAATACATCATGGGCCATAGCCCATAAAAGCAAAATATGTTTGGAATGAACTCGAGCCCACAACACACATGCCCTTCTGCCAGGCCCCCCACTTATTCCGGATAACTAACACACCAGGATTTCTGGACTCCTTAACATGAATGTTAAGCATCTCAAAACATGCCACATCTACAAAACAAAAACAAAACTGCTGGCCCCATAATCCTAAACACATGTACATGTATGTGGACCCCATCAATGTCAATGGAATTTACTTATTTGGGGGGCTTAAGATTGCACCCCCATCCTATTCTCCATTTTAGCCACTTCAAGAGAATGTTATCGAGAATCCTGTCAAATGGGAGAGGACAAAGGAGAGCGGTTTAAAAAATAATCCACACAATATTACACTATTGAAGCTAATGCCAAGTAGGGTTGGGCGATATATCAATATATAATCCGAAACCGTTTTCAAGCCCCTATCGTGATATCAGTTTCATAATTTTGACCTGGCAATATATTGCGAATCACTATTTTGTGCGTGTGTGCAAAAATTGCAATGTGGGGAAAACCATGAAGCCAGCCAATGTCTCTACATAGTTCCATCCTTAATTCAGATCTCATGATATATCAGTATAGCCCCATGTTTAGCTGGTGATATATCACAATGCTGAAAACCAAATATTGCCCAGCTCTAATGTCAAGAGAGTACTTCTAGCACACAGCTAGAGGTGTCTTCCAGACATTTCCCCTTGCTGACCCAGAGGAAAACCAGCCTAAAGATAAAGGTAAAGATACCCCTGACAGTTAGGTCCCGTTGCGGACGACTCTGGGGTTGCGGCGCTCAGCTTGCTTTATTAGCTGAGGGAGCCGGCGTACAGCTTCCGGGTAATGTGGCCAGCATGGCTAAGCCGCTTCTGGCAAACCAGAGCAGTTCACGGAAATGCTGTTTACCTTCCCGCCGGAGCGGTACCTATTTATCTACTTGCACTTGACATACTTTCAAACTGCTACGTGGGTGGGAGCTGGGACTGAACAACGGGAGCTCACCTCGTCACGGGGATTCGAACCGCTGACCTTCTGATTGGCAAGCCCAAGAGGCTCAGATAACCAAAGGACCCTCCTGGATTAGGCCAAAGCCCAATTAGTCCAGCATCCTGTTGCCACACTGACAAACCAGATGCCCACAGGAAGCCCAGAAGCAGAACAGGAAGCCCAAGAACACTCTGCTGACCTGTGACTGACTGGTGGCCATCACTCTCTCATGGGGGCAAATTTCACAAACACAAGTATCTTGCTAGCGTAGCATGTATACTTATTCTCTAGATAAAGGTAAAGGTAAAGTGACCCCTGACCATTAGGTCCAGTCGTGGACAACTCTGGGGTTGCGGCGCTCATCTCGCTTTATTGGCCGAGGGAGCCGGCGTACAGGTCATGTGGCCAGCATGACTAAGCCACTTCTGGCGAACCACAGCAGCGCATGGAAATGCCGTTTACCTTCCCACCAGAGCGGTACCTATTTATCTACTTACACTTGATGTGCTTTCGAAGTACTAGGTTGGCAGGAGCAGGGACCGAGCAATGGGAAGCTCACCCCGTTGCAGGGATTCGAACCGCTGACCTGATAGGCAAGCCCTAGGTTATGTGGTTTAACCCACAGTGCCACCCATGTCCCTATGCTCTAGATAGGACAGTCATAATCCCCTGGGTCACCATGGAAGGACGTGTGGATCCAGAATTGCCTTCACAGTCACTTACAACCCCCTCTCCCATCTGCCCTCAGTCTGCACCGATGAGTCAGACTCAAGAGACTTCCCCTACGCAGCCTGACAGTAGGATTGTTATTGAAGCTGCATATGTTTCTCACCACTAAAGGCATTTAAGCATCCACACGGATATATCATTCACAGGTTTTTGTGTGGTTATGGCTAAGATCCACATGAACAATGAGATCACAAAAGCAGGAAGTTCTCTGAATTGAAGTTTGGTCTGTGCCACAGACACTGAAGAAGCAGAGATCGCCAGTGTCAAAGCAATGATTCTTCAACATCAACTTCGCTGGACTGGTCATGTTGTGCGGATGCCTGATTATCATCTTCCAAAGCAACTACTCTATTCGAAACTTAAATATGGAAAGCTGGAGGTCAACAAAAGAGGTTTAAAGACTCTCTTAAGGCAAATCTTAAAAATGTAGTTTAAACAAAGACGACTGGGAAACACTGGCCTGCGAGCGCTCCAGTTGAAGAATAGCCTTAACCAAAGGTGTCATAGACCTTGAAGACGCTCAAACTCAGGATGAGAAACGTGCTAAGAGGAAGGCATGTTTGGCAAACCCTCACCACGATCAACTCCCACCTGGAAACCTATGTCCCCACTGTAGAAGGACGTGTGGCCTCCACAGTCACTTACGGACTCACTGTTAAGATTGTGTTCATGGAAGACAATCTTACTCGGCTAAGAGTTATCGCCAAAGAAGAAGAAGAATCCCCTGGGCATTCCACTGCCAACAATCATCTTGGAAATAAGGGTTTCATAACCTGTCCCCCCCCCCCCCATTGGCTATATTATGAAAACAGGAAGCTGCTTATATCAGGTCAGACCATCTAGTTCAGTATTGTACACTGACTGGCAGTGGTTCTTGAGGGTTTCAGCAGCAGTCTTTTCCAGCTCTACTTGAAGACATCAAGGGCTTAACCTGGGCCACTGAGCTATGGTCTTCAACCAGGTTCTGAGTCTAGATGCTACAGAACCTAGCAGGCTTAATGTGAGAACCTATTTCTGTTATTACCTCTACATGATCCTGTGGTTTATAGCTACTCCCACTTGCAAAAACAAATCGGTGTTCTCTTTGATTCCCTTTTATGTATGTGTGTGATTCATGTCCTCTTTTTGGGGGGGGGGCAACTGGCCATGCTGTGTAACCCCAGCCTGCCTGATCCCGTGCAAAAACTGTTAATTCATACACTTGTTTGGGATCAAAATTGGGGGTGGGAGGTGAGATGTCTTCCCAGTGAAATTTCTTTTCAAAACATGGAGTCATGCCATTTTGCAAGTCATCGCCTTCTCTTTTTTTACAATTTCTCTACCCATACATGAGGTGAACCTTTGAAACTACAGGCTCCAGTTACTATGGCAACCGAGGCACTAGTTGAAGTTGTTCCGTTTTAAAGCTGCTAAACACAAACGTCACACCGCCACAGAGCACTGCTAGAATATGCATAGGATCTAGTATCTCTCTCTCTCTGTGTGTGTGTGTATATATATATATATATACATATATATATCTGTCAGGGGTTCAGGGACAGAGGCACAGGGTAGGCAGGAGATGGAGAGCGATGGGGATGAGTCCCAGGACAGCGAGGAAGAGGATGACAATGACTCAAGAGATTCCATGAGTCTTTCCAGCGAATCAGAGGATTCCCAGAAGGGGGCGCCGGTGGTCAAGGCCAGGGGAGCCCCAGGGGGAACGTGTCAGGAGCAGGGGGCCAGCGGGGGATCCCAAAGTGGCAGCTGGGCGTTAGGACCAGCCTCCCCGCCAGAGTGCAGCGAAGGGGGTGGAGGTTCCAGTGTATCAGGGGAAGCAGCTCCGGCAGCAGAGAAGGGAGGGAGGTCGGAGCAAGCCACCCTCCCGGAAGGGGAGGGGAGTAGTGAAGGGAGTAGTGTAGCTGTCAAAAGGAAGGTTAGAGGTTGGGCGCGCGCGCCAAGTTCAAATGTAGAGGCGCGCGGAAGTACAGGGAGCCCGGAGGAGGGGCCAGGTCCCAAAGCCCGCAGGAGGGGGCAAGAGCAGTCTGGGGATTCCGCGTCAGAGGAATCCAGGAGGGGCGAAACCCCAGCGGGCAGGAAGACCCTGCGGAAAAGGAAAGAGAGAAAGAGGTGGAGCAGCGCAAGCCTCTTAAACTGGTGCAGGGGAGGGACTGACTCAGAGGGGACTTCAGCGGTCTAAGCGTAACAGACGTAGGGCTGGGCGCCTCGGATGTAAAGCAAACAATGAACTGCAATAAACACTTTTGTATATAAGAAGAGATAGGCGTTGGTCTTTTGTGAGCTGAGACTTGAGGCAGCCCTGACAGTAAGTCCCCTCCCACAGAAACCGCAAAATTTTTTTTTGCAAAGCTCACGAAGTTTGGCAGACATGACTACTGAGGAGCAGATAACGACCCTGCAAAACGCAGTCGCTGAACTCTCCGTTGCAGTACGGGTCTCTCAGAAGACAGTTGCCGAAGCAGAAGCGCGATGCCAGGATCTGCAAGCCAGGTGGGATCAGGCGTGCAAAGAGGGGTTCCCGGGGTCCAGATCAGAGGGAATCGGACTCGGACGGAGGGGGGGCAATTTAGTAGCCCACTTCGATGGAAACCTGAAGCATTATCCCAGTTTCAGAGCAGATGTCGTATACGCGCTGCATTTGCTTCGGAAAGACTTCAAAGATGAGGAGGAGAAGGTAGGCTTTATTGTGTCCCATTTGCATGGGGAAGCTAGAGCCTGGTTACGCAATTTGTGGCGCGAAGATGGTCCTGCCCGCAGGAACTCTGATGAATTTATCAAAGCCATGGACGCTTGCTTCCAATCTACAGTTGATGTTGATGTGGCGCGCCGGGAGATGCATGGATTGAGGCAGGGCAAGGCTACAGTGCGTCAGTACCATTCTCGCTTTTTTGCTTTGCTGAATGTGCTGGGCTGGGAAAAGGACTCATTGGCAGTGAGAGACTTGTTCTGGGAGGGGCTTCATGGCTCCGTAAAAGATGAGTTGGCCAGGGGGGACAGACCTCAAACCCTAGCAGACGTCGTGCAGAGGGCACTCACGATAGGAGTGCGCCACGAAGAACGCCCTTGGCACAGTGAGGAGGGGCGCCAAGTCCGCGCACCAGCTAGAGCGCCTCCTTTTATTCCCAGCGACCTGGGACGTACGCATCCCTCGCCTAGGCTGAGGGAGGGGGAGGAACCAATGGAACTGGGTGGTGCAAAGGCTCAGACAGCTGCCAGAGCCTCAGCGTCCGGAGCAGTCAAGGCGAAGCCTCCTAGAGGGACCAGGAAGTGTTACGTCTGTGACAGTGCGCAGCACATGGCCAAAGAGTGTCCCCAGAGGCTCCAGAAGCACACTGTAGCCTTAGCAACAGTGACAGGGGAAGCGTTCCAAGGAGAACAGTTTCAGGGAAACGACAATGCCTGGCTGGAAGCAGAGATGCTGGGGCTCCGCCAGGCAAGTCAGTGAAGCAGTCCCCAGCGCTTTTGCAGCCTACAGACCCCTTACCACCCAAGCCAGTGGTGCAGCTCACTGCTACTCTCCAGCTACCTAATGGACTCACCCTGGAAGTCCCCATTACGATTGACTCAGGGAGCAACGCAGACTTCGTGGGGATGCAGTTCATCAAGCAGCATCGCATAGCGCTACTACCAGCCACGCTGCCTCTGAACGTCGTCACGGTAGATGGCAGGAAGTTGCTGGGTGGGCAAGTGGTACAACAGACGCCACCCATGCTGCTGAAAATTGGGAATCATCGCGAGGTCATCAGTTTCAATGTCACCCGACTGTCAGACACGCCTATAGTGTTAGGCATGAGTTGGCTGGATAGACACAGCCCATCATTAGCGTGGTACCAGCGGCAGCTCACCTTTGGCTCGTCCTACTGCGCACAACATTGCATCCAGACCGGCCAGGAGGAGGAGGGCCAGGAGGAAGGGCAACAGTTGCATCTAGGCATGGTGCAGGCAGTGCCCCACAAGTACAAGGGGTTTTTGGAGGTCTTCTGCGAAAAGGAAGCTGACCAATTACCACCCCACCGGCCCTACGACTGTGCAATTGACCTCTTACCAGGGGCGACGCTACCGACTGCGAAGCTGTATTCCATGTCTGAAGATGAGATGCAGGAACTCAGGGAGTTCATAGATCACAATTTGAAGCGGGGATTCATCCGAGAATCCAAGGCAGTGGGGGGCAGTCCTGTGTTTTTCGTGAAGAAGAAGGACACGCCCCAAAAAAGGCTCATTGTGGACTATAGGGCCATAAACTCGATGACAAAGCCCAAGGCCTTCCCCATGCCCAAAATTGACGACCTGCTCGTGACGGTACGGAAGGGGAGGATCTTCACCAAGTTGGATTTACGCGGAGCATACAATCTAATACGCATGAGGGAAGGTGACGAGTGGAAGACGGCCATGTTCACACCGCTGGGCACCTATGAATACAGAGTTATGCCGTTTGGTCTCCAAAATGGCTCCCATTGTTTCCAAGCCTTCATGCACCACATGCTAGCGGGACTCCTCTACAAGAAGTGCGTATGCTTCCTCGACGACATTCTGATCTTCTCAGAATCGCGGGAGACTCACGAGAGAGACGTAAAGGAGGTCCTGCAGAGGCTGCGGGAGCACAGACTCTACGCCAAACTGGAGAAGTGCCAGTTCGACGTGACGGAGGTGGATTTCCTGGGCTACCGGCTGTCCGACAAGGGACTAGCCATGGACAGCGCCAAGGTCCGTGCGGTGTTGGACTGGAATAGCCCGCGCAATCAGAAGGAGGTCCAGAGGTTCGTCGGCTTCGCCAACTTTTACCGCAAGTTCATCAGGGGTTTCGCGAAAGAGACGGCAGCTATCACGGACACCCTCAGTTCCAAGAAGAAAAAGTTCACATGGACGGACCAAGCGGAGCAGTCCTTCAGGAGACTTAAGAGCCTTTTCGCGTCCGAAGAACAGCTGCTACACGTGAATCCCGGCAGGCCCATGCGGGTTGAAACTGACGCATCTGACAGGGCAGTGGGGGCCGTCCTCTTGCAGGAAGATCCGCAAGGGAACTGGAGGCCCTGCGCTTTCTATTCCCGGAAGCTCAGCAAGTCGGAACAGAACTACACCATCTGGGACAGGGAGTTGTTGGCCATCCACGCGGCTTTCAAGGCGTGGCGGCACTTCCTCATCGGAGCCAAGCACACCGTGCAAGTCCGCACGGACCACAAGAACCTAGAGTATTGGCGCACGGCGAAGCTCCAGAGCCAAAGGCACATGAGATGGGCGGAGTTCTTTGCGGATTTCGACTTCAGGATAGAGTATATCCCGGGAGACAACAACATCATAGCGGATGCCCTCTTCAGGAAACCGCAGTATCTCGAGGAAGCGGCACCAGTGGCAGCCAGGCACATTTTCGCACCGAAAGGCGTGGGCATGCGCTTCCGCCGCCGTGGACCTGGACGCGGTACGCTGCGCGCTACAGACGGATCCGTTCGCACAATCCAAGATGGAGGAGGTGCGCAGAGGGACAGCAAAGGACGACGAATTCCAGATACGCGACGGCCTGCTAACCCGCAAGGGTGTTCTCTACGTGCCGGGAGACGATCTCCGCGCGAAGGTTTTACAGCAGTTACACGACGCACCCAGCGCGGGTCACTTCGGCAAAGAAAAGACGGCGGACTTAGTAGCCAGGGACTTTTGGTGGCCCCAGATGCGAGGAGAGGTCGCGGATTACGTCGCCAGGTGTGACACGTGTCAGAGGTCCAAGCCAGTGCACAAGAAGCCAGCGGGATTGCTGGAACCGCTGGAGACGCCACTACAGCCGTGGGAAAGGGTGGCGCTGGACTTTGTTACTTATCTGCCCAGTTCGCGAGGCAAGACGGCGGTGCTTGTGGTTGTAGACCTGTTCACCAAGATGGCGCACTTCATTCCTTGCGTGAAGGTGGCAACAGCGGAACAGACCGCCAAGCTGTTCATAGACCACGTGTTCCGGGTGCACGGCTTACCACGGTCCATCCTGTCCGACCGGGGTCGCCAATTCATTTCCAGTTTCTGGCAGAAGCTCCTGGGCATCCTGAATGTCAAGATCAACTTAGCGTCGGCGAGACACCCGCAAACCAACAGCCAAGTGGAGAGGGTCAACGCCATCATGCAGCAGTACCTGCGATGTTACGCCAATCAAAAGCCTGCAACTTGGGTGGACTACTTACCGATGGCCGAGTTTGCCTACAACAACACGAAGCACGCGTCAACGGGGGTGACACCGTTCTTCGCCAACAATGGGCGACATCCCAGAACCTTCCCGGCGTTGGAGACAACGACGCAGGGGGAGTTGCAGGGAGCTGAGCATTTAGCAGCAGAATTGCAGGAGGTCCACGAGGAGCTACGACGGCACTTGGAACTAGCTAAACACGCCTACAAAGTGCAGGCAGACAGGCACAGGAGGGCAGGAGAAGACATCCAGGTGGGGGACTGGGTATGGTTAGCAGCCCAGGCGGTGCCGGCCAAGTCATTAGCTAAGAAGAAGCTAGGACACAAACAGTTAGGGCCATACCAAGTTGAGGGCAGGATCAATCCCGTAGCTTTTCGGTTGACCCTCCCAGAAGGTTCCAGAATGCACCCGGTCTTTCATAGGTCGGTGCTTACACCCTACAAGGCCCCACACAGATTTCAGGAGCCAGGGACGGCACCAGACCCACGTAGAAAGTCACAAGGGGGGGAAGTCACCGAGGACCCCGCCACTCAACGAGGTCACGGAAATTCTGGACTCGAGATGGGGGGAGGAGGGAGTAGAATACCTCCTCGCCAGGGAAGGTACCCCGGCCAGCGCCAACAGTTGGGTGCCAGATTATGCTCTGGAGGAACCTCTTCTTAAAGACGAGTTCCATGCACTCTTCCCACACAGGCCCATGCCAGCGGAGTATTTTGACGACTGGCTTTTTACGCCCACGCTTTCAGACAGCACCTTCCGGGGGTTCTCCTCCGCAGAGGAGACCACGCCAGAATCGAGCCCTCCAAGGGGATCGTGCTCGGGGGTGGACACGGACCGCTCTTACTGGTGGGACAATCAATCAGAAGAGGAGTGGCGCAGGGGGTGGCTAAGGGGGCCTTGGCAAGCAGCATCGCCTGAAGTAACAGGGGGAGGGGAGGACTTGGATGTGTTGGGGGAGGACCCCGGTTTCGAGCACTCATACCCTGAACTGGAAGCAGAGGAGATCGACGTCGACGAACTGTATCCAGCATCTACCCCCGCTACAATGGAGCTCCCGGAACCTGCGCCCGAGCAGCGGGAGGGGGGAAGGGGGGGCTTCGAGGGGGGGATGGATGTCAGGGGTTCAGGGACAGAGGCACAGGGTAGGCAGGAGATGGAGAGCGATGGGGATGAGTCCCAGGACAGCGAGGAAGAGGATGACAATGACTCAAGAGATTCCATGAGTCTTTCCAGCGAATCAGAGGATTCCCAGAAGGGGGCGCCGGTGGTCAAGGCCAGGGGAGCCCCAGGGGGAACGTGTCAGGAGCAGGGGGCCAGCGGGGGATCCCAAAGTGGCAGCTGGGCGTTAGGACCAGCCTCCCCGCCAGAGTGCAGCGAAGGGGGTGGAGGTTCCAGTGTATCAGGGGAAGCAGCTCCGGCAGCAGAGAAGGGAGGGAGGTCGGAGCAAGCCACCCTCCCGGAAGGGGAGGGGAGTAGTGAAGGGAGTAGTGTAGCTGTCAAAAGGAAGGTTAGAGGTTGGGCGCGCGCGCCAAGTTCAAATGTAGAGGCGCGCGGAAGTACAGGGAGCCCGGAGGAGGGGCCAGGTCCCAAAGCCCGCAGGAGGGGGCAAGAGCAGTCTGGGGATTCCGCGTCAGAGGAATCCAGGAGGGGCGAAACCCCAGCGGGCAGGAAGACCCTGCGGAAAAGGAAAGAGAGAAAGAGGTGGAGCAGCGCAAGCCTCTTAAACTGGTGCAGGGGAGGGACTGACTCAGAGGGGACTTCAGCGGTCTAAGCGTAACAGACGTAGGGCTGGGCGCCTCGGATGTGAAGCAAACAATGAACTGCAATAAACACTTTTGTATATAAGAAGAGATAGGCGTTGGTCTTTTGTGAGCTGAGACTTGAGGCAGCCCTGACAATATCAAATGTGCTTCTGTATCCTTCTCACTCCCACTCTTTCCCTTTCTTTCAGTGTCACTTAAAACAAGACCGTTTTCCTCTGTGGGAAGTTACAAGGGCAATACATGTACAGCATCACATTTTCTACCCACAAGCAATACCTGTGTAGGGAATTCAATATGTGAGATGCAGCTCTTAATGTAATTACTTACCTACTTACCTGCCTAACCCCGCCCCCTTTATAGCTTTTAACCTTTCAAATACCTGGATTAAGTCAGTCTGAGAAAGTTTGCAGGGAAACCCCACTGCTAAGCCATCTACTTGCCAATTTGCAGCTTTGACGAAAAATAAAATATGTTCTACAGTCCATCGCTTGGGCCAAGTAAACACTGTCCTGTCAAAGGTACATGTCTCTCACCCCACCCTTTCTTCCAAACATCCAGTGGGGAAAAGAGTCATGAAGGATTCGAAAGCTTGTTTTCAGCATTTTAATTACTGACTGCTGCAAATACAGACATGGTTCAATTATAGATGCATCTAACTTTCAAAGGATTATGATGGGCGGCTGGATTATTTATCTAATTAGCAGTATCAAATCTTCTGTATAACCTCAGCATGAACTTTTCTTCATGCTTTTACTTGCCTCGCTCAACCCTTTTTCAATTTCTCAGTTATTTCTGCGTCTTTCAGCAGACAACTCTTCTTATTACATTTCTAGTTTACCTCCCTTATCTCCTGCCAAAGGATAAAGTGCAGGAGCATCAACAGTGTAATTGCTACCTAGAAAACTGATGCCAATGACCCACTAGGTGAAGCACATTAAGCAGAGGTATTCAGGTGGAAGATAACTTCTGCAGAGAACACATGCACTGCACTCATCCTTTCTATACCATGCTTAGAGCATTTTATGCTACAGACAAACTAATAGCCATCCCTGCTTCCATGGGGAACTCTGGGAGCCGTAGGTTGAAGAGTTAGGAAATCTAACTGAGGTCACCAAACCATGTTTCAGGATTCTTTGGAGAAAGCCATAATAATCAAACGGGAACAGGAGTGGGATGCATAAACCATGTCACCTTCTGTTTCAATATTCACTGGCACTTTGATGGTCCACTGCAGTTGACAGCAGTTCATTTTCATGTCCACTGATGCGAAGATATACTTTACACAGCACACAAAAGATGTGCATATCTCAGCCATCAACAGATATTTAGAAATCTATTACATTCCCTGCATGTTCCATTTCAAAGTTAATGAATTTACAGAGGGGAAGTCTTTTGCAATGAAGAGTCTTACAAATCCTTCAGCCAAAGTCAATGAAGTGACTAAGTAAAAGGTAAAGGTAAAGGATCCCTGGACGGTTAAGTCCAGTCAAAGGAGACTATGGCTTTGTGGGGCTCATCTTGTTTTCAGGCCAAGGGAGCTGCCGTTTGTCCACAGACAGCTTTCCGGGTCATGTGGCCAACATGACTAAACTGCCTCTGGCACAATGGAACACCGTGACAGAAACCGGAGCGCATGGAAACGCCATTTACCTTCCCACCACAGCGGTACCCATTTCAAAGTGTTAGGTTAGCAGGAGCGGGGACGGAGCAACGGGAGCTCACCCCATCACAGGGATTCGAATTGCTGACCTTCTGATCGGCAAGCCCGGTTTAGACCACAGTGCCAACCGCATCCCAAATAAACAAGCACCACCTGCCATTGTGAGGCTCAAAGAAATGAAGATGATGCCTCCCCAGCTGTTGCCATTGGCTGTGGGTTTCTTGTGATGTCACAAAAGCACTTGGCAACTGAGTG
Source organism: Podarcis pityusensis (assembly GCF_964106645.2). Taxonomy (NCBI): domain Eukaryota; kingdom Metazoa; phylum Chordata; class Lepidosauria; order Squamata; family Lacertidae; genus Podarcis; species Podarcis pityusensis. Next base: position 50,919,570 of record NC_138036.1, on the reverse strand, counting down.
GATATAAAGGCAGGCCAAGGGGAAAACCCTTTTTTTCCCCCAGCAGGACACATCTGGCCATGGATGTGACATTCAGCACTGCCCAGGTTTCTTCCACTTGGAGGAGGCAAAGTGGTGGATGGAATGAAGCAATCCTCTGGCAGTGGGATGCTAGGGAGTGATAATAAGGCAGGTTTGCTTGCTTGAAGGCTGCTGGTATCCATGGCTGGAAGCTGGTGGACATCTCATGATGGACCTTAGAGAAGCTGGCAGATATTGGTGGATGGAAGCCAGTGGCCTTTGGATTCGGAAGTCAGTGGAGGCTACAAGGCTAAAGCAGACTGATGTTTGTGGATGCTGGCTGATGGAAGTTTACCTTTGGAAGACAGTCAACAGAAGACAGTGGATATTTGTGGATTGAAGCCAGGGCACGAACGTGAATGGATGTCATGTTTTGGATGTCGGCTGGTATATGTTTGTGTGAGTACATGGGAGGTTTCAAATGTGGTTGAGACAGAATGGTGTTTGCATGTGCACGAATGTGATGTGTGCAAGGTAGATATTCATGAATAGATGAAACCCATGGGAGGAGGCATATAGGTATCAGGGAATCAGGGAATCGAGTTTGGGAGGGACCATGAGGGCCATCTAGCCCAACCCCTTACAATGCAGGAATCTTTTGCCAAATGTGGGGCTCAAACCCACTGGCGTGCGTCCAAACTGCTAGGTTGGCAGGAGCTGGGACAGGGAACAGGAGCGCACTCCGTCAAGGGGATTTGAACCATAGCGCCACCTGCATCCCTTTTAAATTGTAAATGGTGTTTCCATGCTCTCTGGCTACCGTCACGGTGTTCCGTTGTGCCAGAAGCGGTTTAGTCCTGCTGGCCACATGACCCAGAAAGCTGTCTGTGGACAAACACTGACTCCCTCGGCCTGAAAGCGAGATGAGCGCCACAACCCCATAGTCGCCTTTGACTGGACTTAACCATCCAGGGGTCCTTTACCTTTTTTGACTAAGTTAGGACCCACCATAAAGCCATGTATGTCTTCAAACCTAAGCATGTAAGTTTTGTTGAATTCAGTGGGGATCACTCCCAGGTAAGATGGCAGCTACATTGATTTCACACTTCAGTTTAAATTTGTCATCCTATATAATTTCACTCACACAGGCAGTCGGTGGGAGGAAGTTTAGTTATGTCAGGAAAACTTTGGGTAGTGTAATGGGTTTAGGGGTTGCTCGTGCGTAAGTTGCCGCCACTCCTGGCTAGGTTACCTGGTTGAACCCTTTCTGACTGGACAGTCTCTAGCTTCGTGGCTGTCTCAGTCGCTGGCAGAATCCATCAGTGGGCGTTTCTTGAACTTCTTCCAGCATAGAAGTTCTTTGACGCCAAGTCTCCTCCTACTCTCCCTGCGCGGAAGCCTTCTGCGCAGGGAGGGTGCAGGCAGCGGAGTACCCGTACCCTCTCCGCTGGTCTCCGGCGAGGAGTCTTGGAGCCTCCTCTCCGATTCCCCCATCTGCCCCCCTTCTCTACTGGTGTTACGCTGATTTCCTTCCCCAGCAGATGGGCTGCCTCTCTCCCTACTGGGACCCTCTCCTGCATCCCTTTGGAGCCTTCTCTTTGCCTCTAGCTCCGATGGCAGTTCCCTGACAGGTAGGGATAAAGAAAATCACTTTGTTGAAAAACAAGTTACAAAAAAATTACAAAACTAACCCATAGCCCATTTCTATGCCCAACCCACTTATAAAAGAGGCAGGAAAACCAAGAAGCAGCCAGTAGTCAAAAGAAAATGGAAGGAAAAAAGGAAGAGAAGTTAGCAACAGAGGAACCTGAGTAATATGACAATGAATGCAGAAGGTCCAGCACAGTTCAAAATGCACATATAAAGGGAAGTGAGGTTTTGAGGAGTATCATTTTTATTACTAGCATTATATTTTTAAGCATCAAAGATCAAACATGTCACTGACCCACTAGTCTAAAGGTGAGGGGGAAATCTGTTGTATTTCTTTTGTTCCAAATATTGTCAATCTGCAGTCTAGTCTTTTACAGCCAGATGTCTGGGTTTTTGTTGGGGCTTTTGTTGTCATTCTTTAAACAGATCCTGATTTTGTACAAAACTAATCATCATACTTTGGAAGCAAAGACCTCACACACTGATGTTGCTCTGCTGAATCACAAAGTTCCTTTTCTTTTTAGCTGGCTCAGCACACCGTCACCTTAGCAATCTTTTAAAGTGAAGAATGCAGCCTCTAAACTGTTTACCCACTATGCCATTATGTTGTGGTGGTCTTAGTCATCACATGATAAACTAGCAATTTTGGGGCATGCTTCTTAAACAAACAGAAACATTTGTCAGATGATTCCTGAAAAATAATAGTTCTTTCAAGAAGCATGTTTAGACTGGATGGCAGGGGGAAAGAATTCATCTGTCATTCTAAAGCTCTGCTCAAGCTCCATTAAGTATCTTTGGTAAATAATGTCCTTTAATACAAGTCTTTTACTTCTGATAAAATGAACATCGATAAAAGTGCTTTGCAACAGGAAGACAAACTAGAACTTCAATTTATCAGATCCTCATGCAACAAAAAATTACTGTTAATAACTCAGTTCCATAAAAAAAAACAACTAATGGTTTTCTGCAATTCTAAGGGCCTAAGTATACATTACATTAAATGTGTGGCATGCAATGTTGTCTGCTCTTTTTTTGGGAGGGGGAGTCAATACTGAAACCCAGTTTTTCATCAGGACCTAAGTAGTCCTGAGAATGGGGTTTTAACCTTTCTGTAACTAGCTGCAATTTGCACAAAACTTAGCTTCTGTATGCAGCAATTGCCCTTCGGAAAAGAAGTTCCTGTGTATTTTCTACACTTAATGTTGAATTGATTTCTTATAAAATGGGGAAGCAGAAGATTTTTTAAAGATCTCTTTGCCCAAGGTCAACTGTACGTGCAATGATCTATGTAATTTGTAAAAACCTGAATCTATGGGCAATTGTTTAATCAAATGAAAATAGGCATTTCTTTGAATCGTAAATATAAATAAACTATGTCAAACTAATTTTGGTTTAGGAACACAGAGTTCAGAGGAGGCACCTATTTTTATTTCTGAAAGCAACCATCATAAAGCTTTTAAGGCTGCAATTCCACACATACAAAGTGTCTGGCTTTGAGGGGAAAGCTGCCTTTCAGACTAGCGCTAAATGGTTGCCATACTGAAAACACTGGCCAGCTGACGAAGGAATTAAAAGGGCTCAATGATATTTGTGTTGCAGATTGCCTTCCAAACTGATTGTCCTACTAGACTATGGGTAGGCAAACTAAGGCCCGGGGACTGGATCCGGCCCAATCACCTTCTAAATCCGGCCTGCGGATGGTCCAGGAATCAGCGTGTTTTTACATGAGTAGAATGTGTCCTTTTATTTAAAATGCACCTCTGGATTATTTGTGGGGCATAGGAATTCCTTCATTTCCTCCCCAAAAAATATAGTCCGCCCCCCTGCAAGGTCTGAGGAACAGTGGACCAGCCCCCTGCTGAAAAAGTTTGCTGACCCCTCTACTAGACCATAACCTGGAAACTATTTCCAGTGGGGAGGGTATGCTAATCTTTCTGAATACTTTCGGCTCCCTCACAATTTATCATGGCGAAAATGGAGGCTGTTCTCTGAAGGCCGTCTTTATTTATTTTTAAAACTTCTCTTAGCACATGGCATAATTTTTCTATAGCCTCTTCCTGAGATAAAAACACATGTAATATGATAATGCAGAACTGAGTTAATTGAATGAGGGCCCCTTCAGTTGTTACCGGGCCCAAGTCACTCCTCCCTTCCATCACCAAAGGAAGGATCTACAGTGGTACCTTGGAAGTCGAATGGAATCTGTTCTGGAAGTCCAATCGACTTCTAAAATGTTCAGGAACCAAGGCACAGCTTCCAATTGGCTGCAAAAAGCTCCTGCAGCCAATCAAAATTTGCCGAAGTCACGTCAGACATTCAGGTTCCAAAGAACGTTCAAAAACTGGAACCATCACTTCCGTTTTTTGATCGTTCAGGAGCCAAAACGTTTGACTTCCAAGGCGTTTGAAAACCAAGGTATGACTCTATCTGCAAAACTTAACAATTCCCAAATACAGATGTGCTTTCACTGTCACAAGATAGAATATACTGCCTTTAGCTGTACTTGAGGGTCAATTTCAAAAAATTCTGCTGGAAAAACAGTTATGTCCCTGTGGAGATGGCAGTATTGAGTCAGTGCCTCATGTGCTCCTGGCTTGCACTCTTTATAAAGATTTGAGGAGTGAGGTTATTACTCCTCTGTTATTGTCCATGCCAGGTCGCTCAGCCATTGCTACCGTGTCCTTTCTTTTAGCAGATCAAGATGATCAGGTGACAGCAAAAACTGCAAGGTTTTTAGCCGGGGCAATTAGAATAAGATCTATTATTTGATAAACCCGCAAAATGTATTTTCTATCGCTGTTTTTACCTCTATCTTCAGTACATTTTATTTTATTTTATTGCTATGGCTAGTGGCTGATGCAAATAAAGATTCTTCTGATTCTGTAAAGAAGGATCTAACAGCTGAATTTCAAGATCCTGTGTTTATTTGAATGTCGGATCTTGCAAGAACTTGGCAGAAAAAGCCTTAGATCTGCCCTCAACCCAAGTAGGCTCTCAGGAGCCAAGTAATAAATGAACAAGGGCAGAAGTCACTGTGGCTAAAAGAACACTCCTAATACCTACTTTTTAAAAAGAAATCCGGAAATTAAATATAATATGTAAAGAGTACACTGGCAGTTACTAAAGTGATAGCTGCTTATAAACAAAGAGTAGTAACAAGGGAGGGGGGAGTTTAATTTTCACTTGCTGAGTCTCTTGAAATTTGCACAGGAAATATTTAGAGAGAGGTCAGCCGACATGATGAAACGCTACAGCTCCACGACAGGATGTGTGTCAGTAGTTACAACATGAAAACCCTTCCTATTCAACCAAATAAATGTCACTTCCACTTGAGAAGGAAAAAAGCAGAGAGTTGGCGTTCAGAAAAAACAACCACATTATAGAGAACAAGTATCTCTGCAGGAACCCACAGTGTACTAAAGAGAATAAACTTCTAGTTTTCATGTCATTTTGTAGTTCAGTTGATTTATAGACAACTCAGGTGCTCCTTAACGTAAGAATAATTCAGCCATCAAATACAGATGTGCAGAATATGGGGACGTACCCTTTTGCAGGCAAATACTCAAAATGTAATCAAATATATTTTGTATTGCACTTCTTAAAAAAGAAAGCAAACATTTTAGGTATACACTAGATGTGGTGCTCAGGCCCAATGGATTTTATTCATGCATGTGTCCTATTTATATATAATACAGTTGGGGTGGAAGGTCTGTTTTTACATGAAGTGAATGCTTGGGAAGTGAAATTAGCATGGCAATGCAACTGGGAGAAACCTGCTTTCCCAGAGCCCTCCAAATGGGGAGGTGGGTTGTGACCATTGAACCCCTAGGTTGTTAGACACATGCAGGGGTAGCCAATGAGCATCTCCAGATACTGCAAATGACATTACAGTCGTACCTTGGAAGTCAAACGGAATTCGTTCCAGAAGTCTGTTTGACTTCCAAAATGTTCGGAAACCAAAGTGCGGTTTCTGATTGGCTGCAGGAAACTCTTGCAGCCAATCGGAAGCTTTGGAAGCTGCATTGGACATTCGGCTTCCAAAAAAAAAGTTCAAAAACCGGAATATTCACTTCCGGGTTTCAATCGTTCGGGAGCCGAAACGTACGAGTACCAAGGCTTTGACAAAGCGTGTTCTCTTTCACAGAGAGCACGTGTTGCGGTGGGGTCTGACAGGCCACCCCTCTGTTGCTGGGCGGGTTAGTATGGATGACCATCCGCAGTGATTGGGCGGTTGGGTTACTGGGCAAATTTTGGTGTTGCCATTTAGGGGGACGGACCAAAGGTTATAAAATCAAGTCACGCAGCACTGACTGGGCTCTTTTGCTGCATGCATCGGATCACCCGCCCACCCTCCCTAATCTAGGGCTATTGCGTTGACCTTGCTATGCCTGTCATGGGGCCGTCTGCTTTTGGGGCAGGGGCCTGGTTGGAATTTGCCATTTGGTTTTTGCCTATTGCGTAGCAAATCGTCAAAACTTGTAAGGTTGCGGTTAGGCATTGGTTAAAAAATTGGTTGGTGGAGGGGTAAGGATAGGCTGGGCCTGCCCCTCCAATGCTGCTGTGGAAAGGGAATTCCGTTAAAGGAATCCAGGGGCTTGCCATTCTTTCGTCCGTACCCCTGAATGGGGCTTAGGGCCGCGCAAGCCACCGGGAGCATGCGGGGGGGGGGTGAGGGTCTGATGCCCGGCTCCGTGCTCTCCCCAATATTGTTTTCCCTTACTGGCTTTCGCTGGAATCCGGAAGTCAGTTCTGTCCCTAGGCGAGGGGACAGATAGTCATAACCAATGCCTAAGCAACCACTCACATTTATGTATTTTAATAAAGTTGTGGCCAAAAATATGCCAAAAAACCTTAAACAAAAATTATGTGTGAATTGTGAATTATTTAGGGGTTGCTTGGGGGACCTCGACACGCAGCCAAGGTACGACTGTATTGCCTATGTTGGTTGAGCTGATGGGAGTCGTCCAAAATATCTCAAAGGCACCAACCTGACTATCTCTGTCGAGACTTCGCTTTTCTCCTCGTGAACTTGCCGGCTCGTACTTTAAGCCCTTATCTTAACAACGGTGCTTGTTTAATCTTCTCACCAGACAGAACAGTAATACCTTTATGCGTATTGTAAACAACAAAACAGCGGTCATATTTCACAGGAAGATACTAGGCAACAGATTTACTAGGGAAAATGGATGGTTCCCTAATAGCCTCACGTAATAGCTATGAAACACAGATGTGTTTCTCCTTCAAACAATCAAAATAAATTGTTTTTTTTCAGACAGACAACCACAGTCATTTTTTACTGTGATCTGAGACTTCACAAGTTATTGTGGCTGTTTCATCTGATTGAAGCACTGGAAAAAAAGAACAAGTTATAGTACTTAGAAGTGGAAAACTGTTTTTTAGAAAGAGCTGCTTTTCCTGGACCACAACAAAGCTTCTACAAGGGACAGACAGGTTTTCCCGTCTTCCCCTGCCCACCCACCCCCAGATTTGAGGCACTCTAGAATCCACAAAATTCCCTGGAAAAATATATGTGACTTTAAGTGTGAACACCACAGAAGAAGAAAGAAGTACATAAGATATGGTAAGTTACTGATATCTGCAAGCAGTAGCTTCTCGAGAAATATTCCTGTTTGATGAACTTTCCCCTCAAACCAGCTTAGGTTCAGAAGAAGAAGCTAAGGTGTGTAAACTTCAGGCAACCATTGCCCATGCGCATGTGCAGATGTGAACATCGGCGAATTGGAGTTCAGCATGAGGAAACAAATCAGGTATTAGGCACTGTTTGAAGACACGCCCCTTCCTCTCTCTGGAGTAAAGGACCCCTGGAAGGTTAAGTCCAGTCAAAGGCGACTATGGGGTTGTGGCGCTCATCTCGCTTTCAGGCCGAGGGGGCTGGCATTTGTCCACAGACAGCTTTCCGGGTCACGTAGCCAGCATGACTAAACCACTTCTGGTGCAATGGAACACCATGACAGAAACCAGAGCGCATGGAAACACCATTTACCTTCCCATCAGAGCGGTACCTATTTATCTACTTGCACTGGTGTGCTTTCGAAGTGCTAGGTTGGCAGGAGCTGGGACAGAGCAACATGAGCTCACACCATCACAGGGATTCGAATTGCTGACCTTCTGTCCGGCAAGCCCAAGAGGCTCAGTGGTTTAAACCACAGCACCACCCATGTCCTGAATAAACAAGATCACTAATAGGTCCACCTGCCATTGTGAGGCTCAAAGCAATGATGATGCCTCCCCGGCTGTTGTCATTGGCTGTGGGTTTCTTGTGATGTCACAAAGGCACTTGGCAACTGAGTGGATATAAAGGCAGGCCAAGGGGAAAGCCCTTTTTTATTTTCAACAGAAAACACCTGGCAGTGGATGTGACATTCAGCACTGCCCAGGTTTCTTCCACTTGGAGGAGGCAAAGTGGTGAATGGAAGGAGGCAATCCTCTGGCAGTGGGATGCTAGGGAGCGATAATAAGGCAAGTTTGCTTGCTTGAAGGCTGCTGGAATCTGTGGTTGGAAGCTGGTGGACGTCTCATGATGGACCTAACAGTAGCTTCTGGCATAACAGGACACCGTGATGGAAACCAGAGCGCATGGAAACACTAGGTTGGCAGGAGCTGGGACAGAGCAGCAGGAGCTCACCCCGCCATGCAGATTCGAACCACAGACCTTCCAATCAGCAAGCCCAAGAGGCCCAGTGGGCAGCAATGTAAGATAGTGAATTGAAAGGGGAGCGGAGGGAAACAACCTCACTGTGTTTGAAGCTACTAATTTTTACATAGCTCTGTTGTCCAGAACACAGTGATCTGGGAAGTTAAACAGGCAAGCTATATATATATATTTACACACATTTGAGCCACTTATGACCCAAGATAAGTGAAGTGGAAGCAGCTGTTTGTAAGCTGTATTCAGTCTTGTATCCAGCAACAAAGCAAACCAAGAAAAATTAAGGGTTCATGACTGTGATGATCTCATAAAATGATGGGAGCTCCCCACAGTAATAGGTTAATTGGCTGGAAATTTACTGTGTAATAAGTTACACACACATATATGTACCTGGACATATAATTTAGTTTCCTATATCAGTTTTATAAGGTTTTCTATATTTTATGGGGATAGTTTTATGTATATTTGTTTTGTAATTGGTTTGTGGATTTTAGCTGTGTCTATGTGCATACACAGCTTGGAGAGGATTTTTTTTTCTTTTCTTTTTTTGGTTTAACATGATTTCAGATTTCTTTTAAAACTCTTAAACGCTTCTCTCTTAAAGCTCATTTCATGACCTCCTAAATTGCAGGCCTCTTGGTTTCAGTCACTTGAACTACAGCTGTTGAACTTCTGCCAAGTTGCAGACTGAATAAAGGTGAATCAGATCTGAACCATTGTTGATCCATTTGACAGTTTCCTTCTGGGTGGCACTCTCTGTCCTGGGCTCCTTTCAGTTTATCTGTCAGTTTTTCCTTATGTAACAGTTCCCCAGAGAGCGTTCTCTCTCAGGCCTTAACACTCCATTGCAGTACGAGACACATCTCTTTCTCCTCAGAAGGTCAGCTCAAGGGAATTTACTAACAGGCACAATAATCCACAGGGCTGGCAGCTGAACCTTATTTCAATGTTGGTGACAGGACAACATATTCCATAGTTCCACAACACTTGAGGGAAAAAGGCTTTGGAGGCACAGGGCAAGCCAGGTGGTACCCACAGCTCTGTCCTCCAACTCCTTGCCAACATTTCCTACTCTGCAGCACCTGCTGCCTTAGCTAGACAACTCACTCTGCCCATCAGTCAGGCTAGTCTTGCTCCTCAGCAACTGTGCATGGCTCCTTAGCTCATGCTGGCTTGAGAAATGGACTCGTATCCAATCTCTGATAATCCTGAAATTGGTCTGCAGGTGAAGGCATACAAGTGGACTAGAAATTGCCCAGGAACCTAACTTTGTGACAATACCTTTCCCCTCTGTCCAGCCCACTATTTCTACCACTCATTTCGTTTCCCCCGCAATTCCCATGCACGCACAAAGCTTCAAATATCTGCCCAACGAAGGCAAAATAACTTATATAGATGTTGTTGTTCACTTTTCATCTTGGATTCACTTTTCATCTGGAGGAGGCGGCCATTTTGCAGTCTTGTGATTATTCAGCAGCTGTAGGCAGGTTATGAAATTCAGACGCGTATGTGGAGCACACCACTTTAAGCATCTATTCCATTTCAAAGTCAGCAAAATAATTTCAAAAAAATGCAGCATGCTCCTTAGAGGAAGGATGTCAGGATGTACACACAAACCACACTACTCTCTCCCTGCAATACCTCATTTAAGGGTTTTTGCAGGCGGTGGTGGCTGTTGGAAAGCCTGCCCAGGGTACTTCCACCTGCCTGCCCTTTTGCTGAGCAGACAGGGTTCACCAGTAGAATGATGTTAGCAGAGGCTGTTGGAGCTGTTCTAGGCTGGGTGCAGGGAGACCTCTGCCTCATCTACCCTGCCCAGCACAGAATATCAGTGATTTGGATTGTGCTGTAATTCAGGCCAAGCAGAGAAATTTTGTATGTTTTAATGTGACTCTGAAATCTTAATAGCTATCACTTTGAAAGACTAACACCACAACCCAGTAGTGTCATTCCAGTACTGGAGAGCCTCTTTCATTCATGGAAAGTCTAAACCCAGCCTAGTAGAAAAGTAATAAAAGAGGTCCCCAATCCAGGGAAATCTGTCATTTTCTGCATGTTGTCTTTCTTTAAAGACTCTTTCATAGTCTACAAGAGCTTTTACAAGGTGTGACCAGAAAGTTCAGTGAATGGTCACAGAAATCGGACAGCAAGAAATATTTGACCATACATACCTTACAGGTTTTCAAAGTAGGCCACCTCTGATACAATGCACCAATGACAATGTTTGTAGAACTGTTGGAAACTTCCGGAGAAGTCCTCTTTTCGTACTGCTTTCAGTTCCCTCATCACAGCAGCTTGGACATGTGAAATGTTGGGAAATCTGTGCCCTTTCAGTGCAGATTTCAGTTTTGGAAAAAGAAAAAAATCTGGTGGAGCCAGACTGGGAGAATATGGAGGGTGGGACAACTCAGTAACCTCAGTAACTATTTCACATGGAATATGCATTTCTTCAGCAATCCTTCAGACAGACAAATGCCGATTCCACATCAATAACTCATGAACTCTGCCGACATTTGCTGCTGTTCTGCTCGTCAATGATCTTCCAGATCAAGGGTCATCTTCGATGGTTTGCCACCCTTCATGGAAATGCTTCAACCACTCATACACTGTCTTTCAAGTTACAGATTCATCTCCATACACAATTGTGAGCATTTCATGGGTTTCCGATGCCAATTGTATGTTCGAATATTTCTCGCTATCCGATTTCTGTTTGATTTCATCAAACTTTCCGGTCACACCTTGTATGATAAAGCTTGCATCTTACTTATTCACTAGGTTTCTCATACTGCAATACACGGTGACATTGCAAGGCAATAAGTGTTGCACTAGCTTGCCCATAAGTTTGTGGAACAGCTCAAACAGATTTTGCTCATGGTTCTTTGGAGCGAAAGGCACCATGTAAGCTCTGATTCAAGCTGTGGATGTCCAATTCAAACATTGAGGTGTTCCAGCACAAATGCATTCTAACACTGGCAGGAACATGACTCATTTTAGATGAACATCTCCTGTGGGCATGCAACTAGATGAATATATGAAAAAGATATACAGTTGATAAACATATATTTATTCAATGCCAGGAAAATGCCCATATACTAGTGTGAGCAGCTCAGTAAGACTCAGAAAGTGTAGCATATCTAGAGCACGCTTGCAGATTTGTTTTGCTGTGTGTGCCTAAAGGGAATTTAATGCCCTACTTTAGAACTGGTTGATCACTCGTTTCATTTTAGCAGACAAGGAATTGAATTGCTTTAATTCACTACGAAGGGGTGCAACACGTTCAGAACAAGATTTGGTCAGAGCGACTAGCCGGATGACATCTACTTGTCCATTTCAATTTTACAGAAGGGCTATGAAAACATTGTTCACTTTGCAGAGGTATCTCCCCCCACCAGCCCAAGGGAAAGGCTGCGAGTCAGCTTTGTAAGACGTGGTGCAGCAACAAGGACATCTGAGAGCCAGTGTGGTGTAGTGGTTAAGAGCGGTAGTCTCGTAATCTGGGGAACCGGGTTCGCGTCTCCGTTCCTCCACATGCAGCTGCTGGGTGACCTTGGGCCAGTCACACTTCTTTGAAGTCTCTCAGCCCCACTCACCTCACAGAGTGTTTGTTGTGGGGGAGGAAGGGAAAGGAGAATGCTTTGAGACTCCTTAAAGGGAGTGAAAGGTGGGATATCAAATCCAAACTCTTCTTCTTCTTCTTCTTCTTCTGTGCAGTGGTTTTCCTTGCACAAAGTCACATTGCTCTGGTCTCTGCAGCAACTGAGTCTGTTGTGAGTTTTAAACATCGAGGGGAATGGACTCTAAACAGCAAAGTGTGCAGATACAATGAGAGCCGAGAGAGTCTTTGAACTACATGTTGCTCTCAAACTTTCAAACATCTGTGGTCCTTGAAGAACCTATTTAGAGGTCTTAAAGTGCTAGTGCCATCATTGGTACATATTACTGTCTAAAGAACACCAAGAAATCTGAAGTGTAGCATCTGAGTCTAAGGCGGGGAAGTGCTGTTGCTTTTCCCAACCACAGCAAGGTGTATACAAAACAGCAATTCTAGTTGCAACTGGAAATTTGTATAGGGCAAGAGATTGCCATTCCATACTGTTGATATGCAGACAAATTCTAATTGATGATCCTCACAACATTTTGTACTACCTAAGTAGACACACCCTGAAAATGGTCCTCACCCATTTAAGCAACTGGTGCTTTTAAGCAACCACAGGCTTTTCCTGATGGCCATTTACACAGAGCATGCTGAATTCAGAACTAATACGTGGCCTTCTATCAGTTCTCTTGCTTTGCTCTCAAGCAAAATATTTTTGGCCAAGCAAGGAACTCAGCATGGTAATCCTGTTTCATCCCTTACCATCCTGATTACCACTGATTTAACAGAGACGGCAAAGATGCTATCTATAATGATCATACTATAATATACTGCTTATCTCCAGTGTAATCAGAGTCCAATTAAAATCCTCATATTACTCCATTATTTTTGTGAATGGTCCCCCCCCCCCAGTTTGTTGGATGATGTCAAACCAATCAGAAAATGAAGTGCTCTTATTTTAGGATGAGCAGAAAATAGAGCCAAGATGATCAGAGGCTGGAAGTGCATGGTGGAAATGTATAAAAGGACATGTGGAGAAAGTGGAAAGAGTCCCCCACACCCCGGCTGTCATAATAAAAGAATTTGGGGCATTCCCCATTCCCAGCTGCTCCTATGGAAACCGGATATCCTGCTAGCAAGTGGTTGGGGTTGCACTGGCTTGTCTGCTAATATTGCCCAGATCTGCCAGCACCCCTTCTTCCTATGGGTTCTCACCCTGTTTTAGCAGTATTATAAGTGCTGCCAAAGTGAGCAGAGGTTCTCTCCCTGCTGAGTCCTGGAGCAGCCTTTGCAGTCTCAGAGGATGTGTATCAAGATGTTCTTAAGTTGGCATCAGTGGCACCAAATCACTATGCCATGGCATTTTTTACTCTGGGATTTGGCACCGGGGTGCAAATATTCACCCAGCACCCCCAAATTACCACGGTTAGTGTTGGGGTGGCCGTAGCTGCGCACTGCCAGCCATCGGGGGGGGCACATCTCTCCCCCATGCCACTGTGGGAGAGCGATCCCCGCAGAGGCTTGGGAGTGAAGTTGCACGCCCGCCAGCCTTATGGTTGGCGGGGCGCGGCTGGTGGGCGTGCAGGGAAAGGGGAGGCTGCCAGCAAAGCCGCGCAGCTCCCCCACTTTCTGGGGTGCCCCTGAGAGGCTGGCGCCCTGGCGCGATGCACCACTAAGCCCTATGGGAAAGACGGCTCTGGGTGGGACGTACCATGTAGCCTTTGGGGAGATCCTATTGGTATGACACCTAGAAATACTTCGGGTAATTAGAGACTGGTTAAGTGGAGGTTTTTTCAAAAATAGCAAGTCCCCCTTGCTTTGCAAGCACTTATTTTAAGAAGTCAGCAATCCTGAATTGTGGAGATTTTGAAGACTGCAAAAACAGTGTGCTGAAATATTTATTTAGACCATGCATTTAAAGATAATTTTATACGCACAACATTTTAATTGTTAAATTAAAACCAAAACAAACTTGCTTTGTTTCAACAGCGTAGGCCGGGGGGGGGCGGACCCACAGATTCCATCTGTATTTACATGCTGGTCAGCATTCATCCATTAATAATTTGCTACAATGTAAGATATTTGAGCAATCAAACACCTTTAATCAGTTGGCAGTCCCACCAATGGCATCTAATGTCGGCTGTGTTTATACCAATACCACACTGAATAAGAGCACAGTTCAAAAGGAGTGACGCTACATGCACAAACATGCCCTTTTGGTGATCTCGCTGAACAGCCAAGTTTGAATCACTGGAAGTGGAGCTTTTACTGGCTGAAGTAATCTCAGAGCATTCAAAAAAAAGTATGCGGTCCTTTAAATCAGTGTTTCCCAGTGTTTCCCTCCAGATGTTTTGAGACTACCGTTCTCATCATCCCTGACCACTGGTTCTGCTAGCTAGGGTTGATGGGCATTGTAGTCCAAAAACTGCTAGAGACCCAAGTTTGGGAAACACTGCTTTAAAGAGAGATAATATAGCAGAATTCATGTGGGGAGATTAGCAAGGAGACATTAGCCTAATAAGCCACATCTGAGTTTTGAAATAAATTAACAGTCAATGCCAGAATCCACACCTATGCAAATTTCTTTTCCAAGGTGAATATCAGTTTTGGGACAGGCATGATTTTCATTGGGACTATGGTTGCGGAGATTAAGCCATATTCCCAATCCCAATATCCTACCTGCAGCTACTATTCCCATTTAAAAATAAATAGACAGACTCATTAATAATGAGCATGCAATTAACATCATATCCAGTTTGGTCCTAAATGCTGGACTGCAGTACAGTTGTACCTCAGAGGTCGAACAGAATCCGTTCTGGAAGTCCGTTCGACTTCCAAAACGTTCGACTTTCAAAGCGCAGCTTCTGATTGGCTGCAGGAAGCTCCTGCAGCCAACCAGAAGCAACGGAAGCCGCGTTAGACATTCAGCTTCCAAAAGAACGTTCAAAAACCTAAATCCAAGCAAATCACTTAGAAATAAATCACAGTAGCCCACTTTTTGAGAGAGAGCTTGAATTGCTATAGAAATCTCAAGCTCTGGAAGTGTATCCAAAAGGGAACAACGGCCAATTGTGCTACAGATGTATTGCATACATTAAAATATTCCATGAATGTTTTTTTTTTTGCCTAAGTAGCAGCCCAATCCTCTTCCCCAAAGTTTCCATTTATCACAAACACCCAGCGGTTGATATATGATCTTAATGTCATTTCATTAACTGCCAATGCAATTTTAAGTAAAAAGACTGAGAATGCGTATGCGTCTCTCTGTGTATGCATACATACATACAAACACCCCCACTAGATGTTTCTAAAATAAATGTGAGGCATTTTAACTTTAGTGTGTCCAAGCCGCTTAAACTGAATTGAATTATTTTACTGGCTAGTGTCAAATATTCTATAGTAGGCTTCCTCAACTTTGGCCCGCCAGATGTTTTGAGACTGCAATTCCCATCATCCCTGACCACTGGTCCTGCTAGCTAGGGATCATGGGAGTTGTAGGCCAACAACATCTGGAGGGCCGAGGTTGAAGAAGCCTGTTCTATAGTTACAGTCATACCTTGGTTCTCAAACGTAATCCATTCTGGAATTTCGTTCGACTTCCAAAAACATTTGCAAACCAAGGCGCGACTTCCGATGGGCTGCAGGAGCTTCCTGCACTAAATCAGAAGCCGTGGAATCCGCATCGGATGTTCGGCTTCCAAAAAACGTTTGCAAACCAGAACACTCACTTCTGGGTTTGTGGCATTCAGGAGCCAAAATGTACGAGTACCAAGGTGTTCGAGAACCAAGGTATGACTGTACAAAGATACATTACACATATTTCACTGGGAAGGTGAAACCAGAACAGGCATGGGGTGTATTGCAGTAACTTTTTAAGTAAGCCTTTTTAACTTGTTCTCATACCAACAAATGGTCCAAGGCCATGGAGACTATTACTGCACGCTACTCCCTCCCAGATCTCGACACGCTGTCATCTTGGGACCAACATAAAATCCGGGCCTGGATTCTTACAAGAGACGAGGCCATGGACCGGGCACAGTCCATTACAGCTCGCCTCTCCATGTGGCTCCCTAAAGTGAAAGTGGTAAGATCACTTGCCAACTACTTGATAGACCTGACGGAGCCCAATTTGAGAAGAGCGTTTACTATGGCCCGTTTCCATTCTATACCCACGGCCTTCCTGCAGGGGATTTACTCTAAGACCCCTATTACTCAGCGTTTATGTCCATGCACAATGAATGAAGTAGAGGACTTCATACATTTCTTTTTCTACTGCCCTATTTATGAGCCAATAAGACCTAAGCTCCTCCTCTTGATCCCGTCCACCATTACATCTAAGGAAGACTGTTTGAAATCGCTTCTTGTGGACGCAAATCCCCAAATTTCACGTGGGGTGGCAATCTTTATAGTGCAGGCGCTGAAACTCAGGGCTACTCTGACTGGGTAGTGTGTCCTAGACCTGGACCTGTTTTAATTCTTTTTATTACTTTTTCAACCCAATGTGCCGAGCCTATTTTGGGGCCATTTTATGTTTTATATACATCCGCATTTTGGATTCTTGGCGCTGGCAACTAAATCTTTACATTATTGTCTTAGGGTAATTTAAATGTCATTACGCCAGTAATATTGCTTTGAATTTTGTTTGGTTGCTTGTCTCTAGTATTTTTGTCTTATTTTGCTATGGCTGTATGCTAATGCAATAAAGGTTTTGATTGATTGGTATTGCAGTAACTGAAAGTTAGATTTAGCAAAATGATCCTTAGCCTGTGTGCTTTGAACACTCTACAGAGTTCTATAAATGCTAAGCTGTAAACACACACAAAGGCGAACACAAAATGTATGTTCAGTTCAAGCAAGATCTTTGCTGATCTCTCATGAAAATGGGTACATCCTGTATGGGAACGTGTATTGCCAAGACATTGCTAATGCTATCAGCTTTGACAGTGCCCAGCACTTGGCAGGGAAAAGACAAAAAATAATGATCAGATTCAGTCCAGCTGTCCCTTTCCATTCCTCCAGCCACCTAAAAACAGGGGCAGACCTTGGTAATATACCACCCTGTGCAAGGCCATTTGATGCCCTCCCCTAAGGCTGCTTAAGCCGGGTTTTGGGAAGAAGGTGCAAGGCTTTAGCAGGGTCCTAGAGCCATCCTCAGGGGCGTAGGAAGGGGTGGGGGGTGCGGTCTGCCCTGGGTGTCATCAATGAGGGAGGTGACAAAATGGCAAAAATATGAGCTTAAAAAAATTGGGCTCACGAAACCCACCCCACCCTGCCCTGTCCAGTCAACTGCAGTAAGGGCTGCGTGTGGCTCTACCCCTTCAGCCTCCTGCCACCTCCTCGTCCTGGGCTCCCTGCAACCTCAACAGCAGCAGCGAGAGCAGCCGCTGCAGGGGGCGTGGCCAGGCAGGAGGGGCTGTGAAGGTTCAGAGCTCCTGGCATTGCCCCAGAACAAAGTGGAGCCCCAGCTGATGTGCGCGATGCCACGGGCACCAGAGCAGATAGCTACGCCACTGGCCATCCTCTCTTCTTCCAAAAAGCAGTTGCCTGACTCTGGGAAGGAGGACCTGTCAAAGTCCTCACGCCTCCTTGCTAAAGCTGGCCAAG
Organism: Podarcis pityusensis; assembly: GCF_964106645.2. Classification (NCBI taxonomy): domain Eukaryota; kingdom Metazoa; phylum Chordata; class Lepidosauria; order Squamata; family Lacertidae; genus Podarcis; species Podarcis pityusensis. Next base: position 50,902,051 of record NC_138036.1, on the reverse strand, counting down.
CATCTACAGCAGGGGTCAGCAAACTTTTTCAGCAGGGGGCTGGTCCACTGTCCCTCAGACCTTGTAGGGGGCTGGACTATATTTTGAAGAAGAAGAAGAAGAAGAAGAAGAAGAAGAAGAAGAAGAAGAAGAAGAAGAAGAAGAATTCCTATGCCCCACAAATAACCCAGAGATGCATTTTAAATAAAAGCACACATTCTAAAAGAAAAAAGAAAAAAAGCACACATTCTACTCATGTAAAAACACACTGATTCCCGGACCATCTGCGGGCCGGATTTAGAAGGCGATTGGGCCAGATCTGGCCCCTGGGCCTTAGTTTGCCTACCCATGACCTACAGGGCTTTGGAAGACACCTTCCTCAGCTGTTCACCCAGTGCACTGTTTGCATTGCCCTAAATCTGCCTCTGCCAACAAGATAGCTAAATAATGCTCACTGCCCTGAGTAATTAAATTAGGAGAGGGAGATACAAGTGCAGAATAGGAGAGCAGGATCCCACCATCCTGCCCCATTATCTGCTCCAGGGGCACCAAAATCCCAGCCTGCTGTTTATTTCTTCCTAGAAGATGGGGGGTGAACAGGTGAAGAAGCATGAATTCTAGTACTTTCTTACTGTCCACATACAGTATACTCTCTTTTGCATGATCACCTGAAAAAAATGCTGCCATTCTGTGTAATATCAATTTTACAACAATTATGTCTTGCGTTGCCAACCAAGACCTTTGTCTCATTAAGTTATACATAGCCAAAGAAAGTAATTTTCCATGATGGAGAGCAGCAACAACCAAAATAGACATAAAATCCGGCAAGGACAAGAAGAAAATATGGACAGAATAAATACCCCACACAGGAAAATAAAAATACTGAATTTCACTGGCAGACTTATAAATTTTTAAATGTGTTAACACGAATAGAAGTTTAAAATATTGCAGCTATTGTACAAGGGATTATTATTAGGATTGGAATGTAATTGGATTAAATAAGAGTTTGGAAGCAGAATTAAAGTGAATCATCAAACCTTCGATTCTAGCACGCCGGGAGGGCACCTAATTATGCAACTGGGTATTTGATTGATTGATATTGGAATTGATATTATAATTTGGTATTGATACAATGAGGCATATATTGGATTATTGTTACTGAAAACTAATAAAAAAATTTTTTTTAAAAAAGAAGGAAAATGACTTTCAATGTTTTTGTAGCTCCTACAATTAAAAAATGTGGAAATGATTTTGGATTTTATCTCAGAAAGCTTTCATAAATTACATATGCATATTTACTCATATTCAAGCACTCTGTTTTGAAACTTTAGATGTTAATAGAAGACAATGTGCCTAAGAGTTAACCTGCACTTTCCTGAAACAAGCAAGGAAACAAGTAGTTTGCACAGCTCTTCTGGAACGCAACACCTCCAGAATTCAATAGAAGATTTTACGTTGGGGATCTGTTTGTGTTCAGTTACGTGGCTGTCCAATAGCATTATCAAGTCATGCAGCCCTAGAAGAGTTTAAATCAGCCCGAAGAGTTCAAAATTGTCACTTTACTTTTAAAGATCTAATAACTCCCCATTCTGGCATCTAAGGCATGAAGTCCTCCCAAAATTCTGTTCATTAAAGCTGGCATTTGGTCATTTTTATAGTGTGAACTGTGGAGGAGTAACTTGCTCACAGTCAAATATTAGCATCATTTTTCAGAATATTCCTTTGTCAGGATCTTCAAAATTGCATTCTCTGACAGTCACAGCAGCAGTGCAGCTGAGGTTTCTGTTTTTGCAAAGGTTTGAAATTTTCAAAAAAACTGAAATCCGTCTAGATAGTGTCTGAATGTAACCATCCACATTATGATTTCAAGTACTTTACGGTCCCTATTTTGCCTTCTGAATGTTTTCATCCAAGGCATAGTACCCCCACACACCTAAGTTTCCTGAAGGAGCGTCTCCACCCCCATTGTTCAGCCCAGCCACTGAGATCCAGCTCTGAGGGTCTTCTGGCGGTTCCCTCCCTGCAAGAAGAAAGGTTACAGGGAACCAGGCAGAGGGCCTTCTTGGTGGTGGTGCCCGCCCTGTGGAACGCCCTCTCATTTTGACTCAAGAAAATCACCATTTTATAGTTCAAATTGGGAAAAATAAATACAGTAAATGGACAAAAGTACAAAGATTCACAAAATGTTTAGGGGTATGCGTACCCCTGCATGCACCCAGGAAAAAAGCACTGATTATTTTATTTTTTATTTTTTAAAAAACCTTTCCATTTCTACCACACCTTTTAAATCAGTTGATTTTAACTCTGCTCCTTGCTGATAAGTGTTCTTTGCTGCATTTTTCGTTCATGTTTATTATTATTTTATTGCCTGATTGTCATGGGGTTGTAATTCAACTAAATCACTGTGCAAGCAGAACAAATTCCCCATGCGCAACAGAACTGCTGTCCCCCAATCTGTTGCAAAGGGTTGGGGGAAAAGTAGATTTGGGGGCCCACAGAATGAAAAGATATTCCACTGTGCTCACAGAAGTTGTTCTATCTACATAACAACTTAGTTGCACACAGCCCATGTATTTTAACTTTCTTCCAAGGGAACTCTGTGTGTCTTTTAAAGAGCAAAGTATAAATGTTAGAAATAACATTTAGTTTGTGAATCACATAGCAACCACCTCTGTTCTGGCATTGAGATATGTAAGCCTGCATGTTTCTCCCTCCCTCCCGCTGTTGCTATGTCAGATGAGTATACAGCCACTGTCAAGCTTGATATGGACTAGTTTAATAGCACAATATGCACTATACAAATCTGGTATATGTAATATAATAATATTTAGAACTTCATATCTGGCATTAGAGCAAGAGATGAAAAGAGATGAGAGGCATATTTGTAATATGTACTCCTTTTCTTAGGTACAAATTATTACAAGCCAGCATCTAGGAGGCATAAAGGGAAAATAGGTAAAGTCGAGAGGTACTTGTTTAGGTATAACATTCAGATTATATATGGGGTGTGTGTGTGTGTTTCTATCTTCATGCACTAAACAATATTTTCAAATCAGAACTACAGTATGAATGGAAAGAGGTGCGGCTGCTGTAAGTTTGTCACTTGTCACATCAGAGGACTGATTTGCAGGGCTGTCTTAAGAATATACGGAGATGGGGTGCAAAGATTCGCCTGGCGTGCCCCCCCTCCAGGCGCACAGGAGGGCAGAGCCAGCCGGCTGCCTCAGTGTCTCGCTGACTCGGTCACCCTCGAACCCGCGGCTCAGATCCGCCCGCAGAAGAACCCACCATGGCGCTCTGACCGACGGGCGGGCTCTTCCCCGGACTCAACTCTCAGGCCCCGGACTCTCGGCCTGGTGCCCCTGAGAGTGCAGTGCCCAGGTGCCCCACACCCCTAGAACCTGTGGGTAAGACGGCCCTGCTGATTTGAGTCCAACCAGATGCATCAAAAAGGAATTGTTCCACAGCACTAATGGAACTTAGGAATAGCCGTTGTCAACGCTATATTGGACAAAAGCCAGCAGGTTTGACTGCTTCTACAATGCAGCAGAGACATCCCGATAGCCCACGTATGAAAATGCACAAGAAAAAGTGAATGGAACCAACATTACCGAACAATGGAAAGCAAAGCAAAATTCATACTTACGGGCTGAGGCTGTTCTGCAATACAGCAGTTGAAACACAACCAGAACTCGCTCATTTTTGCTACCAGTTCAAAGTGCAAATACAGAGGTTAGGAGCGAGAGATAAAGCTCCAAATCTGTGAGATAGTATCTCCTCGTAGTCAATGTGCACAGGTCCCACAGAGGGTAAATAAAATCCGTCTTTTAAACTTTCCCCTGCAGTTCGTGTTGGCACCAGAGTAGCTGCTTTCTCCTTCTCTTCCCTCTCAAGATATCGGGCCCGGCATTACAGAAAACGATGTTCTACTCCAGCTTCCAAAGGGAAAACCTGGGAAAAGAAAAAGTAAAAATAAAATTCACAATGCTTGTTACATCGTTTCTAAAGCAACTGGTTTAAAATCTGTTGCTCGGCACTTAGAACCCACTAGGTTCGAGAACATTCTAGGTTATACAACATTATACACCAGACATCATTCAATATAAAAAATAACCCATTTTGACTCAGTAGAAAATAAATCTCAAAATACAGAGAATCAGAGCACAAACACTATTTTACCTTTCTTCCTCACTCATGAGTATTAAGGGCTTAATAGTATCCCCACCCAACCCATGCAAATAGTCCATATGAACACTTTCTACATTGTATTGCAATGTGACAAGGGCAATGAAGTCCTCCTCCAGCTTTAAAAATATTCCTTTTTTCTTAACACAATTAAGGTGCTGACAGAGTGCCCCCTCCACACCACCATTGTTTGTTCATACCGCAAGCTCATTAAATAACCTAGCCTTGCTTAACCTGGTTGGTGTCCGCATGCTGCCAGACGGGCATAATTTACTACTGCTACCCTGCTGCTTCAAGTAATAGTGTTTTTCAAAATGGAAAGTAATATTTGAAGTATGAGCTGTTACCTTAAAAGGTTTTAAGCTTCTGGAGCGGAAAAACTGAGACACACAAAATTCCACCCATTCTTTTGTGAAATTGAAGGGCTAGTTAATCTCTAACCTGAAACTATATAGCAGTTACACTTTGAAAGGGCAATGAAGCATTACTTTGGTCATTTGGCATATTACCTATTTTCCCAGCCTTGCCTTGTAAATCAAGGTCAAAATATATTACGCAGAAGACAGAGAACGCCAAATGCACCATTGTGAGCCCTTTGTGAAATTCATATAATCGCATGCTTCCTCTTAATGCTGATTTTGGGTGGTCCTATACTTATCAGTTTGGAATGAAATGGGCCATTAAAAAACAGAGATAACCCATTCTGCATACAAAGTGAGCTCCCCAGGTATGCAGAAGTATAATACTTTGCAAATTAAAAATGAAAGAAACGGGGGTGGGGGGGGATACCCTGATCAAGACCTATGTTCCTTGCCTTCCAGCACCTGCTGAGAACAGCTGAGCTATGAAATTTTGTGGCTATTAGTCCTTTAGCATAATATAGCACAGTGGTGGAAAGTTTCAGGATGGTGGGAAAGAACGAAAAAAGTATCCCCCCCCCCACTTCCAAAACCTCTCTTCCACACACACCCCCCCAAGCATCTAAATAGTGCTGCAAGGCTCCTATTAGAAATTGAGATAAACATCATTTTGTTGGGGGGGGGGCTCCTCTTGAATTTTGGTGTTAAAAGTAAGGACAAGTGTAATATCTCTTGTGGGTGAGTTCATTACGACAAGCTGTAAACCATGGATAAACTAAGGCCTTGGGGCCGGATCCAGCCCAATCGCCTTCTAAATCCAGCCCGCAGTTGGTCCAGGAATCAGCATGTTTTTACACGAGTAGAATGTGTGCTTTTATTTAAAATGCATCTCTGGGTTATTTGTGGGGCATAGGAATTCGTTCAATATTTTTTTTCAAAATATAGTCCGGCCCCCCACAAGGCCTAAGGGAGAGTGGACCGGCCCCCTGCTGAAAAAGTTTGCTGACCCCTGCTGTAAACTACTGTCATAATCAATGTACCATTGATATTTGAAGCATAAAAATGAAAGTTTTTTACAAAAATATATACAAATGAACACCACAAGGACGTCAGTAGCTGCCCAGGACATTTAACAAAGTGGACTCTTTTGTAGAAGGTTGTGTTTTAATAGTATTAATTGTCTGCTGACAGGATAACAGACAGAAGTTATTTTAAGCAAAGTTGCAACATAATAACTCAACTGTGTGACTGGATAATACATGCCTAAAAAAACAAGGTACGTTGTTGGTGACCACTGGACTCAGAACTAGTCCATGACCTGGATCTGGATTTTGATCTAGATCTAGAATGCGATCTCAACTGAGATTTTGGATCTAGCTGGTTCTTTTCACATTGATTCTTGTAGCAGGAGTAGTAGTGTTACCTTCCATAGTTTAAGGAGACAAGCATTTCTGAAGGCAGGGGGCAATTTGTGGTTAAACCACTGTGCCGCTTGGGCTTGCCGATCGAAAGGTTGGTGTTTCGAATCCCTACAACGGGGTGAGCTCCCGTTGCTCAGTCCCAGCTCCTGCCAACCTAGTAGTTCGAAAGCACACAGTGCAAGTAGATAAATAGGTGCCGCTCTGGCGGGAAGGTAAGCGGCGTTTCCGTGCGCTGCTCTAGTTTAGTCATGCTGGCTTAGTGTGATGGCCTGGGATTCGGACTCGGAGGCTGAACCTGAGGGATCCCAGCCTGCACAGGATTCCCCGCCTCCAGAACCAGCTGAGCTGGGGCTGGGGCATGAGCCTGAAGGGTCTCATCTGTGCTGGATCCTCAGGTGCAGGCACCAGCTGAGTCTGCTCTGGCTCCAGAGGTGATGGAGGACCCATTGCCTGCAGGTGCTCCACTCTCAGCCCCGTCAGAGGAAGCTGAGGTTGCCTCTGAGTCCGGTAATCCTCCAGCCTCTCCTGAGCTGCAGAGGCTCAGGGCAGAGAGGCGGAGGGAACTAAGTTCCCGCAGGAAGAGTGCTCGCCTCCAGGCCAGGAGAGGCGAGTCACCTGTGGACCGGGGCCGCCCTATGCCTCGGGGCAGATAAAAGCCAGCCAGCCCCAGTCCCAGGTTGCGGGAGCAGCATTGTTGGTAGCCTGTTCCTGCCTGCACCCTGTCTTGCTCTTCTGCCAGAGTTCCTGACCTCACCCGACTCCCTGCCTTGGACCCAGCTTCAGTTTTGATGGACAGCCTCCCTACTGCACCCTCGACTGTTGGAATGAATTCACGACAGACGAGTGGCAGGTGTCATATGAGAGGCGTCTGCCGGGGCAAGCCCCGGGAACTCTCTTTTATTGAATATTACAAACATTGCCACAGGTGTGCTTGTGGCTGATTGGTTGATACAAACACAAAGCAATTTGTTGCTGATTGGTTAACATAAGTACAAGGCGGGAATTACATATAAACATTTATCACCGATAGATTAAAGGCTGGGAAACGGGGCTGGAACTAGACAGGCATGAAGCCTCCTAATTAAATTATAACTAAAGATTGATATAGCATGACTAAAACAATTACTAATGATTGATCATAACATGAAAGAATATAATAATCGAGTTCCGTAGATGTGGTCAGCTATGCATTAAGAACAGGTCATATTGTTTGTTCATGAACTTAAGATGGACTGAGGAATGAGGGAATGTCTTGGTGTTTAGAACAGGTTTGTACAGTGTGTGCAGAAGCAGAGAAAAGATTATAAGCGAGACTTCCCAGAATGCAAGAGAAAAGAAGCAATACTTCTCCCATAATGCCACAGTTATGTGCAGAAAGAGAACTTCCCTTTACTCGACCTCGGACTGGACTCGGACCTTGCCGCACGGTTAACGCTTGGGACCAGCACTCTTAGTCATGCTGGCCACATGACCTGGAAAAACTGTCTGCGGACAAACGTCGGCTCCCTCGGCCAGTAAAGCGAGATGAGTGCCGCAACCCCAGAGTCATTTGTGACTGGACTTAACTGTCAGGGGTCCTTTACCTTTTTAAGAAAAGACTGGCTTCTTTCTTTCCTCCATGACTGCAAGAACCAGGCCCAGTCTGTTGACACCGGATGCTATAGAGAAAGCCAGAGCCTGTCTGCCAGTCACAGTTTGGGAGGCTGAGGGCCAACTCACACAACTGCCGAATGTGTGGCCAGCAACTTTTCCTTCTTGGCCCAGATTGCATGTTGCTTCTGGTGAATGGATCAAAGCGTTCGACGACTCATGCGAGAGACGGGAAAATCTACCTCTAAATGTGTGTTTCCATCTGCCGGTTCCAACACCTGCAGATCAGGCACTCCAATTAATTCCTAGAACTTCCTGTATAAATACTGCCATGAAAGCACAGGTTTATTACATGAAGTATAATTAAGCTAAGTCAGGCGTATAATTATTACTGGATTTTTAAGCAAGGAAGTTTGTGACAGTACAACTAGTTCCTCTAGGTAAAAAATTAATCTTTATTGTTTTTCGGAAATGGAGTTATTAAGCTGTTCGTGGGGAGAAAAAGTAGTTTGAAACATTCTGGTTCTGAGAAAGTGAAGTGATGGTGGCTATACTCTTGGTGGGGTTTGAGGAAGAAGGGGCTCAAACATTCGGGACAAACTTTGCATTGCTCAAAAAACATAGTGGGGAAGACAGTGTGCTTGTGTATTATGCAGGTGCTAACTGTTTCTGAGCATCAAGAAAACGGGCCTTTTCTGTGGTGGCTCCCTGATTATTTTATTTTTTAATATTGAGCACAATAATTTATTTGGAGTACCAGAGCTGAATCGAGTTCACAGCCTTTCTATTTTTCTTTTCTCTCTCTCCTTTTAATTTTTTATTTCATTTTGACAAAGTAATAACCATAAATAAATAAGAATAAAAAATGTGCACCCCACGACCGAGACCATTCCACTGTAACTATCCAACCTCCCAAAATTTCAGCATCTCTTGCGATGGTTTGACCCCTTTCCGTTTCAACAGTACAAATTCTACAAACACCTTCCATATCTCCACAAAATTATTTCCCCCTCATATTCCCCGTCTTACCTTAATGGCACATGCTAATTTATCATTAATAGCTATATCCCACACCTCTTTATACCATTCTTCCATTTTATATTCTGCTTGCCCCTTCCACTTCCTAGCTATAATAATGCATGCAGCTGTCAAAAAAATTGTGAACAAGTCCTTCATAGCCTGTGAACCTTCCACCTCACTGTAAATTGATAATAATGATCCCCTATTGTGGAATTCTCTCCCCAGAGAGGCTTGTCTGGCGCCATCACTACATGTCTTTAGTCACCAGGCAAAAACATTCCTCTTTACCCAGGGCTATGGCTATTAAATAATCTATGGCCTGGGAAAGTGTGGGGGAAAGGACTGTTATTATGATGACTATTTTATTCTTAGGCTGCCTGTCAGTATGCTTTTTATTAAGTTTTTATTTCATTTTTAGCATTGATGTTCTGAAATGTTGTACTCTGCCCTGGGATCTTCTGATAAAGAGTGGTACAGTCATACCTCCGTATAAGTCTGCCCTGTCCAGCATCTATTTTGGCAGACATCTCTGGCAAACCCGGAATGGGTTACTTCTGGCTTTGCCGCTCGCGCAGGCGCAAAAAAGCTAAATTGCGCTTTGCACATGCGCAGCGGTGCTTTGTCGAGCACCCTTTTCATCAAGTGTCTGGGGCTCCGGAAAACAAGGTATCACTGTATATAAATTGAATTAATAATAAATAATAATAATTTAATAATAAATAAATAAAAATTACATCAAGGGGCCTGCTGCTCTCCCTTCTTCCTGATGTTCATTATCTTTAAACAACACTTGGACCAGAAAGCCCTTCAAACAGAGGACTGCCCTCTGTAAAACAGGGCATGTGGCTACCCCAAGGGGATTATATGACATTTAAAAAATACATTTATCTGTGCATGAGTATAATAAGATGCCAAGCATTCTAAATATTTTTTTTTATTAATACTGATCTTTGGGAAACGCAGTGTAATGTGAGGAAAGTTCAGGACCTAAATGCTGCACTCTGAGAGACAAACCAAATTATTACATGTAGTACAGTTCTTGCCTGTCTAGGTTTCTCAGATTAATGAAGGCCCATGAGATTATCCCCTTAAACAAGATTGAAGTATAGTTGCAGACAACCAATATTTTTAATTGGCTAAAATTGTAGCGTTGCATAATTCAGCAACGGCATTCTAGGTAAAGGAGACTCTTGCAATGCACTCCTAATCACTTTATATCCCTAATCTTATTAGCTAGAGTGATGAATTTATTAAGAACTTAGATTTACATCTAGCACTAAAGCTCAGAATTGGAGAGGCTTCCCTATCTTCTTCACCCACAACTATATTTGTGGTGTGAGAAACAGGACCATTATTCTCATTTCATAGATGACTAACCAAGGCTGTAGAGCTTGCTGTTTTCCCCACTGAAACTGTGCAACTGCCTTCCTTTAACATCACCTGGTTCACCTGGTAAACTTACAGGTGAAAGAGGAGAGAGGTTTTCAGAGGGGAACTTCCAAAACCTTTTCCTCTGTGAGGCAATATGTAAGGACCTAATCCCAAGTTTATTAACTTTACATGGGTACCTAAGCCAAATATGCCTATGCTTTCAGACTGAGGCTTTTGACACCCATTACTTGCATATTTCTTCACACAACCCTCCAGAGTTCACTACCACAAGATGTAGGGACACCTAGGGCTGGGCTGTATATCAATATATTGTCCAAAACTGGTGCTATCGGTTTCATAATTTTTGACCTGGCAATATATCGCGAATCATGAAATGTGTTAGGGCTGGGCAAAATATTGTCCAAAACCGGTTTGAAGTCCACATTGTGATATCAGTTTCATAAATTTTAACCTGGCAGTGTATCACAAATCGTGTGTGTGTGTGTGTGTGTGTGTGTGCAAAAATCACAATGTGGGGAAAAACGTGAGGCCATCCAATGCCTCTACATAGCTCCATCCATATTTCAGACATCATGATATATCAGTACAGTGGTATCTCGGTTTACGAACTTAATCCGTTCCGAAAGTCTGTTCTTAAACTGAAATCATGCGTAAACCGAGGCACACTTTCCCTAATGAGGCCTCCCGCCGCAGGTGCCCTTCCACAGTTTGGTTTCTGTTCGTAGACCGAGGTAAAGTTTATAAACCGGGACACTACTTCCGGTTTTGTGGAGTTTGTAAACCAAATAGTTCGTAAACAGGGCTGTTCTTAAACCAAGGTACCACTGTATATCGTGATGTTGAGCTGGTGATACATCATGATGTTGAAAACCAGGTATCACCCAGCCCTCCTATTTGCCTCTACATAGTTCCAACCTTATTTCAGACATTGTGATATAGCAATATATTGTGATGTTTAGCTGGTGATATATTGTGATGTTGAAAACCAGATATCGCCCAGCCCTATTGATGGCCACCAATTGAAAGTGATTTTGACAAATTTTTGGAGGATAAGGCTATCAAGGGCTAAGAATGGCTACTAGTCATTATGGTTGTATTCTAGCTTCAGGATCACAGGTAGCACGTCTCTGAATACAACTTGCTGAGGAACAACAGTAGGGTAGGGCCATTGCCCTCATGTTTGTAGGCTTCCCAAAGGAATCTAGTTGTTGAACATGGGAAACAAGGCATGGAATTGCAGGCAAAAGTTCTTACATTAAGGAAACTAATAATATTACTAGTACACATAATAAAATTACAACCAAAGTAACAGGTATGCTAGCTGTACTTAGGTCCCATCAAGTTATTGACTTACTTCTCATTTATTTCAATGAAAATAAGCACAACTAACTTTTCCGAGCACAATTCAAAGTGTTGGTGCTGACCCTTCAAGCCCTAAATGGCCTCGGCCCATAAATGAAGTAGTGTCTCCACCCCCATCGTTCAGCCCAGACACTGAGGTCCAGCTCCGAGGGCCTTCTGGTGGTTCCCTCATGGTGAGAAGTGAGGTTACAGGGAACAAGGCAGAGGGCCTTCTCGGTGGTGGCGACTGCCCTGTGGAATGCCCTCCCATCAGATGTCAAGGAGATAAGTAACTATCTGACTTTTAGAAGACATCTGAAGGTGAGCCCTTTTTAAGGAAGTTTTTGATGTTTGATGTTTTATCGTGTTTTTAATATTCTGTTGGGTACTGCCCAGAGTGGCTGGGCAAACCCAGCTAGATGGGCGGGGTATGTATGTATGTATGTATGTATGTATAAATCAATCAATCAATCAATCCAAGGCAACCTTATAGAAATTAAAAAGAAACCAACCGACCTTAAACCAACAATGCCACCAGGGCAGCAAATAAAGACCTCCGTCAGAAATGATAGGGAGCATGTGCCACGCACAACTCGGCAGGGCAAATTCTCAACAAAATAAAGGCAATGGACACATATGAAGGAGGAGATACATATCAACTAATTGAGCTTAGATGCCTCTCCAGCCCCTTTCAGTTCATGGGCAGGGTTATGGTATTAGCTGGGGACTATAATGTATACAAGTGCCAATTCAGTCCACAGGGGAGCGCATCAGGCCACAAAGGGTTGCTGTCCAATTTGCGACACGCCCTTGTTTCTTTGAAATGGTGCTTCCTTATGGTGGCTACCTTCGTGGCCATTGCAATTTCTGCAGTCGTGATGGCTTTGCAAAGCGCTGCCATGAGCTTGCAAATCCCACTCGCTGCATATATGCAGGGCCGGATTTAGGTTTGATGAGGCCCTAAGCCAGGAACCCCCAAACTCTGCCCTCCAGATGTTTTGGGACTACAACTCCCATCATCCCTAGCTAACAGGACCAGTGGAGGGTCCTGTTAGCTAGGGACCTGGACGGCTGAGTTTGGGGGTGCCTGCCCTAAGCTACTGAAGGTAATGGGTCCCTTTATATGTCCAGCTGTCCTTTGTCAACAACAAATTGTCACTGTTTTTTGTGTTGAATATATGCTATATGGTAATTTATAGACCTAATAGGTCCATACACAACACAAAGCACTGTTGCTGTATGTAGGTTTTATTTTTTTTGTTTTTATCTTATATTTTGTAAATGTACATCCAGTTTTTTTCTTTGTTGGAGGGGGGGCAAGATAGTGGGGCCCTAAGCTATAGCCTGTTTAGCTTATACGTAAATCCGGCACTGTATATACGGCCCCAAAGACTAACAGCATCTCTATACAGTCCCTACTTGGATGCATCTCAAAGCCTGCCAAGGAGCTGGCAGCAAAATATGCCTAATAATTCCAAAAACACTTTCAAGCTGCATGTACCCTCATCGTTCTAATGAACGAGAGGGTTCTTGTCTCTCTCAAAGCAGCATTTTTTTAGTCCTTAATCAAACCTCTTAATGAGTAACAACGGAGAACATGAAGTTACTAACTGAGAGCGGGGAGGTTACATAGTTGTAACTCTGAAGCAGGGAAAAGTAAAAGCATTGCTCAGAGTGAACAGACTGGAACCAGGATGATTTCAGAGCGGCAGCAGAAGTTTAATGTTAATAAACTCTCACAACGCGGCGTAAGAAAAAATATAGCTTTTGTCAGGCTGCAGACCCCTCTCCCTCTATCTGAATATAAAGGCAACATCCAAATGAAATTGCTAAGTTATTACCATTCAAGAGCAGAAACCCCCTCGCACAATTTTTAAATATTTAAGAGGCTCACTTTTAAGGATCAACCCTTCTTTTCTTGCTTTCTGGCTGCCTTGCTTCTTTGCTGCAACTTCAGACAGGAAATGCGGTAATGCAGCTGCTTCAGTATTGGGAGGAAGAGATAAAGAGTACAGAAAACCAGAGGAAGAAGGACGACTGCAGGTGTTAACACATCATGAGGGTTTTGTCTACTGAGTATCGCTTGTCTGGGCTTCAAATACACACTCTGTGTATGTGTGTGAGAGAGAGAAAGGGGGGGTGGCAGTATGTGCAACACTGCCAACTGGGTTATGGTCGATTCTGACCAAACTAAGACTCCTAGGCTTAGTTTATATAAGTGTATACAGTGGTATAGGGACGTGGGTGGCGCTGTGGGTAAAACCTCAGTGCCTAGGACTTGCTGATCGTATGGTCGGCGGTTCAAATCCCCGCGGCGGGGTGAGCTCCCGTCGTTCGGTCCCAGCTCCTGCCCATCTAGCAGTTCGAAAGCACACCAGTGCAAGTAGATAAATAGGTATTGCTTTATAGCGGCAAGGTAAACGGCGTTCCATGTGCTGCGCTGGTGCTGGCTCGCCAGCTGCAGCTTCGTCATGCTGGCCACGTGACCCGGAAGTGTCTTCGGACGGCGCCGGCTCACGGCCTCTAGAGCGAGATGAGCACGCAACCCTAGAGTCGGACATGACTGGCCCGTACGGGCAGGGGTACCTTTACCTTTATACAGTGGTACCTCGGGTTACAGACGCTTCAGGTTACAGACTCCGCTAACCCAGAAATAGTACCTCAGGTTAAGAACTTTGCTTCAGGATGAGAACAGAAATTGCACTGCGGCAGCAACAGGAGACCCCATTAGCTAAAGTGGTACTTCAGGTTAAGAACGGACCTCCAGAACGAATTAAGTTCTTAACCTGAAATACCACTGTACTGAGTTCTTCCTAGGCCTTTGCTCTAAGAGGCTTCCTTTGGTCAACATCAAGTATACACTCCCAGAGTTACGCTAAATATGTTACTTCCAGCAAATGAGCCACCATAGCCATTAGAGAGCCTTGAAAATTTGTGTCCCTGGCTTCTTAGACTCGTCTACACATCTACTATCTGTAACCCAAGGGGTGATTGGTTGCCAGATCCGATTCTTTTTCAGCTTTCTTACCCCACTAGGGTGGAGGCAGAGCTGCTGGGGCACATTTAGTAGTTCAGGGTCTGTTAGCTAGCGAAACCCTGCGCCTGCCTTGATGCCATGCTCTGGTAGTAATGGAAATAACAAGTCACAGCCCAGGGCCACCACTGTCTTGAGTTGTGCGTACAATGGACTATTTTTGTTTCTTGTCTGCCAGTGAATGAATGGCTATTTCTACGTCTTGTATTTGAATGGACAGGTGTGTCTGATGTCAAAAACAGGGAAATGGGACTTCAAATGTTTCCTACGTCCTTAACTCTTCTGATCATATGGGGCATGTGTGCCCCCTTACTGGGAGGTCTGCAACTCGGTGGACTTCCTTTAGCTACCTGCTTTGCAAGGAAGTTGGTTTTTTGTTTATGTTTTGCTTTCCAACCATGGCACAGTTGTAGCCTGGACTGAGTTCCAAGATCATGTACAGACATTACGTAGTGGGGCAGGAATAGTAAGAATGGAAGGAAATAGCTTTTCTACTGGACTCTTGCTTTTGGACCTCATGGGGCCTGAGAGCTCCATCAGAAAACTCTAACGTCAAAAAATCTCTTCTACAACAGTATTATTTTCCCAAGGGGCCAAAAGATGCTAGTGTGGGAGTCATGTAATTCACTCCAGCCATTTCTAGCTGAAATAAAGCAGGTGATGCTTCACTGAGCCTCTTGGGCTTGCTGATCAGAAGGTTGGCGGTTCGAATCCCCACAACGGAGTGAGCTCCCATTGCTCAGTCCCTGCTCCTGCCAACCTAGCAGTTCGAAAGCACACCAGTGCAAGTAGATAAATAGGTACCGCTGCGGCGGGAAGGTAAACGGTGTTTCCGTTTGCTCTGGTTTCCATTGTGCCAGAAGCTGAATGTCACATCCATTGCCAGGTGTGTCCTGTTGAAAATAAAAAATGGCTTTTCCTTTGGCCTGCCTGTATATCCACTCAGTTGCCAAGTGCTTTTGTGACATCACAAGAAACCCACAGCCAATGGCAACAGCTGGGGGGGCATTGTCTTCATTGGTTTGAGCCTCACAATGGCGGGTGGACCTTTGTGTGCTTGTTTATTCGGGACATGGGTGGTGCTGTGGTCTGAACCACTGTGCCTCTTGGGCTTGCTGATCAGAAGGTTGGTGGTTTGAATCCCCGTGACGGGGTAAGCTCCCATTGCTCTGTCCCTGCTCCTGCCAACCTAGCAATTTGAAAGCATGCCAGTGCAAGTAGATAAATAGGTACCGCTGCGGCAGGAAGGTAAACGGTGTTTCTATTTGCTCTGGTTTCCATCACGGTGTTCCCTTGTGCCAGAAGCAGTTTAGTCCTGCTGGCCACATGACCTGGAAAGCTGCCTGTGGACAAACGCCAGTTCCCTCAGCCTGAAAGCGAGATGAGTGCCGCAACCCCATAGTCGCCTTTCACTGAACTTAACCACCCATGGGTCCTTTGCTGTGGGAGTCATGTAATTCACTTCAGCCATTTCTAAATGTTATCACAGCAACATTGAGAAGATACCACAGAACTCCATAATGTATGTGATATTCTTATATTTAGCCTGGGCCTTCCCTGGATCATTCCCCACCCCCCAATTAGGTTGCACAGTGTGGATAAAACAGGAGGTTTGTCAAGTACCTGGCAAACTATGCTACCTGGTTTTGTAGACTACATTTGCCCCTCCATTCATCACATTCATAGGCTGGGCAGGCCTGCTTCAAAACTACTGCAGCATACAAAATGCCAAAGAGCTCTGAAGAATTATCCTATCCTTGCTGGTTATGGATGTGGGTAGAATAGAAACTTTCCTACATTTCTCCCCACCTCCACCATTCTTCTTTTTTCTTCTTCACCATTCTTCTTTTTCAGTTTGTTTGTTTGTTTGTTTGTTTGTTTGTTTATTAAAGTTTTATTGGTTTACAAAGGTATGCGCAATGCCTCTTTTTTCAAGTTACATTTTCCATAGGTCAGTTTCATCTGTTGAGACATTAGGGTTAGAAAATGGGGGGAAGAGGTGGAGGGGGGAGAGGCGAGTAGGGGTGGGGTTGGGAGGCGATGTTTCTTATTTGCTTAATGTATATGTGGGGTTTTGTGTCTGCGTTGTTTGTGCGGGTTCTCTTTGCTATTCGCTTGTGCTCCTTTGGTGGTGAGAGAAATTGGGGTTGGCCTAGGGTGCAGTTGCTTCTTTGTGACTGGCTGTGGTGAACTTCGTTTCCATGTGTGAGTGGGGTGGGTGGGTGTTTTTGAATCAGGTTAGCAATATTGATTCGTATGCTGTTGGCGGATTCTTGTCGTTGTCTTGTTGGGCTGTGTATGTGATAAAGGGGAGCCATACCGGGGTGAAGGTAAAGGTAAAGGGACCCCTGACCATTAGGTCCGGACGCGGACGACTCTGGGGTTGCAGCGCTCATCTCGCTTTACTGGCCGAGGGAGCCGGCGTACAGCTTCCGGGTCATGTGGCCAGCATGACAAAGCAGCTTCTGGCGAACCAGAGCAGCGCACGGAAACGCCGTTTACCTTCCCGCCGGAGTGGTACCTATTTATCTACTTGCACTTTGACGTGCTTTTGAACTGCTAGGTTGGCAGGAGCAGGGACCGAGCAACGGAAGCTCACCCTGTCATGGGGATTCAAACCTCCAACCTTCTGATCGGCAAGTCCTAGGCTCTGTGGTATCTTCTTCTATTTGTCCCCATGTCAGTTTCAGTTTATTGGTTAATTTTTCTAGTAGGGCTGTTTCCCATACTATTTGATACCATTTGGTCCATGCTTACTCCTGACAGGTCTCTCCACCCACAACATTCTTTAGTATAAAACAGGTTATAAATAGTTCTGTGCACAGTCAGTTATTAAAACTATATTGCACTGAATTAGATATTAAAACTAATGCCTGAATTAGATTGGCCCCTGCACTCGAAAGCAAAATGAATGCATGTCTTCCCCACATTAATCATAATCTAAAAGTCTGTGTATTTTAAAGTTACCCATTACCATTCTCTTTCACACAGTACATCATGTTGCAGTTACTCCCACACCACTTCCTCTTGCAGCTAACGGGGCCTATGACTATTTAAGGTCTTGTAAGTAATGTGGTTATTTTTGGATTTTCGCTGCTTTGTGAGCGTTACAGTACTAGACAAAGCTTGACTAGAAGGAGATTTTTGCTGGATCTGCCGAACCTGAAAAAGATTTTAAGTCTTCTCCATCCTCCAGGCCTTTGCCCAGCTTTAAAATGATGCAAACCATTTATATCTCAACACAACAGATAGCATCAGTGAAGTAATTAAAGAAAATGTGAATGCTTTGGAAACAGACATTCGTTAATGCAGCATCTGCGCTGAATTTATAACTCTGAATTTTTCATCTCTACCCTATAATTTTCTAAAAATAAGTTTCCCTCACTGGTTATTATGCATAGCTTACTTGGATTAAAGATAATACACATCAGTGCCACCTCCTGAACTTTGTTTACCCAAGAAGTCCAACACATGACACACCTACACCTGGCTTGCCAAATAATAACCACAATATTCATTTTAAAATGAAGTTAACACTTAGGTGAGAGGCAAGATGTCAACTATATGATCAAATTTGTATTGTTTGAGGAGTAGGACAACCATTTAAGAGACCAGGAAAGCCAATTTTATGTCCCTCCCCATATGCTCTGATCACCATAAATAAAATGTGCAGGACTTGGCCTCCTCCTTTATTTACTTATTCTCATGGTCTCTAATCTCATCCATCAGCACTCATCAGATGAAGGGCATCCAAGTCAGTAGCACGAATTCCAGGTAGGGATGAAACCCAGCCCCTCTCAGTTAAGCACTGCTCCAAAGGAAAGCTGAGAGAAAGAGAGCAGAACACACCAGCAATATGTCTGGCTCCCCCCATTTTGCAAAGATTTTTGCTCCACTTCTCTTATCACAACAGACAGTCTGCTAAGGGAACAATACCCAAAATTCTAACAGACAAAACTTCTGCAATCTAGCGAAGAAGTGCACGCACAACTCCCATTTTCAAGCACAGCACTGTTGACAAAACTCAGCCATTTGACGTCATCATGCACACAAAAATTCAGTTCCCAAGAAACATAATCTGATTTACAAAACAAGAAAAAATTTCAGCAGCTGAGAGTGGTAGACCTAAACTGAGCGCTGGTTTGCCTACGAGTAATACAATCAAGCCACATTTCCATCTATTGTAAAGTATTTATCCAGCGATGCCAGGCACCAAGTATCATAATAAATTATTTATCTTTTAAATGCACAAGTAGCTTGCGCAAGTAATGTTTCAAAAAGTCTCAATTAAAATATTCTGGCAGCTCTAAATAAAGCAAACTGTCACATTTTTATGAAAATCTGATTTAGCCCATTGATTTTTGCGTACTCTGCAATGTATAATTTTGTCATTTAAAAGATTGCTGGGTTTCAAACAATATCCATATCTACCGTTTCTGTTTTAGCTTTCATTTCATAATATCTGAAAAAACAATTGAACATATCACCTTCCGATTATGGAACAGCAATACAATATGAATAGATTATCCTCAATTTGGCTTTCAACCCACTAGGATTACCTATATTTTTCTTCCCCTGCTTCTTCAATCAGTTTTGCTTCAAGTTTGTTTTGATCAATTGGGGGGGGGGGGGAATAAACCTAAGAAAGTTGCATGCAAAATGGACCAGAAGCTGCAGTTTTAGTTTTGCTATGACTGAAATATGTCCGGAGTTATCTACTTACGGTCTCAATTCAACTTTTGCACAATATACGATTTTATTTTTCCTGAGGTCGGTACTAAGGAGAACATTTCAGAGATGGAAAAAACTGCAGTGGTTATTTTTGCACCTCTAGGCCTGCGCCCTGAGTCAGTCTCAAATATATCACACAGTATGCACATATACAATGATATTAAGAGAACAGCTGCTTCAATCTCGTTATAAAAGTTAGTTTACAACTTATAGTTTACATCTAAGAGAAAATACAATGCTAATTAACTGTGGCCCTATCTTGTCTGCTACGCCTAATTTGCTGGAACATAGAACGTAGGACCCAGTCAAGGCAGCAAACCCCTGAAAGAGTGAAAGTATGTAACAGACTATTTTGTGCTGGATGCAGATTCATTGTATAGGTGCTGAGTGGGTGTGGGAAGAGTTTGGGGTTGTTTCTGAGGTTTGCAAATGGCACACACTACTTATTTTTTTATTTCCAATCTGATTTCTAAATCCAAACAGAACTTTTACAGTTCAGTTTGTTTGGCCTTTTGACCATAGACATCCAATAGTCACCTTGGGAGTTTTCACATCTATACCAGTCCTCACAGTAGTACTAATCAGATTTTTTTTTCCCTGACAAGGGTAAATTGCATTAACAAAGGAGAAGGAACTGAGATGCATGGAATTCAAGCATGATATAGTCAAGTAGATATCGATATATCGATGATATATAGATATATAGCCTGGAGTGTCTGGGAGATTGCAAATATGTTGTAAACAGCTGGTGTAAATAGGGGGAAAGGTGGGGTATAAATAAATATAATGATGATGATGATGATGATGTGGAACTGTCTTACATGTGCTGCTACCAAACCAGATAACCAGGGCTTTCTTAAGAATATGTGGTGCCGGGGTACAAAGATCCACCCAGCACCCCCCCCCCCCCGGTTGCCCAGTCCCAGGCGTGCAGGAGGGTGGAGCCAGCCGGCCACCTCAGCGTCTCACTGGCTCGGTCGCCCTCGAACTTGCGGCGCAGAGCCCGCCGCAGCGCTCCAACCGACGGGCGGGCAGGCTCTTCCCCAGACTCAACTCTTGGGCCCCAGACTCTCGGCCTGGCCCCTGAGAGCCCGGCATAGGGGTGCCCCGCACCCCTAGCGCCTATGGGTAAGACGGCCCTGCGGATAACCCTCATTCTGTACATGTGTTTGCTTTCTTTGCACCTATGCAGGGTTTTATCATTTATCCCTCTTGAATTATCATCCTATTGGTTTTGGCCCAGTGTTCCAAATCTGTCTAGATCAGGGTTTCCCAAACTTGGGTCTCCAGCTGTTTTTGAACTACAATTCCCATCATCCATGACCACTGCTCCTGCCAGCTAGAGATGATGGAAGTTGTAGTCCAAAAACAGTTGGAGACTCAAGTTTGGGAAACCCTGGTCTAGATCAATTGAATCTTGAGTCTTCCATAGTGTTAGCTATCCCTCCAAGCTTCATGTCATCTGCAAATTTGTTTTTAAGGCTTGCGTGTTATTTGTAACCAAAATAACAGTCTTAGTAAACTGCAAAAAAACCACAGGAAGTTCAGAATGCATATCAAAGCTGGACAATAGCACAACTAAATCCAGCCTGCAATACGCTTCAAAACAACAATAACTGGCAGGCTTAAGCTTTTGATTCTTGTCTAATCGGGGGGGGGGGGTGTGTTTACAACTAGATCTACGTCTAAGGAAAATAACACTTCATTTGCTTACCTCATGTTGAAAACAAAGGTAGTATCTCACCATGCTGTGGACCTGGATAGCAGACCTAACAATGTGCCTACTGTTTCCCAGTTCTGGAGGACATGAGATAAGTATTGCTTTGAGAATTGGCTGACATTACATATAAGAATTCAGCACCATACACCACAAGCCATTCTCCGGCAGGGAAGGGCACAGTACGATTGTAAATCTGCTGTGTGTGCATGTATGAGGGCAGTAAAGAAGATTTAAACATGACATTTTTATTGCCTCTACTGTAACTCCACAATTTGCTTGTTAACCAAGCAGCTCATATTATAACTTTCATCCTGGGCCTCAAGTTGAGCTAATATATTAAATATAACATTCCAAGTATAGGTCCTGGTGCTTTGTCAGCATATATATATCTGGGTACCAATCACTCAATACATCCATTAGGGCTTTAATGCCCCTGATTATAGCTGAACAGATATAAAGTAATCTGATCTCAGTGAGATCAGCACCTGTTGGCATGGCTTCCGGCAAAATTATTCCTGGCCTACATGAAGCAGCAGCACGCAGGTGTTTTAGTAAAATGCTACGATGATGTCAACAATTTTATAAATAAAAGGAGAGAGAAAAATCCTCTTAGCCAGGCACTCAGACAACCTTCAAAAAGAGTGGTCAGCTGAAGTTTAAGCTTTTCAGTTCAAGCTGTCCATAATATGTATTCAGATATATGGGCAGCATCACTCTGAAGAGGTCCATTTATGGACCTTAAGGTCCATAAATAACAACACTTTGGAGGTCCCGAACCTCAAGGAGGTTAAATTGGTCTCAACTAGGGCCAGGGCCTTTTCAGCACTGGCCCCGACTTGGTGGAATGCTCTGTCACAAGAGACCAGGGCCCTGCGGAATTTGGCATCTTTCCACAGGGCCTGCAAGATGGAGCTGTTCTGCCTGGCCTTCGGCTTAGAATCACTCTGACCCCTTATATGAGATTTGGTATATAATTTTTCCCTTGGCTTTTTTTGCTGGCCCATGTAGGACCAGCATGGATAGCTGGCCCAGGTGAATATCTGATGTTTCCTCCCTTTATGGTCTTCATCTATGGGCTACTACTAAAATGAGGCTGCATTTTAAGCCACATTTTAATTAACTGTTGTGGTTTTTTTTTGGGGGGGGGGTTCCCTATTGTGTTTTATTGTAATTTATATTTGGTGTTAGCCGCCCTGAGCCCAGCCCTGGCCGGGGAGGGGGGGTATAAATAAAAATTAATAATAATAATAATAATAATAATAATAATAATAATATTTTGCCAGGCCATAAAGAAAACAAGGGGCAGTGGGTGTCTACAGTGGGGAATCCCAGTGGCTAAAAGCTTGCTAGGATCAAATAAAAGCCCACAACACACTCTCCAGCTCAATCTGCTCTCAACCTAGTGCTTTTTTTAATAGAAAGAGGCGCCAGAACTCACCATGAATGCCTCCTGTGTTCTCTTATAATGGCAACAGCGCCCACCTGAGAGGTGCCGGAACAGAGTTCTAGTGAATTCCAGCTGGGGGGAAAGCCCTCCTCTCACCTATATATGGTTTCAGAGTTACCATAGCAGAACTGTTCAGGGACTTGCTGCTATAGCGAAGCAAACAACAGCAGCTAAACGAGATCCATAATAACGCATGTGAAATGTATATGATTTCAAGGCTAAAGCGTCAAACCTTTACTGCCAGGTATGGGGCAGTAAAAAGGGTAAAGTTAAGACCAGTCTCGAACAACTCTGGGGTTGCGGCGCTCATCTTGCTTTACTTGCCAAGGGTCACACACGCAGACAGTTTTTCCGGGTCATGTGGCCAGCATGACTAAGTTGCTTCTGGCAAAACCAGAGCAGCGCACAGAAACACCATTTACCTTCCTGCCGGAGCGGTACCTATTTATCTACTTGCACTCTGACGTGCTTTTGAACTGCTAGGTTGGCAGGAGCTGTGACCAAGCAACGGAGCCCCATTGCGAGGATTCGAACCACCGACCTACCGATTGGCAAGCCCTAGGTTCAGTGGTTTAGACCACAGCACCACCTGCGTCTCATATAGGGCGATATATAAATTCAATAAATAACAACAACAACTATTACTACTACTACTACTGTTGGCTCGCTCACAGCAGCTCTGTCCAATCTGCATTAAAGGACACATTTTAATCTGGTTTTACACAGTGTTAAAAGCAACAGTAGCACAACTATACCCTTGTGGGAAGGCTGTTACATGTGAAATCACATTACAGCTGCTGAAAGGGGAGTTGTACTAGTTAGAATGCTATGCATATGGAAGGCTGCAGGAGCGTGTTCAGATAACAGCTTCTTTAAGATAAAGAGATCTGTAAAGGAAGCTGAATAGATGCCATTCAAAGGCAGGTCTCTTATCGTGGACTCAAAGCACACATTCCCTTTTGCAGACTGTACAGTTCAAGTGGGCTTCTGCAAGAGCCCTGGCCTGGTATGGGTTGACAAGAGATAAAAGGGAAACGGGATGACGTTGTAGGCAGACATTGGCTGAAGGGCCCCCGTCAAAAACTCCAAGTATCAGACTTAGCACATCTGCAAGTGACGTGTAGACATGGGCTGCTATTTATCAGCACTGCACACAGGTACACCAACTAAACTAAAGAGAAAAGCTGTCTTATACAAGATCAGATCAATAGTCCATCAAGCACAGTGCTGTTGAAACTGACTGACAGTAACTGAACAAGGTTTTAGGCAGGAGTCTTTCTGTACGCAAAAGCAGGTTCCAAACTCTGTTGCTTGCAGGGGGGAAATTAAGCTGCATCTTGACAAGCTCCTTTGCTGACCGAAGCCTCAGTCAATCGTACACATAAGTTGCACAAGGCTATGTTTATATCTGCATGAGTGGTATTTTTGCTTCTCGTGGACGCCCTGTGGATCATGGCCTTATATAATAACCATCTAGCTCAGTGGTTCCCAACCATTTTTTGGGCATGCCCCACCTAAGCATCTCTAAAATCCTGATGCCACCCCCCGAGACATAAAATTCTTATTATTCAAAAAATGAACTCCCATTCACGTGGAGGAGGCCTAAAAGGCCATTCACTGTTTATAACTCATTCTCGAATTGCCCCCCTGTGTGCCCCACGTTGAGAACCACGGCTCTAGACAGTATTATGATGATCATTTAAGCCTGGCAATTGCATCTTGGAGCGTTAAATTGCTTTTGCACTCCCTAGTTTTGCATTAAAATCCATTTCTATACCTGAACAGAGGAAACCCTATTAGTTCCATGAGGTCTTGCAAAAATGCTCTGATTGCACAGAACACAGGAAGATAGGTATCTTGCACTGAGTCTGGTCCTTGGTCCATCCACCCTAGTACTGTTGACCCAGACTGGCAGCTGCCCTACAAGCTTTCAGGCAAGGGCCTGTCTTCCTAGTCCTACCTGTAGATGCCAGGAATTGAGTCTTGGACCTTTGCAGCATGTGCTCTGCCTCTAAGCCAGGTCCTCTGCCCCTTCCCCACAGCCTTGCTGCCTTCTGTGTGGATATGCATGAAAGCATTCCTATTAAAAGTATGGAGAAGAACAAGAGGACTGACAAAACAAAACAAAACAAAACAAATAATAATAATTCCTTCCAGTAGCACCTTAGAGACCAACCAAGTTAGTTATTGGTATGAGCTTTCGTGTGCATGCATTTTATCACTTAGTTAGTCTCACTTAGTTAGTCTGGAAGGAATTTATTTTATTTTATTTTATTTTATTTTGACTACGGCAAACAAACACGGCTACTTACCTGTAAAGAGAACTGAAAGTACTTATCATTGCCACTAACTTCTTACGGCCAACAGACAAAACCCCCAGCACTTAACCTACTTTGCACTGGATTTTTATTTTATTTTTACTATTCAGAAAAAGACAGACCTCCACTGATGTTTACTATTGATTTTGCCAGGAATGACAAGAGAAACCAAAAAGGTAATTTGCATTAACCCAAATTTCTGAAAGTTCCTCACAGTTTAATATACAGAGGTGAAGTATGCTTGCAACATTGCTTTGCAATGCATAGCCAGATTCATAACTCCCTGTTTGTCACTAGGATGGGTAATGTCATTTTCTTGTGCTCCAGAGATTCATTCTACCTTTTCATGAACAATCAGGGGCTAGTTCACCCCAACTCTTATCTGTGTGCTGCTCAGACTCAGATCATTTGGCACAAGGTATCACTACTTGACTTGCTTTTGGGGGGAAGTCGCACTCCCATCTCCTGCCAAGCCAGTAGTGCATCTCTGCTCATGGAATCACATTAAACAGCTGGGTAATTAATGAAGCCTATTGTATTCACATCAGCACTGTTATCCTTATTAAACCCGTGCTTACGCAAACAGCAAATCACACGGCTGAAGACACACATATCTTATTCCCAATGAAAGATTCTGAGTTAATGCCGTCAAAGGATTATTCTACAATAGGTACTGCTCACCAGCAAGAGTTTACACCATCTACCCCTAACCTTCTAAAAGTTGCATCAACAGACAGATGGGATAGAAAGAGAAATTAAAAGTATTACATTGAGGTTTTAAAGTATCAAGAGTGAGGGTTGTTGTGTTTTTTAATCAGTGCATCTCTCTCTCTCTCTCTCTTACACACACCAGTGCCGGATTTACGTATAAGCTGAACAAGCTATAGCTTTGGGCTCCACTCTCTTGGGGACCCCCCAAAAAATTAAAGGAAAAAAACCTGGATGTACACTTCCAACATATAAGATAAAAAACAAATAAAATAAAACCCACATACAGCAACTGTGTTTTGTAGGCTCTTATGATGTAAGGGACGCAGGTGGAGCTGTGGGTTAAACCACAGAACCTAGGACTTGCTGATCAGAAGGTCGGCGGTTCGAATCCCCGGGATGGGATGAGCTCCTGTTGCTCGGTCCCTGCTCCGGCCAACCTAGCAGTTCGAAAGCACGTCAAAGTGCAAGTAGATAAATAGGTACCACTCCGGCGGGAAGGTAAATGGTGTTTCCGTGCGCTGCTCTGGTTCGCCAGAAGTGGCTTAGTCATGCTGGCCACATGACCCAGAAGCTGTACGCCGGCTCCCTTGGCCAATAAAGCGAGATGAGAGCTGCTACCCCAGAGTCGGCCACGACTGGACCTAATGGTCAGGGGTCCCTTTACCTTTATGATGTAAGTAAGCTAGCCTGGTCCCTAAAATATCACTGGTTTGCTCATTTCTATATATAGGGTGCCTACATTCTGCATGCGCAAATGGCTTTAGATACCTATTAGGTCCATAAATTACCACATAGCATATATTCAACACACAAAAACAGCAGCAATTTGTTGTTGACAAAAGACAGCTGGACATATAAAGGGCCCCATTACCTTCAGTAGCTTAGGGCCTCATCAAACCTAAATCCAGCCCTGACACACACACACACACCCTCTACATTGATGTTTTAGGCTACCTAGTGAAATGGAGGGTGAGAAAGGGGGGATCTGAAACTGGCTTAGGTTTTAAAAAGTTTCGCATGCATGCAAATCCTCTTCATGTAGTCATACAGGTTCTGAGGCTCCAGCTCACCATATATAATAAGTAGATTACACACATAACAGCAGCAGTCTGGAAGCTGCTATTTAGCTCTTTCAAAACAAAGAAAGAAAACAAAAATCTACCCTTATGCCTCAGGAAGGTGCTTCTCTTTGCTTATCGCAGAAGCTTGGCATTTCATGCATCTCCAAATCTCTCTCTCTCTCTGCCTTGCATTTTGGAAGACTGCCCTAATTCTTTTCTGCCAGGTCTTGTTGCCAGGGTTGCAGCTGCACAGCCAATTCCTGCTGAAATGCAGGTCTTTGGAGGGGGTACAAAGGCCTTCATTATCTTTTTTTCAGTGCACAAACACAGAGAGAATAGAGCCCTTGCTTTCCCCTCCCACTTGAACAATCCCAGCCACTCAATCATGACTATTTACATATGAAGAGTCATGCAGGGAATACGGCCCAAGTTTCACAAGTCACATGTGTCTGCCAGAAGTTGTTCCAAGAAAGCAAAACGCTCTTCAAGACCATTTATTTGGAATCCAGTAACTTTTTAAAAATGGTTTTATTCTAAATAATCAAATTAGGCATACGATTATTATTTTTATTTAAAAAACACACAAACTTTTCAAGCCACATCTTGGGATTTGGAGACCTGAAGACTGCAGTGTTCTTCACCCAACAAGGCAAAATAGCTGGCAAAATGGTATACGTGCGAAAACATTGCGTCAAAAAAAGTCATTCTTGGAATGTAACAGGAGACAATGAAATGGAATGATCTGGGAATTCAGTCCTGGGTAACAAAATCACGGACTTTCACAAGAGTACTGGTTGGTTTAATTGAATTCCCTGCAAAATTTTGCCTTGTGTCAAAACACAATCAAAAGGAAGCAGAATCATGTTTTCTACCAGGAACTGAACATTTGAACTAGTCTACAGTAGTGCCAGTAAACTTTCAAATGTAGTAACAAGTATCAGAGGCAACTGCATGGGGCAAATTTTGAGAAAGCTGGCAGAAGAAGAGTAGGAAAAACAGGGTGATGGCAAAGCAGCATAGATTGGTAGAATACTCTGCTGTGAAAGCATAGATCTCATATTAATTCATTTAGTGCCGTGTTACAATGGTTCACTGTCGTGCTGATATAATCTTAAATGCTTGACGGGACTATATTTTTTTACTGGAACAAATGACTGCATCTTGTAGCTGTATTAACCCAGAACCGTTACAGACAATAAGAGGGTCACCTTTGGCTACAGCTGATTCAAAGCAAGTATCCAGTTAGGTGTGACAACTTCTAAACCTTTCAAATATTATTATCTGAAGTGTCATTATAAAAGCTAACTGAAACTAAGGAAATGACCCTTAGAAGATTAGAAGACAATTTCCTCACCTCATAATTAGAGAAAAACACTGATGATGGAAGTTTCTCTGTCATTTTAAACCAGGATAAAGTGAGAACTTCAACAAAGAACTTCTCCAAGAATAGGGTTGCCATATTTCAAAAAGTGAAAGTCCAGAAACATGTTGTAATTTGGCATTGTAGAAGCACTAACAATATGAACTTAAATGCTGCAGCAACAAATGACAGGCCACGGACCACAGTGCCTTCTTTCAAAGGTGACCTGTAGCAGCAATCCCACCAGATGTCAAAGAGAACAACAACTACCAGACTTTTAGAAGACATCTGAAGGCAGCCCTGTTTAGGAAGCTTTTAATGTTTGATGGATTACTGTATTTTAATATTTCTGTTGAAAGCCGCCCAGAGTGGCTGGGGAAGCTCAGTGAGATGCGCGGGGTATAAATAATAAATTATTATTATTATTATTATTATTATTATTATTATTATTAAATCATCATTGGTTTTCAGGACAGCTATCAGCATAAGGATTATCTGTGCTTCTACCATACATATGTATTTAATATTTGGCTCTGTCAATAACAAAAACAAACTTTGGTTGGAAGAAGAGTGACACAGAGATGTGCCTGAAGGACCAATGAATATTATTTAGCAGTACACCAAGACCAGAAAACCTCTGAGAAATTTCTGTTTCTTTACGAGCACCATTTACGACACACCCAAGGGAATCAAGATACTATGACAAAGTTCTTCTTGCAGGAAGAGTAGGAAGAAACCTAACAGCGAAGTTTGACATGCTTCCAATAATTATAAAAAGAATGTGCTACAGTATGTTTCAACGGAATTACAGTTTAAAAATAAAATAAAAGGCACCTTGTTATATATGCATAGGGTACTAAATGTAAGTAACTGTGCAGGCCATTTATTTTATCACTTTCTTTTGGCACGAAAGGTAAAATATTGAACCCTATAAATAATGAAGAAATGATTGATTAGTAGGTGCAACAGTCCTGCTAAAAACATGAGCAAAGATGGTTGTAAATAAACATCCCCGTGGATTGTGTTACAGATGTTGCAAGTTATTAGCAATCTAATGGGCCTTAAAAAAAATCAATTAGCTGTCCAAACAACTACCATTAAACAGAGCTGAAATAAATGGACTTTCTACATTAACAAATCTAATTGCATGCACACCTCTTAAACTCTCTGAAAACTTAATTTGTTTTGCTTTAAACCTTACCCCTTAATAGTGTTAGTTATTTTTCCTGGCCCCTTGGACAACTGTGTGTCCTTACACTGAACCAATTTACGTGAAAGTGAAGTCCCACTGTGTGTCAAACTATGTGGCAAAGTACAAAGCCTTACCATATTCGAGATGGTATAACCCAGCATTACAACAGCGTATAAGAGTTTGTAAACACTATTGTATTTGCATCTTGAACTTAGACACATGAACACAGATAATGAAAGATGCATTTGCATGCAAATTTTATTTCAACCCTTAGGTGAAATTAGGGTCTACTTCACACCTCGGGTTAAGTACTTAATTCGTTCCAGAGGTCCATACTTAACCTGAATCTGTTCTTAACCTGAAGCACCACTTTAGCTAATGGGGCCTCCTGCTGCTGCCATGCCGCCAGAGCATGATTTCTGTTCTCATCCTAAAGCAAAGTTCTTAACCTGAAGCACTATTTCTGGGTTAGCAGAGTCTGTAACCTGAAGCGTATGTAACCTGAAGCGTATGTAACCCGAGGTACCACTGTAGTACTCTTAGTGGTCTTAATTGAATTTAAAACATGGGCATAATTCCTCAGCCACCACCTCCTTAAAGTTCGAGCAAACCATACACATTCCATTTAATCTTAGTGTGCCACATTAAAAGCTAGGGGAAATAAATGCTCAAGCAGTATTCATAAAAGAAGACTCAAACATAATTGCCAATCACAGGTGCCTGTTGTTACAAAGAAGCTTACAAAAAGGGTTGCAGTCCCCACCCCCAAGATGGTACTCAAAAATGACAGAAATGTAGCATATTGCAGGAATAAAAAAATATTCTAGATGGAAGATCATGTTCTACGATACAACAAAAGCTCTAATCTAGAATAACCTAGACATTTTGTCCATTGCAAACATCTAACTTGTTTCAACATGTAAGTATTTTTCCAATGGAACAATTCCCCTTTAATTTTGATAAGAACAATGGCCTTCATCCTCATATTAACTAGTGAATTGTTCCTCCAATGCCAGAAAAGCAAGAAGCAGAAAATTATTCTACTTCTAAATTAAAGGTAGACTGGATGCCATAAACACTACTAATTCCAGTAGGGGCAGCAGGAGAAATAATTACTGTCAAAAATAATTCACTCAATTAACTGAGGGTCATAAAGCACCGGCACCTTTTGTCAAAGTTAGTTTGTATTATATATGAATATTAATAAGTCTGTTTCTATTGTGGAAACAAAAGATATTTGCATATCATAATTCCAATGTACTGCTCTTCAGAGGCTCATTACCAGAGAGGTATTTCAAACGCTGTTTAGAAATTCATGAAAGAACGCCATGAAACCAGATCAAATCTATTTAAGGTTAAATGCCCTGTCATGCTTTGCTGAGCACAGTACCATGATGAATTTGCTTCCCCATCTGTTCTTGCTATTTAGCCTAACCATTTGGAGGGTTAAAAGCAAACAGATAGATTTCTGATTGCCCGGTTTCATAATCAGGCTCTCTTGCACCTCTAAACACCCAGTACAGGCAGCAATGTTTAGTAAATGGAAATGATTCTTCTTCGTCTTCTTCATTGCAGAGGCTACTCTGAAGAAATGCTGCAGAAAAACAACACGCTAGCATAATGAATCAGCACTAGCAAGACCACAGCTGTAGATTTACAAGAGGAGAGACATGGCAGGAATTGTGGTTGGAAACATCAGCGCAGGATTGAAGTCCCAATGGCTTTACCCAAATACAGGGCTGAGCTTGTGTCATGCTCAGTTGCTGAAGTTAAGGAGATGCAGAATGGCATACAGAAAGCACTACTTTGTTGACCAGGCAAGATTAGGAGGGCATTTCTGTTCACACCAGGTCTGCCAAACATAAGGTAAAAGGTAAAGGTAAAGGACCCCTGGACGATTAAGTTCAGTCAAAGGCGACTATGGGGTTGCGGCACACATCTCACTTTCAGGCTGAGGGAGACAGCATTTGTCCACAGACAGTTTTCCAGGTCATGTGGCCAGCAT
The DNA here is from genome assembly GCF_964106645.2 of Podarcis pityusensis. NCBI lineage: Eukaryota > Metazoa > Chordata > Lepidosauria > Squamata > Lacertidae > Podarcis > Podarcis pityusensis. The sequence continues at coordinate 50,871,185 of NC_138036.1, read as the reverse complement.
GACTAAACCACTACTGGTGCACGGAGGACCTCAACGAGTGCCAGAGCGCATGGAAACGCCATTTGCCTTCCTGCTGCAGTGGTACCTATTTATCTACTTGCACTGGTGTACTTTCGAAGTGCCAGGTTGGCAGGAGCTGGGACAGAGCAACATGAGCTCACCCCGTCGCAGGGATTTGAACCACTGACCTTCTGATCGGCAAGTCCAAGAGGCTCCGTGGTTTAGACCACAGTGCCATCCGCGTCCTGAATAAACAAGCACACAATCGCTGATAGGTCCACCTGCCATTGTGAGGCTCAAAGCAATGAAGATGATGCCTCCTCAGCTGTTGCCATTGGCTGTGGGTTTCTTGTGATGTCATAAAAGCACTTGGCAACTGAGTGGATATACAGACAGGCCAAGGGGAAAGCCCTTTTCTGTTTCCAGCTCTCTGTTTCTGCCACAGAAGTTTTCATGGCTGAACTGGCATTTGCTGAGAGTGCCTTTAGGTACAGACCGTATCATCTTCCATGCACGCTGTCTAGATCCTTTCCAACTCTAATGCATGTTTGTCTCAGCACTAAATTGTCTCAGCACTAAATTGATTTATGGAGATATGCCTCAGGGTCTTTAATGGCAGGGACAGCAGAAAGGAAAGGGGGAGGGGCATGCAAATGAGATGCTGCAAATAAAAATGAAGGCTGGTAGCTCACAACTACATTCGCTGTAAACAAGTACAGTATTTTTTAAAAAAATCATGCTGCGTTGTACACTCAGTTAAATTATGTACTGTCAGTATGGGTTTGTTTTACCTTTCTATATCAGCAGGATGGGGGTCAGCAAGATCATGCAGTATCAAAACAAGAATGAGATATGAGTTAAGTGTTTAAACATAATTCTGGCAAATTGTCAATGTCAGCAAACACCTGCAAGGCGGCTACCTGCCTCTCTTAATTTGTGAACCCCTCAGTCGCTAGGCGTGCCTTTTACCATTTTCGGTTGGTAAGACTATGGGCCATTGCTGCATTGGGTAGATTGACAGCTGGAATTGTGCATGCATTGCTAGCCTCACAGTTGGATTACTGTGATGTAAACTGAATCTGAGCCAGCTGTATAGCATAGTACTACTGGTAAACCCCTGAAGGGGTAAGATCTCAGGCAAACAGCAAATCCGGAAAGAGAAATTGCATGCATACAAACTTCTGAATCTGAAATGGAAGGCAGAATTTGCACCAGTTACACGGAAAAGACAACCGTGCATATATGTAACATGCACAATAATTTGAAAATATTTTTTAAAAAATTAAAAATATCAGTGCATTACTGAGCTTGATGGCAAATAAAGGTTGTCCAGAGTCTCCAAGGCTACAGCTGGCGCAGGAGAAAATGTGCTCATTTCAGAAACATTGCCCTTTAGGTTGACATCTATAGCATGCAGAAATAAGGAGACGTAATGTATTCATAGCTGCTTTGACTCTTTGTGAGCACATACAAGGGGGAAATCAAAACAGACTACAGAGACGCATATGAACATCTAGTTTTCATCCCTAATTAGAATCACTCTACAGTTGTTCAAAGAGAGCAGTTACTCAACGGGCCTAAGAAAATCAACACACACACAAAATTATTAAGTAGCGAATTGTTAAAAACAGTCTTTGGTTATTTGGTTCTTGCAGTTGTCTGGCAATTACGCCCAAAAATAACGTATTCAAAAGGAGGAAAGACCCCCTATGCCAAGCAGTTTAGTCTGAAAGTGTTTGAAACACAGAACCTTGGCCAGTTCTGATACAACATGCAAGAAACACAAATGGCTTGGTTCTGTGGCTTCCTGGAATCACACAAACAATAGAAACTATGGCTTACATGTGGGTTGCTGGAGACGTGCACTTTGACCCTCCCCAATCCTTTTTGTTTCTACCCTGAGCTAAGCAAAGGTTTGGCTAAACTGGGACGCATGGTGACGAACAAACCTTGCCTACAGCTAATAATAATAATAATAATAAATTCTATTTATACCCCGTCCTCCCCAGCCAAGACAGGGCTCAGGGAGCCTAACACCCGATATAAAAACAAATTGATTGAAATACAACTTAAAAACAAGATTAAAATACAACATTAAAACATTAAAATACAGCCTCATTTCAATGGAAACTCAAATCAAAAACTTGGGGGGGGGGGGGGATGAAAACGTCAAGTCTTCACCAAGGCTAACTTTCCAGACTGGTCCTGCATGGGCCAGAAAAAAGCCAGGGAAGTCCCCAAGTAGGAGTTCCATCACAGGAGGAGAAAGGTAAAAAGAAGAGGGGGAGGGAATCTCTTACTCACAGGCTGAAGATATTCTAGGATGTGTCCAGCATCAGAGTAACCAGGCCACAGAATCTTGCATAAACCTATTGTGGAGCACCCCCCCCCCCCTTTATGTCAGTTCTATTCATGAAAACTGTAGAACACACACACACATAGAACACTATGTTATCGCTAACGGTTTAGTGGATTATGAGCAATTTCTGAGCAGAGGTGATAATCATCCGTCAGTGGCTAGCGGATTGGCACCTTGAGTACCTTCTTACGCAAATCATGGACAATGTTTGATTAGTTGTTCACCCTGCATGTTAGTGATTTCACATTGCTTGTGACAAATGGCAATTTTATAGCCATTTTGACTTTATGCATGGCCTTGTTTTACTACTGCATAACCCACTTTGGGATGCTCTGGTGAAGAATATTACCTAACAAATAAAGTCAAAGCTACTGAATACACAACAATATCCGCAAATGACACCTGTCACTTATTTGTGTGGGTGGGTGTGTAATTTGAAGGAGAAAAAAACCCTCCTGCAAATGGAAATTAAAAACAATAACCAAAATAAGCAGCACAGACTGCTCTTTCCCATTGCCAGGTCTGCATGAGCCCACGTAAAAGGAAAGGTAAAGGGACCCCTGACCATTAGGTCCAGTTGTAGCCGACTCTGGGGTTGTGGCGCTCATTTCGCTTTATTGGCCAAGGAAGCCGGCATACAGCTTCCGGGTCATGTGGCCAGCATGACTAAGCCACTTCTGGCAAACCAGAGCAGCGCACGGAAACGCCGTTTACCTTCCTGCTGGAGTGGTACCTATTTATCTACTTGTACTTCGTGCTTTTGAAATGCTAGGTTGGCAGGAGCCGGGAGCGAGCAACGGGAGCTCACCCCGTCGCGGGGATTCGAACCGCCGACCTTCTGATCTGCTTAACCCACAGCGCCACCCACGTCCCTATGAGCCCATGTAGAAGGCCTTCTATTCCATCCCATTTGGGGAAGAGATTCCTGCCTGTTGCAGATGCAGCACAGCACTTAGCAACATAAAACATAAAAAGTCTTCTGGGAAGCCTGAGGCTGGATGGTAGCAAACATCCCTCCATCGCAGCAGGAGGGAGCCATTTGGCAGCGCCCTTGGAGTGCATATTTGAGACCACTCAAAGTGGATTATGTTAATCAGATGCCTACTTTCCTGACAGCCCTGTTTCAGTTTCATTCCGACCATTCCATTCCAGGAAGCTTTAGTACTCACAGTAGTGAAAATACTGATATCTGCACCTTTACTTTTGCGCACAGAGACCCTGATTCCACTCACATCTTGCCTGATAAACTGAACGTCACAGGAGTAGATACCTTTCTGGCTGCAGTTCTCAGTCTACCCCTTTGTCGCTCTAACCACCCTGAAAGGGATTAAGATAAAGTGGCTAAGCTTTTCTCAGTCTAGATTAATTTAACTACCTTCTTTTAATCCAATCACAGTTCTTTAAAGGAGTGGTAAAGAGATGGGTTTTCACATTGTCTGTTATTGACAAAAGTGACTCTCTGTGAGAGAATATGAGTAGGAGACCTAGGATGTTGTTATATTAAAGAAGAATGGCAACTTAAACTGATGGAATATGTGCAGATTGCAGACTTAACATATAGAATAAGAGAACAAGAAGAACATAGGTTTAAAGAAGATTGAAAAAATGCTTATTGAAAATATGGGGGGGGGGGATTGTGTACACTCGGAAACGTTGGCAGCACTAAGATAAATTCAACAGTGTAAATAAGTTTTGATGGATGTAGTAATTTGCCATCAATTTGAGTTGAATTAATTTTATAATGAAATGATTTTAGAATGTTGTACTATTTTATTGTTGTTAGCTGCCCTGAGCCTGACTTCGGCTGGGGAGGGCGGGATATAAATAAAATTTATTATTATTATTAGTATTAGTATTATTATGGAATACTGAATGGTTTAGTTTATGTAAAATATGCAGGGATTTATGTTATACAAAATGAACCATAGAAAGAGAAGAAGGGAAGCCCTTGATATTTTAAGGTTGTTTAATATTCTACAAGGTATAACAGAAAAACATAATAAAAATGATACTAAAAACGGGAAGGAATTGTTGTGATAAGGTTGCCATCTTCACTGAAACAGCATTACTTGGAAGTAAAGTTCCTCTATGTTACTTTACAGCAAGTCCAAGTACTTATATTTGACATATCAGCAAAATATACTCAAGTCAGCTGTCTAGCTCAGTCCTGGAGCCAGCATGACATAGTGGATTGTGAATGGTCTTAAGAGAACAAGGAGAAACCCCGCTTCGCTGCGAAACTCTGTGGGTAACTTTCAGTCTAATTTGCCGCATAGGAATGTGAGGATTAAAGCTGGGCAGGGGGAAAGGGGGAACCTTGAACTGCTGGCAGCTTTCTTCTGAGCACAAACAGTGGTTTAGGGAAATGGGAATATTGATCAGGACCACAGTGTAGGAGGGGAGGAGTTTCAGGATGCCTCCTCCACCAATCATAGCACTCCCAATCATAGGAATATAGGAAAGTGGCCTACTCTTGCCTAAGTCATAGAATTTTAGAGTTGGAAGGGACTCTGAGGGTAATCTAGTCCAACCATAGTCATACCATTGGTCCATCTAGGACATGGGAGGCGGGTGGCACTGTGATCTAAACCACTGAGCCTCTTGGGCTTGCCGATCAGAAGGTCGGCAGTTCAAATCCCTGTGACGGGGTGAGCTCCCGTTGCTCTGTCCCAGCTCCTGCCAACCTAGCAGTTCGGAAGCACTCCAGTGCAAGTAGATAAATAGGTACTGCTGCAGCAGGAAGGTAAACAGCATTTCCGTGCACTCTGATTTCCATCATGGTGTTCCATTGTGCCAGAAGCAGTTTAGTCATGCTGGCCACATGTCCGGGAAACCTGTCTGCGGACAAACGCCGGCTCCCTCGGCCTGAAAGCAAGATGAGCACCGCAACCCCATAGCCACCTTTGGCTGGACTTTACCACTCAGGGATCCTTTACCTTTACCTTTACCATCTAGCTCATGGGTAGGCAAACTAAGGCCCAGGGGCTGGATCTGGCCCAATTGCCTTCTAAATCCCTCACACTGATGGTCCGGGAATCAGCATGTTTTTACATGAGTAGAATGTGTGCTTTTATTTAAAATGCATCTCTGGGTTATTTGTGGGGCATAGGAATTTGTTCTTTTGGTTTTTTCCAAAATATAGTGCCGTCCCCCCCAGGTCTGAGGGACAGTGGACCGGCCCCCTGCTGAAAAAGTTTGCTGACCCCTGATCTAGCTCATTATTGTTTACACGAACAGGCATCAGCTCTCCAGGGTTTCAGGCAGGAATCTTTTACCAGACCTACTTGAAGATGCTAGAGATTGAACCAGGCATTTTTATTTTTATTTTTGCATACAAAACAGATGCTCAACCACTGTCTGACTCCAGGAGTCCCCTGTGATGCTTTTCAAACACACACCTGCAAATGCACAACACCTTAAAAATGGCATGTAGCTTGAGCTTTGTTCTTTCTGCAATTAAACAACTTGCTTAATCCTGTGGTTAACTCTTGAACCCCCAGCTCTTGTGCCCTTGCCACAAAAAGGACTCTTTGGGTAATGGTCCTTCCTTATCTTCCTAACTGCAGTATTTCCTTGTTCCTTCAAAAGTGAAAGCAGCTTAAACTTCCAGAAGCAACATAGTTCCTAAGCTCAGTGGAGCTGCATCTGTATTGGCAATGATAACTGTTTACAACATTTCACTCAAGTCACCCCTAAGCCCCACCCCAAAAAATGTTGGTGTGTATAATGAAGGATAAACACTAAGATCCAGATTATAAACACGTAAAATAAACACTACTTTATAAATATGCAATAAATGCACCATTTAATATGTCAGCAAGGGTGTTATGCTCCAGAGGTGGTAGAAACTATGTGGGAAGTCACAGATTCCCTTAGGGTTGCAACAATTTGCCAGTTTGTGGTATGCTGCAGCAACAGAAAGTGATTTAGAGAACTGGAAATAGGAACTTTGCACTGACACACTGTAATCTCTGCAAAACTACCCATATGAGCAGCTCTGTCAGTGATTTCAGTATTTAAGTTCAGGAAACACAGTTTGCTACTTGAAGAGAACATCCTAAAAGACAGGCTGACAAGTTCTAAGCAGGCTGACAAGTTCTAATTTACCTAAATTATTTGTATCAAAGTAGTGCTCCTGTTGGACGCGGGTGGCACTGTGGGTTAAACCACAGAGCCTAGGACTTGCTGATCAGAAGATCGGTGGTTCGAATCCCCACAACAGGGTGAGCTCCTGTTGCTCGGTCCCTGCTCCTGCCAACCTAGCAGTTCAAAAGCATGTCAAAGTGCAAGTAGATAAATAGGTACCACTCCGGTGGGAAGGTAAACGGCATTTCCGTGCGCTGCTCTGGTTCGTCAGAAGTGGCTTAGTCATACTGGCCACATGACCCAGAAGTTGTATGCCAGCTCCCTCGGCCAATAAAGTGAGAGGAGCGCCGCAACCCCAGAATCGGTCACGACTGGACTTAATGGTCAGGGGTCCCTTTACCTTTACCTTTTAGTGCTCCTGTTGTGACCCACCTTGGATTAGGCCAGGCTTCCTCAAACTCAGCCCTCCAGATGTTTTTAGCCTTCAACTCCCATGATCCCTGGCTAGCAGGACCAGTGGTCAGGGATGATGAGAACTGTAGTCTCAAAACATCTGGAGGGCCAAGTTTGAGGAAGCCTGGATTAGGCTGTGACCAAGTGGGTCTTGACCCACCGCTCTACAACCAATGCTATAGTGTGTATGTACAGAATCAGAAGATACCTTCCCTGTCATCTTACACATCTCGTGCATCTGATGAGACTGAAAAGAAGCAGGTTGTGACTTACGAAATATTTTGCCTAAATAATCTAGATAGCAGAGAGTTTGGGTTTGGGTGTATGTACCATGGGAGTTGGGGACGCGGGTGGTGCTGTGGGTTAAACCACAGAGCCTAGGACTTGCTGATCAGAAGGTCGACGGTTCGAATCCCCGCGACGGGGTGAGCTCTGGTTGCTCGGTCCCTGCTCCTGCCAACCTAGCAGTTTGAAAGCACATCAAAGTGCAAGTAGATAAATAGGTACCACTCTGGCGGGAAGGTAAACGGCATTTCCGTGCACTGCTCTGGTTTGCCAGAAGCGGCTTAGTCATGCTGGCCACATGACTCGGAAGCTGTACGTCGGCTCCCTCGGCCAATAAGGTGAGATGAGCGCCGCAACTCCAGAGTCAGCCACGACTGGACCTAAATTCAGCTGCTTTCAAAATCTTGCAACTTTTCGGTCTTGTCCAGAATCCCAATTCTTCCTCTTCCTTTTTCTGTTCCACACAGTCTCACACAGATTCTCCCAATGTCCTACCACAACAAATGCCATAGCCTGAGCGCCTTATCTACCTAGCCTCATGCGCCAATTCTGCCCAGCAATACCGATAAGGCAGTTACAAGACGTCTGCAGCTGCCTTGTGGGAAATGAGTCGTCTCTGCTGACTCATGGAGAATTAACCAATTTATCACTTTCCTTCAACAGGCTTAATTTACGGCCTGGTGATTTTGATAGGAACCATTCACAACTAACTTAGCCAGGACCCAACCCAGCACCACTGAACATAGACAGAGTGGATCCTTCTTCCTTATCCAGTGCTGGCCCAACTGTGCATGGAACCTAGTTGCTTTAAGACAGCAACTTTTAGGACATGAGTGAAGGAGCGCGCAGCCGGAGAGGTCCACCTACAGGTCCTGATTAATGTCACAAAGGATGCAGAGTCAGAAATGATGCATTGTGGGTAAGTGAGCATGATGAGAGATTTTCATCTCAGCATCCCCTACAACGCTAAAGGAAATCCTGAGTGACCCTCTTGGTTTATGCAGTGCAGCAACTCACAGCTGGTAGATACTCTCGGCCTGATCCTGCCCACATGCAGCAATTCATAAAAGACAGTTTATCAAGGCTTGTGGGGAAAAGCTTTAGTGTTAGGTGCTGCCATATCCTATCATTCATGAGTTGGAGTGTGGTGTAGTGGTTAAGAGCGGTAGACTCGTAATCTGGGGAACTGGGTTTCATTCCCCGCTCCTCCACATGCAGCTGCTGGGTGACCTTGGGCTAGTCACCCTTCTCTGAAGTCTTTCAGCCTCACTCACCTCACAGAGTGTTTGTTGTGGGGGAGGAAGGGAGAGGAGAATGTTAGCCACTTTGAGACTCCTTCGGGTAGTGATAAAGTGGGATATCAAATCCAAACTCTTCTTCTTATTCTTCTTCTCTGAAAAACTGAGCACTTCTTCTCAAAACAAGGCTCTCTGCTCAATTCCTATCACAGATTCTGTACATGTTCCAACTGGAGTGGCGTAGTTGGGGCAAGCATTCCCCACATATTTGGGGCAAGTGAGAGCCTTGACTTAGTAGAGTGTCCTATTATTCAAAGCTGACACCACAAAAGCTTTGAAATTTTACATGTCCTTTAAAAAGTCTTGGCAAACATTTCAAATGTTAGCAAAGCAGTCTCATACCTCAACAAGTCGACTGCAGAGTGTTTAATGAATCGGGACCTTACAAAGGTTCCCACTGTCACCACCTTTCTAGGGACAACAACCTGGTTGCATGAGATAAGCCCACCCATAGCTGTTTCCTATCAAATTTATTCTCCGGGAAGAAATAACAGCTATATTAGCTCAGCTAGAGCTGAGATAAATGGGCTGTATCTTTTAACAAAGGGGTCTATTTGTTAAAGGAGATGAACTGTATGCAAGGACAAATGGGTGTTTTCATCCAAGTATGTGTGATTAAGGAAGTTTTTCAAACAGTGGTATGAGTAATTCTGAAAATGTCAGAATTAAAGACGAACTTGGATGGATACTAACAATGGTAGAATAAGGCTTGTGGTTCTGCAAAAATGAAGCTTTATTTCAGACACAGGAACAAGTCTTCTCCGATGATGTATGGTAATTCTTCAATTATAAATAATTGTATTATCATTTAATGTTTCATAATAGTTGTTTCAACTGTTCTTTACCAATAATTTGATTGTCTTGCTCCTTTTGTGAACTGCTTTGGCGCTTTATGACAGTCAAATGGTGTGTAAATGTTGTGAGGGGAGGGAGGTGATTTTTTTGTTTTGTTTTGTTTCCAAAGATGGCAGTTAATTAACAAGAGAGATAACTGATCCTTGGTAAATCCACCACTCTCATTTACAGCCATTGAACACAAAGTATGCATTTGTTTTTATCATTCACACTATGTCAAGATTATGTTATCTCGCACATACTCTAACAACCCCCAAAACATTCCTAGGGAGGACTCCCTCATACCTTGCAATACCTAGGACTCCACCCCCCCCATTAACTTCTGATTTCTCTGCCTTAAAACATTTTTTCTCTAATTAAACTAAACACTTACCTAACCTACATTTGCTGTAATCCATGAACTCTGCTTCATCTGTAATGAGCAATGTAGCTCATCTCTTTTATTAACACTCCAGTTAACCGGTTTCTGACTGCAGATATACAATTTTTTAATAGCAATTCTCAGGCAATCTCTGCACTTCAGCCGACTTTTATTTCACTGTTTGAAGTGTTTAAACTGCATTTATACTTTATCACGTACTCCTTCCAAGAACTCCACATTGATAAAGGCATCCCTATGTTTGGTTAGACCGAATGAGTGATTCTCTTCATATTTTCCTCTCCTTGAAAAGAAAGAAAGAAAGAAAGAAAGAAAGAAAGAAAGAAAGAACTGCAATTCTTTGCAGATTCACCTACTTACAAATAAAGCAGGAGTATTAGGCATAGTACCCACCAGTCACTGTTGGACTATAACTCTCATCATCTTTGGCCATTGGCCATGCTAGCTGAAGCTGATGGGAGTGTAGGCTCCAGTCACCTGGAGGGCTTAAGGAATGTAAACAGAACCTGTTTTGCAAACAGAACTGTTCAACAGCAATGACACATACTTCCAAACAGCATAATATGCATTTTTCAAGCCACTACATAGCTATTAATAAGACAACTCTTCCTTCAGCACTGGTAAAAACATAAAGGTAAAGGACCCCTGGAAAGTTAAGTCCTGTCAAAGGCGACTGTGGGGTTGCAACGCTCATCTCGCTTTCAGGCTGAGGGAGCCAGCATTTGTCCACAGACAGCTTTCCGAGTTATGTGGCCAGCATGACTGAACCACTTCTGGCACAATGGGACACCGTGACAGAAACCAGAGCACATGGAAACACTGTTTAACTTCCCGCTACAGTGGTATCTATTTATCTACATGCACTGGTATGCTTTCAAACTGTTAGGTTGGCAGGAGCTGGGACAGAGCAACGGGAGCTCACTCTGTCGCGGGGATTCAAACCGCCAACCTTCTGATCAGCAAGCCCAAGAGGCTCCGTGGTTTAGACCACAGCGCCACCACTACCAAGAGATGTCAACAATTTCAGCACAGCCCACACAAGCAGTCGCTATCTCCACAGCTGGCTCCCCCAATTCACCCTGTGGATTGCCTCAGAAACAGTGCTTCCCAAACTTGGGTCTCCAGTTGTTCTTGGACTACGACTCCCATCATTCCTAGCTAGCAAGACCAGTGGCTAGGATTGATGGGAATTGTAGTCCAAAAGCAGCTGGAGACCCAAGTTGGGGAAGCCCTGCCTCATAGGGAAAGATGCTTGTTTTTCTCGAAGACACTTTCCAATCTCAAAGAGAAGCCTCAATAAAACTTACATTGCTTGCCATACACGAGTACTGGCTAGGCATATCTAATCTGTCACATTGTTCAATTTTTATTTTTATTTTTGGAGTAGGGGGAATAGATGAGAGGTCAATTGAGGTGAGCATACGCGAGGCCTGTGGCACCTAAAGACAAACACAGTGACGTCCCCCAAGGAGTCCTCATAATGCAGAACTGTGCTTGTGGATACAAAAATGCACGAAGCTGACCTTTGCTTTCCAAAGTCAGTGTAAGCATAATTTGCAAATGATGAATTGCAGGTTTTAAACTAAACTTTGCCAGAACCTCTATTATGAGAAGTGCTATTAAACTTGAGTGTCCCACATGGACTCGGGCTCAGAAGTGCTTTGACAAGAAGTGCCAAATTAAATAAAAAACCAAACAGCACATTATCTAAATGAAAGTGACTTCCACAAATTCCACGGGCTGAGATAACTATTCTGACTAGCTCTGAGCGTTATGAAAACAGGCAGGAGTGAGAATTATAGAAGTCCCTTAAAAGTTATGCCTCTCCCTATGGCATGAATGAAACTCAGTTAATTCACATTGCAACTAAAAGAGTACAACCAATATCTTCCAGGTGCTACGTTTAAGTTTCACACATACACACAAAATTCAGATACATCCGGTATGAGATACATTGCTGAAGTAAATATGAAATGGCATTCACAAACTAACACTTTTCTTATCGATGAGAAAAGCTGCAGCTGCTTTGCAATCACAAAATTAAGTGCCTTATTGTATAAAATGAGATTTTTAAAACACACCCACAAACCTAGTCCATATCTGAGACACTGAAGAGCTATGCTATACAAATGCAATTTATAACACTTTGTATTTATTATTATAATTGGCTTGCAATTTAGCCCTCTACCTAGGTAATCAGTTGTAAACACAGCTGCATTTTTAATGCATAGATAACTTTGTGACTGTCACTGTAGGTCTCACTGCTTCTCCCCAGAAGCTGGTTCAGGAATAGAAATGAGCACATGCTTGCTGAGCACTGCAATTTTGGCTATTATGAGATAGGCCACGTTCCAAATCTTGAGCAACAGGTTTAAATGCTTGGAGCTTCCTGCTAGAGAGACTTGATTCATTTTAGCACTGACCATATACCGTATTTTTTGCTCTATAAGACTCACTTTTTCCCTCCTAAAAAGTAAGGGGAAATGTTTGTGCGTTTTATGGAGCGAATGCAGGCTGCGCAGCTACCCCAGAAGCCAGAACAACAAGAGGGAGCGCTGCTTTCGCTGCGCAGCTATCCCTCTTGTTGTTCTGGCTTCTGAGATTCAGAATATTTTTTTCCTTGTTTTCCTCCTCCAAAAACTATGTGCGTCTTATGGTCTGGTGTGTCTTATAGAGCGAAAAATACGGTAGTTTCAGAGCTGTCTGCTGTGTCTGCTCTCGTCCTTTGATATTTTACTGTCCAAACTGCACCCCAAAACTGCTTCTTGTGACCCATGTTCACAAGAAAACTGTGTATTTGCTTCCACGTGAATTTCTGTGGTTGACTTCTAAAGAGAGTCACAATTATTACTGAGAGCAGTCAAAGCACCTGCTCTCAAAGACAATTGCAAGCCACCCTATCTTTTTGGAAGCCATCAATGACTGCCAACTGGAGCTGTTTTCTCCCTCCACACGGCAGCTGAGATCATCTTCTGAGGCCCTTCTTCATGTGCCTCCTCCTCGAGAGGTCCAGAGGGTGGCAACATGAGAACAGGGCCTTCTCTGCAGCTCCCTGTCTGTGGAATTCTCTCCCCTGGAAGGTTCACCTGGCACCTTCATTATACACCTTTAGGCACCAAGCAAAAACGTTCCTTTTTAACCAGGTCTTTGGCTGATCTGATTGACATCCTATGCCCTTTTAAAATGTGGGGTTTTGGAGGGAGTGGGTTATTGGGTTGTTGTTATTATTTTGATTATGGATTTTTGTTATTATTTGGATTACAGCCTCGGTCCAGTATATCTAAAGGAGCATCTCCACCCCCATCATTCTACTCGGACACTGAGGTCCAGCACTGAGGGCCTTCTGGCGGTTCCCTCACTGCGAGAAGCTACGTTGCAGGGAACCAGGCAGAGGGCCTTCTCGGTAGTGGCACCCTCCCTGTTGAACGCCCTCCCACCAGAAGTCAAAGAGAACAACAACTACCAGACTTTTAGAAGATATCTGAAGGCAGCCCTGTTTAGGGAAGCTTTAAATGTTTGATGTATTACAGTATTTTAATATTTTTATGGAAGCCACCGAGAGTGGCTGGGGAAGCCCAGCCAGGTGGGCGGGGTATAAATAATAAATTATTATTAATTATTATTATTATTATTATTATTACTATTATTATTTTGTGGTTTTATATTTTGATTTTATTCTGTAAACCACCCTGAGACCTGCACGTATAGGGCAGTAAATAAATTCAATTAATGATGATAATGGTCCCAGCAGTACCCTAGAGAGCAAATCTGCTGTGCTGTTCCTCTGCATGGCACTGTTGGGGTAGGGGGAGATAGCGTGCTTGCTGAGAGTGAGTGTTTATGCATGCTACCAAGTCTCTCTGTTCCCTCCACTGTGTGCATGTGCTGTGTTAATTTGAACATGTATGACATGCATGCACAAATGATGGCATGCAGTCCTCAGAGGGCTGACCAACCCTCAATGTGGCTGGGCCAAAAAAAGCCACCCCTGCTCTAGACCCATGGGCACAATAAATGAAAATTTGAAATTTGAAAAATAAGCTAGTAATGTTCCAAAAAACAAACAAACCCAAAAAACACCCTCTCCCACTTACCTACATGGACTTACTGGGAGCCATAGAACCTGAGCAATGGGTCTAGCAAGCTACAAGCTACTTATTGCCATCACCTCTGTGGAATTTATCATATACATGGCAAAGGTAAAGGGATGCGGATGGCGCTGTGGTCTAAAACACTGAGCCTCTTGGGCTTGCCAATTGGAAGGTTGGCAGTTCAAATCCGCGTGATGGGGTGAGCTCCCGTTGCTCTGTCCCAGCTCCTGCCAACCCAGCAGTTCGAAAGCACATCAGTGCAAGTAGATAAATAGATACCTCTGCAACGGAAAGGGAAACTGTGTTTCCATGCGCTCTGGTTTCCATCATGGTGTTCCATTGCACCAGAAGCTACTGTTAGGTGCATCATAAGATGTCTGCCAGCTTCTAATCAGAGATACCAGCAGCCCTCAAGCAAGCAAACTTGCCTTATTATTGCTCCCTAGCATCCCACTGCCAGAGGATTGCCTCCTTCCATTCACCAGTTTGCCTCCTCCAAGTGGAAGAAACCTGGGCAGTGCTGAATTTCACATCCATGGCCAGGTGTGTCCTGCTAGAAATAGAAAAGGGCTTTCCCCTTGGCCTGCCTGTATATCCACTCAGTTGCCAAGTGCTTTTGTGACATCACAAGAAACCCACAGCCAATGGCAACAGCTGAGGAGGCATCATCTTCAATGCGGTTGGCGGTTGGACCTATCAGTGATTGTGTGCTTGTTTATTTGGGACATGGGTGGTGCTGTGGTCTAAACCACTGAGCCTCTTGGGCGTGCCAGTCAGAAGGTCGTCGATTTGAATCCCCATGAGAAGGTGAGCTCCTGTCGCTCCGTCCCAGCTCCTGCCAACCTAGCAGTTCGAAAGCACGCCAATGCGAGTACAGTGGTACCTCGGGTTACATACGCTTCAGGTTACAGACTCCGCTAACCCAGAAATAGTGCTTCAGGTTAAGAACTTTGCTTCAGGATGAGAACAGAAATCTTGCTCTGGCGGCGCAGCGGCGGCAGGAGGCCCCATTAGCTAAAATGGTGCTTCAGGTTAAGAACAGTTTCAGGTTAAGAACGGACCTCCAGAACGAATTAAGTACTTAACCCGAGGTACCACTGTAGATAAATAGGTACTGCTGCGGCAGGAAGGTAAACGGCATTTCTGTGCGCTCTGGTTTCTGTCACGCTGTCCCGTTGTGCCAGAAGCGGTTTAGTCCTGCTGGCCACGTGACCTGGAAAGCTATCTATGGACAAACACCAGCTTTCTCGGCCTGAAAGCAGAGATGAGTGCCACACCCCATAGTCAATTTCAACTGCACTTAACTGTCCAGGGGTCCTTTACCTTTACCTTTTACCAAAGCACAAAGAGGAGGAGAAGCAGGATAAACTTAGCAACCCTATTTGTGGCATCCCTGGCTCAAATAATCTGAAGGAGGCAAGCTGAGAAAGGCCTTTTCTGAAGACATTGTGATGTCGCTGTCAGTGTAAGTACTGTAGAAAGTATTGAGCTAGGGCATTGCTTTTTATAACTTAACCGTCCAGGGGTCCTTTACCTTTTTCCTTTCTTTTTTAACATATACATGGAACTTTTATTTTTACAAAGAACCTCACAGCCTTTATTGTACTTAGCCCTCGCAACATCACAATGAGGACATGATTTTGTTTGTGGGGAATTGAAACTCAGAGAGAGCGACTTGCCCACACAGTGAATTAATAACGCAAGTGGAACTTGAATCCAGTCCTTCTAACAACTCTCTTTTCCAATGGTCCCCTCTCCCTGGCACACACTCCCTAACTTGAGAGCAGGAGCAAGGGGGAGGAAATGCTAGAAAAATAATTTGCAGCGCCCTTCCCCAGAAGTCACTGCCCACAATACCACCCTTACCTTGAATTATGGTAAGGAAAAAGCATACAAGGGGGTTGGGAAAAGGTCCGTTATTTCAGACAGGACAAGAGGCATATTTTTTATTTTAAAAACCCACAACTTGTTGAAATAACATACAACAGACACAACAAAGTATTCCAGACCAGACACAAAGTCAGATCAGGTGTGCATCCCCTGAACTTTTGCACTAACACATAATTATTTTTGATACTAATGGAGATGTTTCCCTAGAAGTTACAACATTCCAGTACATGCGGTTAAAAAGGTCCTTTGCCCAGCAACATTATATTTTGGGTGAAGGAGACTTAATGTCTTCTCTATAGAGATCTTTAATTTCAAAGTACTGTACTGGGCAGAGAGAATAATGAATGCTTTGAGTAACACAACTAGTAGTTTTCCAAACATTATACCTACATGCAATTACATAACTTACATTAGGCAACCTAAACAAATAATTATGTTTAAACTTTCCATTCTAGTCTTAAATGTCAATGTCTCTACTGTTCTGTCCTCAAGCATTCCCACAGGATCTACTAAGCGTAACACCTGAGTATGCACCCTACTGGGACAAATCTCTTATTCACCAGAGAAAAAGAAATCTGCAGATGGTTTTTGAAGGTTAGTTGTATCTTTACAAAGTTGCCTTACTATATTTTTGAATGACCACATGGTAAACTGGTTCTGCAAACAATTTGTAAAAGCAAAGAATCATCATTTGAACCACAGTAGCTTCATGCAATTGCATGAGGATGAAGACGGGCACACAAATGATTGCAAAGGAATTAGGGGGAAATCATCACGTGATATGATTAATGCACAGTACTTAATGTATTGCCAAGCATAAGGCATGGAAGCAAATGAAAGTCTCCGGTCACTGTGTTTTGCATAAGCATCTACAATCACAGTGGTTAGACAAATTGCCACTGTTGTACCAAAATCCCTTCTGGCATCAGGGATCATGAAATCTCCTTAGACACGGAAAGGGGAGTGTGAACTACACAATTCTCACGAACGTACCTTGTAAACAACTTAATATCAAATTCCTTTCAGAGAGTTAGTAACTGAATCCGAATTCAGTGATGGAATAAACTTTTAAAAATGAAACAAAATAAAGCACTCTTAAGATTTGGTCATTTTAGCTTCGAGTCTACAGTACTGTAAATATATTTTGGAGGGAAAGTAGCAAAGTTTTTATTTAGTCAACAGCTTTCCTTATCTAAGTAAGAAGCATCAGACTTATACTATTTTAGGTGAGGAACGTGAAAGCTGACAGAAGTGATTAGCAGAAGGTAAGTCTACCCAGAGGTTTATTTTCTTTTAAAGTTCACTTACCACTGGTTAAGTATCGGAGGACAGAAGCCTTTGCAGATCTATTGCAACTCACCCAGAGATCTAGCTGCAGATCTCAATCTACCTGACCATTCCTGGTTGTCACTAATGTAAAGGCTACGGTATATATAAATCAATCAATCAATCAATCAATCAATCATGACTTTGTAAGGTGCTGGGTAATACAGGGGACAAAGGCTTATGGGTCAGATAATGTCTCCCCTTCTGTAAAACAAAAAGTAAAACATTCTACAACTAATGAAGATCGACAACATCAACATTCTTATGAACAAGCTAGTTTTCAAAACTGTCTAAACAAATACAAAAGATTATTGTGCTCGATTGAAAGAAAGAAAGAAAAAAAACCAAAACACACACGCAATAGTTTGTTTTATATAACAGTTTTCTAAATATCGGCGGAAGGGTTTTGCTAAATATTTTCTTATTTCTTATTTCATTCAATATATACATATGTCATGACATATACCTATATTAAAATGTATGCAGAAGAATATGAAATACTACCTGCCTAGCACCACAATTTCCCTATCTGAAGAATTGTGTACTTCACAGATTTAAGTTGCTATGAAAACTGAACCTGAGAGGAAGAGTGGAAGAGAGAAATTCATCTGCAAGCAAGAATTACACAATTAATTATAACCTTATAATACATTAGTATGTTTAGAAGCCACGTGTGACCTCTAGTTATTCCGCAAACAAATGGCTTGCTGTCTCTGGATCCTGTTTTATACAGAGAGAGAACAAATAGCTCATTGTTCTGCCCGAAAATAGTTGCAGAGAATTAAATATTTTATCCCTACTTGTGTCATAAAGTACTACTATTGTACAAGTACTCTACTGTGAAGATACATTAGATAAGTTTTGGAGCAAGCAAAAATCAATCATCTTGACGTCTAAGGAACCACTTAAGCTAACTGTTCAAGAAAAAGAGCCACATTAAGTCTGTAGCAGCAAGATGACAAATATATAATTAAAATGTTGTGGCACCTTTCAGGCTAACTGGTTTATATGTGGGCTGAGTTTTTGCTGGTCAATAGCTTACTTTATCAGATGTATTAAGCAGACAGACAAGATCATAGGCATAAAGGTAAAAGGTAAAGGACCCCTGGATGGTTAAGTCCAGTCAAAGGTGACCACGGGGTTGTGGCACTCATCCTGCTTTCAGGTCAAGGGAGCCAGCGTTTGTCCACTGACAGACCATGTGGCCAGCAGGACTAAACCACTTCTGGTGCAACGGGACACCGTGATGGAAACCAGAGCACATGGAAATGCTGTTTACCTTCCCACTACAGTGGTACCTATTTATCTACTTGCACTGGTATGCTTTCGAACTGCTAGATGGCAGGAGCTGGGTCAGAGCAATGGGAGCTCACTCCGTCACGGGGATTCAAACCGCTGAACTTCTGATCGGCAAGCTCAAGAGCATGGGTAGGCAAACTAAGGCCCGGGGGCCTGATCCGGCCCAATCGGCTTCTAAATCCGGCCCGCAGATGGTCCCGGAATCAGTGTGTTTTTACATGAGTAGAATGTGTCCTTTTATTTAAAATGCATCTCTGGGTTATTTGTGGGGCATAGGAATTCGTTCATTCCCCCCCCCCCAAAAAAAAAATATATAGTCGGCCCTCCACAAGGTCTGAGGGACAGTGGACCGGCCCCCTGCTGAAAAAGTTTGCTGACCCCTGCCCAAGAGGCTCAGTGGTTTAGACCACAGTGCCACCCACATCAACCTGGACAGCCTATGGCACATCAAGTTTTAAAAGTGGAAGTTTAAGGTAACATAACCCACTTGCCAGAGCACAGAGTGTCACATAGATGCAGTAGCTACATACACACACTGTAAAGCTGACCAGCATGATGCAATTAATGAATTAATTCAGATTCTAAATCCCCCTATAGAATCAACTACCCTTCTAAGTTTTCATTTAACTAGCATGACACACATTTAAAAGTCTGTCTGCATGGAGCAACCTGAGGATGCAGTTGCATGGAAGAAACACAGGCTGTCCCTAGCACATTCACAATTACCGTATTTTTTGCTCTATAAGACGCACCAGACCACAAGACGCACCTAGTTTTTGGAGAAGGAAAACAAGGGGGAAAAATTCTGAATCTCAGAAGCCAGAACAGCAAGAGGGATCGCTGTGCAGTGAAAGCAGCAATCCCTCTTGCTGTTCTGGCTTCTGTGATAGCTGCACAGCCTGCATTCGCTCCATAAGACGCACACACATTTCCCCTTACTTTTTAGGAGGGAAAAAAGTGAGTCTTATAGAGCAAAAAATACGGTACTTGGTGGCAGGCAGAACATTTTCCAGTGAACAGCAGAAGTAAGCAGGGATGTGGCCACTTATTCAAAGCCCTGAACAAGCCCTGTAAGGAAAGTTTTCCTACTGCTACACAGATTCAGCATGAAACTGGGAGCCAACTTCAGAAGTGGTCCAGACATTGTAAGTTTTTATATCTGGCAAGCAGTCAATATTCAATTTGTATATATTCTCTCTATCGCAAGCCACTTTGGTTGAGTGGCTGGGGCAACGCAGTCAGATAGGTGGTATATAAATTTATTATTATTATTATTATTAGCCACCATGGTGGTCCCAAATCCATCTCAAAATAAATATGGCACAAATTGAAGTAGTAAGCTACCATTAAACAACCAAAACTAATTCTAGGGCTCACCAACATCCAAGAGATTGTTTTATTTAAGGTGTATCAGTAATACATCAACCTCATACTTCATTTCTAACCCTGATGTGTTAATCACCTCTAAAGAAAGGAGACCAAAAATGCTTAAAATGTCAATCTCATTTAAAATTCTAATACAAATAAGCTTAATAGAGTAGCAAAGACTCCACATTATTGATCCAGCTTCCAAACAATTAAATAAAGTCATTCTTGATTTGGGATTCGAACAAGAGCAAACCAAGGAAGGGAAGGATGAAGCAGGGTGGAAATCATATATTTTTTAAAAAATAAAGCCAAACACTATCAACAAGAGTGACAACCAGTAGCCTCGGTCACAGTGGTTTATTTACAAGGCAGAGGTAAATTGATTTTGTGTCCGCAATCCATTTTCCATTACATGCTTCTAGGGGACAATATGGCATTCACTCATGAAAATGCTAATTATACCGATTTGTACCACGTCAACATGTTGTTTTTTTTACACTTTACCACAAAATCATTTCTCTTTTTAAAAAATTGTTCAGTAAGAAAGAATGCATGCCACCCTGAAGAGATACAACAGGGAAATAGCCAGCACTGATTTTAATACGTTTACTCTGATTACAACACTGGGTTGCATTCGGTGAAGCCCAACTCAAAGCAGACCCACTGAAATGAATGAATCTGAATTAGTGCTACTCTGAGCAGGCCTCTGAGTCTGAACACTGTTGCTCCCTTTTGGTTACTTAGACTGCCCTTCCCTCTCTGCTGAATTCAGTCAAGTTTTCTCCCCCTTGTCATAGGCAAGGAATACCATGACAAGATGTTGAAAAAACTCCTGCTGTCTTTCTGTCGTGACAAGAGGTGAGGAGCCTTTGCTCATATAATGGCAGTTCAAATGAAGCAGGCTGCAGGAGAGCAATATGGGGGTCAGCGTTACCGAAAGGCCACTAGGCAGATTGCTTTATCTTGCTGCAGGGATTTGGTGTGGAACTGCTTATAAGTCTTTGTACCAGAGCAAAGTTGCTTGCACTGGATTTCGGACATCTGATACAGATGTGCGGTGACCCAAGAACCCCCGTTCTCTTTGTTCTCCTTTTAAAGGCAGAAATCCTGTGCCCAGCTACTCAAGCTTATTAAATCTACCAAAATAGACAACTGTTGCCATACCCTAAGTTTCTAGACCACCTTAGCTGTGAAGAGAAGTTTGAGGGTATGTAGACAATATCCACAGAAGCCTCAAAAAGCAAAAAGAAAGTTTGACCCAAGTTTTTAAGAGGGGGGGGGGGGAAGGGAGCTAGATTTCCTGGACAAGCACATATTTCTGTCCCCACAAGTCCTTGCGACAGAATTCAATATTGGTATTGTGTTGCAAACAGCTCAGGCAAACTAAGAAGCTATGGAAAATGCATTTGGGTTTTCTTGCCACACAAATAGGATTCCCCCCCCCCCACACACACACATTTGGCGTAAGCAGTGTTTCTTTTCTGGGGGTGGGGGGGACACAGAGGTTCACATACCCCTAAACCAGGAATAGGCAAACTCAGCCCACCAGATGTTTTGGGACTACAATTCCCATCATCCCTGACCACTGGTCATGTTAGCTAGGGATCATGGGAGTTGTAGTCCCAAAACATCTGGAGGGCCGAGTTTGCCTATGCCTGTCCTAAACGTTTTGTGAATCTTTGTACTTTTGTCCATTAACTGTATTTATTTTCCCTGATTTGAACTATAAAATGGTGGTTTTCTTGAGTCAAAATGAGAGTACCCCTAAACATTTTTTTTAGAAAACGAACACTGGGCATAAGGGATTGCCAGCACTGGTTGCAACAAAAACCTTGTGAAGTTGACAAAGTTATTCCTTAGCAGAGGGCCAGGATCTCAGAAGGCGCATTCACATTTAGTATTGTTTTGAGAGCAGACAGATTCTCTTCCCACAGGTAACTAGTATCTTCTTTACTTTTCCAGATAAAATTATTATCTGTTTACTCCGATTTCTCTCTTTCTACGCTAAGAATTGGCTGTTCTCTACTCCCTTTCAACAACAATATGGAAGTTGCTGCATTATGTAAAGGCAATGCAAATTACCATCATGGAACTGCTATTGGGAATTTCTGAAACCAGAATTAGTAGCAGTTCAAGCTGCAAGCCAGTTATGAAGCGGGCAGAGTTGTCTTAACTGCAAAAGGGCTTAAAGGCTGCAATCCTAAGCATATCCACTTGGAAGTAAGCCTCACTCAACCCGACGGGGCTCACCCCTGAGAAAATAGGGTTATGCTGTAAGAAAGTTTTATGAGGGCAAAGAAAGAGTGGGGAATCCATGGCCCTCAAAACTGGGGAGCACAATGCAGCTGGACTCTTAACTTCCATCAGTCCAAGTTTGCATGGGCAATGGTCAGAGATTACTGGAGTTTTAGTTTAGCAATATCTGGAGGACTATGGTCTCCCTGCTCTGGCAGTGAAGTCAACACAGATAATTGCTGCCAGCAGAGAATCTAATGCCTGTCAATCAAGGAGACAACCTACTGATATATATAAGGACCCAGTCCCAAAAGTATTTATTTACCTACTTTAAATTGTAGTGAAAAAATATTATTATTATTAAGGTAAAGGTAAAGGGACCCCTGACCATTAGGTCCAGTAGTGACCGACTCTGAGGCTGGGGCGCTCATCTCGCTTTATTGGCCGTACAGCTTCCGGGTCATGTGGCCAGCATGACCAAGCCGCCTCTGGCGAACCAGAGCAGCACATGGAAACGCCATTTACCTTCCTGCAGGAGCGGTACCTATTTATCTACTTTAACTTTGACGTGCTTTCGAACTGCTAGGTTGGCAGGAGCAGGGACCGAGCAACGGGAGCTCACCCCGTCGCAGGGATTCGAACTGCCAACCTTCTGATCGGCAAGTCCTAGGCTCTGTGGTTTAACCCACAGCGCCACCCGTGTCCCTGTTATTATTATTTATTTATTAATTAAATTTATATACCACTCTTCATCCAAGGAACACATAAAATGACTTAAATGACTAGGAAAATTGATAAGACTCCTCAGTTGTGGAAGCATTTAATGACTTAAGGCCTTATCACCCTCCCAATACTTATCTCTAACACAGCATGCATGGGCAAAGAAGGAAATGTCAGTGTAAACCCAAGAAACAAGAAGACACAGAGCAAAACGCAAGGCTCTAAAATAATTGAGACATGGGGAAAATACAGTATGAGAGGGGCTTTCAATAATAGCTAAGGCCACGATCCTAAACCCACTTACTTTGGAGTCAGTTCTAACAAAGTCAGTAAGGCTTACTTTTGAGAAGGCTTACTTTAGGACTGCACTGAAGAGAACAGCTGAAAATAAGGTGACTCAAACAAACAAAAAGGGTTTACATAATAAAAAATTAAACAAGACATTATGGATATATGGGCAGGTATCAAATATTGATCGGCCTACATAACTCCATTAAGTGAATGGAAATTGAATGGGCAAAATTGTCCAAGAAGAAACTTTATGGCCTCATCCTGTTAATAGTATTAGTATACCATGCCAACAATATGCACGGCACTTTGCAGAACAAGAGACAAAAGAAAGGTCCCTGACCCAAGGAGCTTCCAATCTAAGATTTGCTACAGGTGAGTAATGGAGGGAATGGAAAGTAAGCAATGAATGGAAATGAAAAATGCATTTTTAGTTACACGTGTAGAAATGGGGCGGAGGGGGGGGGAGAGAGAGAATCTGAACCTACCAAATAATTTATTTGTTTGTTTAATTTGTAGATCTTAGGGCAGTTCACAGCATAAAATGTGCACTTTCCAAAGCAATACATGAACTGAAACACAACCATTTCTTGAAACGCACACATTCAATTTTGTAGTGTAGTTTTCCAGGCATGTAATGTGTTTAAAAAAATGCACATATTAGGGCAAGGTGGGCATAGAAGGAATAAATGAGTGATAACAATATACAAAATGCATTGTGCTAAGGGACACTGCCTTTGCGAAAACATGCACATTAGGGAAACTGCACACAAAAACATGTGTATTAGGAGAAATTCACAGTAAGATGCTAGTTGATTTTTATGAGGATTTTTTTTAAAAAGAACTGTAAACAGATATAGAAACATAGAGAACTGATTTAAGATTGGAAAAACGAAACAAGAAACGAAATTGTCACATTTCCCCATTTCTAGTACATGTATTTATGTTTACTTTCACCAGGGGATGACTAAGAGGTCGTGCCAAAGGCTTCACAGAAAAGGTAGCTTTAAGGAGAGATGATACCATAAGTGCTCTGCAAGAGAGGTCCACATTTAAGTGGGAAGTGGTGAGGAAAGGGCAAAAAATATTTAAGGGAGCTGGAATATTTTGGGATATGAGCAGAGCAGGAATATTTTGGGATATGAGCAGAGTACTAAGAGGCGCAAGGCAAGAGAAGGGTTTAAGGGCTAGGAGGAAGAGTTTCTGGCATAAACTTTATGCTGCGTCCAGGACAAATAGAAACAAGGGCATTCCTAGGAATTTTTCTACAAAGCAGTTTCTCACGCACAAAAGTGAGAAAAACAGTACCTGTACATTTGGCCCTGTATCTCAGGCTCTTCAAATCTACGGATTCCGCAAATCCTTAAAAACATACTCTTTTTTTAGAAGGTGAAAGCTGGCAATCTGGGGGTTATGGTTCATTCAGGGGGGCTATGGATGCCCATAGATAGCAAACCAGTGTAGGGATTTGAGGATAGCCTGGGATTTTAATGTGGCCTGAATGACTAGAGAGGTGAATTATTAGGAGCTGGGATAGCTCAATCAGTAGAGCAAAAGGTAAAGGGACCCCTGACCATTAGGTCCAGTCGTGGCCGACTCTGGGGTTGTGGTGCTCATCTCGCCGGCGTACAGCTTCCGGGTCATGTGGCCAGCATGACTAAGCCGCTTCTGGCGAACCAGAGCAGCGCACGGAAACGCCGTTTACCTTGCCGCCAGAGCAGTACCTATTTATCTACTTGCACTTTGACGTGCTTTCGAACTACTAGGTTGGCAGGAGCAGGGACCGAGCAATGGGAGCTCACCCCGTCGGGGGATTCGAACCGCCAACCTTCTGACCGGCAAGTCCTAGGGTCTGTGGTTTAACCCACAGCGCCACCCGCATCCCATAATCAGTAGAGTACGGTGCTCCTAAACTCAGGATTGTGGGTTTGAACCCCACATTGGGGAAAAGTTTCCTGCATTACAGGGGTTTGGCCTAGATCATACCTGTCAACTTTTCCCTTTTCTTGTGAGGAATCCTATTCGGAATAAGGGAATTTCCCTTTAAAAAGGGAAACATTGACAGCTATGGCCTAGATGACTGTCAGGGTCCCTTCTAACTCTCCAGTTCTATGATTCTATTTTGTTGAGAAAGCTCTGGCTAGAGGTGAGAGGGCTGTGTGAAAACAAGAGGATAAAACATCTCGTCTTCTGAGCTGAAATCAAACCAGAACCAATGGTTAGTGATTAACATTCTACACTATATCAGCTGAGCTACTGAAAGAGAGCGTGTTGACAAAACAGACATTTAGGATGGGGGCGTGACTCCTAAATCAACGCAGCATTATAGCTAGGGTGGGGGCCAGATTTGCCCTTTCATGAGAGAAACCAGGATGTAACACCACCAGAAAAAAGCACAGGTTTATATTTCCATGTCAGCAATAGATGCAGAGTAGCAGTTTTATACAAAGCATGGGGCCAGAGAGGTGAAAAGAGGACACAACTGGAAATGACTCACCAAAAATGGCAAGCTGAAGACCTGACAGTCACTTGCATAAGAACAACAACAAATACATAATAGTTAAAATCAGTTAAATAGTTAAAAAATAAATTACATTAGACAGACAAGGTCTTTCTGCCTCTCTTGTTTTTCTTCCTTTCTCTCCCCCGAAGGATCCGTCTCACCAAAGGCAAGAGTAAACTTTGACAGCCATCACATTGTAGCTGTAAGAAACTTTAAAGTGCCCTGTTACAGCTCCAACATAACATTGTTGCCAGCCAATGAGTTACCACAAACCGAAGTGATTCCCAGGTTTTCTTTTTGCCCAGGCCAAATATTATAATAATAATAATAATAATAATAATAATATTTATTATTTATACCCCACCCATCTGTCTGGGTCCCCCCAGCCACTCTGGACGGCTTCCAACAAAACACTAAAATGCAATAACCTATTTAACATTAAAAGCTTCCCTAAACAGGGCTGCCTTCAGATGTCTTCTAAAAGTCAGATAGTTTATTTCCTTGACATCTGGTGGGAGGGCGTTCCACAGGGCAGGTGCCACTACCGAGAAGGCCCTCTGCCTGGTTCCCTGTAACTTGGCTTCTCGCAGCGAGGGAACCACCAGAAGGCCCTCGGCACTGGACCTCAGTGTCCGGGCAGATCATGAGAATGGCCACACCAGCGTATTCCCTTCATTGTGCCCGATACAAGTGCTGGAAATGTCTACCCAATGGGAACCAATGTGGTATAATGGTTAGCGTGTCAGACTAGGAGATGTGGGTTCAAATCCTCGCTCAGACATGATGCTCACTGGGTAAACTTGGGCCATTAACTGCTGCTCATCCTAACTAATCTAATAGGGTTGTTACACCTGGGGATTGAATGAGACAGGAGAGAACCATATCTGTTGCCTTGAATTCCTTGGCAGAGGGGAAGAATGGGGCTTAAGTACAATAAAAAATAATGAGTATACTGGTCAAAGAGAGAAAGAAGAACACACACTTGTACAGTCATGTTCATGTCCAAATATACCTGTGTCATAAACAATATGAATCCATATATAAACATGATCTAGGAATGAATCTTGAAAATGAGTATAATCAAAACACTAAATACTTAGTTTCCTTCATTATTATTATTTTTTTAAAAGTATCCTTAAAACATGAACTCATCATTTAGAAAGCGCTAGCTTAGCATTATTACAGTCATTGCTTCTAGGTTTCAGTTCAGAGTAACAGGAATATTTCAATTATCTGTAGATATGCCTATGCCATTGTATTTAAACTGCATCTCTTTAAGAAAAGGCAGGATTTGATTTGAAAGCACATTCACTTCAAAGCATGCATCACCCTTTAATTTACATCAGATTGGCCACTCTGGAGCCAGGATCCATGCATTTTGCAGCAGCTTGGAGAAATCATTTGTGGATGGGGAAACTCATCACACAAAAGGAGTCTCAATAAATTCAGGCCAAAATCCTAAATACACCTCTGTGTGTACTGAAAAGCAAGCCCCAGTGAGTTAGTGGAGATTACTTCCAGGTAAATGGATATATGACTTACAGCCTTATCTGGAATGAAGCCTCATGAATCTCATACAGTGCTATCTTCCGAGTAAATATGAATGGGACTGAGCTGTTGCTGAATGTCAAGAGTTTTAAGCCAACTGGTAAAAATACTCATAGAAATTAATGAAAATGGCTCTTAGGTTAATTAATTTCAATGGGTAAAACTTAGATGAATATCACTGAATATATATTAACTGGAATATATATATAATAATATAATCAAATCTATTTTTATGGGGAGGTTTAGCACATACTGTTAGCTAGCTTCCTCTCTTCTAAGCATTTATTTTAGTATATTGTTTTGACAGTGGGAGCTTCGGAAATTAAGCCTAAGGTAACATCTCTTCCCTCCGCCCTGCAAGATCTGTTTCTACTACACATGCACAAGCAGCAGCCTCCTGCTTCCACGCAATGCTTAGCAGCGCTGCATTACAGAGACATAACCACCACACCCTCTCTCCCAAGGAAAAACACACACCAAGCAAACTACAGAAGTAAAGAAGACTCCATTCGTCCTTGAGTCCAGGAAATACTGCTGCTGAACAACCTGTACACACCACCTTCTCCCTCGTGACTATTACCTTCACCCAGAACCAGCAATTAAAAAATTTGCAACTGTTGACGTTGTCCACTTCCGTCAAGTGCACGCTGGCTACTAAAAGATCACACGCTCCCGATTTCCCAGGCAGCAATTATTGCAAGAACGAACCTGGCATCTTGAGACATTGTAAATAAATGGGAGGGTGGGTGCACCTTCTATCGCTTTAACCCCATAAGGAAAATGCAACACATAAATGCTGTCCATATTCTGCTCTGCTATTTGAGTGGGAGAGGAATGAGCGAAGACTCTCGCCCCTTTACTTACTGAGCCAATCAATGACAGAATTTAGAGAAAACAGAAAACCATCATTTTCTTTCCAACCTCTGCATATACGAAGAAGACTCGATAGGGTAGCATTTCCTGAAAATGGCAGAGGTGCCGATTGGTATGGCACCGCGAGACCCAGCTCCTGGCAGCATGGCTAGCTAGCTCCATCCCCAGAAAGCACACAAAAATCAGCCAACGCTTTCCTTTTTTTTCCTGACGCTTCCCCCTATTGCCTCTGAATTCTTGTCGGGGCGTGCGTGTGTTTGGTATTTGAGACTTCACCTTCTTGCCATGTTATTTCCCATTCGGCACCCCTCCTTTCCCTGGGAAGGAAAGGGCAGCGCCATGGAGCCGAGGACGGATTAGGGGAAAAAACAAAACACCCAGACTTTCAACCCCCCCCCAGCCCCCAGTATGGATCATGGGGCTGCAGCCGAGGGTGCCAGGGTATGGGGAGGCCTCGGACTCCACATCGCTGGGGAGATGCAAAGGTGGGAAGAAAAAAACCCCACCCACCCCTGTCCCTCTCCCAGCTTCCCAAGAAGAGCACCTTATATCGCCAAGGGCTGAGCATTCTTGCAGCCAAGATCCTTGCCCTGCGCCACCGCCACCTTTACGCAGCCCGAGCGCGCCGCTCCATCAGTGCCTTCTCGCCGCTGCGGGCTTGAGAGGCGGGATGCGATTGCGGGGGAGGGGAGGGGAAGGCGGGGGGGGGGCTTACCTGGTCTCTCCGCCGCCACCCTCCTAAGCAATGGAACGCCCGGCTTTGCGGGGGAGGAAGGGGGGGAAGCGTCCCTAACAAGGCGTCTCGCTCTCTCTGCCCGCCACTCACCTCTCCCTCTCCGGCAGCCTCCTTTGTCTCGCTCCCTTTCTGCACCGGCGTCCTGTCGCGTTTGGTCTCGGCTCCCCTCCCCGCAGCTCCGGGGATGGCGGAGAGGAAGCTGCGCTGAAGCCGACGCGGGCGAAGAGGCAGGCGGCCGGGGGAAAGGAGGCGTCGCCGTCCCCGCTCGCTTCCTTTCGCTTTGCGCCCTCGGCTCGGCCTCGGTCTGCCTGGAGGGGCGAAGCCCGCGCAGACGGAGCAGCAGCAGCCCGGGTGGCGGAGGGATGAGGAGGCGGCGGCGGCGGCTCCGGCTCACTCTCCCCCAGCCCCGGCAAGCGGGAGGGTAGATGGGTAGGACCTCCTCCTCTTCCTCCTCCTCCTCCTCCTCCCCAGCCCGCTGACACGGAGCGAGTGCCGGTCGAGAGACGCGTCTCGGAGGGGCTGCGAAGGCGCTTCGGCGGACTGCGAGGAGAACCGCGCATGAGCGGCCTGGGGGGACCCGAGGCGGGGAAGAGGCGCGCCAAAGCAGGGGCAAGACGGGGGAAGACCGGCTGGCTGGCTGGCTGGCTACGGGGGGGAGGCGGGGTGCTGTCCAGCGACCAGCAAGAGGCGTCTGCACCACAAATTGAAACGGCTTTATGCTTGTTGTAACCTCGCCTTTCCCCCTCACACACAGACACACACGCACACCAAAGGACTCTGGGAATTGTAGTTTGGGGGGGAAAGGGTTCTCTCAGGAAACGCAATGTAGCAGCTGGTGTGGGTGGGTGGGTGCGCTTTCAGATAGGGCCAAACTGGTTTCTTGTGGTGCCAGTCACAACCTACCCTCTGCCGTTTCGGATATATCACTCAAGCTGGTGCTTTAGTTTAAATCAATAGGTGAAGGTAAAGGATCACCGGACGGTTAGGTCCAGTCAAAGGCGACTATGGGGTTGTGGCGCTCATCTCGCCTTTTCTGGGTCATGTGGCCAGCATAAATAAACCACTTCTGGTGCAACAGAACACTGTTACAGAAACCAGAGTGCACGGAAACGCTTCCCGCCGCAGCTGTACCTATTTATCTACTTACGCTGGTGTGCTTTCGAACTGCTAGGTTGGCAGGAGCTGGGACAGAGCAATGGGAGCTCACCCCGTCATGGGGATTTGAACTGCCAACCTTCTGATTGGCAAGCCCAAGAGGCTCAGTGGTTTAGACCACAGCGCCACCTGCATCACTTTAAATCAATAGATGAAATTCAGCCTGTATGGCCCTGGTCCTCCCTTTACTTAGTGCCTTCTGGGTTGTCAGGTAAAGATGCCACAGTGATAGCAGAAGCCGCAACTGGCAACATTTCCGCCATCAGGTCTATTGTTGACCAGCCTTCCTGGCATGTCTTTCAGCTCTACCCTCCATTAGGGCTGAGTGATGTCTGGTTTTGACATTGTGATATATCACCAGCTCAACATCTCAATATACCAATATATTATGATGTCTGGGGGGAAAGGATGGAGCTATGCAGAGGCATCAAGTGGCTTCACAGTTTTCACCACATTCTGTTTTTTGCATCACACATGCACATCATGATGCATGATATATTGCCAGGTCAAAAGCGATGAAATCAGTATCGTGACACAGATTTCAAAGTGGTTGTGGATGACATACAGTTGTACCTCTACTTGTGTATCCCTCCGGATTCGGGTTGCGAATGTGGCAAATCCAGAAGTATATATTTCCCGGTTGCGCCCTGCGCATATCCACAGAAGTGCTCTATTGTGCCACTCCGTGCACAGAAGTGGCGCCTCCAGATACGGACTTTTCAGGTTGCGGACAGACCCCCAGAATGAATTACGTTTGTATCTGGAGGGTCCACTGTATTGATATATTGCCCAGCCCTACACTCCATACCATACATTGGCTCTTGATAGCTAGACTAGTTCCCCCTCGCATCCCACCCCACAATTCTCTCTCTGCTTACATCCCTGTCCCATCTGCCCTTTTCCTCAAGCAACTTACCCTTCCTTCAGATTTCTTTTTTTTTAACCTGGCTCCCCACTCAGCCATGCTAGGATATCTCCCTAGTCCTCCATCTGCCTGCCCCCATTTGAGATTTGCATACCAACCAGTCAGCTTTTCCTTTTCGCACAGAAGTTGAGCTGAAGACATTTTAAGGATTCTCCTTCCTTGGAGGTTTTTAAGCAGAGGTTGGATGGCCATCTGTCATGGATGCTTTAGCTGAGATTGCCGCATTGCAGGGGGTTGGACTAGATGACCCTTGGGGTCCTTTCCAGCTCTAAGATTCTATGATTCTATGAACATTCTGTCCCACCACACAGACCAGCCAGTTAGTGTCTTACTGAGAAGACTGTGCGTTGGTCAGCATGCACTGATCTACACACATAAAACAAATTCACACAGGCGTCTTCCAAAAACCCATCTCAACCCCCCCAAAAGTCCCATGCCAATTGGCAAATGGTAATGGGAGCAGGACCGTAAAAACTCCCACCCAGAAACCTATGTCCCCACTGTGGAAGGTTCCAGAATTGGCCTCCACAGTCACTTACGGACTCATTGTTAAGACGTGTTCATAGAAGACAATCTTACTCGGCTACAAGCGATCGCCACAGAAGAAAAAAAGGAAGGTGTTTGAGACTTCACTTCCACAAATACAATGCTATATTTATAAGGTATCTGAAGAAGTGTGCATGCACACAAAAGCTCATACCAGTAACTAATTTAGTTGGTCTCTAAGGTGCTACTGGAAGGAATTTTATTTTATTTTATTTTATTTTTTATTTTTTTGTTTTGTTTTGTTTTGTTTCGACTACGGCAGACCAACACGGCTACCTACCTGTAATTAATGCTATATAGCTATCCATGTAAGTTAAAATAGGTGCTACATGGAGGTCAAATAGAAATATGTCAAAGGAGAGCTTTCCTGGGAGTTGGTGGATTGAGCAAAGCAAAGGCTAGAAAGGAAGAAGCGCCTGAAAATTGACTGCAGATCAAACCAATCAATGCATTTGACTATAATATTCACATGCCCACTTTGAAAACACAGCAATGGGTGACATTGTGCATAGAACCACAGAGAAGGTCCCTAGATGAACCTTCTGTGGTGGACTTCCTTTGTTCATCTAACCTCTTGGCTCTGAATGTGGTGCTCCTACTACAGACGATATAAACTCTTAGGCAGAAGTTTCACAAATTGGAAATATTTCTGGAAAACTCACAGAGGGGAAAAAAGATGTCAAGAAAAGTGAAAGAACTACTAAGTCTGCAGAAGAAGAGACTGTTTCAGTGGCAAGTGGTAAACTCAGTTTGTCAAAGCTCAAACTTATAAAAACTTACATACACTCAACAATGTTGCAAAAGAGACTAGTTCGCTTGACAGATATATCAACTGAACATGCCCCAATCATCAGCACTTGAACTGTGGGAGTTGGTGACAACATTTGCAAAGCAAAAGGCGTGCAACGTTAGATTTTGATGTGCCTGAAGTTGAAACTTAAGAGACTTAAATTTTAACACTACAATTCACAATATTATTCAAAATGATTTGTGTGCTAAAACATGTTCTTTTGTATTTGAAAAAGATAATCAAAGATTCTTGTGTTACTTATTCTTGCAATTTAAAATAAATCTAGCAAGTTTCAAGTTTGGGGCATTTCATTATTATTTTTTAATGAAATGACAGTTGTGGACAATTGAAGTTAGCCATTTGGGGTGGGGTGCAAGTCGTTAGTCTTGCCTATGGCACAAAATAATCTGACACTGGTACTGCCTCCAAGTGCCCCCCTGTGGAACATTGAAGTGCAAACTCCCCAGAGTGGGCGCTCCTCTCTCCAGCTCTTTCCCAAATGGTTTGAACTGCACTTTCTCTTTTGCACAGAGCTGGGCATAGGCGTCACGCTAAGGGGTCTGAAGAGGTGTTGGTCAGCCGACCCATAGGGAGTCTGTTACCTTGGCAGCCTGGGGTTCTTCTGCAAGTGCATTGGGAGGTGATGGGACGTGCCTCTTCCATGCTGTTTCCGGCCAGGTTTATGGCTCTCAGACTCGCTATTTAGCAGCCCAAAAGGCTTGTGTTTCGTTTTCCTGAGTGTGTTTTTGAGTTTTGTGTGGAAGGGTCATTTCAGCAATATTTAGAACGGCTTGCAGATGCTTGAGAAAGTGGTGGTTCTTTGCAATGGCTGTGTTCTCATTGTTCTATCAAAGAGACTCCATTATTTTATCAGAACCCTCCAAAGCCCCCTTCCTACAAATAATGACATTGAGCAGAAGATGGTGTTGTGCAGATCCAGTCATTGCCATTATGATTTGATGTGTGCCTCCTCCCATTATTGGCCTCTTCCCGATGCAACAGGCACCCCTGTGATGTCACACAAACGCAACTCAGTGCCTCTGATTTTAAGCCGCTTTGGGTTTCCTTTTGAATGGAAAGCAGTATATAAAAATACATTAAATCCAATCAAGTGCATCTGAAAGAAGCAGGCTGCTTTAGGAGGTGTATGAGAGGTCTGAAGCACACATAGCTCTGTGCTCCAACCCAAGGAAATAGCTTGGGAAGAATGGCTGGGGTAGATAATTTCCTCACTCTGCCTAATGGCAGAGCTGGCCCTAGCCTGTTGAGACTTAGGTTCTCTAACATCGCAGAGGTGTAGAGCAGGGGTCAACAAGCTTTTTCAGCTGTGGGCCAGTCCACCGTCCCTCAGACCATGTGGGGGGGCTGGACTATATTTTTTTTGGGGGGGATGAACGAAATCCTATGCCCCACAAATAAACCAGAGGTGCATTTTAAATAAAAGCACACATTCTACTCATGTAAAAACATGCTGATTCCCAGACCATTCGCGGGCCGGATTGAGAAGGTGATTGGGCTGCATCTGGCCCCCGGGCCTTAGGTTGCCTACCCCTGGTGTAGAGCAAGTAAGAGGTAAAGGTAAAGTGACCCCTGACAATTAGGTCCAGTCGTGGCCGACTCTGGGGTTGCGGTGCTCATCTTGCTTTATTGGCCGATGGAGCCGGCGTACAGCTTCCGGGTCATGTGGCCAGCATGACTAAGCCGCTTCTGGCGAACCAGAGCAGTGCACGGAAAAACCATTTACCTTCCCACCGGAGCGGTACCTATTCATCTACTTGCACTTTGACGTGCTTTCAAACTGCTAGGTTGGCAGGAGCAGGGACCGAGCAACGGGAGCTCACCCCATTGTGGGGATTCAAACCGCCAACCTTCTGATCAGCAAGTCCTAGGCTCTGTGGTTTAACCCTTATAAGAAAGAGTTAGGAAGCTACTAATCATGTAGAGAGATGGACTTGAGACCTTGAAAAGTTAATCTCCATCAACAACCTTCATTAAGTTCAATGGAATAAATATTGCCATGGGCTTTAAACTCAACACTTCGTTGGTGTTGCAAATCATTTGAGTAGTTCCAGAGAATTTCAGTGAGCAGGCACTAAAGACAGAAAAGAACTTATTGTTTATGAATGGGATTCCCATCTACCACCCAAAACAGCAAATTGTGGTTTAAAGGCACATGAAACCACACCAAGTTACAGAAATAAAGCAAGTTTGCATCTGGTAAGTGACTGGGTAGGAGACCTCTTGGGAACCGCATAAATGAATGCCAGATTCCACGGGAGAACGTAAATGCGGGATATAAATGTGAGAAAATGAATAATAGCAGAACCATCTAGTTCTGTGCTAACAATCACTAATGCATTTTTGCTCCCCCTGCTGCAAACATAAACTATTAGAATAAAATAAATAATGTGAAAATGGTAGTTTTAAGTGGGTAGAAAAACTATAAATAATAAAGCAGTTCTATCTATGTCTTCTCTATTGAAGTTCAATGGAACTGCCACATTTATCTCTGAGTAAACCTCACTGAACATAATGGGACTTGCTTCTGAAGAGACATGCTGCGTATAGCACAGTAAGTTATTTTGAATCGGGGCCAAATTAGTGACTCCACAGAAATCTGTATTTTACCTATGCAACTTCCCCAAACCTTCCTCCTCAGGGATATGGTCTAGAAATATTACTTCTTATTCTGGGTAAATTAATGTAAAAATATATAATTGTTTGATATTCTTGACCTCCAAAGCAGAATTAACCCTCGAAGATAAGAAACAGCCATCAAGTTGGTTGATGTTTAACGTATTTATAATACTTCCGGCATCTACTCAAATGAAAACCCAATCCTAGTTTTATAATGCAATGTTCCTGGATATATTTTCACAACCTTTTGAGGCTCTGTAGCCCAAGACATTCTCAAATCCTGGTGGCAATAAACTAAGATCTTTGCATCCACTTCTTAGGTGTCATCGACTATTACCAACAGACAAATATATTTAAAAAATCACTGCATTCTGTTTCTTGAGCTCTTCTAGTTCCACTAGATAGTATAAAATCAACAGTGATTAATATTTTGGGAAAGCGGGGGGGGGGGGAATTGCCTGTTAACACCCATTATATACAAACAAAATGGACCATCCACTTTATTAAAGCATGGTAAATGTTTAACCAATCTTTCATCTGATTTTACTACCTGTATAAATTTGCCTTAGTACAGTGGTACCTTGGTTTTCAAACAGCTTAGTTCCCGAACAACTCGGAACCTGAACGCTGCAAACCCGGAAGTAGGTGTTCCAGTTTTGAACTTTGCCCGGAAACTGAACGTGATCCTGAGCTTCTGTTTTTACTGTTGTGCAGCAAATTTGAGTCCCCCGCATAGTAATTAAGGTTTATTTGCTCCTGTTTTTAACCTTAAGCAGCAAATTAAAGACCCCTTCATCTTAATTAAGGCTTATTTGCTCCTGTTTTACCCTTAAGCAGCAAATTAAAGCGCCCCCCCACCCTAATTAAAGCCTTCCATTTCTGATTGCAGTGTTCTGAGGTAATATTGGGTGCTTTTGTTTTTGCTATTTTTTGGTTTTTGTTTGTGTGGCTTTTTCATTTCTGTGTCTGTGGCTTGTTTTTCGTTTTATGATTGATTGTGTGACTGTGGAAATGGATAAAAGCCCCCCATCCAAGCAATGACCATCATCAGTGCAGTTAAGAAAATAATAATAATTTTAATTTTTATCTTCTACAATACTGTCTTATTTATTTTATAGTACAGAACATTGATTATTGCTTTCATTTTATGGATCAATGGTCTCATTAGATAGTAAAATTCATGTTAAATTGTTGTTTTAGGGGTTGTTTTTAGAAGCCTGGAACGGATTCATCCGTTTTGCATTACTTTCTAAAGGAAAGTGCACCTTGGTTTTGGAATGCTTTGGTTTTGGAACGGACTTCCGGACTGGGTTAAGTTTGAGACCCAAGGTACCACTGTAAGCTTAACAACCTGTTTGATCCAGAGACCAGACTTTCTGATACGTGGATAGTTTTCACAGGGGATGGTAAAAAAAGTGCACCTGGCAGCACAAACATGTGCACATCTACTTAAAACTAAATCCCATTGTCTTCAGTGGAGCTTACCCCTGGGTAAGCAGGTAAGGAGGAAGGTGAGTGATTGGCCCAAGTTCACCCAGGGAGCTTTATGGCCAGCAAAATGTGAGCCCCCGTCCAGCCCTACACTCCAACCCTTACACAGGACTGGCTTTCTCCATTCTTCTGTTCACCCTTGACGCTGTACTTTATCCACCTGATTCAACTAGATATTTAATTTATAGACCCACAAACAAAACTAAATTTACTTAATGGATATGTGGCACTGCAAGCCGGCTGGGAAATATATTTTGGCCCTGGTGAAGGCAATCTGTTACCCCATTCCTTAATTATTGGACTGCCAGTTGTGTTGACAATTTATGGTGACTCAGGCATTGTTGACATTTTTGACTTGCAGCCAATTTTCTGGCTAATTTTGATACTTTCCCCCCAGCCACCAAATGTGATGGTTTCCCTTCTGAACAAACAAAATTAGAAAAAGGAGACAGAGACATATATGCAGTGCCAGATTTACGTATAAGCTAAACAAGCTATAGCTTAGGGCCCCACTCTCTTGGGGCCCCAAAAAAACTTAAAAGAAAAAAAACCTGGATGTACATTTACAAAATATAAGCTAAAAAACAAATAAAATAAAACCCACATACAGCAACAGTGTTTTGTGTTGTGTAGGCTCCTATGATGTAAGTAATGGGCCCCGCCTGCTAGCCTGCTCCCTAAAACATCATTAGTTTGCTCATTTCTATATATAGGGTGCCTACATTCTGCATGGACTGGTTGCAGGACAACACATGCAAATGGCTTTAGATACCTATTAGGTCCATAAATTTCCATATAGCATATATTCAACAAAAATAAAACAGCGACAATTTGTTGTTGACAAAGGACAGCTGGACATATAAAGGGCCCCATTACCTTCAGTAGTTTAGGGCCTCATCAAACCTAATTCCGGCCCTGCATATATGGGAAAATAACTGCTGATGTGCTATATGAGCAATATCAATGTCACCCAAGGCAAATGGCGCGTCAGGCTGCCATATTGCATATCTACCCACAATGCTTTGGCTATCAGTTGAAACAATATATTCTGGATGTTCAACAGATGGCATGTGGCGGTCGTGGGAAACACCTTTCCTTATTTTTAGCAACAGGGGTGTTACATTGGTGCAAAGGCTCAGAGGGAGATGGTATCAGAAAATTCAGTGGCAATATTAGTGGCAGATTCACATGTGTGCACGGCATGGGCATATCTTACTTTTGACTTTCAGGTGTATCGTGAAGAGTTTTTTTAAAATACCCACAGGCCTTTGCAGTAGTTTGAAATGTCATTGAGTTGCCAGTCATGTTAATCATTGTTTTGCACTGGGTTTTTTAATATATTGTTGCAGGCCGGTTTGGTATTTTATGAGAGGGCGATATATTAGCCCTTTCCAAAACAAATAACATATTCTAGAATTTAGAATATATTTATCTTATTGTTTATCTGTGCCTTTCAGCCAAAAAAAGTAAAAAGGGCACCCAAGGTGGTTCTTGCAGAATAATGCGCAAATGCAA
This sequence comes from Podarcis pityusensis, assembly GCF_964106645.2. Lineage (NCBI taxonomy): Eukaryota > Metazoa > Chordata > Lepidosauria > Squamata > Lacertidae > Podarcis > Podarcis pityusensis. The sequence continues at coordinate 50,833,534 of NC_138036.1, read as the reverse complement.
AATTCAAATGCACCCATACGACTTAGAAAAAATCAAGAAAGCAAAATCTTAACTTAAAACAACAACAGCCAACCAAACGCATTGATGTTCCTGCCAAGAAAGGCAAAGGGCAGCCCCTGCAAAAATGGAAGAGAAAGCAAGAGTAAATATATAGGAAACAGCTCTTCTTACATGGGACCCAGGTGGAAGAGCTTGCCTGTCTCTCCGCCCCCTTTAATAGTGCCTCCCAGGTAACAGATCCTCATTACAACCCAACCAATGGGGCAAGGCAGGGCTCTCTATCAGCTATCACTTTTCTAGGCCAGATTAATTGAACTCCTATTTTTTTTTTTTTTGTTTTTTACAGCTGCTCCAAAATAGCAGAACCTGCATCCTTTGCAAACTCTCTTTCTGCTTAGGGAATTAACAAGTCCAAAGCTTGAACTATACATTGCTTTCATTTACAGGAACACTGGATTGAGAACACGGTGAATCATTTCAGCCAACAAGCGATAAACACATTTTATACGGCAGCTGCTTTGACACGGGGCAAAGTTCCTTCTAGGGTGTAACTTGATAACTTGCGGCAATATTCGCAAGTCAGTAGTAGCCCCTCCCCTAAAATAATATATCACTGTATAGAAATGCAGTTTCAAAACACCAATGCTGTCTGGTCTGAAAAGGGTATGGCCTTTGGAAGCGCGCAATCTTATTACCTGAAAATGTGTCTGGGTGAACTTTCTATATTCTTTCCCCCAAGCAATGCTTACCAGTGATGCTCAGACCTCAGGTGCCCACAGCCCAGTCACTGCAATACAGGTGAAGCCTCTCATACAAGTTTGAATCTATGGAAATACAGCTTTAAAGTTTATTAAATGTTTTACACATTCAAGCAAGAAGAGTACAATCTGAAATGAAAATCACCTTTGGATTGATTGAAACAATGTACAAATTTTTAAATAATATTTTTCTCAATACCTGAAAATCATCTTGTAATCACATATATGCTCTGTGCTTCAGTGATGGTTTATTTATAAAGTGCCTTTCATTGTCTAGGTGCGGTCAAGGACATTTTTATTAAAATAAATAAACAAATAACAGGCCCTAGGCTTTCTTCTGCCTTGTTATCTGTTAAGACATTATTCAAATGGAAAATGGGAGAAGGAAAGAGGAAGACAAGCAAACCTTTCCAGTTATGTAATAATGACACACACACACACATTTCCAGTTAAGTCAGATGGAACGAAACAACTACATTCAGCCTTATGCAAAAAGTTGCCATATACTTTGGAAAGACTTGTGCATCAAACCACAATTGCTTGCAACTGAACAACATGTTTGGTAGCCTGATATGGAGAGTTGCTAAACACTCTACAAAGACCATGTCTCAAACAACATGCTTCCTTTTGGTGGAACAAGACATTTGGTAGAAATCATGGGATTGCCAACCAAATTGTCTCAAGGTAGAGAGGGCTAGGAAGCTGCTTTATATTGAGTTAGCCCATTGGTCCACCTAGTTTTGATATTATCTACACTATCTTTTAATGAGGGTGAAAGAGGAGAGCACAAAATATGGTTTGAAGCTCAACATCAAAAAAACGAAGATCATGGCCACTGGTCCCATCACCTCCTGGCAAATAGAAGGGGAAGAAATGGAGGCAGTGAGAGATTTTACTTTCTTGGGCTGACAAAGGTCTGTATAGTTAAAGCTATGGTTTCCCCAGTAGTGATGTATGGAAGTGAGAGCTGGACCATAAAGAAGGCTAATCGCCGAAGAATTGATGCTTTTGAATTATGGTGCTGGAGGAGACTCTTGAGAGTCCCATAGACTGCAAGAAGATCAAACCAATCCATTCTGAAGGAAATCAGCCCTGAGTGCTCACTGGAAGGCCAGATCGTGAAGCTGAGGCTCCAATACTTTGGCCACCTCATGAGAAGAGAAGACTCCCTGGAAAAGACCCTGGTGTTAGGAAAGATGGAGGGCACAAGGAGAAGGGGATGACAGAGGACGAGATGATTGGACAGTGTTCTCGAAGCTACCAGCATGAGCTTGACCAAACTGCGGGAGGCAGTGGAAGACAGGAGTGCCTGGCGTGCGCTGGTCCATGGGGTCACGAAGAGTCGGACACAACTAAACAACTAAACAACAACAACACCACACTGGCTGGCTGTGTCTCTCCGGTTTCAGCTGGGGGGCATTCCTAGCCTACCTTGAGATGCTGGGGAATGGACCTTGAAACATCTGCATGCAAGGGCGATGCTCTACCACAGAGCTTCCCTTGAATTTGTAGGAGGGAAGTGAGAGAGAGTGTAATTTTTTGCATTAGTTGCTTTTATTCTGTAACTCTTCCTTTTCAACCAGCAAATGCCAGCATTTATTTTCTGGTCAAGCAAAGAAATGTAACCAGGGGAAAGTTTGTGGAAGATGGAAAGGAAAATAGCATGCAGGGAGGAAGTTAAAACATCCCCTTCTGCCCACTGCTTCCTACATGCAAATGCTTCCCAACCATTACTATGCAAAGTTGACTTTGAGAATGAGTGCAGTTCTGCCCTTAAAAGAAAGTTCTGTTAAAAGCAAGATCTTTGCTTCCATGTTTTGAGTAAGCATGTCTATGATTGGGATGCTGTATTCTCACTGAGAGATGCAGTCCTAGGTACATCAGAAGTAGGTGTATTATGGACAGAATAATTGCCGCACACAGGAAGAACAAGGATATAGTTTGAATACTTTACCCGTAGATGTATAAATCATTTAATGTGTCAATACGAATGGAAGTCATTAAAACTGCAGTTGCAATATAAGGGATTGTTATTTTGACTGGAGTGTAATTGAAATTTAGAAGATTTTGGAATGCAAAAATAAAGTAAATAATCAAACCATCAATTCTAGCACGCGGGGGCCCCACTTAAATTGAAAAATTTGGCATCTCAGTGATTGGTATTATTAATTGTATTAGAATTTGGCATTGCTATAATGAGGCTTTTATTGGATTGTTGTAATTGAAAACTAATAAAAATTATCATCGAAGAAGAAGGTTGTATGGATTTCAGTTACTCCCAGATAAGTGTGTATAGAATTGCAGCCTTACACACTTTTATTTTAAATCAAGGGGCTGCAACCTTTTAAAGCCATGGGCTGGTCCACCGTCCCTCAGACCATGTGGTGGGCCTGAGGGATGGTGGACGGAACTAAATTTTTTTGGGGGGGGCGAAATGAACGAATTCTTATGCCCCGCAAATAACCCAGAGAAGCATTTTAAATAAAAGCACACATTCTACTCATGTAAAAACACGCTGATTCCTGGACCGTCCAGGGGCTAGATTGAGAAGGTGATTTGGCCGCATCCGGCTCCCTTAGGTTGCCTACCCCATTTTAAATCATAGAATTGTAGAGTTGGAAGGAACACTGAGGATCATCTAGTCCAACCAATGCAGGAATATGCAGCTGTCCTATACAGGGATCGAACCTGCAACCTTGGCGTTATCAACACCACGTTCTAACCAACTTTGATGCTTATTTGCGTCCACCTAAGTGGGTTAGGACTGAAGCCTTTCACATGACTGGGTTTGGGGTGCATATAGTAGAAAAGAAGTGGGGGGGGGAAAGAGTTTTTAATTAGCTACATATAGAATATGAAATAAATGACTGTAATTCCCAGAGCTTCTAGGTTATGTGAGCACGGCTGCAAATTTAATTTTGAAAATTCACTTTTGTTTTTACTGCACTCCCTTTATTGTATCAGCGAGCAAGCTGCAAATCCTGGTATAGACTTGATTTACAGCCAATATTGCTATCGAGAGAGAAATAACTAAGAAGGTGTTAGTGAGATCGCCGTCTTTATAAGGCCACGAGCTGCTGGTGGTTTAAGGCCGTGCATTCCAAAAGCCTGCTTTCATTTCAGGCCTCCTTTGCCCACGGAAAAAATAAATTGCAGAATCCTAGACATCCTTATCTTGACAAGGAGACTGACAAGGAGGAAGAAGCAACTGTGTTACATCCTTCCTGTTTCTTGCTAGTGCTTACCTGCAGCTGGCAGTCAGGTGTGCTAGGAGACAGCTGACAAATAGTTTTCTTTTTTAACAACCTTATAAGTGGTGCCTCTTTTTAAGGTACAGTCATGCTCACACAGCATAAAAGATGTCCAAAAAGGTCGGAAACATCAAAGGTAATGAGTATGCAGTGAAAAAGGGATTTTTCTTTCAATAGAATGCTTGAACTGAACAGGACTACATAGACAGATGGGGAATTCATATCAGGTGTGTTAGCAATTCCTCCCTCTAACTGGCCCATATTTCATGCACCCTTTGGGAGTGCCATTTCAGATTCAACGCCCACCTCTCTGGCATTGGAACAACTGGGATATTTGCCTTCCTCCCCCATCTGCTTTAATATTAGGATTTGCTCTGGCTGCAAACACAAAACCGAAACTTGCAAATGCAAGTGGCCCATACCCAGTGCCAGACTTACATATAAGCTAAACAAGCTATAGCTTAGGGCCCCACTCTTTTGGGGGCCCCAAAAAAATTAAAGGGAAAAAAACTGGATGGATACTTCCAAAATATAAGATAAAAAACAAAGAAAATAAAACCTACATACTACTACTACTATTACTAATAATAATTTATTATTTATACCCCACCCATCTGGCCGGGCTTCCCCAGCCACTCTGGGTAGCTTCCCAAAAAATATTAAAATACCGTAATACATCAAACATTCAAAGCTTCCCTAAACAGGGCTGCCTTCAGATGTCTTCTAAAAGTCTGGTAGTTGTTGTTCTCTTTGACATCTGGTGGGAGGGCGTTCCACAGGGAGGGTGCCACTACCGAGAAGGCCCTCTGCCTGGTTCCCTGTAACTTGGCTTCTCTCAGTGCTGGAACTGCCAGAAGGCCCTCGGTGCTGGACCTCAGTGTCCAGGTAGAACGATGGGGGTGGAGACGCTCCTTCAGATATAAACACCAACCGTGTTTTGTGTTGTGTAGGCTCCTATGATGTAAGTAATGGGCCCCGCCTGCTCGCCTGCTCCCTTAAATATCACTGGTTTGCTCGTTTCTATATATCGGGTGCTTACATTCTGCATGGACTAGTTGCAAGGCAACATGTAGCAGGCAGCTGCAGACTGCAGTGCAGCACAGTTGAATGTAGGCCAAGCTGTTGTACCTGTTATCTAATATTAAAGAGTGCTTGTAGACTGATGATCAGGCAGCATGGACTAAGGATATGAGTCTTATGCCTACTGATTGATTTTATGTAATACATAAGTTATTTATTTTGATCCCATTATGGCGTTAGATACCTATTAGGTCCATAAATTACCATATAGCAAATACTCAACACAAAAAACAGCGACAATTTTTTGTTGACAAAGGACAGCTGGACATATAAAGGGCCCCATTACCTTCAGTAGCTTAGGGCCTCATCAAACCTAAATCCGGCCCTGCCCATACCCTTCCCAGTTTGGTGGCTTCAAGTTTTTTTGGACCAGGTAATGGGAGTAGGAAGAGACCAAGGCATCTGGAGGGCATCAGGTTAGAGAGGGCTGGTTCCCAAGCAAAGAATCTTGCCAGTCTGATGCTGTTGGAAGCAAGGACAGGCAAGACTTTCCCCATAAATGCTGTATGCCGGAGTAGTCACATGAAGCAACCCTTGGCCTTAATTGAGGAGGACAATACAAAACGGAGAACCCCACCTTTTGGGGGAGGTGGTATTGAGCAATTGCAGGCCAAATGGGAGCAGATTCATCAACATCTGATCAGCCATCAATGAGGTGGTTAAGGTAAAGGGACCCCTGACCATTAGGCCCAGTCGTGACCAACTCTGGGGTTGCGGCGCTCATCTCGCTTTATTGGCCGTACAGCTTCTGGCTCATGTGGCCAGTATGACTAAGCCACTTCTGGCGAACCAGAGCAGCGCACGGAAACACTGTATACCTTCCTGCCGGAGCGGTACCTATTTATCTACTTGCACTTTGACATGCTTTCAAACTGCTAGGTTGGCAGGAGCAGGGACCGAGCAATGGGAGCTCACCCCGTTGCGGGGATTCAAACCGCCGACCTTCTGATGGGCAAGTCTTGGCTCTGTGGTTTAACCCACAGTGCCACTTGCGTCCCAGTAATGAGGTGGTTACTTGGGAATATACTACAAACCCTCACAAACAGATTCATGGCATGGGCTTCAAGAAGTGGGCTCTTTGTGCTCTCAAGGAGATCTGTAAATTTGTAGTGAAGGAGATGGGGGACTCCTGATGTCTGCATTGACACCAGCTTGAACAAGGCTGTCTGGGCAAAAGGAATAAGAAATGTTCCCCACCATATCCATGTGTGTTTATGCAGAAAACACAACGAAGATGAGGATTCGCCTAATAAACTGTGTATACACTGGTCCCATATGTGCCAGTTACCACTTTCAAAACCCTACAGACTGTTAATGTGAATGAAAACTAATCTCTCATTACAATAAAAATGTTATGACATTTAAAAAAAAAATCAATCTGGAGAACACCACCAGAGCCGTAGCTAGGTGATCTTGCGCTCTTGGTAGAAGTGTCCAGATTGCGCCCCCTAGCCATGGACAAATTAGCTCTTCTTTCTGCCTCTCCTCCAACGCCCCCCCCTTCAGTTCACCCTCTATTAAAAACCACTTCTTATGAGGCAACAATCAACATTTATATTTATGGACATATTTTGTAACCGATTTTGCGCCCCCCCAAAAAAAAACCACTTGCGCCCATGGCGGGGGCCCACCTCACCCCCCCCAGCTATGGCCCTGAACACCACATTAGCTACCCCAATAGAGAGTCTTGCTTGCTTATGCAATGACCAAGAATAGTTTGTGTCTCCAAGTTTCCCCGAAGTGATGGCAACAAGTCAATTGTTTCATCCTTGTTGTCCAATGACCCCGGGGCTCTCCCACTTCCCAAACCGTGGAAGAGAGGGCTTTGAAAGGAAATTAAGCATCCACTTGGAGTAAACATGGACCGCTTTCGGCTATCATGTGCAACTGATCAACAACTGAGGCACATCTCCTCTTCGTTGCAACAGAAGCATATGACTGCCATAATAGGACCAACACAAAGTTTGTTTGCCTTCTATTTTTGTGGGTGAGTTTAATCACAACAAGGATTTCATATGGTGAGTTTGCCAAAGAACACGCAAACCTGTTTTAATGAAAGAAAGCACTTAAGCATACTGTTCGGAGTTTGGGGTGGGGTAGGCTGTATGTCCGAACCCCTTTCTAATTCCTGGATTCTAATTCCATGGATTCAGTTCCTAGAATAGCCAGGCTAGCTTCCTGGTGAAGTAATGGCCCTCTAAGTATTGGCAGTTAAGGTAGGAAAGGAAGTGGCTCTGTGACAGACGAGAAATGGATGGGCTTCCCTCCTTCAACTTGCTAGTAAAGGGACCCCTGACCAATCAATAGGTCCAGTCGTGGCCGACTCTGGGGTTGTGGCACTCATCTCGCTTTATTGGCCGAGGGAGCCGGCGTACAGCTTCCGGGTCATGTGGCCAGCATGACTAAGCCGCTTCTGGTGAACCAGAGCAGCGCACGGAAATGCCGTTTACCTTCCTGCCGGAGCGGTACCTATTTATCTACTTGCACTTTGACGTGCTTTAGAACTGCTAGGTTGGCAGGAGCAGGGACCGAGCAACGGGAGCTCGCCCCGTCACAGGGATTCGAACCGCTGACCTTCTGATCGGCAAGTCCTAGGCTCTGTGGTTTAACCCACAGCGCCACCTGCATCCCTCGTTGAAAGCTGAGGTGTGTATAAATTAGAAGTTGGAAGCAAGGTTGCAGGCTGAAGCCTGTGAGACAGGGCCCTGCCTGATTTCTGCTGGAATCCAAGGCTGTGGTTATGGGAGAAGCAAGACCCTCTTGGGGTGTTAATGCTGTGAGCCTCTCTGTTGTAAACTCAGGCCGTATATGTGTACAGTGGTACCTCAGGTTAAGTACTTAATTTGTTCCGGAGGTCCGTTCTTAACCTGAAACTGTTCTTAACCTGAAGCACCACTTTAGCTAAAGGGGCGTCCTGCTGCCGTTGCGCTGCCAGAGCACAATTTCTGTTCTTATCCTGAAGCAAAGTTCTTAACCTGAAGCACTGTTTCTGGGTTAGCGGAGTCTGTAACCTGAAGCGTATGTAACCTGAAGCGTATGTAACCCGAAGCGTATGTAACCCGAGGTGCCACTGTAAATAGACCATATACCATAAAGATACCAGTGTCTCCACTGTCCTTCATTCCAAGGAAACCGAACCCTGGGTAAGCACTTGGAACCCTGAGAATTTTGCACCGCTTGGGGTGGTGTGTAGCAATTTTTTATTTGCATATACTTGAACATACATGACAGCAACCTGTATATCTCCTTCCAAGGGAGAAAGAGCAACTTGAGGGTAAGGGGAGTGATTCAAACCTGAAAAATGGTTAAGTCTCCCTGCCACCAATAAACAAAATCCTAACCTACTTCAGGTCTATTTGTAACTAAGGCTGGGTGAGATCTGGTTTTCAGCATCACAATATATCACCAGCTAAACATCACGATATACCAATAAATCACAATGTCTGAAATAATGATGGAGCTATGTGGAGGTATTGGCCAGCTTCACGGTTTTCCCCACATTGTGATTTTTGCATAGCACGCACACATATCATAACTCACAATATATTTCCAGGTCCAAATTTGGAAACCGATATCACGTAAAGTTTTGGATGATATATTGATATATCACCCAGCCCTATTTGGAAATTTTGATCATGGGTCTTGCAGGTCCCATCTAGTTGCGTCCAGCCATTTTGTCTCTCGTTGTTCCAGTAGTAAGCGTCTTGTGTTTCCTATTAAAAAATGCTTCCTTTATTGAGAATGGAATTTATGCAATTACAGATGTGTCCCAACAAACGATATTTAATATGCCAACAACAAAAAGTGTCTCCCAAATGGGGTGGGGCCGAAATGGGTCTGTGAAGTAGATAGTTCGCAGGATGGTGATGTAGCCTAGTTTGGCTTCTGCTTAAAGCATGAATGGAGACTGTGACCCTCCAAATATGGCTGGAGCATGAATGGAGACTATGACTGCCATTATCTCCAACCATTGACCATGCTCACTGGGCCTGATAGAAGTCTGCATCTGGACAACCACAAGTTCCCCACTCCTGGCTTGAAAAAAGGAACAAAAATTAGCTGAAGAAACTAACGGGTGTCTTGGTGAATGGGCCACTTTTGCAATACAGCTCAAGAAATAAATTAAAAAGCAGCAAAGGAGGGAGGGCTAGGATAATGGATGAAAGTGCAGGACTTTGGCCCAGAACAATCACAGGAAATTATGCTGTACTTTAAGGAGTTAAGGACTCAGAGCACTAAATAGGAACAATAGGTGACATTATGTCATGGGATGGATGTGGATTGCACCTCCTGTTCAATGCAGTTTTTAGCAGGAGATTGTGAAGAAAATTGCCAAGGCTATTATTATTATTTCAAAACATATATTTATACTGGGTGGACACAGCTAGTAAGAAAGACTATTCCTTCTACTATCAACCTTACACCAGCTTACACATTTCCATTCAGCAGGTGTGGGGAACCTTAGGCCCTTCAAGGGCTGCCGTACTACAACTCCCATCAACCCCAGCAAACAGGGCCAATGGCCAGGGATGATGGGAGCTGTAGTTCAGCAATATATGGAGGGCCAAAGGTTTCATATGCCTGGTGGACCACAAATCTAACGTCAAACCTATTTTTCTCACTTTTGATTTCGTCACACTTCTGAAAGGAAAAACACATGTGACATCATGTGCACACAACAAGCCCCCTGCCCAATGTTGCGTGGCTCTTGGTGCCTCTGCCCATAAACAACAATATTGCTATTGCTGTAGAACTGTGAAATATAGATGATGATAGATAGATAGATAGATAGATAGATAGATAGATAGATAGAGACAGTCAGACAGACAGACAGAGACAGAGAAGTACAGTGGTACCTCTGGTTACGAACTTAATTTGTTCCGAAGGTCCGTTCTTAACCTGAAACTGTTCTTAACCTGAGGTACCACTTTAGCTAATGGGGCCTCCCACTGCTGCCGCACCACCAGAGCACAATTTCTGTTCTCATCCTGATGCAAAGTTCTTAACCCAAGGTACTATTTCTGGGTTAGCAGAGTCTGTAACCCGAAGTGTTTGTAACCTGAGGTGTTTGTAACTCGAGGTACCACTGTAGTCTGACCCTGAAGGAGGCCACTACAGTGGTACCTCGGATTAAGAACTTTCTGTTCTCATCCTGAAGCAAAGTTCTTAAACCAAGGTACTATTTCTAGGTTAGCGGAGTCTGTAACATGAAGTGTCTGTAACCTGAAGCATCTGTAACCTGAAGCGTCTGTAACCCAAGGTACCACTGTACTTGGATGTTAACATGACAAATGTAGCCTTAAGACAACATTTGCTGAGATAATAGGGAATGCAGGTGAAGGAGGCAGCAGCTTACAAATAGGGGTGTAAGGCAGCACTGATTTCTGTTCTGACCTATATTCGTCACAACCAGCCCTGTTTCCATTCTGCTGCAGTTTGGTTTCCCCTGAGTACTATATTATTCGTTTCACTGTCTGCTCTTCAACATAGGTTTTGCAACTCACTCAACTTACGTAACTATTTACATAACTCACTTTCATTTCAATGGAAAGGAAATGTCAAACGATGAGGAGAAGGTTTATATACTCTATCCCACTGATTCTCCCCTACAGATGCCACCCAACCCTGTGCGAGAGGGAAATAGCAGTGGCATGTTCCCCATATAATGTCTAAGTCTAGGACTGATACTTCCTGAGGAAGAAAGTAAGAAGCAAATAAATAAATCCATGTCACAGCCTCTGTGGAGCAAGTCAGACGAGAGTCAAAAGAATAAGCTATGCTTCACATCTCGCCATTTGCCAGAAACGTTTATTATGTAAAAATACCTTCTCCACCACATATAATCTGAAATAGTTAAATAAAAAGCTAACAAAGCAAATTTTAATGTTACAGTCGTAAGGTTTGATCATATGAATGCATTCAGGGCCGCCTTAGGGGAAATAAACCCATATCCAGAAACACGGTGGCTAATCATTTGTGCCAGTTGCTGACTGAGCAAACTTGGCTTGGAGGAGTCGGAGCTAATCAGCTAATCACATGCATGCCTAAAGCTTTCCAACATTTGTATCATAGGACTAAAGCATATTCACTATTCTATATCATTACACTGAAGAGTGAATATTAATTGTGGCATTCCTCTGGGGAAATCTTTTGTTGCCGTAACATGAAAATCCATTCTTAATGTTGGGTCTTGGCATAAACTCTTGGCATGAGCCAGTGTGGTGTAGTGGTTAAGAGTCTCATAATCTGGTGAACCGGGTTTGATTCCCCGCTCCTCCACATGCAGCTGCTGGGTGACCTTGGGCCAGTCACCCTTCTCTGAAGTCTCTCAGCCCCACTCACCTCACAGAGTGTTTGTTGTGGGGGAGGAAGGGAAAGGAGAATGTTAGCTGCTTTGAGACTCCTTAGGGTAGTGATAAAAAAAGGGATGCGGGTGGCACTGTGGGTTAAACCACAGAGCCTAGGACTTGCCGATCAGAAGGTCAGTGGTTTGATTCCCCATGACGGGGTGAGCTCCCGTTGCTTGGTCCCTGCTCCTGCCATCCTAGCAGTTTGAAAGCATGTCAAAGTGCAAGTAGATAAATAGGTACCACTGCGGCGGGAAGGTAAACGGCGTTTCCGTGGGCTGCTCTGGTTCGCCAGAAGCGGCTTAGTCATGCTGGCCACATGACCCAGAAGCTGTACACCGACTCCCTCAGCCAATAAAGTGAGATGAGCGCTGCAACCCCAGAGTTGGTCACGACTGCACCTAATGGTCAGGGGTCCCTTTACCTTTACCTTTAGGGTAGTGATAAAGCGGGATATCAAATCCAAACTCTTCTTCTCCTCCTTTTCCTTCTTGTGAGTTACTGTTCAATCCTTTGGACAAGCTATACAATTCTTATTATTTATTAAATTTCACCCAAGGATCACAGGGAGGGCGATTTACAACTACTTCCTGTTTTGTTATCCCATTGATCAAATAACTCCGGTGAGAGCGTAAACCTTTCTTTCCAGCATCAGATGTTGGTTGTAGCCTGCAGCTTTAAAAGACTGAGCTCCTGTCTCCCACTGTGAAGCCACAGGGAGGGTTTGTTGCTTACAAACCAAGGGCAGCTGATAGGAACAGAGGAAGCTGCCTTGTATGGAGTCAGAACATTGGTCCATCTCCATATTCCATCTCCATATCTGGGGATACATCCATAAATGGATATGGATATAAAATTTACAGCATATTATGGTTTAGGACTTGCCGATCAGAAGGTCGGTGGTTCGAATCCCCGCGAGGGGGTGAGCTCCCACTGCTCGGTCCCTGCTCCTGCCAACTTAGCAGTTCGAAAGCACGTCAAAGTGCAAGTAGATAAATAGGTACTGCTCCAGCGGGAAGGTAAATGGTGTTTCTGTGCACTGCTCTGGTTTGCCAGAAGCAGCTTAGTCATGCTGGCCACATGACCCGGAAGCTGTACGTCAGCTCCCTTGGCCAATAAAGCGAGATGAGCGTGGTCCAGAGTTGGTCACGACTGGACCTAATGGTCAGGAGTCCCTTTACCTTATGGTTTAAGAGGAAATTATATGAAAATGATATATCGTTGGTATCTAATAGTGAGTAAACTGGCAAAAATGTATACATCTAACAAGTATTGGAAATGTAAAGAGAAAGAAGGTTCTTTTTATCGTACGTGGTGGTCTTGTAGTAAGGTTAAAGCTTACTGGGAAATGATATACAATGAATTGAAATGGATGTTCAAAATAACTTGGAAAAGGAGATTGGAAAAGGAGTCTAAATAGGACCAAACTTTTAAGAAATTCCTCTTATCACCTGATTTTCATAAGATAACATTCTCAAAGAGACATGTCCCAGATTTTGTTCATAGGCTTGCATTGCATTTCCATTTAAACTATTGTTATTTGCAGATATTCACCAGAATAAGCAAATCTGATCATAAGCTGCAACTTCTTCTTCTCTTTTTTTGGAGCAATCTGTTTGGTAGCCTTGAATAGCTACGCCCCTGCTGACACAGGGGCAAAGACCTGTGGATCCTGCACTACCAAGCCTGCCTGGTACTACCCCCAACTGCCTTTGTCTTCGTAGCATCCTACAGGAATCAGCCTGCCGACTCTGCCTACATCAGCGGCTGTACTGTAACAAAGCCCTCAATCTCTTAATAACAAAGTCTGTGAAAACACACACTTAAAAAATTACAACTTTACATGAAATACTCACCCACACACCCGACGAGGAGCCTTTCATGGGTACATGAAAGCTGTATTCAGAGCTGTCATCTTTGCAAAAATGAGTCATAATCAATACTGCAAAGAAAAATCCCTCGATGCAAGTAGAATGTGTGGGTGCAACTTTAATGAGCATGTTAAAAAAATGAGGCAATGATGTCCACATAGAGGTGCTACCAAGCAATATTTTTTCATGATGCCAATAGACATGCTTTGGCATGGCCACTTAGATATTTTTATTTACTGCTGTGAACTGAGAGCAGAGGTAGGGGACTTGCATCTCTCCAGATGTTGTTGGACTTCAGCTTCCATCTTCCTCAGTCAGGGATGATGGGAGATGGTCTGGAGGATCTCAGAAAAACCCATCTTAGAGGTAAGGAAGGAAAACAAATCAAGAACGATGGTTTCAGATCTCTAGGTGACTTTGCTGGGGAAATGAGGAAGTATGGACCACAGAAGCAAACAGAGTTATCTGAGGAATTTTGCAGGGTGCTGCTAGAAGGGATAACCAACATGGTTTCTTCCAGGTGTTTTTGGATTTCGACTTCCATCAGCCTCAACCAGCTACAGATGCAGCACGTTGGCTAGATATGTTGTACACAAAGATGTATGAGATGTGATGTTTGCCTGGTGAGATTGGGGTTTGGGGACAGAGTCTGGATGCCTTGCTGATTCTCACAGTCACAGTTAGCCTGAGATGGTTGCTCACATTGAGGAAGCCATGAGGAGATCAGCAGCACACACAGAGCTTGGCTCATTTTAATTTCTGACATGCCACACTGAGCAAGGGATCTGAATGCCAATGTGAGAAACAGGACCAAGCCAAGGCTTTTCTTGTTGTCATCCATCAGTGGATTAAAACTGACCTCCTCCAGAATCTGTTAATGTATGCTGAGCAAGGTAGCAATAGCACAGCAAATGAGAGAGAGCCAATGGCAATACTATTTTATCTTTGTTTTTAACTTGATTATTGTACCACTGTGCTCTACATTAATCAATCCGGGGTCAAAACCATCTGTGCATACCTTGGAACTACCCTTAAAAATATACCTGATGCACTATTCTTCCCAAGATTATTGACTTATTTTATTATGTATTTTCTGGGTTTTTTATATTGTGATTTTAGGTTGTGAACTCCCCAGAGCTCTATGGATATAGGGCGGTATGCAAATTTAATAAATAATAACAATGGACCACATTCTCTTAGAGTGCCCTTTACACAGCATTTCTCGCCAACTGATGCTGAGCAAAATGTTGGATCTCTGGCTCATAACTCCGAGAAGAAGTCAAATAAGGTTTCTCCTGGCAGATTGGGAAAGAGATATTTCTTCTTTAGTAGCTTCCTTTTTAGCTACAATTTTACCTGAAAGGGTTCCCAATGAACTATCCTTTCGGGAAACAGATAGGGCGTAGCAGAACATCCAAATGCACATGACCTTATAACCCTTGATAGCTTCACCCTTGTCTTTTTAATTATTCCACTTACTTGAAACGTTTTATACTGTGATGCCAGTAAAGATATTTGACTGAATAATAATAATAATAATAATAATAATAGAGCACACACACTGGAAAAAGATACAGTTTATCATAAATTAAAATAAATGTATACTCCAAGATTAATTCCTAACACAAGACTGATAGCATCTCTAGGCAATTCACTCTCTCTCTCTCTCTCTCTGTTTATGAATGCTTTTGCTGTGCATCTGATTGCCGCAGCTTTTAGCAAGCAATTTATAGATCTGAAGTTCCTGCTGTGGACCGCAAAGAGATTAGAGCAGTGTGCTGTCCCCATGGGCAAATTCCTCCCCAGCAATATATCTAAGCATTAAACATGCTGCTGCGTGTCTACGGACGGCTTTGTCAAATGACCGTGGCAGCTCTTGTTAAAGTGTGACAAGATGAGGCACCCCCACAAAGCATCTATTTCTAAATGTTTCTGTCCAGCAGTCAGGCCTTTTTGTGAAAGAGTGGTGTTGACACAGGAAGGAGCAACAACAAAAATGAGGGAAATAACAGCCACTTGATGCACATAAAACTAAATAAGGGATTGAGTCCCCTCCCCCCCCATGCTATTATTAAGCAATTTTTGTGAGATAGCAATGGGTGGGATTTTTACCTCAAGATGAACTGAGTTCATTCAACGCTTCCCTCCCTCAGCCGTCTGTGAGAACAAAGACTTGCCATTAATAGTGAAGACAAAGGAGTGTTTTATAGCCAAATAAATTGTATCAGGGGAAATTTGAATTTATCCACCCTCCTTCCCAAGGATCAAATAGATTTTAAGAAATGCAATGTAAAATATTGCTAAGATTTAACAGGGCAACAATAGCAATCTCCTTCGCTTTTGCAAGGCTCAGATACACAGAGGAACAGTACTTCCAATCTGTGGGCAAGGTCTTACAAATTGGTATTAATCAATGAGTTCTCTTGCCTTTTTTGTTTTGGCTTCAGTGGTCATAGATGGATTTGATTTTGCAGTAAATTGTTTGCTGCCCTTGAAGCTGTTTGCAAAAAGGTCTGGCAACAATCTCTTGCTGCCACATAAAATACAGACACCTTTAAATTTGTTCATATAAGTTAAACAGAGCATGGAAAACACCTTTTGAAATTCAGAACATTAAGCAGCAGAAGAGAAGCGCCAGCCTGAATGTTTATTCTGAAGACACATTACTTTCCCTCTTGGACATTGGTGGCGCTGTGGTATAAACTACTGAGCCCCTTGGGCCTGCCGATTGGAAGGTTGGCGGTTTGAATCCCCATGACGGAGTGAGCTCCCGTTGCTGTCCCAGCTCCTGCCAACCTAGCAGTTTGAAAGCACGCCAGTGCAAGTAGATAAAGAGGTACCGCTGCGGCAGGAGGGTAAACGGCATTTCTGTGCTCTCTGGCTTCTGTCATGGTGTCCCGTTGCACCAGAAGTGGCTTAGTCATGCTGGCCATATGACACAGAAAGCTGTCTGTGGACAAACGCTGGCTCCCTCAGCCTGAAAGCAAGATGAGCACCACACCCCCATGGTCACCTTTGACTGGACTTAATCATCTCGTGGTCCTTTACCTTTTTATCTTTTTTTACTTTCCCTCTTGCTCAACTCCGACAAAATCTCTCTCTTAACTTGAGCAATGTAGATTTCTCCATTTCTGAGGACAGAACTATTTATGACAGTTAAGGGCTGCAACTTCAAATGTAGCTTGCCAATGAACAGCTAAGAACCAGAGCAGCACACGGAAATGCTGTTTACCTACCGCGGGAGCGGTACCTATTTATCTACTTGCACTGGCATGCTTTCAAACTGCTAGGTTGGCAGGAGCTAGGACAGAGCAACGGGAGTTCACCCCATCGCGGGGATTCAAACCGCTGACCTTCCGATTGGCAAGCCCAAGAGGCTCAGTGGTTTAGACCACAGCGCCACCCACATCCCAAATAAACAACCACACAACCACTGATAGGTCCACCCGCCATTGTGAGGCTCAAAGCAATGAAGATGATGCCTTCTCAGCTGTTGCCATTGGCTGTGGGTTTCTTGTGATGTCACAAAAGCACCTCTTTATCTACTTGCTCTGGTGTGCTTTTGAACTGCTAGGTTGGCAGGAGCTGGGACAGAGCAACGGGAGCTCACCCCATTGTGGGGATATGAACCCCCAACCTTCTGACCGGAAAGCCCAAGAGACTCAGTGGTTCAGACCACAGCGCCACCCGCATCCCTACCAGATGTATACATTGGTTTTGAGGAGATATGGGACAGGAAGAGTTTAAGTGTGCACACTAAGGAACTGGATTTGGGGGGCTGCTGCTTTTAGACACTATTATTCTTTCCCAGGACACTTGTTGTAGGGAATGTAGCTTCGCCAGTTTTAGTTTATTGTTGAAAAAAAGCCAAAAACACCAAGCTAAATATTCAGCAAAGCTGATTCACTGAGAAACAAAAGGTGGGTGCATTCTCTTGGTCCAGGAAGCAATTATAACCTCCTCCATTTCCTCTAGTTGTTTTTCTCTCTCAGCTGATCTTGCGTCAGTCTTATCCAGGCGAAGCAGCAGCCAAATAGGCTGGAAACCAACTTTACCTCAGACAGACCCTGGGAAAAGTATGGAAAAGGAAATTGCTGAGGGGGAGCAGGACAGACAAGGAAAGGGACTGCATGTGCACTGAGTGCATATAGAAAACTTAGTCACACTCGCAAAAAGGAATATATATGTGAGGTTGTACCTTTAGAAAACACGGAGCAGAGTTCACTCTTAAACCTCTTAGTGAGGTGACCCCTGGTGTGTCTCCTCTAGAGGTGCAGGGAGCACCAGAAAGTAAATATGTAAGGATGTTTTCCTGAAGTGGGAGCTCCTGGGATTATGGCACATCAGGCAGTCTCCTAGGCCTATAGGGTAATAGTGAACTAGTTCTGTCAGTGCGGATCCTTACATACCCAACAGCATAGTCGGCAACTCAAGAGGGAAACAGAAGCAGCCTTGGAGGCTTGCAGAGGTACATTTAATAAAAGTAAGTTTGTAGAAGTACAATTTTTAAAAAGACTCCCCCCTCTGAAATGGAGGGGCATTAAATATTGACTGTTAGAAAAATGGGCAAAGAACTCTGATGGATTATGCTGGATGAGGGTGGGCTTAACTGGCGCGCTAACCAAGGAGAGCTTATTTTTCCAACATTTTGTTGCAGGTCTCACTTGTGTGGCTAGGAACTGCTCTGCTGTTGCTCTTCAGAATATTGAAAGAAATCATTCCCACCTCTCTCACTTCTACTTATTAAAGAGGTCAAGTACAAAAAACTTGCAGGATAAATATGGGGAGTGTTGGAATATTTCCTGCCGTTCTGCCCGGACACTGAGGTCCAGCGCCGAGGGCCTTCTGGTGGTTCCCTCACTGAGAGAAGCATAGCTGCAGGGAACCAGGCAGAGGGCCTTCTCGGTAGTGGCACCTACCCTGTGGAATGCCCTCCCATCAGATGTCGAAGAGAAGAACAACTGCCAGACTTTTAGAAGACATCTGAAGGCAGCCCTGTTTAGGGAAGCTTTTAATGTTTAATAGACTATTGTATTTTAATATTCTGTTGGAAGCTGCCCAGAGTGGCTGGGGAAACCCAGCCAGATGGGTGGGGTATAAATAAATTATTATTATTATTATTATTATTATTATTATTATTATTATTATTTCTAGCAGATAGGAAAGGTTCAAATGACATGGTGGCTTGTTCCTAGATCAGTCTCTGAAGTGTGGTTTATGTGGCCTTTGGCAAGCCTGTCACATTTTAAGAATGTGCAGTGCAAATTTGCTGATGGTTTTCGAATACCACAGTAATATCTGGAGGCATGTGCTACATAATTGTGAATCCCTTACTCTGGTGCTTCCAAAGTTACATATTGTGCACCTATTTTGAGAGCTTAGTCTAGGGCAAAGATTATTTGGGGGTAGTTTAAATAATAATACTTTATATTTGAATTGTTTTGTGCAGCTAAAAAAAAAAATCACGATTAAAAAATATGTCACGCACCCTTTGAAACCCAGTGGAATGTGTAATACTTTGGGGAAAACTACTTTACCCTATTACTACTTGGTGGTGCTATCGCTGCCTGACCATCCATGAAAGGGAGTGTTTGTGTGGCAAAACACACTTGCAACCCTTAGATCATTATCTGAAAAAACGGAGTAGTCCCTGGAAACACATGCTGATTTAGGCTGCAAACTGGAGAACCATTTTCGCTGCAATCCGGTTTGTAAAATGCTTCTTGCTGCCTAAAATGCTACCAATAAACTGAAATTACTTTATTGCGGCATCCTGCTCCCCCAGATGCATGAAGTTGCCTAAGAATGTAAGATGATGATGATGATGATGATTAATTTAATTATTTATACCCCACCCATCTGGCTGGGCTTCCCCAGCCACTATGGGCATCTCCCAACAGAATATTAATAATAAATTTTTAAAAAGCGACAAATCATCAAACACTAAAAACTTCCCTAAACAGGGCTGCCTTCAGATGTCTTCTAAAAGTCAGATAGTGTTTATTTCCTTGACATCTGGTGGGAGGGCATTCCACAGGGCGGGTGCCACTACCGAGAAGGCCCTCTGCCTGGTTCCTTGTAACCTCACTTCTCGCCGTGAGGGAAATGCCAGAAGGCCCTTGGAGCTGGACCTCAGTGTCTGTGCTGAACGATGGGGGTGGAGACGCTTCTTCAGGTATACTGGGCCGAGGCCATTTAGGGTTTTAAAGGTCAGCATGAACACTTTGAATTGTGCTCGGAAATGTACTGGGAGCCAATGTAGGTCTTACAGCACCGCTGTTGTTGTTGGGATACTGCCAGGGAGACAAAGGCCATCATGCCCCCACGCCGTCTCCGGACGATCCATCGATCTCCCGTAGAAATGCAGTATCAGTCAATTAGCGACACGAACCTCAGAAACAGCTCCCACATTCCAAGGACTGGTGCACGCTCTTTCAGCAGAGTTCGTACAATGAAAGATGCACTCAGGAGAGCATTATTTACAATTTATTCAGCGTTGGTCAGAACAAAGGAAAAACATGACTGCCTGTCTGCGTGTCCAGGCACAGAGAGAAAACAAAAGCTATATACAAAAGAGAAACTTCCTGTGAGCCGGAAGTACGCAGACTGTGACTCAAACAACAGCCTGCTTCCTTTTTAAGGTGGAGCGGAAATATCCTAACAGTTATATGGTCTCGGTGGCCACTCCCAGTCACCAGTCTAGCTGCCGCATTCTGGATTAGTTGTAAGATACATGTATACACACCTAAGTGTGCATATTTTATACATATTGGAGTATATGCCCTGTTAACTGGGTGTGAAGTAGAGATAACTGGAATACAGAATACTCCCAGACTGAATTTATCATGAGTACAGTCTGTAAGCAAATGGGAAACCGTTAATGTTTTGTAACGAGACCCACCCATACTCACTGTCTAGTACTTGATAAATATAATCACATTTGCTTATCAACTCCGAATTCTGTAAGTCCTTACTTACCAATAGTGTTTGATATTTATCTGCTTCTTTTATAAAGGTAAAGGGAAAACCTGACCATTAGGTCTAGTTGTGACCTACTCTGGGGTTGCGATGCTCATCTCACTTTATTGGCCGAGGGAGCCGGCGTACAGCTTCCGGGTCATGTGGCCAGCAGGACTAAGCCGCTTCTGGCAAACCAGAGCAGCGCATGGAAACGCCGTTTACCTTCCCGCCGGAGTGGTACCTATTTATCTACTTGCACATTGACATGCTTTCGAACTGCTAGGTGGGCAGGAGCTGGGACCGAGCAAAGGGAGGTCACCCCATCAGGGGGATTCGAACCGCCGACCTTCTGATCGGCAAGTCCTAGGCTCTGTGGTTTAACCCACAGTGCCACCCACGTCCCAATCTGCTTCTTTTAAGAACCATTAAATCAGAATCTGAACAATTCTTATTTTTTTACCAGCTTTTGATCGCCAGTTGGCAGGCAATTCTAAATAAAAATTCTTTATCATTATTGGGCCAGGAAGGCATGCATTTATCTCTTGCTGAAGGCGATATAAGTACTATCCAGGAGTCAATCTTATGATTTGTTGCAGTGCTATCAAATATTGCTTAAATGACTCAGGACGGAACTTGCTCCTGGCTGTGTGATTTTGAAGCTCGTCAGAGACTACAGATGAGCATTCATCACCTAATGGTCTACTAAAGGCTAAAAGCACATAAGTCATCTTTATTCTGATTTTTGTCTTGCTGCATCATGTAGCCTCCAAAATCCTTTCCATTTCCCCTCTTAGCTAATGAAGTACAGTAGTTTGAGTTCAGCCATTTAGTGCTACTAACATTTTTATGGCAGCGTGAACAAGGTACTTGAGAGAATGTGGATATTGGATATTTGTAGCTCTGCTTAGCTATAGCAAAGCTACTAACTATTGTAACCACAGCATCTCTTTGACCTCTCTCATGCAAATTACAATGGCTGTTTTCTGGATCAAAACCTCAAGACTAAGCCTATTCAACATTGTTTGTAACCAATGACCCATTTACTCCTTTTTTGTCCTGGTAGCTACATTTCTCCTGATAAGATACATTGGACATTCTAGTTTAGCTTATGCAAAGTCTATTATCCTTTCTTGGGAAGGGTTCCAGCCCTTACTCTAAGATAGATTCCCAAACTTTTGGTACCCAAAGAACAGTCCCCCGCACCTTGAATCAAAGGTGGAAGGAAACCTCACCTTTACAAGATACACGCAGTCCTCTTCTTTGCAGCTGTGGGGCAGCCTGTTAATAATACAGTGGTACTTCGGGTTACAGACGTTTCAGGTTACAGACGCTTCAGGTTACAGACACTTCAGGTTACAGACTCCGCTAACCCAGAAATAGTACCCCGGGTTCAGAACTTGGCTTCAGGATGAGAACAGAAATTGTGCGGCGGCAACGTGGCGGCAGTGGGAGGCCCCATTAGCTAAAGTGGTACCTCAGGTTAAGAACGGACCTCCAGAACGAATTAAGTTCTTAACCCGAAGTACCACTGTACTAAACTCTCATCAATAAAAATAACAGCACAAAATATCACAGAACATACAGTGGTACCTCGCAAGACGAATGCCTTGCAAGACAAAAAACTCGCTAGACGAAAGGGTTTTTTGTTTTTTGAGCTGCTTCGCAAGACGATTTTCCCTATGGGCTTGCTTCGCAGACGGAAACGTCTTGCAAGTTTGTTTCCTTTTTCTTAACACCGTTAATACAGTTGTGACTTGACTTCGAGGAGCAACTCATAGAACGCGGTGTGGTAGCCTTTTTTGAGGTTTTTAAAGACTTTGGTGATTTTTGAAGCTTTTCCAAAACTTTCCCGACACCGTGCTTCGCAAGACGAAAAAAATCGCAAGACGACAAAACTCGCGGAACGAATTAATTTCGTCTTGCGAGGCACCACTGTACAAAACCATGTGAAAGGATCAAACTCAGAAACAAGGACACACAACTTACCAAATTATTTTTAAGCCCTCCAGAACGAATTAAGTTCTTAACACGAGGTACCACTGTAACCTGATTTTAGGTGACAAATACAGTGCAGGCATGTGGTGTGGGCAGCAGGCATATAACAAGCCCCCTCCCCCCCCCAATTTACATTGGCTTATGTTACAACAAGAAATGTTACACTTATGTTACAGGAAGAAATGGAGGCAGTGAGAGATTTTACTTTTTTGGGTTCCATGATCACTGCAGATGGTGACAGCAGTCACAAAATTAAAAGACGCCTACTCCTTGGGAGAAAGGCGATGGCAAACCTAAACAGCATCTTAAAAAGCAGAGACATCACCTTGCCAACAAAGGTCCGTATAGTTAAAGCCATGGTTTTCTCAGTAGTGTTGTATGGAAGTGAGAGCTGGACCATAAAGAAGGCTGATCGCCGAAGAATTGATGCTTTTGAATTATGGTGCTGGAGGAGACTCTTGAGAGTCCCATGGACTGCAAGAAGATCAAACGTATCCATTCTTATGGAAATCAGCCTTGAGTGCTCACTGGAAGGACAGATCGTGAAGTTGAGGCTCCAATACTTTGGCCACCTCATGAGAAGAGAAGACTCCCTGGAGAAGACCCTGATGTTGGGAAAGATGGAGGGCACAAGGAGAAGGGGATGACAGAGGACAAGATGGTTTGACAGTGTTCTTGAAGCTACGAACATGAGCCTGACCAAACTGCGGGAGGCAGTGGAAGACAGGAGTGCCTGGCGTGCTCTGGTCCATGGAGTCATTGGTCTAAGGGGATGCGGGTGGCGTTGTGGTCTAAACCACTGAGCGTCTTGGGCTTGACGATCAGAAGGTTGGCGGTTTAAATCCTCATGACCGGGTGAGCTTCCATTGCTCTGTCCCAGCTCCTGCCAACCTAGCAGTCCAAAAGCATGCCAATGGGTATGAGACCCACATTTGACAAAAGATTCCTGCATTGTAAGGGGGTCGGGCTAGATGACCCTCAGGGTCCCTCCCAAACTTGATTCCCTGATTCTTTGATTCCATGAAACCAATATCCCCCCTCCCATGGGTTCCATCTATTCACATCACATTCGTGCACATGCAAACACCATTCTGCGTCAACCACATCTGAAAGCTCCCATGTACTCACACAAACATATACCAGCCAACATCCATTCATGTTCATGCCCTGGCCTCAGTCCGCAAAGATCCATTGGCTTCTGCTGACTGTCTTCCAAAGGTGAACTTCCATCAGCCAACATCCACAAACATCAGTCTGCTTTAGCCTTGTAGCCTCCACCAACTTCCGAATCCAAAAGCCACTGGATTCCATCCACCAACATCTGCCAGCTTCTCTTAGGTCCATCATGAGATGTCCACCAGCTTCCAACCACAGATACCAGCAGCCTTCAAGCAAGCAAACTTGCCTTATTATTGCTCCATAGCATCCCACTGCCAGAGGATTGCCTCCTTCCATTCACCACTTTGCCTCCTCCAAGTGGAAGAAACCTGGGCAGTGCTGAATGTCACCTCCATTGCCAGGTGTGTCCTGCTGGAAATAGAAAAGGGCTTTCCCCTTGGCCTGCCTTTATATCCACTCAGTTGCCAAGTGCTTTTGTGACATCACAAGAAACCCACAGCCAATGGCAACAGCTGGGGAGGCATCATCTTCATTGCTTTGAGCCTCACAATGGCGGGTGGACCTATCAGTGATTGTGTGCTTGTTTATTCAGAACACACGTGGTGCTGTGGTCTAAATCACTGAGCCTTTTGGGCTTCCCAATAAGAAGGTTGGTGGTTCAAATCCCCACGACGGGGTGAGCTCCCGTTGCTCTGTCCCAGCTCTTGCCAACCTAGCAGTTCAAAAGAATGCCAGTGCAAGGAGATAAATAGGTACTGCTGCAGCAGGAAGGTACGGTAAACCGCGTTTCTGTGTGCTCTGGCTTCCATCATGGTGTCCCGTTGTCCTGGAAGCAGTTTAGTCATGCTGGCCACATGACCCATAAAGCTGTCTGCCAACAAACACCAACTCCCTTGGCCTGAAGCAAGATGAGCACCACAACCCCATAGTCACCTTTGACTGGACCTAACCATCCAGGGGGTCCTTTATTTTTATTTTTTTACCCCAGGAAGTGGTATTCACATTTAACCATCATGAGTAGCTGCTATCCTAGTATCCATTTTGGTAACCCCCTGTTTCAAGACGCAGGAACTTAAGACCCTGTCTTCTCCTATTTCAGACCAATGGTTCATCTAACTCAGAATTGTCTTTAGTGAATAGCAGGGGCATGGCAGGATTTCAGAGAAGGCTTTGGTAGGGATTGAACCTGCAAAACAGATGCTCTACCACTGGGCTTTGGCATACTTCAGGTCTCTTGGGGCATATTAATATGCCATGGGCCACAGTTTGGAATTGCTGCTCTTGAGATTCCATCCTTTAGGTCCTATGAGTCATCTACCATGTCTGGGTTCCCCGCTCTTACAAGTACAGGGACACATAACAAAGAAAACACCCCAATAAACTACTCTTGACACCAAAAAGGAAAATAAGAGGATGATTTTCAGCCTCAACTTCCACAGAATCCACTTTCCACACTGTTAGGAAGGAAAGAGACGAGGCAGCCTCTGAAAATAAAAGCAGCACGATGACAATGCTTTATTTTGTGTTCTTTGGTCTGTTCTTGTTTTCCTGTTCTCTGAATGTTAATGTCCTCATCCTCATTCATGTTCTCATTTGTTTTGCATTACTGTTCATGCCACAGCTCTGTTTTCTTTGGTGAGCTGCCTGTTTTGAAGGAATGACTACCATTCTCTTTTCAACAGGAGATTGCTACAGACTTGCACTGGACCATAGCGCTAGTTTCTGAAGCACACCTCTTCCCATCTCCAAAATCAAGACTGAAATAATCACAAAGAACCATACAGAAGACTCCATACTGGAACTAAAGGCTTGTCTATTTATGTCAATAAAAAGGAAACCATTGCAACTTTCCTTTCCAGATGCACAGCAAAACTATTTTTCTTCTCCCAATATGAATCTTTATCAGGACATAACTTTGTCATTGTTTTCAGTCAGATGATAGGTCAGTTGCTATTGGCAGCAAATCACGCCAAAATTTGAAAGGAGCAAGGGGAAGCTGCATCCTGATGACTTTTTTGGTTTGTCTCAGAGATCCTCTGAAATGCAGAAAGATGCTACTCCTCCTCTTTTCACCCTCCCTAATGCATTGAATTTCATGCACTGCATCGGAACCACAAGAATTGACCTCAGGTTTCATATGGGCCCGAGACACCATGTAGGCAATAACATAGGAACCATCCATGTAGACAGCAATCAAACAAGCTGTGCTGTCCTGTTAGGAGATACACCAGTTAAAAAGCAATTGATCTCTCTTTTTTTTGGTGTTAAAAACTGCAGTCTCACTTAAGAATGTCATCTTTGGTTATCGTGTATATTTTAGTACCCTGTTATTATGCCTGCTAAAATGAATAAAAACCTCTTAACCGCTAATGCAGGTTATGTAGATGAAGGATCCATAAGAGGTTGATAAGCCACTCTTTTTGGGAAGTCTTTCTATTCACGGTACAGCCATATTTACTTACAGCTCCTTCCTGGCCAAGTTCAATGTTCTATTTCCCAACTTAGGGTTTGAAAAAGCATTTAGGGAAACAGAAAACAGATGCATGGCTTTGTATTATCAGATCATACGTGATCAGTGGTGCCTATTTATCTACTTGCACTGGCGTGCTTTCAAACTGCTAGGTTGGCAAGAGCTGGGACAGAGCAACGGGAGCTTGCCCCATTGCTGGGATTCGAACCACCAACCTGCTTATTGGGAAGCCCAAAAGGCTCGTGGTTTAGACCACAGCACCACCCATGTCCCGAATAAACAAGCACACAATCACTGATAGGTCCCCCCACCATTGTGAGGCTCAGAGCAATGAAGACAATGCCTCCCCAGCTGTTGCCATTGGCTGTGGGTTTGTTGTGATATCACAAAAGCACTTGGCAACTGAGTGGATACAAAGGCAGGCCAAGGGGAAAGCCCCTTTTTATTTCCAACAGGACACACCTGGCAATGGAAATGACATTCAGCACTGCCCAGGTTTCTTCCACTTGGAGGAGGCAAAGTGGAGAATGGAAGGAGGCAATCCTCTGGCAGTGGGGTGCTAGGGAGTGATAATAAGGCAAGTTTGCTTGCTTGAAGGCTCCTGGTATCCGTGGTTGGAAGCTGGTGGACGTCTCATGATGGACCTTAGAGAAGCTGGCAGATGTTGGTGGATGGAAGCCAGTGGCTTTTGGATTCGGAAGTTGGTGGAGGCTACAAGGCTAAAGCAGACTGATGTTTGTGGATGTTGGCTGATGGAAGTTCACCTTTGGAAGACAGTCAACAGAAGCCAGTAGATAATAATAATAATAATAATAATAATAATAATAATAATATCTTTATTGTCATTGCCCCCTTCGGGGACAACGAAATTACTTATTTGTGGATTGAAGCCAGGGCACAAACATGAATGGATGTCATGTTTTTGGATGTCAGCTGGTACATGTTTGTGTGAGTACATGGGAAGTTTCAAATGTGGGACTTCCGGGGTGGCGCCACCGGCAATGGTGGACTCCCTCTGAACTGGAGGGACTAGCTCCGCGGGAAACGGGTCTTCTCCGCTACGGCGAAGCGGGGACCCTCTTAAAAATCACAGGCGAATGAAGCCTGTGACCATGGGACTCGGCGGGCACCTTTAGCGCCCCCCCAACCCACTAAGGAACCCACTAACGGGCTCCGAAGTGAAGAGGGGGAAGTGGCGCGGTGCTATGAGTCAACTGCTATTTCCATGGAGCGAAGCCGCATAGCCGTTGCCGGAGAGCGCTGCCTTTTTCCTGGGACAATTTGGACTTTAAAATAAGCACCCGTGAGTATTTAGACTTTGAATAACTGGACATCAAATAAGGACTAGCAAGCAGGAAAGAATTGGATTTGAAAAATTCTACTCTAATTTGGTACGGAACGGGAAGGTCTAAACAGGAAGTCAGCCTTCCGTTCTTTTGTAAACAGAATAAAGCAAAGACAATTTAAACTAGAGCTCAGAAAATCGTTTTCAAAAGATTGGATTTCACCATTTAAAATTGTGGAACCCCCCTTTGACAGCAGGAGAAGGGGGGGATCTTTTTGGATTGTTTAAAGTGACTTTAAAGTAAAGTAACTTTCCTCCGTCCTGATCCTGGAGCGGGGTGTCAGGACTGACGTTTGAAGTTCATTGACCAAAGACAAGTGTTTTTGACAGATAGCTAAAAGAAGAGAAACATAGTGACTCCACTGTTCCCTTTCGCATTTTAAAGGAATATATATGGACAAAGTATCTTAAAAAAGGAAACTTTGTTGCAAGAACAAATAGAAGTCTTCCCCCTAGGGGGAGTCTGGGAAACTGTAACTAACTCCAGGGAGCCGGCAGCTGTCACAGATTACAACCGTGGGAACAGGCATCTGACCTTGCAGGACAATGTATTCAGAAGCTTTGTTGTGTGCTCTCTATAAAACAAATGCCCTTCTGGAACAATTACACGAGAAGGTGAATTGGATGGCGACTTCGACTAGAAATTTTGAACAGGCAGTGGGAAACTTTGAACAGACAGTGGGAAAATATGTGGAGCCCACTCAGGAATTAAATCAGGAGTGTGTCTTGACAGAACAGGCCCAACAGGAATATGATTTTTCGGATTTGACAAATGAACTTGGAAAAAGCCAGATTTGGAAAGGAAAAGTTTGGCTTGGTTTGGAAATGGGGGGCTGGATTGACCCCCCTATGCTGGGATGTTTGGACTTTTCAAATAAGGCAATGGGCCGTGAGATGTTTGGGACGGTGGGGGCTTTTAATTTTGGAGGGTCTTTGAAATATGCTTTTAAATACTACATGGAATTCAGTGTTGAACATGGAAAAGGGGCTGATCCTTCGAGAAGGGTCAAAAACATTGTCAAGCTGGAGTTACCACGAGCAGGAGACAAGGGAAAATACAGTTACAAATATGAAGAAGAGCTGCAGAAGGGACATGGAAGAGACTTGAGGGCCTCGGATATAAGGTTGCCAGGTTAATGAGCCAGATTGACGGGAATAAGGACTGACAAAACCCGGAACCAGGAGGAAGGGACGTTGGATGAAGATTGGATTTGTTTGTATCTCTTTTCTCTACCATTAGAACTGTCTTATAAAATTGATGAATGTTAGAAAAATGTTGGAATGAAATTACTTGGCTTTAACAAAGATGTTTAAAGAATTATGAAAGAATATTATGGTTATGAGAAGTTGGTAAGGATAAGATTTAAGTTTTAAGCTTTAAGGTTTATTTTATTATAGAAAGATAAGATCAAAACAGATTAGGGTAATGCAATGACAGAATATTATGAAATATGGAAAGGATTTGCTGGGATAATTAATAACTAGGATACAAAGAAAGGGAGGAGGAGGAGGTCTAAGAAAAAAGGCAATGACAGTTAAGGGTCTGAAAATAATGAATTTGTTTTTAAATGTTTTTAAAGGTTTGTGATGTATTTTTCTTTTTTTCTTTTTTTTTCTTCTGTCACTTTTTTTATTTTGAATTTTTTACTCATATGGTGGGAAGGGTTTTTTTTTCTTCCTTTTCTACTTTGTCAACTATTTTTATTTTGTACTTTCTTCTGTTTCTATTTTATTTTTCTCTTTTTTGTAACATTTTGAAAATTTCAATAAATATCTTTTTTAAAAAAAGGAAGTTTCAAATGTGGTTGAGGCAGAATGTGCACGAATGTGATGTGTGGAAGGTAGATAGATGGAACCCATGGGAGGGGGGGGATATTGGTTTCATGGAATCAGAGAATCAGGGAATTGTGTTTGGGAGGGACCATGAGGGTCATCTAGCCCAACCCCTTACAATGCAGGAATCTTTTGCCAAATGTGGGGCTCAAACCCACTGGCATGCTTTTGAACTGCTAGCTTGGCAGGAGCCGGGACACAGCAATGGGAGCTCACTCCATCGCGGAGATTTGAACCGCCGACCTTCTGACTGGCAAGCCCAAGAGGCTCAGTGGTTTAAACCACAGCACCACCCACTCCCTGGACAAGTGAACAAGAGAAGACTGATTTGCAGTGAAAATCTCAGGAGCTTTGGAAGACAAAGCTTAAACTGGCTATTTTTTCAAGCAGGTCCTACAGTGATCCTTTACATAGGAGTGCATTTGCCGCCTTAGATGCGTTTACTGAAGAATGTGGCGGTGGAAATAATCCTGAAAACAGTGATGTTTCCCTGTTCTGTTCCAAATGAGTGTTAGAAATTAAACAAGTGTACTCTATATAGAGGAATGAAGTGGATGAAAAATGGAACATAACAACAACAACAACAACAACAACAACAACAACAACAACAACAACAATTTATACATACCCTGCCCATTTGGGTGAGTTTCCCTAGCCACTCTGGGCGGCTCCCAACAGAATATTAAAAACAATAAAACATCAAACATTAAAAATTTCCCTAAATAGGGCTGCCTTCAGATGTCTTCTAAAAGTCAGATAGTTGCTTATTTCCTTGACAACTGATGGGAGGGAGTTCCACAGGGCGGGGCCACTACTGAGAAGGCCCTCTGCCTAGTTCCCTGTAACCTCACTTCTCGCCATGAGGGAACCACCAGACGGCTCTTGGAGGTGGACCTGATTGTCTGGGCTGAACGGTGGGGGTGGAGATGCTTCTTCAGGTATACTGGGCTGAGGCCGTTTAGGGTTTTAAAGGTCAGCACCAACACTTTGAATTGTGCTTGGAAACGTACTGGGAACCAATGTAGGTCTTTCAGGACCGGTGTTATATGGTCTTGGCGGCCGCTCCCAGTCACCAGTCTAGCAGCTGCATTCTGGATTAGTTGTAGTTTCTGGGTCACCTTCAAAGGTAGCCCCATGTAGAGCGCATTGTAGTAGTCCAAGCAGAAGAGAACTAGAAACATGCACCACTCTGGCAAGACAGTCTGCAAGCAGGCAGGGTCTCAGTCTGCATACCAGATGGAGCTGGTAGACATATTTCACAATGGAGCCAAGCAGGCAATATTCAATACCTGGATAATATGGAAATGTCTGAAGAACCCACAGATGTAATTAAGTGTTGAACCTAATGCATTCTCAACTGTCATGTCTAGATTGTGACAATGTGGCATGCCCAAAAAGATTTGTTGGCTCTTGTGAGCTTGTCAAGCTGCAAAGAGTCCCATTGCAGAAAAGGGTGGATATCATTGGATGTCGCCCATTAATTTCCGTTTATCTGCAATAAGGTTACACAGATGCGTAATTACATTCATGACTATGCATTTCTCATTCATCATAACAGAGTGAATTGCTTTTATGCTAAGAAATAGGAAATCTTTCGGAAAGAGTCATCCCATGTAGTGAAAGATAAAAGTTTCTGCTCTTCCTGCAAAGGTTGGTTGGCCTTATTTTTAGTTTTCCAGTGCCAATATCTTTTCCCTATTTACAAAGGAAGTGTGTAGAACTGCCAGTACTAGAAATTAAATGGCCTTATTTACAACTCTAATACAATGCAAACCATTGCACTTCGGCTTCATACGGTTGACAGCAATCCAGCATTTTTCAGAGGGGGAAAAATGCAGGAGTGAAAGCTCATGCATATTGAAGTGATATTTTAAAAGGTGCTGTGGTATTTGTCCTCAGAGCCAAGACCAAGGGAAGCTGAATTAAATTGTTCATTAAATCAGTACTAGGTAACTCACAGTTTCATTAAAATTAAAAAAAACAAACCCTTGTGAATTTTCACTGGTCTCTCAGTAGATACGCCAAGAGCAAGAACACTATGTATTTTTGGCAGTTGCTATTAAAAGATAAAACTGCTCAAATTTGATTGAAGAATAGCAAAAGCATAGATTGTTCTAACCAATCATTTAATGAGTGCATCGAAAAAATGATGCTATTAACTAGTCTCTTCCAATGACTGAATGGCTCTCTGCTCCTCACCTAGACAACACTGGTGATTTTATATGGATAGATATAGAATGTGCTATATAGAGAACTATAATATGCAAACAATCAAGCAAGACCGAAGTCAGAAAACATAAAAAGGTGCATTGTGGGTCAGATCCATGGGAATAATAATAATAATAATAATAATAATAATAATAATAACGCACACGGTTTTGTCCAGCTAGAAGAGCAAACTGTACACCATGAAATTGAAGTTCTAATTAACATGATTAGAGGAGCCCAATAAGATTCACTGATAAGGATGGCACACTTTTAATAACTTAGAATCCAGCATTTTATGTGTGTTTTAAATTAGATTTTATGACACTTCCATTTTTACTTCAAAACTTAGACTTTGGCTGAAATGCGACACATCTCCTTAATAGGGGAAATTCTTCAGAGAGAGAGTTTGATAACATTTCATACTTGATCTTTGGGGTGAAAATATAGATTTATGAGGTGAAATTCTGAAAGAGGGTGGTCTAATGGCCAGATATGGTATCTTTAAAATCTGGGGATCACGTTTATAAGCATATGCAACAGTGGCTGTCCCCGTTGCCCCAGGGCAAAACTAAAAACAATGGCTGGGGTTAATACAAGTTGACTGAAGAATGCGCACGATGGCCTGTTATCGTGCACATTCACCAGAAAGGAAGAATAATGAGCACGTATAAGAAGCAAAAATAGGGAATTGGACACATCAACACGCATAACTTCCAATTAATATTGAAAAGACGTGAGTGTTTCACACCTCAGTAAGTAAAGGTATACATTGCCCAATAAAATAATAGACTGAATGATCAAGCAATGTATGAAATGCCCCACATGAAATACCCAGCATTTTAAGCTTGGCTAATATGGGAAATCAAAATTTATGCTGTTCTTTTGTGCACATTCTCCAGTCCAATGATTCAGCACAATGGTTGGTTTTATGCACATTCTTCAAGGCAAATCACATTAACCACAAGTGTGTGTGTGTTTGTGTGTGTAGTAAGCACATATCGACATATCAGCCTTTTTTCTTTTTTGCCTCCACAGGGCTATTAAATTTTACACCGTTTTTAAGAAGATGAGGTGATGACAGAATAGTAGACGTTAAATGCAGTAACAAAGCCACAGACTAAAATATCTTAATCTTATTTTTGATTAGTCCACTGCAAGCTCCTGCACAGAGCTCTTCTCCTATAGCACATATTTCAGCAAAGTGAATTGCTGACAGATGTCAGTACAAAAAACCCACGCAAGAAACCCAGATATAAAAGATACTTATGGAAATTCAGGCCTTGACATATGAAAAATATGGAACATAATGAATTTATATGCTGATGCTTCCTTGGGATAGTTTCTCTCCTTATAGCCACAAAGTATCTTTCAAATTAAGGTCTCATGCCCAAGCTTCTTTTGCAAACAAGAGTTAGGCTAGGGGTGAGGAACCTCCAGCCCAAGGGCCAAATTTGGCCTCCCAGGCCTCCCTATTGTGCCATGAGTTGTTTCGCGGGAGCCATGACCACCTCTGGGCCACGTAAAAGTGGGTCTTGGCTCAAAGGAGTTGCGTAGGCACTGCAAAACCTCTTGAACAGCTTCCCAAATGGCCAACCATCAGCTAGTACTTTGACACCATTGACCATAACATCCTTCTGGACCATCTAAAGGGGCTGGGAGCTGGGGGCACTGTTGTACGGTGGTTCCGCTCCTTTCTCCTGGGCCGTGTCCAGAAAGTGGTGTTGGGGGATGAGTGTTCAGACTCCTGGGCTCTCACTTGTGGGGTGCCTCAGGGTTCCGTCCTCTCCCCCATGCTTTTTAATATCTATATGAAGCCGCTGGGAGAGATCATCAGGGGGTTTGGGCTGGGTGTTCATCAGTATGCAGATGACACCCAGCTCTACCTCTCCTTTAAATCAGAACCAGCGAAGGCGGTGAAGGTCCTGTGTGAGTGCCTGGAGGCGGTTGGAGGATGGATGGCGGCTAAAGATTGAGGTTGAATTCTGACAAGACAGAAGTACTGTTTTTGGGGGACAGGGAGCGGGTGGGTGTGGGGGATTCCCTGGTCCTGAAAGGAGTAACTGTGCCCCTAAAGGACCAGGTGCGCAGCCTGGGAGTCACAGCTGTCCATGGAGGTGCAAGTCAATTCTGTGTCCAGGGCGGCTGTCTACCAGCTCCATCTGATGCGCAGGCTAAGACCCTACCTGCCTGCGGACTGTCTCGCCAGAGTGGTGCATGCTCTAGTTATCTCCTGCTTGGACTACTGCAATGCGCTCTATGTGGGGCTACCTTTGAAGGTGACCCGGAAACTGCAATTAATCTAGAATGCGGCAGCTAGACTGGTGACTGGGACTGGCTGCCAGGACCACATAACACCGGTCCTGAGAGATCTGCATTGGCTCCCAGTACGTTTCCCAGCACAATTCAAAGTGTTGGTGCTGACCTTTAAAGCCCTAAACGGCCTCGGTCCAGTATACCTGAAGGAGCGTCTCCACCCCCATCGTTCAGCCCGGACACTGAGATCCAGCGCCGAGGGCCTTCTGACGGTTCCCTCATTGCGGGAAGTGAGGTTACAGGGAACCAGACAGATGGCCTTCTCAGTAGTGGCGCCCGCCCTGTGGAACACCCTCCCTTCAGATGTGAAGGAAATAAGCAGCTATCCTATCTTTAAAAGACATCTGAAGGCAGCCCTGTTCAGCAAAGTTTTTAATATTTAATGCTGTACTGTTTTTAACACTTGATTGGGAGCTGCCCAGAGTGACTGGGGAAACTCAGCCAGATGGGCGCGGTATAAATAATAAATTATTATTAGTAGTAGTAGTTGTTGTTGGGAAGTACTGGGCAAAAAGGCTGAGCAAGTCAACCCACGCTATATATTCTATATAGAGTTGAGGAAAAGAGAGTGTATGTTGCTGGGATCCTTCAAAATCAAGCATGGAGAATCTGTGGCCCTCTGGGATGTTGCTGGACTAGAACTCCCACCATTCTTGGCCACTGGTCAGGATGACTGGGACTGCCACATCTGGAGAGCCACAGGTTCCCCATTCATGGGGACAGAATCCTCTATCACTTTCCCAGCAAATACTTCTTGATGCTCAAAGACACAAGCGACAAAAATAATAGTCTATGGGGCTTCAATTACGCTGTTAAGTATAGCTAGAGATTAAGGAGCTAAAAACAAAAAGGGCACAAAGTGCCTGCAAAGGAATGAAGAGGGCTTAAAAATAATTTATAAGTTGTGTGTCCTTGTTTCTCAGTTTGATGCTTTCACATGGTTTTGTATGTTCTGTGATATTTTGTGCCGTTATTGATGATAGTTTACACTTATCAGTTAGAATAAAGAGTTACTAAACAGTTCAATTATTATTTGCTCATAGTTGATTTTACTGTTTACTATTATATTCTAATGGATTACTGAATATTGCTTTATTTGATATAAGTTGTTTATTTTAAAGTTACTGTGACTTTTTTTTGCATTGGATCAGATTGTTATTATGTGTTTGACCGTGGCTGTTTATTTTGTGTTTCTTCAGCTTGCAAACTGCCTTGTGTATACAAATTAAAAGTGAAATGAAATGAAATTTAAGCCTGTGGCCCTCTGAGATGTTGCTGGACTAGAACTCCCACCATTCCTGGCCATTGGACTGAAATTTAAATCTTATTTACCCTTTCTTGGAAGTAAGCTTCCATGAACACAGATGGATCAGCTCATTTAATAAAATATTTCCAAACTCACCTTTTGAATTAAAGGCAGCTACTTACTACCAGGTGTAAATATGCAGAGGAATCAGTTCTGAATTCATTTCAGAATTCATTCCCTGAATATAAATATGGAAGAGCACCACCTGCTGTAGAAATTGAGAAGATTTTAGAACAAGACTTTCTCAACCATCTGTTCACACAAATACTAAAAATTAAATTGAAATGTCATTTGGAGGGGGTACAGTGTTAGGGAGGGTTCTTTGTAAGCCCCTTCAGTGATTGGCTGGCTGCACAGTTCCCCTGCATAAA
Source organism: Podarcis pityusensis (assembly GCF_964106645.2). NCBI lineage: Eukaryota > Metazoa > Chordata > Lepidosauria > Squamata > Lacertidae > Podarcis > Podarcis pityusensis. The sequence continues at coordinate 50,798,307 of NC_138036.1, read as the reverse complement.
GAATCTTAGCTGACTTGTTCTCACAGCCAATCACAAGAGAGCAAGCCTCTCCTGCCAGTTTTGTCACCTCTGCCTCTTACCTGATGTCACATATGATGTCACCTATGGGGACACAGGCTAGACCTGATTAGGCTCGTGGGCTGATGGTTCCCCAGGAAAGAAATCTCAGTATGCAAGGAAAGAAGTCACACTGTAGTTAATAATGACCAAAAAAACTTTATTCTCCCCAATTCATGATTTTTGCTTTGGTTTGTCGCTGAAAGGCACGTTGTCCAGCAGCAGTTCTTTTCTTGGTACAAGCACTAGAAGAGAGAGAAGGGTTACCTGTAACAGTTCATATGATCTTTACAAAGAGAGATCAGCCGTTTGTCAAACTATAAAGGTAAAGGGGCCCCTGACCATTAGGTTCAGTCGTGGCCGACTCTGGGGTTGCTGCGCTCATCTCACTTTATTGGCCGAGGGAGCCGGCGTATGTGGCCAGTATGACTAAGCCGCTTCTGGCGAACCAGAGCAGCGCACGGAAATGCCGTTTACCTTCCCGCCAAAGCGGTACCTATTTATCTACCTGCATTTTGACGTGCTTTCGAACTGCTAGGTTGGCAGGAGCAGGGACCGAGCAACGGGAGCTCACCTTGTTGCGGGGATTTGAACCGCCAACCTTCTGACCGGCAAACCCTAGTTTCTGTGGTTTAACCCACAGTGCCACCCGCGTCCGACAGCGCAACCCGCGTCCCACTATAGCAACTTTCTTTTTCTTAATGGCATTTGCAGAGTGGATATATACCTATATCTTGTGTGTTAGAAGCATCCATATGTTTGTGCCACAGCAATAAGTATAATTAGTAAGGACTTGACCAACTTGTTGCTCTGGTAGCGTGCCAATTAACTGTGCCCAAAGAAAAACAAATTTTAGCATTACTGAACAAGTGCCCTGCATTTAAATCAGGCATAGGCAAACTCCGGCCCTCCAGATGTTGGGGATGACAATTCCCATCATCCCTAGCTAACAAGACCAGCGGTCAGGGATGATAGGAATTGTAGTCCCAAACATCTGGAGGGCCGGAATTTGCCTATGCCTGATTTAAATCAAGTGCTCGATTGTATAGGGAGGTTTGCTGCCAACTTATCTGCAGTTTTATTAAAGGTGGGAGGGTAGGAGGAGGGCAAGAGAAAAAGGCAGCCAGTTTATTTTGCTTGACTGCGTTGTCCTTTATCTGCCCTTGTCTCTACTGTAGTTCTGACCATCTGGCACCTTAAGCACCCGCTCGAGAGCTGGTCTCTAGGCTATTTAACCTAATCTGACAAAGGCTGCTACCCTAATATACACCTCCTTTGTACCAGCATTTAGTCTAAGGGTAGCATGCACAAATCAAAAGGCCGAGATATCCCTGTTAGGACCAAGGGAATAGGGAAGGGGATACAGTTCAGTAGCAAAGTCCATCATTGGCACAAACAAGATCCCAGCTTCGTTTTTTGGAATCACCAGCAAAAGGAAAGGGTCTGTTATCATCATCATCAAACCTTTTATTGGCATCACATACAAACATCCAAAACAAATCAATACAGAATTACCACTTCCCCAGTGGCACAAAACATTTGCTAAAAGAAAGGAGTCAGAACAATCTATCGTCACATCTCTAGGTCTCCAGGGAGACCTAGACGTCTGCAGTGTATTTCGACGACAAACAACCAAATAGAGAAATTTAGCCACTAACTTGGTGAGCTCCTGATCATTCCCCAGTAATAGAAAATGTATGACCTCCAACTCTGGTTTCCATTTGGGGATACAGAGTTGATCTAGAAATTGTTGGCGGAGATCAGCATATAGTTTACAAATAAGAACCATATGTGTAAGGGTTTCCACCCGCTGGTCTTCACATGGGCAAGTTCTTTCTCCTTCCACCCTGCCTGAGAACCTTCCCCAAAGGAGGTTTGATGGATTTGAGTCAAAGGTGGGCACACTTGCAAACTGGAGAAACTGGATGCCCACACACCCTGCAACCAAGCACACATCATAATCTATTACGTTAACTGCAATATACTGCTTCTTTCAAAACTAATTTCAACGTAGGGAGGGGATCTGAGTGCCAGGAAAGGCCTATGTGGGTGCATGTGGACCTGTATGGGCCATATTGATAGCTCCTGGAGTAAAAAAAAGGTAAAGGTAAAGGACCCCTGGACAGTTAAGTCCAGGCAAAGGCGACTACAGGGTTGCGGCGCTCATCTCGCTTTCAGGATGAGGGAGCCGGCGTTTGTCCACAGACAGCAATCCGGGTCATGTGTCCAGCATGACTAAACCACTTCTGGCGCAGCGGAGCACTGTGATGGAAACCAGAGCACGCAGACACATGGTTTACCTTCCTGCTGCAGCGGTACCTATTTATCTACTTGTGTTGGTATGCTTCCAAACTGCTAGGTTGGCAGGAGCTGGGACAGAGCAATGGGAGCTTACCCCATCGCAGGGATTTGAACCCTCAACCTTCTGATCGATGAGCCCAAAAGGCTCCATGTTTTAGACCACAGCGCCACCCGCATCCTAATAGTTCCTGGAGCAGACACTATGAGACTAGGTGGACCTGACCCTGCAGAAGACAGTTTATGAAGTTTTATGTTCCACATGGGCCATGACAGACATCCATAGCTAGACCGGTCGCGATGGATTCCCGCTTTTGTAGGAACGCAAGAGCCCTTTCTGAAGTCCAGCTTACATGGAGGAGAGAACGTCTTCAGAAGGGAAACTGCATGCAGCCAAATGGTGAATCAGATGGATTTCAGGATACTTAATCGTTTCAGCATGGGGGGTTTGGTAATCCAGCACCACCACTGTATATTCTGTCCCCCGAACATGGCCACTGGCAAGAACACTTTAAAAGGTATAGATGTCATGATGCGAGAAGGAAAATTTGCTGTGGTTGTGGGCCTAGAGGTGCAGCGTTGCTTTTTTACGCAACGAACGAATGTATCCCATATGTGGAAATAGGAGGCATAAGGCAGCTGCCTATACTCTGATATTAAAGATTCCAGTTCTATATGGAAGACTCTTCGCATTCATGTGGCATGACCCCTTTGCCAAGCTCAGTTGCAGCCTCCCTGCATCTTCAGTCCAGGTTTTTGTCTTGCTTTTTAAAGGGATGTGGGGGAAGCCAAAGATGGACAAGAGGAATAATGGGTCGTAGCGATCCTTATACGGGAGTAGGCAGTTGGGAGGGGTGTAGAAATGAAGCGAACGTCACCGGTTGCCAAGGAGATGGGAGAGAAGGCAGGGAAGAGGGAAAAATGTCAGAGCAGGGAGTTATGAAAGGCGGGTGGGAAGCAATGAGCGGTTTGGAGAAACGCGACTTCTTCAAGTGATTCTTGCTTACTCTTGTTATACAGGGCTCTTTTCTTCTCCCTTGCTGATCCAAAATACTCTGATCCCATTTTCAGCAAAGGAAATCCTATTCCTGTTTTTGAGAAAAGGCCAGTTTGTGTACTGTTTTTTTTAAGGGCGTTTGTTGATCTGAATCCCACTCTCTCTTCAAGAATCCCAGAACAGTGTTTTATCCTTGCCACTGCCCAGTGAGGTAAGCTCAGGTTGTGATCAGCGGCAGAGGCTTCTAAAACATTTCAGGGAGTTTCAGGACTGAACAGAGTCCTGGACTTTCTCCACATTTATGTCCAATATGCTAAATGGCTGCTGACTGACATATCCATTTAGTTGATATTGTGAAGAACTGGGCAAGTAGGGCCACTTAGAAAGCCACAATCAAAAACCAAGAGACAAAAAGCTCACTAGCAGAGTGAGTACCTCGAGTGTTGATTTATTTCATACATTTATATCCATGACAAAATTCAAGACTGGGTGTGAAGGGGTCCTGAGCAGTCTCCCATCCCCAACACAGACCAGCCCTAGTTCACTGAGCTTCTGTGAGGCTGCCATGCTGCCACAATTGCACAGCATACATGTCCCTACACATGTGTGCAAGCTATTTCTCAGTGGTCAGGGAATAAACTCTTTTGAAACATAAATGGCTTAGGGGTGAGGAATTTAGCTTAAAAGTGCCTGGTGGGAAACTCTTCTCCACTATCATTCTGGTTCTAGGAGGATAGGGCTGATGATGGTCGAAGCAGAGAGGGGCTGGAAACAAATCCCCAAATACAGAAAAGCATGACTAATTTTGAGTTAATCTGGATAGCAGCATGCCCTAGGGCAACACCAACTGATAACGTATACTTTCTCTTTCTCTCTCCCAAACCAGAGCGCTGTGGTCTAAACCACTGAGCCTCTTGGGCTTGCTGATCAGAAGGTTGGCGGTTCGAATCCCCGCGAGGGGGTGAGCTCCGGTTGCTCTGTCCCTGCTCCTGCCAACCTAGAGGTTTGAAAGCACACCAGTGCAAGTAGATAAATAGGTACCACTGCGGCGGGAAGGTAAACAACGTTTCCTTGTGCCCTGGTTTACGTCATGGTGTCCCGTTGGGCCAGAAGTGGTTTAGTCATGCTGGCCACATGACCCAGAAAGCTGTCTGTGGACGAACACCGACTCCCTCGGCCTGAACGCGAGATGAGTGCCGCAACCCTATAGTTGCCTTTGACTGGACTTAACCATCCAGGGGTCCTTTCCCTTTTCCCTTTATACTGGTGTGACAGTGAGCTGACTTGCATCTACTCAGTAAGACTTGCAATTACAAAGTGGGAGTTTGAAGCATGATGAGCGGCTCAGTTTTGCTCTCTTGGCCTCTATTAGTTCGAAACGCTATTACCTGCCGGTGCAAAGGTGTTGTTGAAAGTCTGCAGGTGAAGAACTGAAAACCGAATTTCTGTCGATTTGGCTTTAAGTTGATAGGGCTGTTTCCTTGTAAACATGATAATTTCTGTTTTGAAATGCAATGTGTATTTATATATCTCATGTTCACTGTAAAGCAGAGGTTGGAAATCTACAGCAAATACATGCATTCTTCTTTTATATACGAGTTTTTGATATGTTGTTCAAATGAATGTAACATATTGGGTAGCATCCTATGTTGTCCACCCACCTGTGCAATCGGAACACCAGTTTCTTTTCATCCCCGAGTGCCCTGCACACTCCTCAGATCTGTTCCAGAGGGTCCTCCAATCCTCTAGAGCAGATTTTGGGGTAAAATAGGGCAAGGAGGACAAACCTTGTTGTGTGAGTGAACACCTGCTTGAGCTACCTTGGTTCTGATCCACTGTTAGATTAAGATATTAGTGGGAAAAGTATAACAGCTGTCAATATCAAGGAAAGCAGCAATGCCCTACCCCAGATAACAAAATAGATAAATTGAAAAATACATATATACAGTGGTACCTTGGTTCTCAAATGCCTTGGTACTCAAACAACTTGGAACCCAAACACTGCAAACCCAGAAGTAAGTGTTCCAGTTTCTTTACTTTTTTCGGAAGTCGAATGTGCTCCATTTTGAGTGCCACACGTCTGTTTTGAGTGTTATGCTGAGATCTGTCTGTTTTTGCTATTTATTTTGAGGTCTGTTTTTGTTTTTGCGGCTCATTGTTTTTGTGACTGTGTGGAACCCAGTTCAGCTACTGATTGATTGATTGATTGTGTGATTGCAGTACATTATTTATTGCTTTCATTTTATGGATCAATGGTCTCGTTAGATAATAAAATTCATGTTAAATTGCTGTTTTAGGGTTGTTTTTAAAAGTCTGGAATGGATTAATCCATTTTGCATTACTTTCTATGGGAAAGCGCGCCTTGATTTTAGAACGCTTTGGTTTTGGAACGGACTTCCAAAATGGATTAAGTTTGAGAACCAAGATACCACTGTAGAAACTACGTAAAGAAGAGCAATTACAGACAGAACCAAGAAAACCCAAGTGCTCTTCCTGTGGAAGTAGAAGATAATTTCAAAGTTATTTTGGTAGTTCTCCCAAGATCTACTGCTTCTTTTAAACGTAATTCAGAATCTCACTAAATGTCATAACCAACATTGTTTTTCTGAGCATTTAATGGTACCGCTTGCTCATTCCAAACAAACCAGGCACAAATGCTGAAGATAATCTTATAATAGAAGTAAACAACAGTTAAACCTGAAACCTGGTTTCATCATTTGAAAGGTTAGCAAAATTCTGAATGCATTTAGTGCTATGTACCCAGAAGGAAGTAGGAGTGTTTGGTGTTAAAGCAGACATGAAGCATTTACAACTTTCCAACTTAAAAATATTATTTACTTACATACTTGGTTGGAATCCACATGAACCCCTTGAAGGACAGATGTTCTGAGTATAAATTCTACATCTGAACCTATTTTCACAAGCTGTTCATAAAAGGGGAGGGGAAAAAGAGAATTGTTTGAAGACCTCAGGATTATTTTTGGAAGACATCATCTATGCTTGTTGAGAACAAAGTACCAAATCACTTATAATTCTACAGCACCTTTCATCTCTTAAACTTTCAAAAGAGGACTAACGAAAGGACTATTGTTAGATTTCAAATGTCAATAAAAGGAATACTGATTTTCCAGAATTGGCAACAGACTTCCAGGCAGCTCCACATTTGGGAACAATAAATCGAGCATGTGGCCAGCATGACTAAACCGCTTCTGGCAAACCAGAGCAGCGCACAGAAATGCTGTTTACCTTCCTGCTGGAGCGGTACCTATTTATCTACTTGCACTTTGATGTGCTTTTGAACTGGTAGGTTGGCAGGAGCAGGGACCGAGCAACGGGAGCTCACCCCGTCGCGGGGATTCGAACCGCCAACCTTCTGATCAGCAAGTCCTAGGCTCTGTGGTTTAACCCACAGCACCACCAGCGTCCCTTAAGTGGGTCCCTAAAAGGACCTTTATATACTGACTGAAAGAATCGTGCTAGGAAATTCAAGCACAGGTTCTCCTTGCTCTTCTGCTCCCAACCTTAACATTTTAGTGATCACCCCCCCCGATATGGTCTCAACATTATCGGATTAAAAAAAACCAAAACCCTGGGATTTTAAGACTAACAAATGCATCCTCAAGGGCTGGTTTTGAGCTGCCTTGGTCACCTCTGGTTAGGAAGCACAAACATCTATGATGAATTGGTTCAAACACAGCTGTTACTGGGAAGGGAGGGGAACTTAGAAAAAGTGATCTCTTCCATTGCTCCAGAGTCTGCAAGTGGACTCATGAACATTTGTTCAGTGCAAGGTATCATTTTACCCATCTTGTGTCTGTATGAGAATACCTGTCCTAGTTTTGAATGCAAATTACTACAGAGGCTGATTTAGGTTTATTTTACCACCCCTCAAAAAAAGAACCTTCAGGAATGCCACTCTTAAGAGCTCTTCTTTACGAATTCCCACAATTGGTGTACATTTATAAATGGAAGCCTTTGTAAAGAAATAATTCAGGGAATGGAAAAACTTTCCTGAAAGGGAACCACAAAGACTTATTCACTTGCCCTCTACAGGTGGCAAAACAGAACACCTATGGTTAATTTTTCAATATAATTCAGCTCATAACTGAAGTAGTAAGTTATTTAGAAATGTGTTTCGTGACCCAAAGGAGAGTTTGTAAGCGATTTAGCTTTGTTTTTTGGTTCAGTTGTCCCTTGCTCCCGTAGCAAGGAACAAGACACACAGGCTTCAACAGTGGCAGGGGAAAAAAAGGAAGAGTTCCAACATACTAGTGTATCCCCTAGTGGTGGCAAAAATAAAGTTTTATGAAGTCGCTGAGAATTATCTGCTAGAAATCCCCCAAATTATAATTTGTGCATTAAAGAGCTTGGAAATGGAGAGCTGGTACCTGTGACAGTTAAGGATTTCTATTAAAGTACCTCAGCTATTTTTTCAGAAGAAGTCTCATCTTTATTATTTTTGAATTCTTCATTTATCTTAAGTCTTGCAGCTGGATAAAGGGGGGAAAAGGGAAACGTTAATTTCTCTACATTTTGTCCTTTACGGATTCTACTTTTATATGCTAACAATATGCAAACCTGTAACATACCATTGCAGTCGCAGACTTGATTCCACAAAAACCTCATGCAAAAATCCGTAATTCTGTTACCAGAGTCATATTTGCATGCAGTAGGACTGGGGTAAAAATCTAGTTCATTTCCCCAACAGACTAATGATAATACAGGATACCATGATGTGTTTCGGGAAACTCAAATGCTGCTCTTCAGTGTACAGGTTTAAATCTAGCTACAAATTCCACTACATGACGCAATTCACACAACCAACCAAATTTAATCAGTCTTTGTAGAATCCACCGGTTTAAGAAGAATATGCTATTTTGGTTCTATCTCGCATCATTTTAAATGTGTAATAAAATTGCTAGTGATAAGAACTGTGTATTAATTGTCAGTCAGACATCATCATGCAAATATAGAGCAGTATGCTAATACAGGTGAAACTCGGAAAATTAGAATATTGTGGAAAAGTTCATTTATTTCAGTAATTCAACTTAAAAGGTGAAACTAATATATGAGATAGACTCATGACATGCAAAGCGAGATATGTCAAGCCTTTATTTGTTATAATTGTGATGTTTATGGCGTACAGCTGATGAAAACCCCAAATAAACAATCTCAGAAAATTAGAGTATTAAATGAAATCAGCAAAACAAGGACTGCAAATAGAGCAATATTGGACCTCTGAGAAGTAGAAGCATGCACATGTACTCAGTACTTGGTTTGGGCCCCTTTTGCATCAATTACAGTGGTGCCCCGCAAGACGAATGCCTCGCAAGACGGAAAACCCACTAGACGAAAGGGTTTTCCGTTTTTGAGTTGCTTCGCAGGACGAATTTCCCTATGGGCTTGTTTCGCAAGACGAAAATGTCTTGCGAGTCTTGAGATTTTTTTCCGCTCCCCCCCCCTTTTTCTAAGCCGCTAAGCCGCTAATAGCCTTTTAGCAGCTAAGCCACTAAGCCGCTAAGCCTTTAATAGCCGCTAAACCGCTAATAGCGCTAATCCGCTAAGAGGGTTGCTTCGCAAGACAAAAAAACCGCTAGACGAAGACACTCGCGGAACGGATTAATTTCGTCTTGCGAGGCACCACTGTACTGCCTCAATGCGACATGGCATGGATGCTATCAGCCTGTGGCACTGCTGAGGTGTTATCAACACAGACTGTGGAAACTTCACATTGGACTTCAAGCATCTGGCATTGTGTGCCTCCCCATTCTTCCTCCAGACTCTAGGTCCTTGGTTTCCAAATGAGATGCAAAAGCTGCTCTCATCAGAAAAGAGATTTGGGCTTTTCATCAGTTTCATCTGTATACCACTATCTCTTATGGTATTGTTGTCAGCTGAAAAAAAAGAATGTTTTGCAACAATACTGCAAGATGCTTTTGGTAGGCAAGACTTCAGAAGAAAACAGCCCTGCATATATGTTAGAGTCAGTCACATTGCTTCATTACATGCCGGTACATGCTATATTAAAATCATGCTATAGTAATAACGTGACCATCAGTTATTCCAGTTCAGTGTTTTCTTCATTAACTGGAAGGGGTTCCCTAGGGTTTCAGAAGGGACATTTCCAGTCCTACCAGGATATGTTGGGGATTGAACTTGGACCCTTCTGCATGCAAAGCAGTTGGTCTACCCCTGAGCTCTAGCCCAGTATAAGAAAGTTTGTGTCTCACATGTCCCTAGTTCCTCAGCCAGGTAAATAGTTTGGTGTATGTATAGCTGGCCTAAATTATTCCATTAATACTGTAGCAACTTATATTCCATGCTTTTGAATTATGGTGTTGGAGGAGACTCTTGAGAGTCCCGTGGACTGCAAGAAGATCAAACCTATCCATTCTGAAGGAAATCAGCCCTGAGTGCTCACTCGAAGGACAGATCCTGAAGCTGAGGCTCCAATACTTTGGCCACCTCATGAGAAGAGAAGACTCCCTGGAAAAGACCCTGATGTTGGGAAAGATGGAGGGCACAAGGAGAAGGGGACGACAGAGGACGAGATGGTTGGACAGTATTCTCAAAGCTACCAGAATGAGTCTGACCAAACTGTGGGAGGCAGTGGAAGACAGGAGTGCCTGGCGTGCTCTGGTCCAGGGGGTCACGAAGAGTCGGACACGACTAAACAACAACTTATATTCCCATGTATTTAAATGTATTTCATTCAAATAAGCTTCCCTCCTGTTATTCACACCATGTATCAGCTACGTGGAAGTCCAAAGGGAAGGAATACTGCGGCTAACCTCAAGCTGCATCAGACAGTTTGTCACAGAAGAAATGGCCTTAACACCAGTCTTGTAATTCTACTTGCCAATGGCGGTAATAAATTGCATGTTGACAAGTGGGTTGTTGAGGAGAGTGACACAGCACTCAGTCCCTCCCCTGAATCTAGCATGGAACTAGGCAGAGGGCCTTTTCGGTAGTGGCGCCTGCCCTGTGGAACACCCTCCCATCAGATGTCAAGGAAATAAGCAACTATCGGACTTGAAGGCAGCCCTGTTTAGGAAAGTTTTTAATGTTTGATGTATTTATCGTGTTTTTAATATTCTATTGGGAGCTGCCCAGAGTGGCTGGGGAAACCCGGCCAGATGGGCGGGGTATATATAATAAATTATTATTATTATTATTATTATTATTATTATTTAGAAATCGAAAAAGGTGCCCGAGAATGGAAGCCCCCTCCTCCAGCCTCTAACAAACTATTATAAATTTTGACAGGCCAATGACTTTTGCAGGGTTAGTTACGAATCTATTAGTCTGGCAAACACCCCAAGAAAGCAAACTTCTAGAGAGTAGTCATGTAGTAAACCCTGCAAAAGCATATACCACAATGATGTTAATAAGGTGCCCAAAGACAGCTCTTAGTGCCAAGATAACAAAGATTTTATTTACCTTCTAGGGCTCTAGTATCATTTTTGAAAACGTGTTGTCGCGTTCTGTGCAAAGTTTTGAAAAGCTTCAAGACCTGGAAATGCAACAGAATATTGTGGGGTTTCTTGTTTGTTTTTGCATTGTCATCAGCAGGAGACTATTCACTTTACATTGCTAAATAAGCACCATATACCTTTGTCAAGTATGGAGGCAGGTGTGTGCGTGTGTGTGTTTGCAGGAGGTAGGTAGCTAAAGAAGAAAAATAACAACTTCCACTTTTTTCAAACATGCAAGATCAGTGATGGCGCTGTTTCTTGCCGCTCTTCCTCATAGTAACAACACGGACCCCTAACAGTGCAGTACAATATGCGCTACTTGGTTGATAAATGCCCACAGGCAGTACGATGGTGTGTACTTCTGCACAGTAAAAATGCAATTCTATCTAAGAGGCCATCAGCAGAAAGTACGTTTCAGAGCACAATTCAAAGTGTTGGTGCTGACCTTTAAAGCCCTAAACGGCCTCGGTCCTGTATACCTGAAGGAGCGTCTCCACCCCCATCGTTCAGCCCAGACACTGAGGTCCAGCTCCGAGGGCGTCCTGGCGGTTCCCTCGCTGTGAGAAGTGAGGTTACAGGGAACCAGGCAGAGGGCCTTCTCAGTAGTGGCACCCACCGTGTGGAACGCCCTCCCAGGAGATGTCAAGGCAATAAACAACTATTTTACTTTTAAAGGACAACGGAAGGGAAGTTTTTAATGTCTGATGCTGTATTGTTTTTAATATTCAGTTGGAAGCCGCCCAGAGTGGCTGGGGAAACCCAGCCAGATGGGCGGGGTATAAATAATAAATTATTAGTATTATTATAAAACAAAAACAAAAAAACACACACATATGAAGAGCCCTTTTGGATCAGATCAAGGGCCTAACCAGGGCCTAGCACTCTGTTCTGATGGCAGCGAACAAGACACCTGCAGGAAGCCCGCAAGCAAAAAAGTTGAGTGCAGCATCGCTCTTCTCATCCATGATTCTCACTGGTAGGGTTGCCACCTTTATGTTGGCAAAATACAGGACAGGATGGGGTGGGGTGGTTGGGGGCGATTTCCACCCCCCCCCCCAAATCTGGTGCTGAAGTAACTTGAAAGCAATCCATTACAATCTATTGCAGCGTAACCCTCCAGAACTTGTCACACATGCACCTGCACGCACACAGATACCCACGAAATTGTAAATCTGTCTGTGCTTGGCTACTCAGAGCTTAAATACATGACCTTTCACACACCCTTTCAAACACATGTGTTTGGAGGGATCCCTAACTTGGCAGAGAGAGAGAGAAGAGAGAGAGAGAGAAGATCTGAAATAGGACAACCTGTATCAATACAGGATGTAACATTTTACATTGAAATACTGGACAATCCTGTATTATACAGGACAGGTAGCATCCCTAGTTACAGTGGCATCTCGGGTTAAGTGCTTAATTTGTTCCGGAGGTCCATTCTTAACCTGAAACTGTTCTTAACCAGAACTGTTCTTACTCCCATATATACTTATCCAGACCTTAAGATCCTCTTCAGAGGACCCATGAAGTGAAACAGTACCAGGGAGAATGTGCTCCCTCAGGAGGGTCACAGTACAGTGGTACCTTGGGTTAAGAATTTGATTCGTTCTGGAGGTCTGTTCTTAACCTGAAACTGTTCTTAACCTGAAGCACCGCTTTAGCTAATGGGGCCTCCTACTGCTGCCGCACCGCAGGAGCACGATCTCTGTTCTCATCCTGAAGCAAAGTTCTTAACCCGAGGTAATATTTCTGGGTTAGCGGAGTCTGTAACCTGAAGCGTATGTACCCTGAAGCGTATGTAACCCGAGGTACCACTGTACTTGGTTGACACATGCTCACAGATGGCAGGATGGTATGTATGTCTCCACTTTTTGCACCTTAAAATTGCTTTCCCATCTAAAAGAGGTCATCAACAGAAAAGAGATTGTTATCAATATCTGGCAGCAAACACAAACAACAATGCCTCCCCCCCAAGAATATGAAGAATGCTTCTGGATGAGATCTAGGGCCTAACTAGCCCAGCACTCTGTTCCGACGGTGGCCAACCAGGCACCTGCAGGGAGCCCACAAACAAAATGGTGAGCGCAGCAAAAACACTCTTCCCACCTGCGATTCCCAGCGACTGGCATCCCTGGCCATGGGGTGGGGTGCCCCCCGCAATCAAACAAATCAAATACAAATTCTTAACTAACAGTAGAAATTGTGGGAAGATTTTGACAGATTTTTCTGAGCACTTGGGGTCAAAAGGAAGTAATTAACAATTTTTTATACACTTTACAAATTTATACATTTCACTCATTTTACAATCATTTTGACATTTCAAAGCTTGACTTCCTTCTCCCTCTTTCTGCGGTTCCTTACGTTTGTTTTTAATATCTTCTGCATATCCAAATTAACTTAATTTACTCGTTCATTCATCTTCTTTAAATATATATGCTTATGAAGCTGCAGGTTATTATAAAAAGAAAGTACTATATAGTGGATGCTCGGGTTGCGAACGTGATCCGTGCAGGAGGCACATTCGCAACCCAAAGCACTGTGTCTGTGCACGCGCGGGTCGCGATTCGGTTCATCTGCGCATGCGTGAGCGCCGAAACCTGGAAGTAACCGTGCAACCTGAAGCGTCTGTAAACCGAGGTATGACTGTAATTTAAACCCACTGGTTGTGGAGACATTTCATTCCGAATCTGCTGGAGAGAGGCAGATAGAGGTGGGGGTCCTCAACATAAATCCTGGCTACGCCCATGTCCACCACTAGGGATGACAACTTGAATAAAATGGGGGTTGGGTTGGGGGGGAGGTAAGCCCCACCCGACATAATCAATCACATGGCATGACACAACACAACACAAGACAACACACCATTTGGTAGTCCCCTCAATATATATATATATATATATAAATATAATATTGTATTATATTATATTATATACACATATATGTGTGTCTGTGTGTATATATATATATGTGTGTGTGTATATAAATATATATATGGGGGGTGAAGATACTTCTGCCCCCCAGCTCCCCAATGGGACCCCCACTCCCAAGCCCAGCTATGCAAGGCTCTCAAACCAGCCCCCCCACCTCACTCTGGGCAATGCAGTTGGGTATCCGGGGGGGGGGGTCATGTGACAGGTCACGTGATCGCAGAGGGGGGGATATTTACCTCCCGGCTTCTCATCGCAAGAGCAGCAGCAGCAGCAGCAAACAGGCGCAGCAGCCAACGCTTTACAGGCAGAGGCAAAGCCACGCCCACTCACGCACGCTGCCGCTTCCCCGCGAGCCAATAGGAAGCGCCTCCCCTTGAGGACGGCCACCCCTCCGATCCTCTTCCAAGGATCCGTGCCTATGGCTAGATGGGGGGGAGAACGAACCACGGAGAAGAAAAGGGCTAGAGCGACCAATGCGGACCCCGTTGCTCCCTTATCCCCGCCCCTTTCCCCGCGAGCGCGCGCCCTGATTGACGCGTAGTTAGAACACGGCGGGAAAGGCGGGGAGAAAGTTGACGGGCGGGAAGATGAGCCAATAAGGCCCCGGCGTCAGTCTTGGCGATTGGTCGGCTAGCCTCGTGAAGGTCTATCATTGGTTGGATGGAACCGGAGGGGGTGGGGCCGAGGTGCGGAAGGCGGGGCGAGCGAGCGAGAGGGTCGCGTGAGGCGGCGGTTCGCGATGGCTGAGGAGATCAGCAAAGCGCAGGTGGCGCGGCCAGGAGGGGACACCATCTTCGGGAAGATCATCCGCAAAGAGATCCCGGCGAAGATCATCTTCGAGGACGAGAAGGTGAGGAGGAGGGCGACGGGCTGAGCGGAGACCCCGGCGGGGCCTGGCAGCAGCGCGAAGGGCCAGCGGCTGAGGGAGGCCTGCGCTGGGCCTGGCCAAAGGCCCGCCCTCGAAGCTGGGGGACGGGGGCTCCGTCCGCAGTGGTCGAAACTCAGCTATATAAGCTGGGCGCCAAAAGGCTCCTTCAACCAAGGTCTCCGGTTTAATGGAATGGTTCGCAGAGAAATGAGATGGTTCAGTGGTACCTCAGGTTACATACGCTTCAGGTTACAGACTCCGCTAACTCAGAAGTAATACCTCAGGTTAAGAACTTTGCTTCAGGATGAGAACAGAAATCGTGCTCCGTTGACACGGCAGCAGCAGGAGGCCCCATTAGCTAAAGTGGTACCTCGGGTTAAGAACAGTTTCAGGTTAAGAACAGACCTCCAGAATGAATTAAGTTCTTAACCCGAAGTACCACTGTATTAAAATGTGCAATTAAAAAAGTGTTTTTCTATGTTTTTATAAAGGTAAAGGGACCCCTGACCATTAGGTCCAGTCGTGGCTGACTCTGGAGCTGCGGCGCTCATCTCGCTTTATTGGCTGAGGGAGCCAGCGTACAGCTTCTGGGTCATGTGGCCAGCATGACTAAGCCGCTTCTGGTGAACCAGAGCAGCGCATGGAAACGCCGTTTACCTTCCCGCAAGAGCGGTACCTATTTATCTACTTGCACTTTGACGTGCTTTCGAACTGCTAGGCTGGCAGGAGCAGCCAAAGTGGTTTAACCAACAGCGCAACCCATGTCCCTTTATGTTTTTATATATGCTGGTAAAACGTGCAATTTTAAAAAGTGCTTTACTATGTTTTTATATATGCTGGGGAGGGATGCAGGTGGCGCTGTGGGTTAAACCACAGAGCCTAGGGCTTGCCAATCAGAAGGTCAGCGGTTCGAATCCCCGCGACGGGGTGAGCTCCCATTGCTCGGTCCCTGCTCCTACCAACCTAGCAGTTCGAAAGCACGTCAAAGTGCAAGTAGATAAATAGGTACCACTCCAGTGGGAAGGTAAACAGCGTTTCCATGCGCTGCTCTGGTTCGCCAGAAGTGTCATGCTGGCCACATGACCTGGAAGCTTTACGCCGGCTCCCTCGGCCAATAAAGCGAGATGAGCGCCGCAACCCCAGAGTCGGTCACGACTGGACCTAATGGTCAGGGGTCCCTTTACCTTTATATATGCTGGGAGCTGCCCAGAGTGGCTGGAGCAACCCAGTCTGATGGGCGAGGTACAAATAAACCCTGGGACAACTTTAGGTTTGATGAGGCCCTAAGCTACTGAAGGTAATGGGGCCCTTTATATGTTCAGCTGTTCTTTGTCAACAACAATTTGTTGCTGTTTTTATGTGCTGAGTATATGCTATGCAGTAATTTATGGACCTAATAGGTATCTAAAGGTATTTGCACGTAACAAAATAGGAGCCTACACAACACAAAACACTGTTGCTGTATGTAGGTTTTATTTGTTTCTTATCTTATATTTTGGAAATGTACAGCCAGTTTTTTCCCTTTAATTTTTTTGGGGGCCCCTAAGCTATAGCTTGTTTAGCTTATATGTAAATCCGGCACTGAATAAACCACAGCAACAATAATAATTGCATGCCAGAAAAGAGGAGAGTTAGATAAAACTCACTTTCAACAACAATAATAATTGCATGCAAGGAAAGAGGAGAGTTAAATGAAACTCACTTTCATCTGCTGAAATGTGAGAACTAATCTCTGCAACCTGAGTGGTGAATCTTAAAATTGATGAAGTTGACCCAGAGTGGCTGGAGCAGCCCAGTTGGATGGGCGAAGTACAAATGAAAAACAATAATAATTGCATGCAGGAAGAGAGGAGAGTTAAATAAAACTCACTTTCAACAACAACAGCAATAATAATTCCAAGCCAGAAAAGGATGTTACATAAAATTCTCTTTCATCTGCTGAGATGTGACAACTCATCTCTGCAACCCAAGTCATGTCACAATTGATGCAGTTGTCATAGCTACATGAAATTGATTTGAAATGGTTAATAGTGAGATGGTATTAAAATGTGTATTATGTGGCTCAGAATGGTGGACTGCAAGATGTTTTATTACCCTTGTGCAAAGTTAACATGGGATGGGTGATGAATACATTGATATTAAAATCTCCCTGGCAATGGAATGAAAGGTTTGGACAACTAATGCCAATGTTGCAGCAACAATAATAAAATAGGGAAATGGGTACTACACATTTCTTCAGTGCTTAGGTTAATATTTTGAAGCACATCCTCCTCTCTGGCTCCTTTGCATCATAAACTAACAGCAAAGAATGTGATACTTGAAAAATGAAAAGAAGTGTTGATGTAACTGTTTTTGAATCCACAGCATCTTAGATTATTAGCTTGACTAGGAGGACTTATGGCAGTTATATAGCTACCCTGAAATCTTTGAAAACTCAACTAGATGAGTCTGAAAAAATCTGCCCCGGAAATGTGTGTCAGCCTTGGGTAGATATTGCCCAGCTCTCGCTGATACCATGAAGTTGTTACAGTAAGTGCCACACTTTTAACAATTGGAAAAAGTTGCAGTTCTGAGTACCCTTGGGTACCCCCAGAAAAAGCACTGAGAACTAGGATCTCCATCCTTGTCAGCTGTAATAGTAATAAATACTGGGTTGAAACTAGAAACCAGAGCTACATTTAGCCTACAGTATTTCTGGAGATCAACTGCTTATGTCATCATTTAAGATGCTAAGTCTGTTCTGCTGCCTTGCAAAGAGACTCCAGTCCCATATACAGTGGTACCTTGGTTTACAACCATAATCTGTTCTGGAGGTCCGTTTGTAAACCAAAACAGGTTGTAACCCAAGGCGCGCTTTTGCCAATGGGGCCTCCAAAAGAAATTTGTTCGTAATCCAAAAAAATGGGTTGCAATCCAAAAAAATGTTGCAAACTGGGACACGCACTTCCAGGTTTGATGTGTTTGTAATCCAAAACGTATGCAAACCAAGACATAGGCAAACCAAGGTACCACTGTAACGAGCTCTAGAGACTCCGTAAAACTGTGTTCTAGTAAAAAATTAGTTTCTAGTTATGGAAAGAATTAAAATTGCTTGAAAAAAATTCTTGCATGTGTCTTATCCTTGGCTTTTAAAAGAATAGTGTTTAAAAAAATGATTCTCTCTCTTTCTCTTCCCTCTCCCCTGCAGTGCCTTGCATTCCATGACGTTTCCCCACAAGCTCCAACCCATTTCCTAGTAGTTCCAAAGAAGCCTATTGCTCAGATATCTCAAGCGCAAGATTCTGATGAAGCTGTAAGTATTGCACAAAGGCTTTTAAGTGGTGTTCTGCTTCTTTGACTTTTCAGTAAAGCTAAGAATAAATGCTACTCTTATCTCGCTTCCCATTACAAGCTTTCCAAACAAATCCTAAAACCATTCTGTTGTATGCCTCAAACCTTTTTTGCTCTTGTGTTGCGTATAAGAACCACAACAGAGGTTGCATCTTCTTGGTGCTCTGTGGACTATAGTTTGCTCTATTTTTTATTTGCTTGCATTTCTATCCTGCCATGCTTCCATTGCAGAAATTAGGTAGTGGATTAATTTCTGATGTTACCATCAGAATTACCATATATGTTTGCTCATGGGACAACTTTATTGCATCAGAAATTATCCTTGGATGTACCTGAAATTAGGAATAGATAGATACAGAACCTGTGCCCCTTGAGGTGTTAGACTTACACCTCCCATCATTCCTGACAGTTGTCCATGCTGAAAGAAGTTCCCTGTCTCTGCCTTGAACCCATTCTGAGAAAGTGTAGTGTAGTGCTTGGGGGTGTCTGGGTTCAAATCTTCATTCAGACATGAAGCTCACTAGGTTTCCTAGGCCAGTCACCAATTCTCGGCCTAACCTACTTCACAGCCTGTTGTGAGGATATTATGGTGGAAGAAGGCACATGTATGCCATCTTGAGCTCCATGAAGGAAAGGTGGAATATAAATGCCAAAAATAAATGCAAGAAATCAAATCTTACTGTCTGCTTTGAGTTATATAATTATGAATTTTAAAAAAAATCAGATTTTGTCCTCGTGGTCAATCTTAAAAGTGTACAATCCGTTGGACAAGCTTGCATCACTACTTTAATAAACAAAAGTCAGGAGACATGAAATGTCAATTGCTCTGATATGAGGCGCTATAATGTAAATAGTTTTCCCATTTTCCAAGTATAGTTGGTTGGCACTATACAACTATTCAGTGCATGCCAGGAAAGAGGAGAGTTAAATAAAACTCACTTTCATATGCTGAAATGTGAGAACTCGTCTCTGCAACCCGAGTCATGAATTGATGCAGTTGTGAAATTGATTTGAAATGGTTAATAGAAAACAAAATGGTGTTAAAATGTGTATTATGTGGCTCAGAATGGTGGAATGCACAATGTTTTATTGCCCTTTTGCAAAGTTAACATGGGATTGGAAATGAATAGGTTGATATTAAAATCTCCCTGGCAATGACATGAAAGGTTTGGACAACTAACACCAACATTCCAGCAAGAATAATAAAATAGGGAAACGGATACTACACATTTCTTCAGTGCTTAGGTTAACATTTTGAAGCACATCCTCCTCGCTGGTTCCTTTGCATCATAAACTAACAGCAAAGAATGTGATACTTGAAAAGGAAAATAAGTGTTGGTGTAACTTTGCTTTTTCATCCACAGTATCTTAGATTATTAGCTTGACTAGGAGGACACATGGCAGTTAGATAGTTACCCTTAAATCTTTGAAAACTCAACTAGATGTCTCTGAAATATTTGCTCCTGAAATGTGTATTTATTGATTTATGTATACACAAAGTCTTGGCTCAAGTTCTTTTTTCATTATTTTGAACAACGAATGAACCCCAGGAGTGATTCAGGAACTTCTCATGAAGGGTGTGGAAAAACGCAAAACATTAGGGGCTGCTAGATCAACCTGTGTGTGAACTTTAAAGATTATGTTTCTAGCTAGAGGCAAGATCTTCGAGTCCCACTTTAGGCAGCGCTTGAAAAGGAGTGAATTGACGTCCATCTGAGGGATGTTGAATATCTGAAACTCCTGGTGGCAGTGTATGTGTGCACTTTTCCAACTGAAATCTTTTACTTTAGCTGCTCCATAAAATCTGAATGTTTGCATTATTGGTGTGTTTTTCTTTTTCTTTTCCCAGCTTCTCGGACACTTAATGATTGTGGGCAAGAAATGTGCAGCTGAATTAGGCTTGACGAGGGGATACCGAATGGTGGTGAACGAAGGGCCGGATGGCGGTCAGTCTGTCTACCATGTGCATCTCCATATCCTCGGTGGCCGTCAGATGGGTTGGCCTCCAGGTTAAAAAGGTGGGAAGAAAGGATCTCGCCCCCCAACTATCTCTTGAACACCCTCAACAAATATTCTCAAAATCCAACTGTGATCAATACCTTCAGCCGCTTAACCTTTCCTGTGGAGTACAGTAGAAGTTTGCGCAATCATTGTTCAATAAAGTTATAAGCATGTCGGCTCATCTTTTTTGTGTTCTTCTTCCACACTGTCTAACACAGGCTTTCCCAACTTGGTGACCTCCAACAGTTATGAACCATTGGCCATGCTCCCTGAGGCTGATGGGAGTTGTAGTCCAAATCATCATCTGAAAGGCATGACATTTTGTGAAGGCTGCTCTGATGGTTCTATCCCTTCAATATGTTAATGTCCTCCCATAGAAGTCAAGGTGGTATAAGGAGATTCCTGGATCATCTCTCATCTAGGTACTGACTACAGTGGTACCTCTGGATACGAACGGGATCCGTTCTGGAGCTCCATTCGCATCCTGAAGCGAACGCAATCCGCGTCTGCGCATGTGCGCGGGTCACGATTTGCCACTTCTGTGCATGCGCGTGACATCATTTTGACCATCTGCGCGAGCGGCGAAACCCGGAAGTAACACGTTCCGTTACTTCCGGGTCGCCACGGAGCGCAACCCGAAAGCGCTCAACCTGAAGCAACTTCAACCCGAAGTAAGACTGTATGCTTTTGGTATAGCATTACTGCAGCTGAAGCCTTTAGCCTTTCCACCTTTACCATGTGCCGCAATGTCTTTCCTCGCAGCAACGTTCTGTAATGAGTTGTTGCTATTTTACAAATGAGTTACAAAATCTCGGGGGTAGTGCCTTGCTCCAGGTCATTCCCTAAATGCAATGGTCAGGGATTTGAACTCTGCCCCTGAACTGAAGCTGTAGGTTTTCCTGAAACCTTTGGAGCATCATTAAGAAGAAGAAAAAATATGTGGAAGCTAGGTACTCATTCAGTATAAGGTTATTGTTTTCCCTGGATAAGGAAAAAATTCTATTTACCCACATCCAGAGAAAAAAAAGCGACTGAATATTACTTTGTTAATGGTTGAAGTGTTGCGGAGTTCATATAGAAAAAGATATATATATATATAGCCCATATCACCTAAAGGCCTTTGCGTGATCTGCCAAGCAGGTGGGAAAGTATTTTATCTAATGTATTCATATGCCACCTTTCCTCCAAATTGAGATTCAGGGAAGCCAATAGAGTTTGAGGATCGTGATCCTTAAACAAAGTGTGTTCAGGGGCATCATGGGTAGGGTGGGAGTTGGGCCATTCATTATATGACAAAGGTTGGAAGGGAGTATGGAGATTGTCCAGAAGTTGATTGAATGTTCTGTGCCAGTGCAGAAAATGCTGGATCAATAATGATGCCTGAACTGCTTTCTTCAGATGGAGGTGAAGTTCTGGGGTTAATGAACAAATGAAAAATGCACTTCATGTCTAAAGATCACACACCTGAGTTCTTAATGTTCTAATGAAAATATGCATTTACAAAAATAGCTTACTGGATAACTGCAAACCAGCCAGTGTAATAATTTGCCCGCATGCGGAAAAAACCCCAGAGATATGACTTGGTAGGTGAATTACCTCAGTACAAATCATAAAGTTGAAATTATTAAGCATATCAAAACTTGTTGAATAAGAATCTACATAGCTAAAGATAATAATAATAAAGATAATAAAGATAAATTATTATTTATTAAATTTATCAGTTGTTTTATCTTGCCCAGGGCATCCCAAAGCAACTTACAACCAAACAAATAGACACACCTAAACCACATAGATGCATTAAAATCAAGACTTGCCATGGCGGTGGGGAATTTTCAAGAAGGGCTAGGCCCCCTCAAAATCCCCCTGGCAAGATACCACATACTGCTTGGTTGTTTTTAAATGCAGTTTGACTTTTTAATACTGATGCAAACCCCCTTACTAGTCTGTTGTACCGGCAAACTGATAATTCTTAGTGCCTACCTAACTTTTGGCCTTGACAGACATACTGTTTTTAGCACTTATTTTAGTGTTTTGTTTTGTTTTTAATTCTATATGTTTCCACAAGATGCTGTTATCATTCCATTGCTATGTCTGGATATCACAGTCATGAAACTACCTGGCATTTTTGAAAGGTCTGGACTGGTTCTGCAATATTTTCAAGGCATGAAAAGTGTTTTGCACAATACTATGCATTTTGCATGGTATTCAGAGTGTGGGCCTTGAGTAACTTCCATTTCACGACACCCCTCCACCAGCTTTTCTTTGACAGGAGGTTAGTCATAGCCAGTGTTAGAAACAGACATGAAAGCTAGGAGCTAAATGACACCTTAAATCTAGGTTATGGGTGCAACAACAGAATGTCTAGGCACACTTTTTTTAATAACAAGAATACAAAGCTGAAAATGAATGAACTGCAGCTAAAATATTTTGTTCATTTTTCACATGCTCTTGTCCTTCCCCTGCCCACTCCCCTAATATTCTTTGATAATACTTTTTATTAATTTTCAATTTCCACCCAATAATAGCCTCATTATAACAACACCAAATTATAATACAGTTACTAATACCAATTATTCTAATACCGAATTATATAATTTAGGTGCCCCACCTGGCATGCTAGAATTGATTTGATGATTTTCTTTATTTCTGCATTCCAAAATCTTATTAATCTCAATTAGATTCCGGTCAAAATAATCACTTATACAACAACTGCAATATTAATAACTTCTATTTGTGTTGACACATTAAATGATTTATAGAACTACAAGTGAGGCACTCAAACTATATCCCTGTTCTTCCTGTGCGTGGCATTTAGTAGGCAACCCCCTAATATTCTTAAGAGGGTCTCTTCTCCTGCCTTCAGAGAGTAGCTGGAAGTGGGGAGGCAGAAAAAGCTCTTACTTTTCTTCCACTCTGCAGTTTTAATCTGAAATTTTAGGTGCAGTACTGCTCCCAGAAACCACTCCCGCTGATGAAATTCCCAGTCACAAAACGTGCCTAGAACAATGGGAGCTGGTCATAGCTCTGGTCAAAAGAGTCAACGTGCTGCTTTCTAATTTCTGTCACAAACAGAATTTCAGGATAGCAAACAAACCAAAGAAGAATATACCAAACAAGAAGAACAACTAGCAACCCTGTGAAAGGACTGTTGGTATCCGGTGCACCTACTCATAACACTGGGATTTGCTGGTTGGAGGAAGCAGGGATTGGAACTGAGTGTGATGACAACCACAGAACTTTTCTCGGTCTGAACACATTCCATCATTGCTGTGGACACAGGAAACGGCAATGATACTCTAAAGAACAGAAACATACAGTAGTACAGTGGTACCTCGGGTTAAGTACTTAAATCGTTCCTGAGGTCCGTTCTTAACCTGAAACTGTTCTTAACCTGAAGCACCACTTTAGCTAATGGGGCCTCCCGCTGCTGCTGCGCCACCGGAGCACAATTTCTGTTCTTATCCTGAAGCAAAGTTCTTAACCCGAGGTACTATTTTTGGGTTAGTGGAGTCTGTAACCTGAAGCGTATGTAACCTGAAGCGTATATAAGCTGAGGTACCACTGTAGTATAGATGACCCACTCCAAGATTTGCGACAGAAAACATTAGGGGAAACAGCAACTAAGGTAAATGGACCCCTGACTGTTAAGTCCAGTCATGGACGACTCGGGGGTTGTGGCGCTCATCTCGCTTTACTGGCCGAGGGAGCCGGCGTTTGTCCGCAGACAGCTTCCGGGTCATGTGGCCAGCATGACTAAGCCGCTTCTGGTGAACCAGTGCAGTGCATGGAAATGCCGTTTACCTTCCCGCTGGAGTGGTACCTATTTACTTACACTTTGACGTGCTTTCGAACTGCTAGGTTGACAGGAGCAGGGACCGAACAACGGGAGCTCACCCTGTTGCGGGGATTCGAACCACCGACCTTCTGATCGGCAAGCCCAAGGCTCAGTGGTTTAGACCACAGCACCACACTACTACAGTGCGACAAATGGTATACAGTGGTACCTTGGTTTAAGAACAGCTTAGTTTATGAACAACTTGGATTAAGAATGCTGCAAACCCAGAAGTAGGTGCTTTGGTTTGTGGACTTTGCCTTGGAAGCAGAACATGTTCCGCGTCCTGTTGAGTGTGTTCCATTTGTAAATTGAGTCCCTCGCTGCTATGGGAAAGCACACCTTTGTTTAAGAACGCTTTGGTTTAAGAATGGACTTCTGGAACGGATTAAGTTTGTAAACCAAGGTACCACTGTATTAGAAAGCGCCCCTTATATTTTATTTCTATACAAGGTAAAGTTTATTGTTTTGCCTTATCATTGGCTTGCCCTAATTTATTTGGATGTATTATTACAGACTTGTTATGTGATTGTTGCATTTGTTGAATTAACCACATGAGGGCAGAGCAAGACTATTGCTAGTGATTCTGGGATGGTTTGGATTTCCTTGCCTCTCAAAAGCAGCATTGAAATATTCACCTGACTGGCGGGAGGCTTGAAAAGGGATTATAACTAAAGGTAGGGCAGGAATAAGGAAGGAAGGAAACAGGGCATGTTACAGGAAAAGACAGATCACTGTGTCTTCTCTGGGAGCTACTGCAGCAGATCCATATGAACAGTCCCAGTCACCCTAAATCCATGTCTGACAAAAGTATGAAACGTGAACAGGAGCTTGTGCTAGCTCTGTAAAGGGCAGCCCAAGGATCTCACTGATATAGAAAATACCAAGTCAAAAGCAAGGCAAGTTAAAAGCAATTTATACCACTTGGTTTGCTTCTTCGGAAAAGCAAGCAGATCTTGGTTACACAAATCCCAACAAATATAATTATCTATGTGAGGCTTCTGGTTATGCTGTAGCCTTATTGGACTTCACCAATTGGTAGGGTGAGCGTTGCTCCCGGACGGGAGGAAGGAAGTCAAATGACACTGAGAGTTGGTTCAGAGAAAGAGTTCCTTTTTTGGAGTGGATTTGGGTCCCGTTTCAAACTGACTGCACAGAAACCCATTCCTTCAATGCCACTTTAATGGGCATCAATTCTTCCCCACTGTTTCAACAGCTTTCACAGCAGCTTCTGAGCCATGGCTGAAAAACTCATGGGAAGAGACCTTGAATGAATGAATTTACTTTATTCGGACACAGACCAGCATAAACAAAACATCTAAATAAATAACAGTATGAATCTAAGCGAAAAATTATTAAATGGGAGCAAGAACCAACTGTAGATTAAAACATTTACATAGAATACTTGATTAAGCATAAATAATGGGTGAATAAAAACTAATAAGAAGAATTTAAAAAGATCAGTTAAAACAGCTATATGAGGTGGGGCTTCAGTGATACAGATCTAACAATATGGGCCTTTATTTTAGGACTGATTTGTACCATAGACCATCCTTTGATGAGTATCTGTCATGGCAGTTCAGAATCTGGTGACTGAATATGTGACTTCTGGGCTGTCGTCCTGTAGTAATAGGGAGATGTTGTGTTGTTCTGAATGCCCTTGGAATATATATAGGATGGGCTGGATAAACCTGGCTCGAATGTCTATATAAATACTGGCCATGAAGAAGGGCATGCTCCGTTGTTTCTTGCTGCCCAGAGCCACATGGGAATTTCCTCTCCTCGTATGGTATGGAAGAGACCTTACAATCCGGCCTCCAAAGGCTCAGCCCATCCAGACCACATACCAGGACCCTCCCTCCTCAATTTCTGTGACTTCCACATTGCAAAAAGCATGCACTTGTGGGAATCACTGTTTACAATATCCATATCACTTGGTTAGCATGATATTTGCCCATGTCAGCATGCAACCAGGAATTTCCTGCATTTAAGATGTGTTTTGTGAATTGCTTCATAATTTGCTTGCTGGGACTTTCTAAGTTAGTGCCCAGTAATCTCAAGATCTGTTGTAGCTTTCTAGAGGACCTTGTCCTGTCCTTGAGGGATCTGGCACGAAACCCTTCCAGATGCATTTATTTAATTGGATCATTCAGAAAGACGTTTCCCACCAACCATCATTTTGATGTTGATAATATTGGGTGAAGGCCAGTGCACAATTTAGTGCCTTTCGTGGCATATACACATAGAATCAGTATGGGGGCTAAATAGGACTGTAGGGTTAAACCACAGAGCCTAGGACTTCCCGATCAGAAGGTCGGCGGTTTGAATCCCCGCGACGGGGTGAGCTCCCATTGCTCAGTCCCTGATCCTGCCAACCTAGCAGTTCGAAAGCACGTCAAAGTGCAAGTAGATAAATAGGTACCGCTCTGGCGGGAAGGTAAACGGCGTTTCCGTGCGCTGCTCTGGTTCGCCAGAAGTGTCTTAGTCATGCTGGCCACATGACCCAGAAGCTGTACGCCGGCTCCCTCAGCCAATAAAGCGAGATGAGCGCCGCTACCCCAGAGTTGGTCATGACTGGACCTAATGGTCAGGGGTCCCTTTACCTTTACCTAAAGGGGGGGGGGGAGAGTTAACTGGATGCTACATGACCCCAGTCAGAACTTTGTTGTTATTGTTTAGTCGTTCAGTCGTGTCTGACTCTTCGTGACCCCATGGACCAGAGCACGCCAGGCACTCTTGTCTTCTACTGTCTCCCGCAGTTTGGTCAAACTCATGCTGGTAGCTTTGAGAACACTGTCCAACCATCTCGTCCTCTGTCATCCCCTTCTCCTTGTGCCCTCCATCTTTCCCAACATCAGGGTCTTTTCCAGGGAGTCTTCTCTTCTCATGAGGTGGCCAAAGTATTGGAGCCTCAGCTTCAGGATCTGTCCTTCCAGTGAGCACTCAGGGCTGATTTCCTTCAGAATGGATAGGTTTGATCTTCTTGCAGTCCATGGGACTCTCAAGAGTCTCCTCCAGCACCATAATTCAAAAGCATCAATTCTTCGGCGATTAGCCTTCTTTATGGTCCAGTTTTCATTTCCATCACTACTGGGAAAACCATAGCTTTAACTAAACGGATCTTTGTCAGCAAGGTGATGTCTCTGCTTTTTAAGATGATGTCTAGGTTTGTCATTGCTTTTCTCCCAAGAAGCAGGCGTCTTTTAATTTTATGACTGCTGTCACCATCTGCAGTTATCATGGAGCCCAAGAAATTAAAATCTCTCACTGCCTCCATTTCTTCCCCTTCTATTTGCCAGGAGGTGATGGGACCAGTGGCCATGATCTTAGTTTTTTTGGTGTTGAGCTTAGGCAGAACTTTACTGGGCTTCTAATATATACAGTGCTACCTCGGTTTACGAACTTAATTTGTTCTGGAAGTCCGTTCTTAAACCAAAGCATTCTTAAACCAAGGCGCGCTTTCCCTACTGAGGCCTCCAGCCTCCGGTGCCTTTCCACTGTTCATCTTCTGTTCGTCTTCCGAGGCAAAGTTCGCTAACCAGAACACCTACTTCCGGTTTTGTAGAGTTCGTACACCGAATAGTTTGTTAATAGGGCTATTCGTAGACCGAGGTACCACTGTATAGAAAACATCATAAAACATAAAACATTAAAAAAACTTTCCTATACAGGGCTGCCTTCAGATAGCTTGGGGGTCGGATAACTCCATACCGTCCAAAATTTCTCCAATGAAAACAGAGACGTCCTCCCAACATTCCCTTCCCATTCCCTCCCAACATTTTTCTGATGGAAACAGGGGCATCCTATTTTTAACAATAATAACATTTGTATTCTGCGCATCTGTATTCTGTATTCTGTGGCTGCCCCAGCCACACTAGCCAGCTTCCAACATATATGACCACATACTAAAACAAACTTCCTTATCCAGGGCTGCCTTCAGATGTCTTCCAAAAGTTGTCTAGTTACTTATCTCCTTGGCTCGGGGATTGCATAACTCCATACACTCCAGCATTTCTCCAGTGAAAATAGGGATGTCCTAAGGCAAAATGGGACGTTCTGGGATCAAATCAGAAACCGGAACGGCTTCTGTAAATCCGGTGCTGTCCTTGGAAATTGTCCTGTGCACATCAGGGCCCTTTTCATGCATTCAACTGAAGGCATGTTGGTCAGTTTCCCAGTACTGAAGTATGGAAGTGAGAGCTGGACCATAAAGAAGGCTGATCACCGAAGAATTGATGCTTTTGAATTATGGTGCTGGAGGAGACTCTTGAGAGTCCCATGGACTGCAAGAAGATCAAACCTATCCATTCTGAAGGAAATCAGCCCTGAGTGCTCACTGGAAGGACAGATCCTGAAGCTGAGGCTCCAATATTTTGGCCACCTCATGAGAAGAGAAGACTCCCTGGAAAAGACCCTGATGTTGGGAAAGATGGAGGGTACAAGGAGAAAGGGATGACAGAGGACGAGATGGTTGGACAGTGTTCTCGAAGCTACCAGCATGAGTTTGACCAAACTGCGGGAGGCAGTGGAAGGCAGGAGTGCCTGGCTTGCTCTGGTCCATGGGGTCACGAAGAGTCGCACACGACTAAACGACTAAACAACAACAACAACATGTCGGTCAGAGGTATGGCCAGGAATAGAGTCCTGCCCCCTGCCTCAAACTCTAACATGTTCAGTGAACATGTGAGGAAATGCCTGAACAGGACGAAGAACTCATCTTTGCGATCATTCGGCAGCAATGCGTTCTGACTCTTCTCAATTCAAGTTTTATCTTCTTTCTCGTCACGTTTACATCCTTTGTACTAGTACAAAAGAAGCAAAGACTGCTGAGTTTTAAAGACAGATCCAGGGGGGCAATGATTGCCAGCCTCTTTTTTTGCGTACAGGTTCAAGGTGGTTAAATGATGCCGGGAAGAGAATTCAGTTATCTTGTGTGACGCGCCATTGACATCTTCATCAGGTTTCAGTTCTTGACTCTCTTTGTTTTTGTGTATGATGTGCATAGAGACCGTTAATCTAGCGAATAAGAATGTATGGATGGTGTCGGTATTATTTGAAGCACTCCACAGCTGAAGATCAGGTGTGAGAAAATAGATCTCTTTTTAATAAGTGGAAGTGACTAGAACTTTACTGACAGTGCTTCTTTCCCTGACAGTGAAATGAACAGAAAGAAACACCTTCTGAGATCCAGAAAGGAGACAGGTAATTATCTCGGAGTTAGATGTCTCTGCACTGTTTCTAAAGTAGGAGTTAAAGCACTTGCTGTAAAGAGCATTGTTGAAAGGCTACCATCACTTTTAGTTCTACAGTTTTTGTTTGCATATTCCAAGAAAATATCAGGTTGATGTTGCAAATGAGTCTCTTTTGTTCAGATGCAAAGCGGAGAGTTTTACACATGAAGGCTACATTCCTTAGTCTGCCTACTCCATAGTAGTCAGGCTACAGTAAATGGGACAATTTGTGAGGAAAGGGGTTGGAGATTTTGCCACATTTCTGCACACTGCGATCTTCTCTGACACCATGGAAAGTTGGGCTGGGCGATGTCCGGTTTTCAACACCAGCTAAACATTGAGATACACTAATATATCACAAGGTCTGAAATAACATGTGGATCTACACACAGGAAAACCCCGCTATTAATAAGTCAGAAATTAGATCGTTATAACAAAAGAAAAAAAATCTCTATGGAAAATTGTGTTTTAAAATTTCCTGCTCTTTGGCACCATCTGGTGTTGCATGTTTATAGTACATTCAAATCACTAATGTAGCTGAGTCAAAAGATGGAGCTATATAGAGGCATTGGCTGGCTTCACGATTTTTCTCTCATTGTTATTTTTGAATAGCTCTCTTTCTCACACGCCATGATTTGCAATACATTGCCAGATCAAAAATTATGAAACCAATATCACAATATGGACTCGAAACCAGTTTTGAACAATATATCACACAGCCTTAGCACACATCATGATTCATGATACATTGCCAGGTCAAAAACTATGAAACTGGTATCATGATGTAGATTTCAGCCTAGTTTGGGACGATATATTGCCCAGCTCTAGTCATTACTAACATAATGGCGAGTCTGGAATCTGTTAGCCTCCTTCCAAAAAGCTGAACAAGGTTGGAGACAAGTGATCTGACTTTGGAAGTGTGTGCTCTGCAATTTCAGTGTACACATATTCTCCAACCGGATTTGATTTGCATAGCACTGATTACCTGGCCCTTATCTCAGTTATAAAGAACCTCTTGCCATTTCTTGGAACAGGGCATTGCACGGTACTAATTGGCTGGCCGTTGTGTCAGTCAGGAAACACTCTCCCCGGTGAGACACAATTCTGCAGTGGAGCTTCTGCTGGCAGATTTTGAGTATAAGGTTGTGCTCTGAACGACATGCCCGTGCGCTGAGAATTTGTGCTAGGGCTGCATGCCAAATCCCTTTCCTCGAGAAAAGGTGATCGTTTAACTTGTGTTGGTCGCATTGCTATAGTTACTGTGCGATATAAAAAGAGTAAGCAGAGCAAATGCTCTTAAAATACACCCATTTCCCTCCCTCCGTCCCTCCCAATTTACTCTTCAGTACAGCAAAGAGCAGACATAGAAATGTTGCCGAGAATCTTCCTCCATAAACCCTGAAACCTGAAATGGAGTGTTTGCCTTTCAGGAGGTGGATTAAATTCAGAAGAGCACTAAGGATGCTAATCCTGGAGGACTACCTGCTCTTTGGGGAACCCATAATTATGCCTTAGAATGATAGATAGTTGGGATTTTAGTGTGGAAGGCGTCTGTGTGAAATTCTACTTCCTTCACACGCCTGCCTGTGGGTTCTGCCTCCTTCACCTTTGAAAAAGCACCTGGCAACTAACTAAATAAATAAAGCCCTAGATGCTTTTTTTGAAGAACCGCTGTCAGTTCTTTTCTCTTATCCTATCATTGCTCCTTTTTGAAAAAGAGTTGACAAATACTGCTTTAATGTCGTCTTATTTTATCTTCCCCTTCCTGCGTGACACAAGCTGAACTTGCCTCTGCTACACAGCCGACATTAAAGGCACAGGGACTCACCTTCCTTTGCCGGTTTCTCCAGCAAGCACAGTGAAAGGTGGAGCCCATTCCATACTGAAAAACAGCTTCTCCTCAACTGCATTCTGATGAGGCTGTTAAATCTTCAGGATACAGAAGAGCAATCTAATTGGATGAAAAACAGAATCCGAGGTGGATTTGGCCAAGCATGGTTTAAGAGAGTATTCCATTTACAGGACATCAGTAAATGAAGGCCGCACTGAAAACTTGTATTGATTTTTATACAACCCCCCCCCCCCCCCGAAATCAGAGCTATCATATACTGTAAATAGTAGAAATGTTTACCTCAGAGTGTTAATGAAACAGCTTGTTTATAGCTTCTGTGCATGCTGGGCAAAATATCAGACCAGGAAAAATCTTTGGAACAAGTTTTTCATTGGTTTTTTTATCATTATTTTTATTTTTTAGACAAAGTAATAGCACTGTTATGAGTGCTCTTCCCAATCCAGCGAAGTGTACGTGTGCAGATAGGGCTCTAACTTGATCAGCTTGCTTCTTCTTCTTCTTCTTCATCATCATCATCATCATCTGTGATTACTCTTAGCCGAGTAAGATTGTTTTCCATGAACATGATTTTAACACTGTAAGTGACTGTGGATGCCAGTTCTGGATCCACACATCCTTCCACAGTGGGGACATAGGTGTCCAGGCAGGAGCTGATCACGGGGAAGGTTTGCCAAACATGCCTTCCTCTTAGCACGTTTCTCCCTTTCATCCTGAGTTTGAGCATCTTCAAAGTCCATGACACTTTTGGTCAAGGCTGTTCTCCAATTGCAGCGCTCGCAGGCCAGTGTTTCCCAGTTGTCGGTGTTTATACTACATTTTTTAAAGATTTGCCTTTAGAGACTCTTTGAACCTCTTTTGTTGACCACCAGCATTACGCTTTCCATTTTTAAGTTTGGAATAGAGTAGTTGCTTTGGAAGACGATAACCAGGCATCCGAACAACATGACCAGTCCAACAAAGTTAATGTTGAAGAATTGTCGCTTCGACACTGGTGATTTTTGCTTCTTCCAGTACACTGGCATTAGTTTGCCTGTCTTCAGAGGTGCTGTGTAAAATTTTTCAGAGACACCACTGATGGAATCTTTTGAGGAGTTGGAGATGGCATTTATAAGTAGTCCACGTTTCACAAGCATACAGTAAGGTTGGTAGTACAGTGGTACCTCAGGTTACATACGCTTCAGGTTACATACGCTTCAGGTTACAGACTCCGCTAACCCAGGAATAGTGCTTCAGGTTAAGAACTTTGCTTCAGGATGAGAACAGAAATCATGCTCCAGCGGTGCAGCAGCAGCAGCAGCAGGAGGCCCCATTAGCTAAAGTGGTGCTTCAGGTTAAGAACAGTTTCAGGTTAAGTACGGACCTCTGGAACGAATTAAGTTCTTATCCCAAGGTACCACTGTACACTCATGAGGAAGTAAGCCCAACTGAAATATGAGGATTATTTCTACTTCTTGGGCTCCATGATCACTGCAGATCGTGACAGCAGTCATGAAATTAAAAGATGCCTGCTTCTTGGGAGAAAAGCAATAACAAACCTAGACAGCATCTTAAAAAGCAGAGACATCACCTTGCCGACAAAGGTCTGTATAGTTAAAGCTATGGTTTTCCCAGTAGTGATGTATGGAAGTGAGAGCTGGACCGTAAAGAAAGCTGATCGCTAGAGAATTGATGCTTTTGAATTCTGGTGCTGGAGGAGACTCTTGAGAGTCCCATGGACTGCAAGAAGATCAAACCTATCCATTCTGAAGGAAATCAGCCCTGAGTGCTCACTGGAAGGACAGATCCTGAAGCTGAGGCTCCAATACTTTCGCCACATCATGAGAAGAGAAGACTCCCTGGAAAAGCCCCTGATGTTGGGAAAGATGGAGGGCACAAGGAGAAGGGTACCACAGAGGACGAGATGGTTCGACAGTATTCTTGAAACTACTAACATGAGTTTGACCAAGCTGTGGGAGGCAGTGGAAGACAGGAGTGCTTGGCGTGCTCTGGTCCATGGGGTCATGAAGAGTCGGACACAACTAAACAACAACAAGAAGAGCACAACGGATCAGACTGCACATCAGGTTTTAATCCATGCACTTGGAATTAGATGGATCTTGTTAGGGTTTGTTTTTTGAGACCTCGCCTCCCCACCCCAATGCACACATATTTAGTCAACTATCAATTTCAGTGCTGGTGCGTGAGAAGCTGCCTCCACATCAGTTGTGCAGTCTGGGTAGCTAAGAAATTCAGATTCCTGTACTGAGCTACTATTGATTATGGGGAGATTGATGTTGGAGTTGTGCATGCCTCTCAAAACACAGCTATTAAAAAGGAAATATCTGACACCTCAGAATTTGCAAAAGTAATATGGTATACCTAACATAATAACGCGGAGCTACCCAATATCTCAATATTTAGAAAATGCAGGTTGCTGGTGGTCTGACATAGTGAAAAGCAACACATTTTTATTACGGTAAGTGAGCTCCATCTTGCCAAGGTAATAAATCATTGTGGGTTATCCATCACAAGCATCACATTTTCATTTACCATACAATAATCGCAGATTTAAAAACTCAGACCTCATTATTATTATTATTATTGCTCACTCAGTCTGCTTAGACCTTTTCTTTGTTTCAGCAGAGTCATGCTATTTCTTTCCTTGCTCTTTCTGGTACATAAAATGAAAGCCCCAGGTGCAATATTGGCATTGTATTATTGCTTTCAGAGCATTCAGTGACTGAACTTCTAAAATATTGATTTATTTTCTGTATAACAAGCCAGTTTTCGAATGGGAAGGAAAATTAAAATTCTCTATCAAACACAATAACAGCATCCTGGGGGAAATTTCTGTGAAGGATTTTCATCCAAAGGAAATTATTCGTATTTAATTATTGGCTTACCAGCCAATGCCAAGACTTGCTGTGCCAGCAAATAAAAGCTGGCACTGTTCTGTATTGATTTCTGAACCACTGCAATGCCCAGGCCAAACGCAAGCACAAGCAATCCAACGGTGAAGTTAGGTGTAGTATTTAAAGACTAATCCTAGCAGGCTTTTCATTGGTCTTTTAGGAATTCACATAATGTCACAATCCTTGACTTAAGGTCACAACACATTAATAGTGCATGACTCCCCCCAAAGACTCCTGGGAACTGTAATCTGTTAAGGGTGCTAGGAACTGTAGCTCTGTGAAGCTCTCGTGATTCTTTAGGGAAAACTACTTGCTTTAAATGTACAGTATAGATGCGTCTTAAAATGCTGTTTTGTGAGGATAACTAAGAGCTATCTGCTTTCCTGCTGCAGAAAGCTACCCGGACCTGCAGCCCTGCAGTAAAAGGTAAAGGTAAAGGACCCCTGGATGGTTAAGTCCAGTCAAAGGCGGCTATGGGATTGCGGCATTCATCTCGCTTTCAGACCAAGGGAGCTAGCGTTTGTCCGCAGACAGCTTTCTGGGTCATGTGGCCAGCAGGACTAAACTGCTTCTGGCGCAACGGGACACCGTGATGGAAACCAGAGCACACTGAAACACCGTTTACCTTCCCGCCGCAGTGGTATCTATTTATCTACTTGCCCTGGTGTGCTTTCGAACTGCTAGGTTGGCAGGAGATGGAACCTTTTAACCTTTAACATCAGCAGTAACACCTAGACCATGAGAGCATTTCAGTCCTGTTCTTGGGTTTGTTTAAAATCTAAAACAGCCTATCTTGTATTCCTTTCTTTGAATTTGTGCCATTTAGGTTTTTTAAACCTTTTTCTAAAGGCAATACTAGAGTTTTCACAGCTCAATCCCCAACTGTTTATTTCTGTGCTTGGCTTTCTTTAAGTTTGGTTGTGTCTAAAACTTGCCATTTAGGATTCAAACCTTTTTTGTAAACTGAGGGGAGTGTTTCAGCCCTGTTCTTGAGTTTATTTAAAATCTAAAACTGCTTATCTTGTATTCCTTTCTTTGAGTTTGTGCCAACTAGGTTTTTTTAAATCTTTGTGTAAAGGCAATACTAGAACTTTCACAGCTGAGTCCTCAACTCTTTATTACTGTGTTTGGCTTTCTTTAAGTTGGGCTGGATCTAAAACTTGCCATTTAGGTTTTCACACCTTTTTTGTAAACTTAGTATTAGAAACTGTACCTCTGAGTCCTCAATCGTTTATTACTGCGCTTTGCTTCACCTAGGTTGAGCTAGGATTATAATACTTCAGAATTTTGGGGAGTTTTAACCCCCTTTTTTGAATTTTGGTCATTTAAGGTTTATGATTTTTCTATTTCCTTATGAGGAAACTGAATAGTTCAGTGAAATGAGGTTTGTAGCCGGCATCCCATTAAAACTTTGTACGATTCTAGGTTTTTCTAATTTTTTTCCTTAAACTTTTTGATTTTTATTATTTAGTTTTGTTTATTTAGTTTATTTCTATAAGATAATATTTCTAGTCGATTACTTCTCGTTTCAGGGATTTTCATGGTATTTCATTGGTTTTGTGTAATTTCTTGGTTCTGTGACTGTCTTCTTTGAACTGGGACCTTTTAACCAGGCCTTATTGACATCTAACACCCTTTTAGAATGTGGTTCTTTTGGGGTTTTAAAAAATTGGGTTATTGTTTTTGGTTTGATTTTATATGTTGCGGCCTTGTTTGTGAACCACCCTGAGACCTCCGGGTATAAGGCAGTGTATAAATTGAATAAATGATGATGATAATTGGATTTTTGTACTTGTGGGCTGGGGCATTGTTTAGGGGCTTTTGTTGGGGAGTGTACTTTTGATTTGTGTGTATACATTAGAATTGTTGCTTGTTTTGATCTTTCAATTGTTGTTATTCTGTGCTTTGTGCTTTGATTGTCTTTAGGTTGTATTTTGTGCTTCGTATGTTGTAACTTGGTGTTGTGAACAGCCCTGAGACCTATGGCTATAGGGCAATATACAAATTTAATAAAAATAAATGAATGAATAACTGCAACCCTTTAGCTCAGGGAGGTGGCCCTCCAGATGCTGTTGAACGCCAACTCTCAACAGTCCCAGCCAGCAGGGCAGATGGGAGTTGCAGCCCAACAATATTGGGAGGCAACTGGTGCATCTTCCATCCAGTCAATGTAATAAAATTGATCTGTTCAATGTGCTGGTGGAACATGTTGCCTCCATTGAGAGAAAAAAGGCAAACGAGCACAGCACATAGCTGTCAATCGTCCCTTATTTGGCGGGAAACTCCCTTATCCCAGCACCGTGTCCTGCTGCTGTCCCATATTGATGATGTCCCTTAAATTTCCCGGGTTTCAAAGGAAGCAGCTCCTCTCCCTCCCTCCCTGCCAGCCAGGGAGGAGGGAGGCTCCAACTGTGTTGCTTGGCTGCGTTGCTCATGAACGACTGGGGGGTGGAGCTTGCATGCCTTGTGCCGATCAAATCGGCCACGTTTCCTGGGGACTCGCCTTTGCTCAGCGCTTCCCAGCGGAGAGGTAACGGTGGTTTTCCTTGCTGCATCCCCTTTGCCGGGTTGCTGCGCTGTGGGAACCACCGCTTGAGGCTTCGTTTGGCTGCTGGCTGGGCTTTCTGCCTTTGGCTCAGAGGGGCTCAGAAGCTGAACATACCTGTGCCCGGAAAATCCCTTATTTGGGCTGCTGATCCCTTATTTTTGAGGCTGCTGGTCCCTTCTTTTCAAATCTGTAAGTTGACAGCTATGGCACAGCATAGTCCAATTATTATGCTCACCTGGCACAGAGGACAAAGGTACATTGAGCTGTGCTCGAATAAGGAAGCTGATATGTGTCTGATCAGTCAGATGGAGCATGTAGAGGGGAGCAGAAAAATCACATGTGCTGGTTATCATTACATCCAACTCACAAGACATTCCAGTGACTGAAGTATGGACTCAGCAACATTGGTCCAAAAACAGCGTTTTGAATGCATTATAAACATGCAATGGCAGATGGCGCTGGAGAGCAAAATAAATCTTTGCGGTTTTCCATAGTGTTTTTTAAAAAAATAATAATAATTTAATTTCTGACATTTACAGCGTCGTCGTCCCCTTGTGTGTAGATCCACCCTGGGTATACTTTGGTGTAGGCAAACACTACAGCTGTAGCACAGGACATGAAATTTCAGTCATTTTGGACTTAGGGAAAGCAAAATTGTTAACTATGTGCATTCACTGGGTGTAATGTACCCTTGTTCTTTGCTAGGAAGGGGAAGAAGTCAACCTGGGACACATGGAACATATTTCCAGATGTTACAGATGCATTTGCGACGCTGGCAGAAGACCCAGCACATATCTCTTGAAATAGGTTTAGGCTATTTGGAATGTTTCTCGTATTCCATATGATAGAACTAGTGAATTGTGGCAAGGCGAGTGAGGCAAGGCAACATCTGTTTTTAAAGTCCTGGTCCTTGGAGAATGCTGCAAAAACACAGGTGGCTTGCAGAGAGTACACAGTGTCTATCAGGAATGACATTTATGGGGGAAGAGATTTCAAAGAGATCCAAAGTTGCCAAGACCTGCAGAACGGCTTTGGGATAGGAAAACTGGGGATCGGGGACAACCAAAGGGAACAGCTCTTCGCCAAGCTAATGAAAAGGTTTATGACCAGACACACTGTACCTGCAAGAAAGTATACATAACAAGTCTGTGCAAGTGCAACGTCAGCCTATTTTAAAATAAAAATATAAATATTTATACTTTTCAGATATATACATTTCACTGATTTTACGATCATTTTGACATTTTAAAGCTTGACTTCCTTCCCCCTCTTTCTGCGGTTCCTTAAATTTATTTTTAACTCACTTAATTTACTCATTTATTTATCTTCTTTAAATATATAGTGGTACCTTGGGTTACATACGCTTCAGGTTACAGACTCCGCTAACCCAGAAATATTACCTTGGGTTAAGAACTTTGCTTCAGGATGAGAACAGAAATCGTGCAGCGGCGGCACAGCGGCAGCAGGAGGCCCCATTAGCTAAAGCGGTGCTTCAGGTTAAGAACAGTTTCAGGTTAAGAACAGACCTCCAGAACGAATCAAATTCTTAACCCAAGGTACCACTGTACTGTGACCCTCCTGAGGGAGCACATTCTCCCTGGTACTGTTTCACTTCATGGGTCCTCTGAAGAGGATCTTAAGGTCTGGATAAGTATATATGGGAGTAGATGATCTTTCAGATGCCACTGTATACTCTTATGTAACTACAGGTTATTACAATAATCCTGCCAGTGTTTTTATCTGTTTACAGTTTATCTGTAAATATTCAATAAACCATTTCCACTCTCTTATAAAAAGTTTGTTATCTTGATTTCTTATTCTTCTGGTAAATCTCACAATTTCTGCATATTCTGTAAGTTTTTGTATCCATTCTTCCTTTGCTGGGACTTCTCATCAAGCCAGCCTTGGCTGCATTGCTCCTTGCCAGTTTGAAGTCCATATCATGATATCGGTTTCAAAATTTTTGAGCTGGCAATATATTGCGAATCATGAAGTGTGTGTGTTTGTGAGTGCTATGCAAAAGAATCACAATGTGGGGAAAGCCATGAAGCCAGCCAGTACCTCTGCATAGCTCCATCCTTATTTCAGACATATATCAATATATTGCGATGTTTAGCTGGTGATATATTGCAATGTTGAAAACCGGATTTCACTGATCTCTAACATGAAGGACATTGCTTTCGGAAATAATTCAACTTGAATAATGGTAATCACAAAACATATGCGACAAACAGAACAAATTTCTAGAGTCCCAGTTGATCAATAAATTAGGTATGTGTCAGATCATATTTATACCTTGATAATAAAGTATCAATTTGTACATGCAACCAAGACATCTGCAAGTTTATTTTCGGGCTATGAATGCTCAATGTTAAGATTAGGCTGCTTATAAATGTAACATGTTTCAGAGACTATTTTGCATTGCTTACCATTTTATAGTTAACGATTTTTGATGCATTTAGGTGATGTTACAGGATGCACACCATTTGTTTTATGTTTATTGCCTACGTACATACATTTTCTATTTGTTATCTGAATCTACTGGGACCTTGCCTTCACTGTTGGGAATGTTGTCTCGACGCAGAGAATATTGGATGGTGTAGAAAGCATGATGGATCCATATCAGGAGATGTTTATGAATGGTGGGTTCATGTCCATGGTAAGTTCAATATTTTTAACCCAAACTGTATGTTTTGATTAAAAAAACCTAGGTTAACTGTTCAACACGGGTGTCACTTCCTGTCAGTTCCCTTTTCTGCGACACAATTGACGGATTCTTGTCTTAGAGAGGAACACTTGTTTTTCATCTACCCCTTTAAGAAATAGATGGCAATAATTGTCAGAGAGACCTTTATTCATAACCTTTTCCCTTGTGCATTCTTGTACACATTTAACCTTAAAATCCACATTTTTGTACACAGCTGAACCTGAAACTTGCACATTTTTTGGTATTTTTTTTGAGTTGGGTTGTAAAATGTGGAAACCTATAAAAATGGAAGGGTCACTTCTGTTCTGATCTATATCCTTTCAGCTTGGAAAGTGTGAATCAGACACTCTCATGTAAAAACCCAGGCTGAATAAAATCTGCACACTTCGGTGGCGTAGAATATTGGGGACTGAACAAATATCGCTTTCTGCTTCAGTTAGATTTCAATATCCCATCGTAAGAATCATTGCATGATTCATCCTGGCTATGACAGTGTGTGATGGAGAGAGGGAGGGGGGAGAGAGATGAAGAGCCCCTTACCTGAAAACAGATGGAACAACAGTTCACCTATCAAACAAAGTGTTGCAGCTTCCCTTATTAAATAGCACAAGGAGGCTCTATGAATGATAATTATACTTAGTCCTCTTTCTCACTTTTCCTTGTTCTCCATAGCAACAGTAAAGAAAGCGTGACAACCTCAAAATCTGTGCCGAAAAGGGTACACACGATTATTTTCAAACCTTTGTGTAAAAGGAATATGCAATTAGCCGAAGGAAACAAAGAGAGAAGGGGGAGAACAGTGTAGGGCTGTGAGCAAACAGGATGCTAGATTTCAGCTCACACTTTACCCTCGCTGCTAGGGATGAGCCTTTTCGAAGCCTCCTGTTGTGCAAGATGTCAGATGTTTGAAAATAACAATGCCTTCCCATTGATTGGCAAACGCTGAGCAAATTTCCTGCCAGGGCCGCATATACAACCTTGCATAACCCCTCGTAAATAAATTGGCAGAAGTTCTCGGCAGCAGGGTGAACTTTCAGTAGCCGCGCCTCCGTGGACCACACAAGAGGGATCATTTGACTGAAGGCCAGGGGTCACCAGGAATGGCCTCAGGCGGAAAGCAGCTTAGCAGTCACTCCTGCGCTACTCTTCCTAACTGGTGTTAGAAACATTACACCTCAAGAGTGTCCCTCATTGCTTCCCTGACAGCTTCAGCAAGCTTGGGCCTAAAGCAGCTATCAGTCATGGCCCCTGGTCTCTCGACACAGCCTCCTCCAGCCAGCGCCTCATGCAATTCTGCCTTAATTTCCTCGTTCTTCCCAGAACACCATGCCAGAAAACCTCTGTGCACAACTTTTTTTCCTGTGTGATATCACTCCCACGTTGCCCTGGCAACCTCCCCCTGGGTTACCGGTAGGGTTTTGGGCTTTTGCGATGGGCCATCATCTTCCTCTGCCCCTCTGCCTGGCAGAAATATAAGCTCAGGCTGTTAGTGTTACAAAAGTTGGGTACCTCCCCTTCTCTCTGCTGAGCAGTGGCAAGAGCCCAGGGGGTTCCAGACACTCACCTAGGGCCTGTGGTCCTTTGAAGAGCTGACACACAGTAGAGATTGTCATAGCTTTAAGAAATATGGTTTATTCACCTATTTGCACCTTCAGCCTGCATGGAGGGAGTCCAGATCTTACAGCAAGAGGGGATTGTACTCCGCAGCAGCCAGCCTACCCAAGATGGCTCCCAGTCCATCTTCCTGCTTCTTCTTCCCAGCAAGAAGAAGAAGAAGAGTTTGGATTTAATATCCCACTTTATCACTACCCGAAGGAGTCTCAAAGCGGCTAACATTCTCCTTTCCCTTTCTCCCCCACAACAAACACTCTGTGAGGTGAGTGGGGCTGAGAGACTTCAAAGAAGTGTGACTAGCCCAAGGTCACCCAGCAGCTGCATGTGGAAGAGCGGAGACGTGAACCCAGTTCACCAGATTACATGTCTACTGCTCTTAACCACTACACGACACTGGCTCTCTTGCTCATGAGACAGAACGTTCCACCAGGCTGAAGCCAGTGTTGAAAAGGCCCTGGCTCTGGTTGAGGCTAATCTAACTTCCTTAGGGCCCGGGACCTCTTGGGTGTTGCTATTTATGGACCTTAAGGTCCTCCGTGGGGCATACCGGGAGAGGCGGTCCCGTAGGTACGAGGGTCCTAGGCTGTGAAGGGCTTTAAAGGTTAAAACCAGCATCTTAAATCTGACCCTGTACTCCACCGGGAGCCAGTGCAGCTGGAAAAGCACTGAGTGAATATGCTCCCATGGCAGAGACCCCGTGAGGAGCCTCGCTGCAGCATTCTGCACCTGCTGGAGTTTCTGGTACAGCTTCAAGGGCAGCCCCACGTAGAGCGAATTACAGTAGTCAAGCCTGGAGGTGACTGTCGCATGGATCACTGTGGCTAGGTCTTGTGGCCTCAAGAACCCAGCCACTGGTTCAACTTCTCCCACTGGCCAAGCCTTATGAGGGTATGGGGTTGTGTCCTCACTTTCAAGACAACTGAGCAAGCATGCCATTCAGTCATAGATCTGCTGCCATTGTCCTTTCAGATGGCAGCTCAGCCAGCCACATCATTCTGTCCTCTTCCTATTTGGAAGAGCAATCTGAAGTTTACAGCATGCTATTCTTTGAAAGGGAACTACTTGAAAATGATTTAACTCCAAGTAGGCTTGCTAAGAAGTATAAGACTGGGTCCGATAAGTGTTGGAGGTGCAATGAGGTTGAGGGTAAGTTCTTTCATATGTGGTGGACCTGTAAAAAGGGTAAAAGAGTAT
This sequence comes from Podarcis pityusensis, assembly GCF_964106645.2. NCBI lineage: Eukaryota > Metazoa > Chordata > Lepidosauria > Squamata > Lacertidae > Podarcis > Podarcis pityusensis. Next base: position 50,756,485 of record NC_138036.1, on the reverse strand, counting down.
TGGGAAATAATTCATAATGAATTGAAAAAAAAAGTTTAAAAGGACTTTCCCATAAAAAATCAGTGTCATTTTTGTTGGGGATAATTCAGATGGAAATTCCAGGTGTCAAAAAAGGTTATTTATGTATGCCATTACTGCGGCCCGTGTTTTGTTAGCCCCCAAATGGAAAATGAGCGAGATCCCAACCAAAGAAGAATGGCAACTTAAACTGATGGAATATGCACAATGTGCAGACTTAACATATAGAATAAGAGACTAAGAAGAACATATGTTTAAAGAAGACTGGAAATCGTTTATTGAATATATGGAAAATAATTGTGTACAGCTGAAAATGCTGGCAGCATTAAGATAAATTCAACAGTGTAAACAAGTTTTGATGGAAATAATAATCGAATACTGAATGGTTTAGTCTATGTAAAATATGCAGGGATTTATGATATGTAAAATGGAAAGAAAAGAAGGGAAGTCATTGGCATTTTTAGGTTGTTTAAATGAAAGTTTTAAATTGTAAAACAGAAAATTTAATAAAAATTACACACACACTTCTTGCTTCTTGCTTTGCTGGGACAAATAAATGACTATCCCACATGTAGACTTTGTTCTGTTTGTTCCAAGCATGCGCCCATGTCTGTTTTGGGATGAGACCACTCTTTCTGCATGTATTTGCTGCCTATTTCAGGCTCTCTCTCTTTCCTCCTCCAGGCTTACATATGTGTTGTTTGTGGCAAGGGAACAAACAAAATGGAATCTGATATTGAGATAGCTATGTATATGCAGTTGTGGATGCTTGACCTTTTTCAGTGCCAGTATTTTTGGTTGTGTTTTGGCACTGTGTCAGAACGTATAGGATCCTCGCTTATTCCAATGAGATGGCAAAAAAGTGCAGCTTGAAGTTAAACTCTGCTTACTAGGCATTTCTTTCCCTACCCTGACTTTCAGACTGCATGAGATTCCAAAGGAGCAGGAGAAAGACAGAT